>NC_081149.1:22366616-23110620 GCF_958295425.1 Solea solea
ATGTCTTTGAGTGGAGTATGATTTTTTTTTTCTCCATAAATCTTTAACTTGGGAGTTTGCATGTTCTCCCCGTGTGTGCGTGGGTTTTCTCCCGGTTCTCCGGTTTCCTCCCACAGTCCAAAAACATGTAATATGGGGATTAGATACATTGGACACTCTAAATTGACCGTGAGCTGTGAGAGTGGGTGGTTGTTTGTCTCTATGTAGCCCTGCGATGGACTGGTGACCTGTCCAGGGTGTGACCCCGCCTATCGCCCTATGTCAGCTGAGATTGGCACAGCTTCCCCCGCGACCCTCATGTGCAGGATAAAGTGGTAGAAAATGGATGGATGGAAATCATCATTTAACTTGATGTCAGCATTAATTCAAGTATAACACTTTACATAACAGCACAGTAACAATATGGTAATAACGTTGCAATGGGGAAGTTATATTATGATCATACTATCTTATTTCTATGGTAGTCACTTAGTAATATTTTGGTAATAAACATTTTCAATTCAGCATTATAATATGCTAATTATCAATTCCGATTACAAAAAGAGTGACCTTTGTGATGAGTTTAGCTCCGCCTGTGTATATTCTGTGAAGCTTGACAGAATCGTCATTATGTTGCGAGAACGGCGCACAGATTAAATCTTTCAGATGCCTTTGTGAGATGCTAAAGGTCACGTCTAATAATTTGCTTTTCAAGGTAAGTGGAAGCGAGGCGAGGTGAACGAGGGAGAGACAGACAAAAGTTGCTGAGGAGAGCAGCTGCCAGGTTCCTGCAAACCCATCACGTTCTATTTGTTTTCAAGTCCTGTCCCTGGACGGTGAAAACCACTCGTTGAAAAGAAGTTACGTGATGAATGTAGATGTTAAAAAGTGCAATGACAACAAATGAATTCCACTCATATACCGTAACCTCCTAATGGTCACTACATACTGTACGTACTAACTTGATTTTCAAGAAGGCATGAAGCCGACAAGAGACAAACAATATAAAGCGATCAGTGCTGTAATGTAACAAAGTACAAATACTTTGTTACTGTACTTAAGTACAAAATTCACGTATCTGTACTTTACTTTGTTTTTTATATTTCTAGTAACTTTGACTTTTACTCCACTACATTTCGTCTAACTCTCTTTGTTACCAAATAAAATCAGAAGAAGAAGAGTTGATATTATGGTCTGTATTTATATAGAGCTTCTCTAGTCTTGATGAGCTGCTTTACACTACAGTTCTGACATTCACCCATTCACACATCTCTCATACCCTATCACTGAGCTATCATGGCTCAATCCTTACTGTGCTCTTAAGTACAGTAAATGTCATATACCTTAAGACATTTACTTAAGTAATATTTTAAAAAGTAACTTCAACTTCCACCAAAGTAATTTTCTGGTAACATACTTGTACTTTTACTCAAGTATCACTTTAAGGTACTGTTTTTACTAAAGAAGCTCAGATTTTCTTTCACAATTTGATATTATCTTGTGAGATGAGGTGTGTTCAATATTCTTCCATTCATCTAACAATATTTATGCATGTGTGTGTGTGTGTGTGTGTAGATGTACCAGCACGGCAGGGATCTGTGTGAGAGTCTGTGGGGCGATGCCTTCATGGCAGTCGAGGATGACATGGAGGACGTGGTAGAGGCCACAGACGCCGGAGTGGAAGGTGACAGCGGTCGCCCCTGCGGCTGCCTCACCCTCAGTCCATCTGACAAGGATGTGATCGCTGCACTTCGAGCCAAACAGGACGACCCGGAGGAGCTGGATACCACCAAGACGGGCCTGCCTCAGTACCGCGCCCCCTGCCAGACCAAGCTGCCACAGCAGGTCAGAGGCAGCAGGAAGGGCAACGGCGTGTTGCGTAAACGTTCAATCGTGGTGGACGACGTGGAGGGGAGTGGCAGTGGCTTGTAAAGAGAACAGATAGATGGTGAAACGTTAACTGAGGAGTCAATTGTCTAGAACCTAATATACAAAATCTATGTTGTCTTGAAATGGAAATGGCTCCTGTAATTAAACTGACAACACAAACCCTTAAACTTCCATTATCATCATTATTACATTTCAGGTGTACTCTCTATGGTTTATATTGGCAGAATTAGAGCTTATGATGAATTATTTGATCATCATTATTTGAAACCTAGACAGCACACATATAAAAGGAGCTCTATGTGAAAAAAATGTATTGTATTAAGTCATAAAATTACCATGATTTGAAATCAGAGATTACATTTCGAAAACTTAACTAATATAAGAAGGGAACAAACAGATTGTTCACGATGTAAAAGTGAATTTACAGCCTGTAAGCTCTATTTATGTTGTGGAAAAGGGTGTAAGTGTAGCTCCTCATAAACTGTCTTTAGGTTTGTACGACTGGTTCCCTAAACAACCTGGCAACTCTCTGGAGAGGAGGCAGTGCCTGTTTTAAACTCTATATCATATACATAGCCCCTTTAAAAGAAAAGAAAACACTTTTAAAAGATGTCACAGATGAACGATACAGTATATTTAAAGGCAAAATCCTCAGTTCTGCAAGGGCTCTGACTTCAATCATCAGACTATTTCCCTGACATTAAAATCAAACGATGGCTGCAGAAATACTTTATTCACTTTAAAGTAAAGTCACATGTTTTAGTTGCTTCAAAAATGGCGAAAAATAACACACAAGGTGTGTGAGTGAAGTCTTGTTTATGGGGAATGTAAAGTGCAACTCGTGCATGAAAACAAACATGTCAACTGTTCTCGACAGTGCTGTAAACATTAAGTACGTGTGCTTGTGCTTCATCACTCGCTCTTCTGTCACGTAGATGACTTTATTCTGTGCATTAGTCTGTTGTTAAATCTGTCTGTTGTGATGCTGTGCCGTGCAGTCTTATTACATGTCTCCGGGTATATAATAGAGGATAACAATGTGCTGAGTCACAATAATAATGAATGTAACTTAGGTTTATCGAAGAGAAACCACTGGCCTGAAGGGTAAGCTTAATACCTGAGCTCAAAATCCAGACACAAACTCTGCTCGCCGGAGTAAATCTGCAGAGACAGTATTCATACCAGATAAGTGGTTTGCTCATCATCAGTGCTCTGTGGTTGTTCCTTTTATAATCATGTCACGTCATTTCTAGAGCGAGGCACTGTTAGATGTAAATGTTTTATTAAAAAAAATATATATACATTATGTAACACTGGTTTGTGTGAGTTATGGTCATTGATGAAAAATGAAAGTTTCTGTGCTTTTCTTTACCTTCTCAATAAAGACATTTTCCGAATGTCATCCTGAACCTGTCCTAGTTTTGTTTTTTCAGACGATTGAACTTTGCAGTCGAGCCTCAAATAATGGAGGATGATGCATTTGTAAATGTGAGTCTTAATGTTCTTGACTCATGGATTAATGTCACAGACTAGGTCTTTTTTATGGCAGACAAATTGCCATGTACCTGTAAGAAGAACACAGATAATGAAACTAATGATGGGCAATCACTGTCTCATTGTCCTGATGGAAGTGAACAGAGAATGTTATCAGGGATAGCATTCTTTTTTCTTTATCAATTTGCTATTTTTTTATTGTTTATATAATCCAGCTATTTTAAACATTAGAACAATACATTTTAGATAATGTTGAATCTATGTCAATGTATTACTTGACGTTTGGTATCTTAAATTACTGTTTGTCTTTTAATTTAACCTTTAACCCTCTCTAATTTAAGTACAATATCATTTTAGCTTTAAATTAATTTTTTATTCATCTCTTAGCTCATTTTGTAACTGTTTATTTGTTACTTCTAGCTTTTAACCAGTTGTACACTACACTTTGCTTAGATACTTTTCAACCAGTTCTCTGGTACTTTTACTTTCGAGGTACTTTTAAGTTAAATGTCTCTTTTGTTTGGTAGCTATTTTTTTTACTCAAAAGCAAAACATGGTTTCAGTAGAGTCAGACAGCTTTAAAGGTTATTGTAAATCTACTTAAGAACATCTACCAAATCTTGTTATGTTAAGGAATAAGCTCTTTTACGCAATATTTAATGGCTTCATGTCAAATCATGGCATTGTGTTTGCGTCCTTGCATAATGCTAATGACAAAAAAGCAAACAAGCAGGCTCAGACTCATTGGCACAGGCACACAAGGACAATGTGATGAAGAATTTCAACAAACTACAAATGTATGTGTATATAGTCTTCCTTACTCCATGTCAATGCATCACATGTGTGCTTTCATGTAAATGTTCTCAGACCCTATGAGAAAGGATCCATCCATTGTCTACTGCTTTAGAAAACTCAAAGAAGAAGAAGAAACAAAGATGAAAATAGAAACTAGTTAGGCCTGTATATGAAGGAAGAAAGAAGGAACTTCTGCTGTTTAAAGCAAAACATCAACCAATTCATATACAACAGTAAATATAAGCCATAGCGTACAGCACTCATGACGCCTGGCCTGCAACATTTAAAAGCGTTTAATTACAATAAATAATATTTTATTACAATTTTAAGCTATATACAGAACCTTCAACATCTTAAAATTTAATTGTACAATAAAGTTTTTTTTTATTGTTTGAATGGCAATTACTGTTGTAAGTTTATTATTATTTATTATATTATTAGTCGAAATAAAGTTTTTTTTTAAATAAGTATAAAATTCTGAGGTAACTTCCATCACACCATGTTCTCGTTTTTTTCAAAAAAATAATGCAAAGTTTTGAACAAGTCACTACATGCTTGATATCACAGTATGAGTTGGGTGTTAAAACCACAAACTTTGTTTTTTTCGACCAATCAGCTGCTCATCACAGAGGAAACACATGGCTACTTAATATGCTGCTGCTGCTGCTGTTGTGAGGTTCTCACCGTGACTGCTGCTTCCAGAAGCTGCGTGTGTTTTCACCGTTGAATGAAGAAGGAAAAACACAGTGCAGAATAACTAAATCGTGGCTGTTACAGCGCAAATCTTCTGGTCATGCCAAAGCAGATCTCACTTCTGCTATGCTAGCGCTTTAGCATTTAAGCTAGCGGACTGTATGCTAACGAGTTAGCATTTAAGCTAGCGGACTTTCTCCAGAGTTTATACACAAACGGATGGATTATAGCGACCGAAAGAGAGTGGCAGGACATGGGCATAACTGGACACCTTGAGGCGAACAGACGCAGTAGTTACTTCTGAGATGACGTCATGACGCCAGCAAAAGAAAGCACCCCGAACCTCTCATTAACCTTCTGTCTTCCTATGGGGTGAGTTTTCATTAACGTCGTTAATCTATGTTACGTTAGTGTTCATTCGAAGTCACATACAGGGATTGAAAAATGTTTTTTCATGCTAGACGCTATCTTTTAATAATCCATTGTGCGTTTCAGAACGTTATGTGGCTACATTATTATTAGCTAGCTCAATATTGTTTTAAAATGCAAATGTTACGCACCTCGGTAGTATTATAAGATGTAACGGGAGCATGTGCTATTAATATGAATCACGAACCAACCTGATGTGGTTGAATAATGTGTGAATGACAGATTTGTGTTCAAAGTATTGATTATGATGCTAATGTTTAGCAACTCTTTGAGCACTTCATCATTCAGCTCATTCAGTAACAGACTGAACCATCCACACCAACACTGAGCCACTTAAATGTATTTCATTTGATATTAGAATTATATACGTATCTATCTTTGATCCTTCTAACTCTTAATTATATTACCTTTCTTGTTTTAATTTTTATGAAATATATATTCATATTTCATTTTATTTTTTTCTGGGAACCCTCTGAGACCTCTTCATAGAACCCTTGGGGTCCCTAGACCTGTTATTGACAAACATTGTTCAAACTACTAAAATATTTTATCAGGGCTCTCAACTTTGAGTGAGATTTTTTTGGGAAGGGCAGGGGTAGGTGAGTGGTGTCCTGGCGGGGATTATGATTGTGTGTTGTAGGCATTGGTGGCAGATTTTGAGGCCTTCAGCACAGGGTAGGGGACTGACATCTTTGAAACAGACAAATGTAACGATTAATGAATGCATGGCCAGGATAAAATCTAAAAAATTAAATATTACAACTAAAAGTAGCCTCCGGACTAAAATGGACTATGCAACGATGCAACAAAAACAGATGATGTAAATATGACTACTCTACTGTAAGGACAAGAAATGATAAGAGAATAAGCCACTTCCCTTCCTATATATGTTTCACGTTATTTCATTTTAAATGTTAAGAGGGTATTATGTCCAGTTTTGTGTGTATTGTTCTGTGTAGCAGTGTAGCTCACAAAATATAATCTGTGCTCAAGTTTGTGATGAGAAGAAGCACATACAGAGAGGTGTGGTTTCACTGACAGCTAGACCAGGAGGGGGCTGGGCTATGTAAAGGTGATGGTCCTGTCTCTTGACTCTCAGAAGGTGTAAATCTTTCAGGCCTAAAGCAGTTTGAGGAGTGCCTCCATTCAAATGGCCACACCTTCAAATATTTTCAGATTTCCATGTGAGACATTAGACATTGTTAGAGTGCTTAGAAATCAAACTTTTAGAATTTGTAAACAACTTAAAATGTCCCTGGGGGTGGAGTGGCTCAGTGGTTAAGACCGGTACCCTGTGTGCGAAAGACATCATGGTCGCAATGGTCGCAAGTTCGACTCCACCCTTGGCTGATTGTACTCAATTCCATTGTAAGTCACTTTGGATAAAAGCGTCTGCTAAATGACATGTAATGTAAAATGTAATGTCCCTCCGCCTACTTGTTCCTGGTTTTTCCATGGCTGGTCACATGTGGTCACTGTAGACCATTTATGAGCATATGAAGCTGTTGACAACACATTGTGTAACCAACTGTGTACAAATATTGTTCTCCCCAAAAAGAAAAAATAAACAGCCCAAACATGACTCGACTAAAATGCTTTTTCTGATTTTTGTTTACATTTTTGCAGGCTGTGCATAGTGAAGCATGCGACATATAGGATTTTTGGATAGTTTACATGTTTATCTCTACGATATCCAATCCAGTGATTTTGACCTGTATCGGATTGATACCAATTTCCATCCCTAATATACTTTTTCTGTATAGAGTTTAGGTGAGTTGATTAGTTGACCTGCTACTCCTGTGTGTTGACTGAAATAATAATAATATTCACAGAGAAAAGCCTGGAGATATGTGCCAAATTATAATCTACTATTATAAAACTGCTGATGTTCAAGGCATCTTTCAAATACCAGCCCTCCTTCTGAGCAGAGCTGTGTATGAATGTATCTGCATTATGAATCAGAAACCTCAAAGTTCTGGAAATGGGCACACTATACTTCAGATATAGCTTCAGGTCCTCTGTTCTTTCTACTGTTGAACTGGTATGATACATACTTCTGCTACAGGAATGAAATATAACCATCCATGTGTCATTTCTTACTATTTAGACATTGTTTTGCCATAAGAAGCATTATCTCAATGCTCAAAACTCATCAAATCATATCTGAAAGCATGGCCTGCACCTCTGAGTATGGGAGCAGGCAGTGCCTGTGGATGTTTTCTCACTAGTGTCAGCCTCCAAATTCCTGATCCACACCGACATGTGTGTTTACCCTGCTGGTTGACAGCCGTCACTCAGTCTCACCCTCCCTGTCAGAGAGAAATTCAAATGTTCTTAGAGTTAAATACGGGGTCAGGGTGGTTTATTTTAACACAGTCAGGTTTTAGTACATGAGCCAAAATTAAAACAAGTGCCTTTTGGGATTTTGGGACGATTGAAGTTCCTGACATTAGTCAGTGTTTCAGCAAATGAACTGACAGCAAGACACATCATTTAAATCCAGCAAGCAGACCCTGCCTAAAGACACACAAATAATGTGCAAATTAGCCAGGATACAGAACACAATGTGGCGTATATCTCTCTAAAATGACCTAATTAAAAATGACTAATAGATGGAGTTGTGTTTCTCGGAGGGGCAGTGTGTGCCCTCTGCAGGTGGAAACACAGCAAACACAAGCTGTATGTCATGGTGAGAATGCTACACATCTCCTTTTTTCTGTTCAAATGAGTGTGTGAGTGTGTGAGTGTAGTGCAGCTATTTTTGTTATCAGCTGGTTCTTGATGATGATTACAGGCTTACGTGTTCTCTTTGAAAGTACTCATCACAAAAAAAAATGCCAAAGCCGTGCAGAAGGTTGCAAATTAGTGTAATTTTGCATGCACGCACTCACACACACACACTACTATGATGCTTCTTGGTTACATTTTGATTATATCTGTGGATAACTGTCACACCAAAGGGGAAACAATCTTATAGCGACAATTCAGTCCATCGGTGAAGAATACAGTGTGGACAATATAACACTGCGCTATAGAGGCTATATAGAAATGATCATCATGAGGCAGGTTGAATGTCTGCTGACGAGAAAGAGACGACGTGATCACATCACCCCTATTCTGGCTTCACTACACTGGCTTCCTGTCACCTACAAAAAAATGTTTTGTTTGTTTTTAAATCTTTGCAAAATAATGCACCACCCTATCCAACTGAGTTGTTGCCCCTTCATGCAGTTTGCCTGACTATATTCAGGCTGCCCAGACCCTGGAAAGTTTTAAGTCTTTTAAGTGTACTATATAAATAAATTTGACCTTGACCTTGAACGTCATTTTACATTTGGTTAGACATGTCAGGGAGTTACTAAGCTGTAGTTTTTGGTGAAAATGGTGGAAACGATTGTGTAGTGATGAAAATTGAGCAGACCTGGCCCTCAGGCTCTGTCCATTATATGTGTGACAGGAAAACTCTAAGTGTAAAGGTGCATTAGACCAAAGAGTGGTCATTTTCAGGTGTAACTAGTAACTGCTGGAAAAAGGTGCTGCTGTTGATGAGAGGGCATGGTGGTTTCTCCAGTGAGCAGACCATAGTACCAGATAGCCAGATAGCCAGATAGCACCACCCACTGGAGGAACTAGTAACATGCACTCAAACAACTTCAAATAATTCTTATGATAACATTTTTGGTTTTCTCAATTTCTGTAAATCATTAGGAGAGGAAAATAGACTTCCCTGACCCCACCCTGGTCAAAATATTCAAAGCTGACTTAAAAGATTATTTCAACTCAGTGCATGAACAAGAGTTTCACTGCAAACATTAATTTTAGCTGGTTTATCTGAACTTAACAATTGTAAATGTGTATAATTTTTAAGAATCACAGAAAACTGACACACCAAATAACACCTCAATTACTTAATATGCAGTGTAAACAAAATAAGGGAACTTACACAACACATGCACATCTCAAACTCTACCACAGGTTTGACCATGCTGTTGCACATGAGGCCATGAAGTGTCAAGATTTCAGGGTTTCGCCCATCCAGGAAGTAGACAGGAAGAGGAAGGCAGGTTTTCTGAGGCAAGTTTTTTACACCTCAATTTTGTGTAGTCTGTGTTGTTATTCCATATTCTATCAATAATTTTGATTTAAAAAATTAAATAATTAACAAGCCCTGTCTTTTTAAAGCAGGGGTGCTTAAAATGTTTCCCTTGGACTGCCAAGACTGAAACTTGACTGTAAGCAATGGACTAAAAGTACTCCTATTGCACTGTTTAAGATTAAAGCAAGTCCTGGGATCCCAGGATCTTTAATTAAAAATGATTGTAGTTAGGTTGATAACTTTTATATTGTAGGTTTTTGTGACAAAACTTAATTTTGTAAGGCGGCTCCTTTACGTTACATACCAGCCATTAAGTAAAACAGGTAATTCAGTTTTAAACAATCACAAGCTAAGAATTCACATTATTATTATTATTAGAAGAACAACAATAGTAATAATAATAATGTGTCAACAGATAATATTTGTTTTATTTGGAGATTTTACAATTGATCATCATTATAATGTGATGATAAAGTGTCCAAAAAAAAGTACATCGTACACATTCAGGTGAGATTCAGTCTTAGGTTTATTTGCTGTTCATAAGCAAATATTTATTGTTCGTGCTTTGTCTCTTTCTTGCTCTGTAGAAAAAAGCATGTCCCACTTTGATACTGTCATTAACACACCTACTACCTTTATCCTGGCACTGGTTGACCTGGTGTTTTAGTGCCCCCTGGAGCCCAAACTATGTAACAATAAGTGCAACCAATAACCAAATAAACACTGATCATCAAATCGTGAAACATCTTCTACACCAGTGGTTCTCAAATGGGGGTCCATGACAAACTAGGAGGATGGGATGTTATAAGACAACGAATTATAAATATATTTTACTTCTATAATCTGAAATAGTTCATCGTTTACTTTCTAGTTGTAGTCCACTAGATGGCGATGCACACCTACAGGAATCCTTGCACGTTGTTGTTCTGGCTCCTGCTGCTCTCTGATCCTCTGCTGTTGTGTTACTGAACCTGAATAAGTGTGAATTTTGTATTTTAAAACATTGTAAATGCTGTAAAACAAGTTCCCTTTATTATAATAAGTTTATAATAAGTTTGGTTTGTCACTGCTGTGTTGTTTCTGATTCAGTCAGTGTACTGATGGAAGCACAGTGATGGGAGCAGGTGGTGAGTGTGTGTGTGACTGTGTTGAATTAATGGGATGATGAATGATTCACTTTAATTGTCGAGTCTGATGAGTGAGAAAATGTATTATCGTCATCAGAAATATAAACATTGTGACCATTTGTGGTGAGAAAAATGAAGATTCCTAAAAAAGTCAAATTGTCTTTACAAATGTATTCGTGAATAATATAAGAAAAGTCTTAATGTGTTTATTACAAATGTACATTACATTTAAGTGTTGGAAAGTTCTCACAGTAATATAGATTGTGTCTTTCAGTATTATTAGGATGACACAGGCATCCCATCATATAACTGATCTGAACCAAGTGGAGGATACAGTTGCCTCCTCAAGAATGTCCCCTCAAACAAAGTTCACACAACAGGCAAAAGAAAGCGAAATACTCCAAGAAATTGATAAATGTGCCCTTATGGTGATGCTTTGCACAATATTCCACAACATTAATATAAGAAATAAAATCGTTTTCATGGTTCCAGAAAACTTTCCCCCAAACTATGACAAAGAAACACCCACATCAGCTCTCCATCACTGGTTTAAAACTACCTGCGGTCCAGCTCCTGCGTCTGTGTGCGTGTGTGTGTGTGCGTGTGAGGCTCAGATGGCAGAGAGAGGTGGGAGGAATATTCATGGTCCACGAGAAGAGAGGGAGAGAGTGAGTGACAGAGCCGACACAGGCCTCTATGCGCGTGTCTGTGGGAGGGAAAGGGGGCTCGTGGAGAGAGGAAAAACAAACCCACCCAGAGCTCTTCAGACGTCACTGTTCACATCACAGATGTTCCCACAGACACTCAGTGTGGGCTGTGGACCGAGGCGTGTGAAGCCGGTATGGCTTCTTTGTAGAGTCTGTGCGCATTAGAATATGTAGGCTTGCGTGCTGTGCGCACATGGAGATAATGGTGATATTTTAAAAATGTGTTCCTCTAATTAAAGTGCAGAAGGGAGCGTTTTTGTCTGTGATGTTTGTGATACAGTGTCAGGCCCTGATTCTTATCTGTAAGGTTCTTTTTTTGAAACTGTTGAACAAAGCAAAAACAGAGCATGAGTTCAAAAATGTACATCCCCTGAAATAAAGGTTTCTTGATAAAAAAGTCGCTGAAAGGGAGAGGTCGCGTGGGTGCACTCGGTTTTGTTTCCATGTTCGTGGCAAAAAATAGGGGAGTTGTTATTGATGGAAATTGATCATTATTTAAAACGACAAGAGGTTACATCTTCCTCTCCAAAACAGCTTGAGGTGAGACTGCGCTCAGACCGCAGCCTTCATTCACACACTCTTTTGAAGTGGTTTCACTGTGAGGGAGATTTTTTTTTTAGCGTCTTGTTTACTTCTACGTCAGAGGCTGTTTCTAAAGGACAGAAAACCCCTTCGATTTTCCTGAGACCAGTCAGTGCGCAATGTATCTCTTGGTCAATGGACGCAATAGCACAAACACGTATTTGCGAACCACTCTAGTTTCCAGGGAAGCTCCAGATCGCCCTTACAAATCTGTATATGTGACTATACTGACTAATGACTAATTTACAACGCCTTCTATTACCGTTGCTTTTAGCGCGTCTGGGGCCCCTGGCCCCTGGATAATAGCGGGAATAATTCTTAATGACTCATCCACGTGGTTTAACGCCGGGACTTTCCCCCTCTACATCCATACTCTAAGCCCCTGGTGCCGCACATATTTGGACAGTGATGCGTCCCAACAGAATGTTGTCCTTGGCAGCGCGCACATCTCCGTCCAGCCACACAGATGCTTCTGCATGCGCGTTCTGGGACGCCCACTCACGCCCAGCGCTCTGCCAAGCCGGTGTGGCATCTTGAGACGCCCCCGACATTCCTGAAGTCGCTGTCACTTCCCCTGAGTGTGAAATTCTCTTTTGATTATATACCCACACCTTAAATATGTCTCAATGACTGTGACGAATGGAAGAGGATGTGATTTTTGGATCTATAATGATTGATTTATACCCAGAATCCAAATGTTGCAAGTGTTTCAGGATATTAAGGGTAGATAGATAGATAGATAGAGAGATAGATAGATAGATAGATAGATGTACTTTATTAATCCTAACTGGGAAATTAGAGTGTAAAATTTACTTCTTGTTGCCCTCCAGAACGTCTGACCAACTTTGTGTTTGTCTACACTGATAACCCCATTACGCTTTGTTGACAATAGAGCAAAAGGAAATTCCGCCACTCTCTGAAGCTCACAGACCTTTTTATCAACGCACCAGAGAGAGAGAGAGGGACTGAGATGAAACCAGCTTGTGTTTCCTGGGCGGGGGTTCCCAGAAATCCTCCCCTTTGGTTAAGTATTCACCGACATGCCCATATGTGGAAAGCCTCGTGCGTAATTAGGAACGGCCTTACGCCGGTGACGCGACTTGCGTAAAAACACGGAAGCCAGATAGGGTTGGGCTTCTCAGTGAGAGCCACAATAACTTTGTTATGGTTACGGTAACACTGGAACAGCTTTCATCCCTACTGTTTATTTATCTGTGTTATTTGTTTACACACATCTCTCTCTCGATATATATATATAGATAGATTGATTATATACATATGTAAAAGTACACATGTTTATGTGTGTTCTTTCTTACATATATGTATAACTGTTATACATACAGTATATAACATCACAAAATACACATAATTATATATTCGTGTGTGTGTGTGTGTGTGTGTGTGTGGTTGTAAACAAACACTCGAGATCATATTTTCCATCTCATTTTGATGACACTTTACTTAAATACACAGGACAAATAAAAAAAAGACAGTGTAAACATTGGACATCTTAACTTTATCCGGATCAACCGGACAAAACACAATAATTTACACAAGGAATAAATGCAGCGTTGCATGATATTATCAGATGCAAAAGTACAAAGTTATCATTCCCATTTTCTACCATTAGTAAACCCAGCTCATGGGCCTCAGTGCCCACTGTGTTGCTCAGTCAGTATCTGCTCAGTCTGGATGCTGCCCTGCTTTCGAGGCTTGAATGGTCCCTTGAACGGTGTCCAGCATCCGGAAGTACCATGTCACTCAGGTCTTTCACCCTAAACAGCCTACAGAGTTGTCTACACTTGCCCTCTCTCTCCCCTCGTCCCTGTGTTGCAGCCAGCGCTGACAACACATCAACCACTATTCCAGTGCTGCGAATGCAGAACATGACTCCAGTGTTATTACTTTTCAGTCAGTCAAAAGTCTTGTGGTTCAAAACGCCTCCATCTTGCTTGTGAGCATCAGCTGACAGCCGCTGCTCACGTGCGTCAGGACCTTCTGCTTGAGCTGGGCGACCTGATCCCGCAGCACCGACGCGGTGCTGGAGAGCCCCGCGTTGTCATTCTTCAAAACTTTCACCTTGTCCTCCAGCCGGGCGATGCGCTCCAGCTTGCGTCGCCGGCACTTGGTGGCCGCCAATCGGTTCCTCAGCCTCTTGCGCTCCGCCTTGATCTTCTCCTGCGTCTCCAAGTCGATGGGAGACATCGGAGGCGAGCCGTCGCTGCTCAGCAGGTCAGGCACGGTCTGCGGCTCCTCCTTGAGAGCGAGGAGCCGCTGTGGGTGGAGCCCGGAGCCGGGCAGAGTGTGCTGGAAGTGGTGCGCGCCATGCGTCGACTGCGGGTGGCTCTGCTGGTGAGGCGGCATGTAGCTGATGGTTGCTGTTGGGTAGCTGGATGCGGAAGAGAGGCTTGTGTTCGGGCAGTAAGCGTTCAGTGTCGTGTAGATGGGAGGCTCCGGCTGCAGCGTGGAGCCAAAGACACTAGAGGCCGCCGCTGAGCAGGTGGTAACCCCGCCGGCTCCGAGGGACACATTTGGAGGTGCCATTTGGTTCATCTTGTGCAGCTCGTCCAGCGCTTTCACAAAGCCTTCAGCGAAGCCCTCCTGCTCTTCGGTAATGCTGCGGCTGTAGAAGTATTGGCCGGGCGTGGGAGTGGTGATCACCCCGTTACTGTTCTGGATGATGAGCCTCTCTAGCTCTGGGGACGCGAGCTTCAGGGACCCCATGTCCTGCTGCCCTGCTTGGTACGCGTCTACCTCGGCTCTCAGTTGAGATTTCAGGTTGCGATAAGGCTCTGTCAAGTTCAAATTCATACTCTGCTTTAGCAGTTTGTAGTCGTGCATTGCTGCATCTGAGTGGCCGTAAGGCGACAGAAAAGAGTCGTCATGATAAAAAGGCTGCTCCATCTTTGTAGACATAAAGTCGTAGGGGAAAAGTGATGGGAAGCTTACCAGCTGTTTATTGTCACACTGGATAATCAACAAATGTCAGTGTCAGCACAGCGCGTGCATCAATTCAGCCTCTCGTCGTCTCTCGTTCTCTCTCAACAGTGTCCAGGAATTAAAAATCACTCCAAAAAAGAAAGAGTGAAAGTCCAAGTTAAGGCAGGAGCTGTCTTCAGTTCAGTGTCAGCGAGTTTGAGTCTTTTCCAGCCGTTTGTCTCCGCAGCTCAGTGAGGGATAACTTGAAACTCTTTAGTCCTAGTGTTTAGTGTGTTGCGTCCTGGAGTTTGGTGAGGTGTGTTCAGGACTGTCACTGCGAGGCTTTTTATCAACGCACCGCACAAGACTGGCGAAAGCGGTGTCGTGATTGGCCGAGACGCTCGCTCCTCCACGCCCACAGAGCACGTCGTCGAGTGACGTAAATGCCGGGAAGACAGTACCGTAAGCAAAGCCTGTAGGCACGAGAGAGAGAGAGCTCGGCGAGGAGAGCAGGCACAGAAATAGAAGAACGCACGGTTTTACGCACAACTTTCTGGGTTGATTAAGTGATTATTAAACACCGGGGGGTTGAATAAGTAGTTGTTGGAGAAGCGATGACGTGACGTGGCTGTGATGGATCGAACACGATCTCTGTCATCAGCTGTTCATGTGTTTTTACTCTGTAATAAAAGCTTATGTGGATCAAAAATATGACGTGTCAGCACACCTGGAACCTGATATCAGCCTCGTTACATTGTCACGTATTATAGACAGGAGGAGACTCTCTATGTGCCGTAAATCTCCGTTGCTACTGCAGTGTTTATTGTGATCCAGGCTGTTGAGGAAGTCCGGAGGCCTTATATGGGCAACAGCGTGACGTAGCAGTTCCTCTCTGGGAGAACCGGGAAGACACGCCCATCGAGAGGTCTCATTCCAGCAGCATTCCAGCTCCTGTCTGAACCAAATCCATGTGCTGCTCAGTTATTGGGACTGTGTGCCTCAGCAGGAAGACGCGAGCAGAGACGTCTGAGTTACATCCATCTGTGCTCACTGATCACCAACAACCTGTCCCAGAACAGCACTGTAGAATATTCATGAATGGTTGTTTTAGCAGTGCTGTGAGAATACATCCAGGAAATGGTAAAATGATGAGGGGAAAAATAAACAGCTTTTACATGTTATAGTGCCAAGTGGTCAGTGTGAACACTTCTTACACTGGACCATAATTGATGTCTATGGTAACACTTGTTTGTCATGTCAATAATGGATGCGGTGAAAAATCAAGACAGGCTTGAGCATTTGAGCATATAAATGTTATGTGAGCCAAGGATCACAGAATTGAAAAACAACAAGATGAAATCATAATTGTGCATTAGCACAAGGCTGGTTACTGGTTGTAATATTATTACAACTATGTGATAGTGTTTGTTATCTATTTGTCTGTATCTGTATATCTGTCTGCCTGTCAGTCTGTATTGAAACATATAGCAATTCATAATTTATGAGGTAATTTGTGGTAGAATTGCCCTCCAGGGGTTTGAAAAGTGACGTTCACTAAGCACATAATTGAAGTTAATAGGCAACAGAACTGAATATGCAAATGATGTGTCTCAGTCGCTGAAAACATAAACATTGCTTGGTATAGCTAATTGGCAACAGATAGACGTATCCCACTGAGATCCCTCTACTACTATAAATGTACTGAATCTTTATATTAAGAGTATCATAATTACATATATAGAAAATGTCAATAAGTCACTGCAGACACAATATAAACAATATAAAAGGCCGCACTATAATGTAATTTATTTATACAGTATATATAAATATATGTATGATAAGCTGTAGAGCATAAAGTGATGTCTGTGTTCAGTTACAGGACAAATCCACACTTTCCTGACAGGTTTGTGAGGTGCTGCTGATGTCGGGCATGAGCCTTGATCACAAACTTTGTCCAACAAGAACCAAACCCAGTTAATTAACTCAAACAGGGAGATTTGTGTTCAGTGATGAGTTCTTTTGATCCTAACATACGGTTTTGCTTTGCAAATAAAGATGAGGTTAAATCTCTAAGTGTGCGATTCCTGAGTAGTGCACCTGCATCAGTGGTGGAGAGGTGGACGTCTCCTATATATTTGAGTATGTTCATGATCAACAGCCACTTATTCCACAAAAAATTCATCAAAACCAACTTTCATATTCGTGTGACTAACTAAACAAGATCACTGCAGCAAATTCATGTTTATTAAAACTGGCAGATCAGATGTTCAATCAGACCTTTCCATTTATAAGAACCATCCACTGTATCTCAACAATACATGGATTCGAAATGTCAGTTATTATATTATTATTATTATTACCTTTGCCAAGGAGGTTGAGTTTTCCCCACCATGAACTGCATAATTCAAAAAATAAATAATGGATTTGGATTACATTTCCTGGGGATGTGGGTTATGGCTCAATGAGGAAACTGTTAGATTTTGATGGGATTTTTTTGTTTGAGGATAGAAGAGAAACATGTTGAACTAGAAAAACAAGGCGTGCAGTGTATCGAGTCTTTGAGTGCTTTCTTTAGCTGCATAAAACTGGACAACATGGTGGTATACCACCATATATATATATATTTATATATACACATGTATATACAGTGGATATGCACTTACCAGCCACTTGATTAGGTGCACAGGATACGGAATAAAGTGGCAGGAGTGGCATCAGGTGTACTCTTCTGCTGCTGGAGTCCATCTGCTTCAAGGGTGGATGTGTTTTACACTCAGAGATTCCTCAGTTTACCTTGGTTATAAGAAGCGGTTGCAGTTGCAGTCACTGCATAGTTTCTCTTTTTCCGACCATTCTCTGTAAGCTCTAAAGATGGTTGTTAATGAAAATCCAAGTAGTAGCATTTTTGTTTAAATACTATAGACAAGTCCATTTGGCACCAACAACCAAACCACTTTCATAGTTATTTAAATCACCTTTCTGCCTCATCCTGATGCACAGTTTGAACTTCAGCAGCTCGTCTTGTTTACATGCTTAAATACACTGAACTGCTGCCATGTTATTGGCTGATCGATATTTGTATCCACAAGCAGTGAAACAGGTGTACCTATTAAAGTGGCCGGTGTATGTATATATAAATAAATAAATAAATAAAACTGAGGGATGGATTTACAGTATGTAATGTAAATAGAAGAAAGAGTAAACACTAACACCATTATCTTTAAATAGTTCAAAACAAGTGCTGCCCCATTGTTGATCTAACCTTGACTTAACCAGACTCACTATATCCAACCTGTGCTAGAGAAGGGAGGGGGAGGCGGGGGGGCGGGCCGGGACGAGCTTTCAACATGATTTCCCGTTGGCAGTCAACAGTCACACTTACCCTGTAACAACATGTACTCGTTGTAAAAAGCATATTCAGAGATATTTGCTCAAACAGACCCTGCTATCATGTTCAGGCCTAGAGGGGAAAATGTTGTCGGGACATAACGTGCTCAACATCTTTTAAAACAGTCGCACACAGATTACAATTGTGAACCGTCCTGGTGCAGTGACATGGAAAGTTAGGGTCTCCAGGCCTGATCCTAATTACTTCATCAAGGTAATTCTCTGGTATCCAGAGCCACAATTTTAACTCTATGCCTTTTTGTGAGTATCCATGGGAATATGAATAAACAGAGGAAAACAACAGTTCCTGGCAGTGTTGTGCCTCCACTTCGCCACCTCCCTTATAAATTCTATTCTGTGTGCAGCTGCCTGTTCCTGCTGCAGCCCTGCTCTGTTTGTGTTTAGGTTTTTATTCAGCATTGCGGTGGAGTTTGACCACAGTCCCAGTGACATTTTGGCAAAGCACAACAGCAGAGGGTCCAGCGTGGTGGTGAGTGTTTACGGGAACACTCGTGAAGTGGCAGCGTGCCATGCTGCCAAATGTTAGTCAAAAACACTCGCGTTACCTGGCCAGTGGGAAACAAACGTGTGAACACTGAGGGAGATGTGCACATTCATATAGGATGTTGTTTTTAATAATGACCACGTCAACTAACGGCTGTGGTGTGGATCGCGGGGCAATGTGAGCTCTGAACGATGACACACAATGCTAGGATCTCAAGATTCCTGATTCGATGATTCAAAACATTTTGAATCACTTAGTTGAACTGCGCAGTGATCAACGTTTGTAAAAAATGTGCAGACGTCTTTGTCACGTTTCGATTAGTCACATCTCTGTTTAGTCTGTTTAGATTTAGAATTGTTTTTTTTGTTGTTTTTTTTAAAAACGAGTTCTGCTTTTTTGCCCCACTGTTTTGGCTGTTCTGGGATTTTGTGTTTTTTTTGTTTTTTTTCCCATGTTTTTTGGGGCAGGTCAAGCCGCCTGGCAACAGATTCGGTTGTAAGAGCTGGGATCATGTGGACGAGTGCCAACACCAACTGAGAGTTACCTGCCTTTGTTCCTGGGAAAGGCAAAGCCCGAGGATGGAAGGAAACTGTTTACCGTAAGATTAGGCAAAGCATGAGTGTGTGTCTGTTTCCCTCCCTCCCTCCCTCCCTCTCACTCTCTCTCTCTCTCTCCTCTGTTTGTGTGTCAATAAGCACGTACAGTGTATCTCACTGGGTGGAGCACTCATGAGAGTTAATTTTTGACCATTCTCCGCGCTGTGGAAATTTGTATCCATTGTCTCCCACATCTGTCACTTACTATGAGTTAAGTGGCCTAATTTTCTGAAGGTTGAGGTTGAACCTGTCGCATGTTGTGCCTCTATTTCTAAAAACAAGTACACAAGAGTGCAGTTTAAAGCACAGCTGAAAAGGTTAAGAGTCATCTCTCTTCCCTCCTCGCTCACACAATGTCACCAGTTCCTACACGCACAGGAAAATCCCCTAATTTCCTCAATCTACGGATTCTCTCTTTTAACAAAAGAGGCTTTCACAATAAGGTGCTTATGTTGGGGACCGAGCGTTCCTCACCTCCTCCCCCTCCCCTCAAACCGTCCCATTGTGCCTCGCCACCTCTGCACAACTCTCCTTTTGTCAGCGCCGTCTAGCAGCCTCCTTGTTGTCTGCCTCTCCACAACCGGACCCTTTTGCCTGGCGAGGCTGCTCCATCTCTGTGACTCAGAGTAGCTGAGGCCGTCGAGGCCAATCAGAGGTCAAAGCCCCAAGCTCCCTCCTCGCATCTTTGCCCTGAGTCTTTCCCCTGACTTTCGCAAACTCCTCAAAACACCCACTCAGCAGAAAAGAGTCGAGGTTATAGCGGAGGGAGAGCGGGCGGGCGGGCGGGCGAGGGGAAAGATAAAGACCGGCTCAGTCAGATGAGGTTTGTTTGTGAAGTGCCCTCTTGACAGCGCGGCTGACTCCTTCATTTGGACATAATGGGGCCTCTCATCCATAGCGTTGTTGTTCTCCTTTGTGACTGTGGTCACTGTGGTCACTATTGCCACGTCTATTAATAGAGTGATCCATCATCATATACATCATCACCTTCTTCATCCTTGTCAACATCACATGATGGCTTGATGGTGTTTTGCTCGACTCTGTGAATCAACCGATGTTGATGTGTTGAAGCTGCAGTGCAGTGTGTACATTTTGAATAATCTGATGGTGCTGATGGTGTTATTGGTATTCTGTTGGTCTTTTTGAAAAGAAACAATGTATAACATTATTTGTATACTGTGTTCTTCACCTGAAAACCTGACAGCTGTTTCCTCCGTCTGTCTTGACATGTAACAAATCACTTCCTGTGTGCAGTGCACGAATGTCACCGGGTGACACGAGATCTTAACACCATCGTACGGAGAAACACAAACTCATAGGCGTGATCGGCATTGTGGGAACTCATTTGAAAATGGTTTGAATGTGACAGACTCTTTTTGTTTATATCTAAAAGTTACACATTAGAGTTTTATCCTCATCCAAAGTCTGTGTGTCACCAATTTATAGTTCATGAAATTTATTAACCGGAGATGCTTGACAAGGCCACTATTTGGGGTGATCCTATATAGTGGTTAGCAATTGGTGGCCCGTGGGCCAAAACTGGCCCGCCAGCATCATTATCAGGCCCAGCAGATGATAGAAACAAATCTGATCTTAAATTATTTGCTTATCTTTACAAAATAATTGAAATTTCAGAGCTTTTATTCTGAAAAAATATGAACTTATTCAAATAGATTCTGTTGATAGAACCCAAATCTAAACTAAATGTTTGGTTTGAAGAATAAAAATAAAAACCCTCCTGTTGTCATGGAGACGGCCAGGTTAAGGGAGTAAATACATGTAACATAACTACTTGCATATGTTAGGCTCAAAGAATAAGCTGTAATTCTTTAAATTGAAATGATGCACAATAAACACATTTGTCTTCGTAACAAATTCATTAATACATTTTCTAGAAAACATTTATTATGAATACAGATTTAAAGGCATAATTAATTGGTGGACTGAAGTTAACACCAGCCTCAACAGCAGGCCCCTCATGTATATCAGCCACAAGATTCAACTAAGCACTGCCAAAGCAGATTAAAAAAAGATCATGCTAATCGTATGCGAGGAGATATTTGGAGAGAAATGACGGCGCCCACGCCCATGGCACCGTGTTCCGATGGAGTGTGCACATCACAGAGAAGGCCAAATGAGATGTAGTGGAAAATCTGTCCAGCGTTCATCTGGAAACACATTCTATAACGTGTCACTGGGAAAAAATGTTAATCTTCAGTGTGAGGTTGAATGGAATCCATGCTAACACCAAAGTATTTTTTTTTCTTTTTCGCAGAGTCAATGTCATTTCAGAGTCAAACAGGAGTCAAACAGGTCACATGATATATTTTTTTTCCTCCTGCAGTTAGAGACACGTGTGTGCATCAGCCCATTCTGTCCTTTCTGTCACAATCTTTTGCTCTGGTCTTCATGACAAAAGGAGGGAGGTGAAAAACCCTGTGGGGCGGCCACATGTCTCACACACCATGAGAGCATGACCATGCTCACGAAAATGGACTCTGAGATCTCCTTGGCAGGTCCCACATCCATCCTACTCATTGAATGTGAAACAGCGTGTGGGAGGTGTGAGTCAGGTAACTGACCGGAGCTTCAGGTGGGCAGCCTCACTCACTCACAGGCAGCAGGCCGCGCTCTGCAGACAGAGGGAGGGAGGGAGGGAGGGAGGATGAGTGTGAGAAAAGGTGTGGATCACTGATGTTAAAGGTCCAGTGTGTAACATTTAGGAGGTGGTTTTTGTTTTGACTGGTATGCTACGCACATAGTGCACGTGACTCGTGCAGGAACCGAGCGCAAAGAGCGCGTGGACAGTGCATGCGCGAACTCCATGAACCAGACGTGTGCGAGGGAGCTGTGGTATCGTTCACTTCTTCTTTGCTATGAATGCGTCCTATTCCCTATTCCATACCACCCGATGATGAAGTCAGATACTACAGGATCCTTACGCGCGATATGCGACACGATATTCGACCGGGTATATGGAAGTATACCAGGGCCTTTAGAATTAGCCTTTTATGTACTTTATGCAGGGGTCTTGTTTTCGGGAGACCACCATGTTGCACCACTATGATTCTATAGCTGTCTGAACTGATTAACCAGAGTGTGCACGTCACATAATGAAGCGAAAGTATAAATAAAAAATAAAGAGGAATGACATCTTTACGAGCAATACCTTCGTGTAGAACTTTCTCCCTACCACCTCATATTGAAAATGTGTTCCCATTTCGTTGTTTGACTGAGAGCTTGTGAAGTCCTCGTGTTTGGTTGCCTCAAAACGTTGAGGAAATTACAACCAGGGACAGAGAAGAAGAGGAAGATGGGGCCGATGGTGTGTAAAACAAAAGATTGTGATTTCATAAAATTGGTATCAAGAGAAGATATCGTGCCAGAATAGCCATCAAATATCAATACTGAAATATTTTAATACCAAGCCCAATACACACTGGACCTGGAACACCAGAAGTCAGCATGTTAATGTTTCCATTCAACCTTTTTTTTTTCTGTCTTTTTGCTGCATCGCTTGTTCTGTCCTCCTTCCCCTATCGTCTCTCTCTGTTCATTATTCTGCAGTGCAGGAGCATGTAATCATAGTAATGAACACAGAATGTGCTTTTAATGATCTTGCCCTATTCAGGGTTATAAGTTAAAAGCTACAGAGTCTGAAGCACAATAGGACATTTAGTGTAACAGAGGGGAATGCGGGGGTGAGAGTGTTGTGGCATGAGAGAACAATTGGCTCCAGATCTTTCCTCTGCATGTGTGTGTGTGTGTGTGTGTGTCTCAGAGGAGGAAGGCAGGCACTGGAGATAGCTGACATTTTATCTTCACAGTCTTTAAGTGGCAAATAAAATATTGTTTGAATTCCTCCTCCTCCCCACCAAAAGTCTCCGCACATTTGATCCCAGTGTTTTTGGCGTCTGCCAAGCTACTTTGAGATTTCCTTTGAGTGGGTCCTCTCAGTTCTGGTTTGGCTCAGTCAGGCAGCCACAGCCGCACCACTGTGTGTGTGTGTGTGTGTGTGTTTCCTTTTGGTTCTTTACCCAACACATGGTCCAAACATGGCTTTGGCTCTTATTTAAACAAACAGCCTCCAGAGTATTGCCATGTCAGCCTCAGAGAAGCCCATGATCCGAGTCTTTTTAAAATAATATAAATCATCAGCCTTCAGCCAGTTATTTCCCTCTGTGGAGGGTTGTGCATCTGCAGCTGCTCCAGCTGCTCTCACTGTGGCCCACACCTCAAAGATAACCAATACAATTGTCTCTATCAGAAATCTGCGTCTGTGTCTGTGTCTGTGTCTGTATTTGAACAATCACATATGATCTTTAAAACTCCCCTTTTTCCTCCTCTGCTGTCAGCAGAGTTGTTGTTTTTGTGTCTGTGTTGAGTCTCTTCTCCGATGTCTGGGCCTCTTCCCGGTTTCCCCTCTTAGTCATAGCGTCCAAGTACATAAATAAGGCGGAAACTTTGCAGGGCCAGACACCATCACGTCACACTGAAGGTAGAGCCAGACCAGGGAATCCCTTCAGGGGGATCATGAGAAGAGGGGAAGGTCAGGACCTTGAAGGGAGTGGCGTAGCCGGTCGGTGAAAATGAAAAGAGAGAATTTTAAGGTGATGACTGCGGCGTGAGTTATATAAACAAACAGCAACACAATCAGCGTTTTAACACACATGTGCTATTACTCATTATTATTGTGAAAGTGCTTGGGTCTGAGTTGCACACATCCACAGGGATCCGCTCAGGTCAGAGGCAGTTCGGAGGAAAGGTGCAGTGGCAGCACTTTCTCGGGGCAAACGCTCACGTTCAGGTTTTACTGTCAACATAAAAGACCATGGTTTTTTAGTTGGGTTTTTGTTTTGTTTTTGTTTGGTTTTTTTACTTTGTCTACATCGGCAACTTCTGTTAAGCCTCAGGGAGTGTTTGAATGATCCTGTAACGGAGAGCCATTCCCGACGCCCGAGACCTGGCATGTCTAAGACAGGCCTGGACACAGACGCCCTGGAGTGAATCTGTGCCTGTAAAATTTATCCCACTCCCCCACAAACACCCACATATTTTATTTTCCCTCTCTCTCTCACTCACACTCTTACTCACATATGTAAATGCACTGTTGTTGGTGTTCCACCTCGCACACACAGCCTGTGCTGTGCAAACACACTCTCACCTAGCGCATACATGTGCCCCGTGCCTCAGCTCAGCCTGCTATCAGGCATGTTTTTGTATCTCACCTCAGCTGACAATTATTGTTTGCGTGTTGCTTCACTGGGACAATGACCTTGTGCAGCACAATAGATGCTGAGGTCGGTATTAAGAGCAGACTGCAGGTCCTCCTGGGTGTAGGCAAGTAACAGGCAACCACAGGCAGCACAATTAGCAGTTTGCGGCTTTGTTATGTGGCTCACTAATTACCTCACATTTAATGTAGTTTACCTTTAAGTAGTGTGTTCAGGAAGCCATGCACCAAATATAGACTCTCACTGGGCAATTTAAGAGTCTCCTTTGGTCACAAATGACTGTTTAATTGTTTGCATGGAAGAGTTGTTTACCGGGGATTCAAAGAGAAAATATATCTGACAGGCACAACTTTGAAGAAACATTGGATGGATGGATAGAAAAAAATCATTGCGGTTAAATGCATCAATAGATTTATTTACACACTTTACATTACAGTGCTGTAAGATCATGGAGGTAAGTTCCCACACCTCTATGTCACTGTCTTCCTTCTGAACGACATCAATGTATAGTTTGATTATTCGACTTGATGATACCCCCCTAAGCCTTAAGAAATTGGCACATGCAGCCAACAAAAACATGGGAAAAGGCCTAAAGCCTATGCGGCACCAGAGCCTCAACATACTTTTCCCTGAAGTTGAGCACAAACAACATCTTTCCTGTTCATATCTCACTCTGAAAGTTTGGACTTAGTCATCTTCACAGTGCCTGTCAAACAGTTCACTGCTTTGTCATTCCTCATCACCGTGTCAGTCTGGGCACAGTCAGAGGTGTCTCCATTTATTATCACGTGTACCTCCGTGTTCAAGACAAGTCTGTTGTGCTGCAACTTGATGGCATAAAGTAATAAAACACATGTGATAGATGAGCGGGATTAAGCGACATTTAGTCCCAATGTGGCCTCAAAAAACACCTCTGAGGACTTTCTGTTACGGAGGACACAGACACGGGTTGATGTGCAGGACCTGATGTTTCCTGTTGAGGCTGTTCGTGCTCTGAAGCGCACATTTTAATGGGGCTTTTCGCTCGATGTTTCACTGTAAAGTGTGAGGACAGAAATAGCGAAACAATGCCTGGCAGCTAAAGGCTCGCATCCATAATGACCCCAGCCTTGTGATTGAAGAGGCCCCTCTAAAAGGCAGAGCAGGTGGAAGTGTAGGTGGTCTCCCCCCAGCACTCTGCTCACACTACTCATGCACACACACAGTTGCACCACAACCTGCACACAAACACACACACACGTGTGCATAGCTGGTGTATGTGCTGCTGCTGCTGCTGCTGTTTTCACTGTGCTACCTCACACATTATTATAGATGTACACATATAGAATGGCAGCGTCAGCTACTGAGACCCAGCACACACTGAAGCCCAAGCAGTGCAGTTGTTTGCAATTTGGTCCCAAAATAATCATTCCTTACCATCCTGCCTGTGTTGGGGAATCTGTCCCACTGGTCCAGCTCTTAAACTGTGGACCTAGACTGTGCAGTCTTTGGATTGGTGGATAGAGAATTGTCACTTCCAGGCAACAATGGGAATGGAATGAAGGAGAGGATGCACACATTTAGTTTTTCCCCACACGCTTATCAAACTCTAAAGCTGGGGAGAGGGAAAAGCAACACTGGAAATGTGCTGTCTGTGTCTGTGCAGCAGTTGCAGTCCTCTTAGCAGCGCCCGGGTTCTGGTTGCTTAGTAACAATGGACACAAAACAATGGCAACCTCACAAGCACTTTTGTCAAAGACGTCTCTGGCTTCTTCCATGTTCAGGTTCCTGATGTCAGTTGACAGCAGTGACCCATAAGTCATATTCTCCTTGTTCGTTAAATTTATTTATAAATTAACAGTCTACAGTACATTGTATCGCACTAGTGTTATATCACACTATTTACATCGTTAATGCAACTTTAGCCATCAGTGTATGGGAACACCAGTCAGAGCACAGTTTACTGTGAAATGCAGCTTCAGTGGCTAGTGTCACTTTACTTGTTAAAACCCTCTTTAGAGACTGATGATAATCATCAACTCTAACCGCTCCTCTCATTTTATCTGGCGTTTTACAAGTTTGCAGTTTATTCATACATTCATCTCAGTTTATAAGTCGAGATTCACCGTCTGAGCACAGCAGCTGCAGAGAGTCATCAACTTTCTCCACTGCTGTGAGTAATACTAGGAGTTGCACTCTCATCCCTTTTGACACTCTGAAGACGATGATGCGGCGCAATTGACTGTTTGCGAGTATCTTCATTCATCTATTAGAGACGCAGTAACGCTCTGAAGAGTTTCAGTGTTGGATGTAAAAGAAACTTTATGAGCCAACTTGGCTGGCACCTTCAGATGGCTTCATCTTCCTTTTTTTTTTTTTTTTAGCACATATACTCAATATCTGACTTCTCAGCCCACCCATGCAGAGGGTGGATGAGTGTGTGTGTATATTTTGTGAGGATCCCTCTGAGTGGTAAGGGTTAGAGTTAGGATTTATGGTCAGGTTAGATTAAGGTTCTGATGGAAGCACAAGATTGTGTTTGTGTGTGTGTGTGTGTGTTTGACCAAGTTTCATTTGACGTAATCCGGCTGTAAATCTCTTCCAAGATCACAAGCGCCAGAAGTGTGTGACTCAGAAGCATTTGATATCTGATGGTGAATACTGTATATGTGTATGGTGGTTCAGTGTTGAAATGGAGAAGTCAAAAGTCTGTGTTAAAGTGAGATACGGATACATAGATGTGTTTCTTTGTGACGGATAAGCGCAGATGGTGTGAGTGCCGCAGATGATTGCATGCAGGTGGATTCACACACAGATGTTCCTCTCTGCCTGGTGGACACACACACACACACATACAGGTTTGTGCAGCTGCTCTTCTTGGGACTGATTTGACTCCTCTGACTTTCATTTATTTGAAAAGCCTGAACAAAGTGCCATAAGGACCGGGTTTAGGTCCCCATGAGGACTACTGGTCCTGAGAAGGTCACTGTTTGTGCCATCCGTTCTAAAGAGGTTACAAATACAAGAACACTTCCGGAATTTAAAGACAAAATGATCTATTGTTCATCAGTAGCATCTTGGTTTATTTTCACTCTGAGGACTTTAGTTTGATCAGTGAGAGACACTGGACTAAACATGGCTACCACTTAAGTTAATATAGTATGTACTGTATATACTGCTCTAATATAATGGAGACAAACACCCACTGCCCAGTTTTTCTTTTTAATTTCTTGCTCATGCAAATATCTAACCAGCCAGTCACATGCCAGCAACCTCATGTTGGCATGGTTAAGAAGGTGAAAGGTGATTCACGTGACTTTGAATGTGGCATAGTTGTTCATATGACTCAAATGCAGACACCAGCGAGAGTAGATCTTTACTACACGCAGTCAAAACTATCGCAAAGGTAACACACTCTCTCAGGCTGAAGGCAAGGTCCAAAAAATAAATAGGTCATAGACAGGAAGTAATCAGACAGGAGGATGATTGGTACACGTAGTGAAACAGACGATCTGGCAGAAACTGAAAGATGAGCAGAGGCTAAATAGTGAGGTGAGTAATTGAACACAGCTGAAACTAATGGGGGAGGAGCATTCAATGACAGAGGCGGGAAAAACACAGGAAGTGATCTGAAATGAGAAAGCGGTGAGAGTTAACCAAATTTAAAAAAAAACAATAATAATTCAAGAAATAGTGGCAAAAATACTATCTTACTAACAGACGTTATAGGACTAAAATGCCTTGTTGATACCCGAGGTTAGAGGAGAATGACCTCTGACCTCGAGAAATGATTGAAAGGCAACAATAACTCCACTCGTTACAACTGAGGTGTGAAAGCCAGATGAGTTACAACAGCAGGTGCCACTCCTGCCACTTCACCTGGTGTCCTGTGTAACTAATCAGGTGGTCATTGAGTGAACAGTCTCATTGGTCGACTGAAACCTAATAAACCTAATAGAGAATGAATGCTATATTATTATTCACACATGTGTTATTGTTGTTGTTGTTGTCATTGTTATATTCTCATGACTACTTGCATGCAAAAGGGATTATTTGCCACATGTTTGCAGGGAGCTCCAGCTCGGCAGAGCTTTGTACCGTCTTCCAGCTCAAACTTTTGGTTTTACAACCTGCATTCGATTCACGCTCCCTGCTGTAATTAGGACCGTGAAAATGCTAAAACTCTAACACAGCACACCGACTGCCAACTTTGCGACAGACTTAATAATGACAGTTAATTGAACACGGGGGTCATAGAGCCGCATTTCAGATTTATTGTAACTATATCATAACTATTGTTCATTTCGCCTTAGGCTACAATAATCGTTCCCTAACTTCAACCACAACATATTTGCTATGTACAAAGCACAAAACTGGCACATGTCTATTTCTCGCCCTCCCCGATCTCTCTGTTTACTTACTCGTTTCTTTCTTCTCTGTCCCTATTTCACTCGTAACTATAGTTCTTTACAACATGCACCTGTGCTTTATCACAACATAAAAAAAACCTTGCCCACTATCTCTCATTCTCCCCCCGGATAACACAAACCATCTTGCCAATAGCCTTGATCAGAGGCGCCATGTGCTCGCCGTCACATTTTCTCACAGCAGGAGCAGAGCTTCAGACTGATGCGTGCGTGAGTGCAGCCACTTAAACACGGCCATTCAAAGCCATGTGGACTCAGCAGGTGCCTCTGTAAACCCTCTCCTCTGCATATACACGACTCCCTCTCTCTCTCTCTCTCTCTCCTCCACCTCCTCATCCTCCTCCCTCTCCCCGTTGCTTCAGCCATCCTTTGCCTTCCGCCCACATCCGTGTATCAATTAAGGAGGATCAGAGAGCAAACAATGTCCCGAAGGAAAACATCTGGAGCATCAGACCTGATCACTTTGGAACAGAGTCTTTCACACAGGAGGGTACATTGGTTTCCGCTGGCTGAGCGTCTCCAGTGTTGATGAATGGATGTTATCTAACGCTCGTCAGTCACTTTTCAGACTCGCAGCTTGTATGAGAAGGAAGCTGCATTCAACCTAAACACTTTTTCACACCATTGCTCGCAATATTTGCGTCACTTTTTTCATTCAGCTCAGCTCACTGCAGTTCAGACCCCATCACATCCTTATTCAACCCCTGTATCCTTTCTTCTGAACGTGACTTCCTGTGATGCTGTGGTAGCACAGGATGTTGAGGGGGGCAGAGAGGATGTGGTCGTGTGTGTATTCATGTTTGCATCCGATTTATTTATTTATTTATTTTTTTTTTTCATGGGAAGTTAATCGTGTAGATAAAACAAAGACATAAACTTGTGTGTGTGTGAGCTGGTTGTGCTTGCAATAAGTTCCACCATCTGACATCTCTGCCATCAGAGATTGCAGATTATTAACATCGCATTTTCCACAGGTCAGCTTTTCCAACACCCACCAGTTAATCACAAAAGAACCCTGCAAATTGAAGACAGTAAGCATATATGCATATAGCACTCACAATACAGTATGTGCCATCATAGCTTGCATCTTCTGGACATTTTCTTCTCACAGCATGTTTTGGTGTGGTGTTTGTACATATTTGTTAATCCCATTTCCAGAATGGAAATGAAATAAAGTCCTTAAATTCTAATCTGTTAAATCATCTCATCTCATCACTTGAACCTTTATTGAACCAAAGATTTTCAGTGTTTTCATCCAGCAAACCTGGAAAACTGAATTTTACCTCAAAAGGGTTGCGCAAGTAAGTAATGCTGTTGTGGGAGATTCCACAATAAGCAGGTTAACTAGTAACAGAATGGAATGAAAAAAAAGGAGCATCTAGTCTTTGCAAGCAACGAGGAATCTCAGGGCAAGATCGCAAAGAATTTAGGAATTTCACCATCTCCAGTTAGTGATATTGTGAAATAATTCAGGGTTTCAGGCTAAATATTGTTGTGTAAAGGCCAAGGGTGGAAAATACTGCTGAATGTGAGTGAAGATCGAGCCCTCAGACTTCATTTTATGAGAAACGGTCCACCACTGCATCAAGAACCTGAAACTGTATTAGTAAAAGAAACAACTGGACCTGAACTCATCTGAGATGCTGTGTAAGACAGTGGAACTGACAGTGCACTGTGGTCAGAAGAGTCCACGTTTCAACGTGACATTAGCCTCCACATGCCAAAGATGAAATGTGTGCAATTGAGGCCTAGCTGGACATTTCCTACTCTTGGCTTTACAGGGTCATTAAAAGCTCCCGTCATGCAAATTTCAAGGGTAATTTCATATATTTCGAGGGCATTGTGCCGAAGCTCCTGCTGATTTCTGACACTGCCTCCTACTGCACTGAAGCCTTTGTGTTGTACCTTTATTTTAAGTCACTTTGAAAAAGGCATTGAGAAAGGAATATTATGCATAAATGCAATGAGAAATGTTTTGCTCCGAATCAGATTAATCAGTGCTGTAACATAATTTCAGGGAATAATTCTCAATATTTGTTCATGTTATCATATCATGTCTTTGTCAAGACTTTGACCATCTAGCTCCACAGAGCTGGTCGCTCAGCTGTACACTCTGTTACCAATACAGCTGTGTAATCACTCAGAATCAAATAAGTAGAGACATCACCAAACAGATTACCAGAGAGCAGGAAGAAAGCACACAATGCAAGATGGACAGACAGAAATGGAGACAGACAGGCAGGCAGACGGGCATAGACCTCAATGAAAGCAGGCAGACAGGAAGGACCACAATGGCTTGTCTGCCAGAGAGTCAGAATAACAGAGAAATAGGAAGAAGCATGAAAAGAAAGGAAGGAAAGGAACCACAGTCAAACTGATTTGACACTGGAATATTTTTGCACTCTTCCCATCAAAGTAGCCTTTATTATTCAAAGTCATTGCTACCGTGTGAGTCCTGCGGGGGCAAAGGTCACAGAGGTGATCATGTAGTGATGTCTGCAGATGATACTAGAGTGTTTTACAGGGCAGTCAAGAATGTCTGTGTTAATGTTTGCTATTTGTGTGTGTGTGTGTGTGTGTGTATTTCCATGTGTGTGCACGTATTTGCTTCAGTGTGTGCATCATGGTGGATGAAAAAAAAGTGTGTGGGTGTACTTGAAGCCCTAGGAATAGCATTTGTGTCATAAATGCTCTGTTTAAAACAATCAATACCCAACTCGGTTTATACACAATAAAAGAGCGTGTGTGTGCGTGTGTGTGTGTGTGCGTGTCCTTAGATGATGGGAGCTCTGATGCGGCAGGGTGAGGATGCGTGAGCGTGTGTGTGGGCTGCGGGGCCACCATCTGATCATCTCCTTGGCAGCCGCTGTGCTGAAGTGCTCTCTGGGTGCTGAAGAGGCCTCCCAGAACAAGAAGAAACACACACACACACACACACACACACACACAGGTTTGTGCAGCTCTTTGTCTCAGGACTCTGCATTGACTTCCATTTATGTGGATAGCCTAAACAAAGCATGAACCGTAACCCTAACTTAACCACAATCTAAATCTTAGACCGACTCTTAACCAGTTCCTCTGTAATGAGGTTCTGCCTCATTAGGACCCAGTTTTGATCTCCGTAAGGACTACTGGTCCTGAGAAGTCAGTGTTTATGCCAGGAAAGGGTCCTAAAGAGGTAACAAATGCAAGCATACACACATACACTAAATGTTTTATTGAAACTGACGGCTCCTTTTTCTTTCTTGTCCACTCTCCGTGCATTTCTATGACTCTGCACCATGTTATGATGCGCTCACACGCTTGTCGGGTGTATGTAAGTGTGTGTGCACATGTCATCCATGATTGTGCGTACACACGAAACTAACCCGGGCTCCCTCCCTCCCCACTCCTCCCCCCCCCCCCCCCCTCCGTGTTTGATGTGGTCTTTGGAGAGCCATGTTTAAAGAAATTCTTCTCCGGCTTTGAAGTCGCTCTGTGTTTCCCACTCTCTTTCTGCTGCGTTCCTTCTTTTATCTTCTGACGGTGTGCGAGCGGCGAGGAAAACAGGCTGGTAGGGAACAAGATACTTGCCCCATATACACTATTTACCGCATGTTGTACCTATGAACTTGAGAAGTTCAGACAATAGAGGCTATTGTGTTTCGTGAGATATGGTACACCCCCCCCCCACCACCACCTCCTGCCAAAACACTGTGGTTGCTTTCGGCGAACAGCTCCTCTTTAAACAAATGCCTGCAGACCAAAGTTTTGATGTTGTTCCAGGTCTTTATCAAACACTGGGAAAGAATCAGCACTCAGTTATGTCTGGAATTCTTAGACAAACATGCCAGGTGTCATAATGGCTTCTTGCTCCACAAAGACAATTACTTCAAAGCACTGAAGCTGGAGCTCAGGACTTAAGCTAATCACACACACACACACACACAAGAGTCATGCACAAGTGGAGATGACAACACAAAAAACTTTCCCTTTAAAAGTGCAAGACCAAACAGTCCACGGACGCTGACAGGCCCATTTCAGCGCTGAACGTTACGACACATGTTTTGCTTGGATACGTTAATAAGAAATGAAATATGTCATGTTATGGAGATGTCGCAACGTTTGGATGACTGTTTCCACAGAACAAGGGTGTTGAGCAAAATCCCAACGGGATTAAGACAACACAGCTGCAATAACAGAGTAAAGTGTTCAGCTCTAATGTTTAATTCCAGTTCAGATATTTGCACTGACTGAGTTTCCCTCAGCAGAGACCCAACATACACCTGTTGTTTCCCCAGCAGTTTATCAATGCAGGTGTTTTGGCGAGGTCTGTTTCCCCCGGCGATGTGTGTTCTCCACTAATCTGAACCTGAATCTAACCTTATCAAGCCTAACCACAGAGGAGGGCACAGCGGTAAACACATCCCAGCAGATAATCAGAGTTTGATACAGCATCAGGTGCTTTTTCCTCAAGAGTCTGTGCTGTGCCACAAAAAGCACCGCTGTCAAAAACACCCCCATGCTTTTCAAAGCCCCTGGGAAAGTTGTCAACACCACATTGGAGGTAACTGCAAGTAAGGTAAATTTTAAGATTTCCTAATGTTGTAATTGCATTGTAAAAACGGTGTGACTAACAATTCATCATTTGCACAAACATGTAAAAGTTGAAGGGTTGGGCGCTTGAAAAAAATAGCATCCTGTAAATCGAGTTTTCTTTGTGAAAACTGTGGCCGAGTAGCCCAGAGAATAACATAGTGAAAGCAAGGCTTATAGGGGATCAATATAAATGCAGATGGTGTTGTTTTTAACATCATAATGACAAGTTTAAGCCAAGACAGTCGTCTATTTCTCTGTTTCTCAGTGTGGTGGTGTTGAAATCTCTCCTTGTCTAGTGACATTCCTGCACTGCACACAGGAAGTCATTTGTTTCATGTCATTAAGACAGATGAAGGCACATTGCACTAGCAAAGCAAAGCAGCTGCAAACAAAGAAGTGCCTAGAAACAATTCAGAAGTGAATTCTGCTGCTCAAAAACACCTGGTCCTTAAGTCAGGTCTGATAGTTTTGCTTGACAGAGCCCATTTTCAGAGGAAGGATGCAGTTTCTGTTCATGCAGACAGAACAGAGGCAGAATAATAACAAAAACATCACCAAATGTTACACACTGCAGCTTTATTTAAAAACAAGGTGACGATACACATGACTGTGTTCATACATCAGGTGTCATTATGCGACTCTGCATCATTTAATCGTGTGCTCTGGACAGTAATTGCAGAAATGGCCTGTGGTCTCACTGGGACTCTGGGGTCTAATTTGCTCCAGAACTGACCCGCCTCACCGCATTCATCTCACCGGTTGGCGCTGCCCACATCACTGTCTACAGAGCGCACAGCCACACATGATTAATTACACTGGTCACCCGTGTGGACTACACGTACCTGGACAATGTTTGCACACCGTAAGCACCAGTTAAATGCTGTTTGCACCACATGGGAATACAAGTTAGTTTATCACATTAGTAGTGCAAGGTTTCTGCTTTTTGGAAATCTCATCAGTCACAGAATAACACATTTAGGGCTTGAGGCTTTCCAATTAAAAAGGGATATCCTTTGCATTTATGGGAAGCAAATATGAATGGAACAATTGTCCAGTCATAGTTTAGCCACTATAGGCAAGACGTAGAACATCTGCCTTGCTCAGTCACATGCATTATGTCACCGAATGCTCGCTGCGAATTGAATCTACTAAAAACATTTAAAGTCAACTTGAAATGAAGTTTTCAGCCAACAACATGAACTGCTGCCTCTATCGGTGACTTCATATGTCATGTCATGTGAGTTTGGTGTTTAATATCCTCTGTTGTTTGGATTGGATTAACTTGAGTGACACACACTTATCAGACAACAGTGAACTAGCAGCTCCTGTGTCCACACAAGCTAAAATGCCCATTTTCTCAATGGACTTTGGTACGGGAGAGTGAGCAGTTTCCAGGTGGTGCACTAAAGTGGCATGTAACGGGTATTGACTGGACCCAATTGCAGCACAAACAAGCAGGTTTACTTGAACAGTCTTTATTTGACACCAAACCGAACCCGGGTCTTCCAGGTGCCAGGCGAGCAAGTTAGCGGAGGGCCACAGGGCAGGCAAGAAATCTGGGACTCGTGAGCAGCTACAGGCTGGGTGCCACTCAGCCACAGCCATCAGGTCGATACCAGGTAAGCAGTCCGGGAATGATCACTGGAGAGTCAGGCATGAGAGCGAAGACAATCTGGCAAAGAGTGAGTGGAGGGAAGCTGCATATATACTGGCTTGATTGGAGATGATGAGCAGGTGAGAGCAGCAGGTGGAAGCAGTTGGCTGATGAGGGGTGTGGCAGAGCAGCAGAGAAGGAGGGGCACAGAGCAGACTGTGACATGGCAAACATATTCAGTTTAATGTGTCAATACCCCAGCCACAGCCTCACTTCAATAAAACCGAACCGTACCTTAAATTAGCCCCTGGAATGAATAGCATTTAGCTCTGCTGCTATTCTGAGAAATGTCTAGCAAGCATAATCTCATGGAGGTCAGTAAAGTTGATGTGCAGTTCAGGGCAATGTCCTTGTCATTAGCCGCCCGCCATCACCCCCTTAGCCTTCCTCCATGGCAACTCAGACAGACAAACAGGAAGCAGCTGTTACCAGGGAAACAGCCAGACGGTCTCGAGTGTTACAGTGTGGCAGCGAGCCGGAGTGAGGAAAGAAAAAGGGAGAGAAATGTGGAGGGGGGGAAAGGATTGCTGCTGTGGTGGTGGAATCTAATTAGACTGTGACAACGGATAAAAAGGGATATTTCCAGCTCGCGTTGACAGAGTGAGAAAATGTGTGTTGTGCGTGTGCCTGCATGTGGTTACACACACTCTCATTTGCGCAGATACTGTACCTGCGTGTGAGCCTGGGAATAGGCTGACTGACGCACAGAATGACAGACAAGCTTTGGAGTCCTGGCAACACTGCTATTTCTCTCTCCCATAGTCCTCTGCTTCCTCTTCCTCTGCTTCCTTCTCCTCGCTCACACACCCCCACACCTCCGTCTCATCTTCTCTCCCCCCTCTGCTGCCATTTCTCCTCCACGTCTCTCCTCTGGCAGTGATTGCATATGGATTGCCACATAATCCGATTCGCTGAGAATAGTTTTGCCTCCACAGGCCTCTCATTTCCTCCGCAATGTGAATTTGGATCAGTTATCCACGTGAATTAGCAAGGGGCGAAGCCTTCATTATTATATTAGCTTTCAGACAAGGCTCACCGAGGAGATTAGTTTCATGGAGGCTGACACGGCTCTCACCTGTGAAACGGTGTTACAAAGTGGAAAGTCTGGTTTTTGGATCAACATTAAAGAGACTGCTCCCCTGGGCTTTGCTCAGCGGTGGCATGAAATGCAAACCTCTCTGAGGTTATAGTTGTAAGGCCACCTGACTTTGATCTTGTGCGGCGAAAAACAAACAGGAATCTTTCAAGAGGTAACCACTTTAAAGCTGTCCGTGGTTGAGAAAACACACACACACACACACACACACACATGTGTGCGGGACAGCAAACAATAGAACAGGCAAACAGCCCAGCCTGGAATGACGAATTAAATACATACTGTCTCATCTGATGCCATGTCACCTTTGTGTCATGTATTCATTTCATTTAACTGTATTAACTATCACTGTTGAACAATAGCCTAAGAGTTATCCTTCAGTCAGGTTATTTGTTTTCTTGCCTTCAGGAGCTGAACTCAGTGCTCTAAGTTCACACAGCTGGCAAATAACCTTTTTCCCTGTATTTCTATTTTTCCATCTTTCTGTCAAGTGGCGGCGGACCGTCCTCTCATTTTCACTCCGCTTGTCCCGGTCAGGAATTACACGAAAGGCCCGGGTAGCAGCAGCTCTTGTGGCAGGACGCTGGCAGAGGTAGTGCACTTTGCGGCTGTCACACACACACACACACACACACGCACACAGACACAAAGCTGTCAGACTGCAGTTGTTGGGTGGTCGAACAGCTTTGGAAAGCCCCTGTCTCTTCTCTCTGACATCACCAGTAGGTGTCCTGCTGTGAAGAGCAGAGGAACTATTTTTAATTGGATATGAACTGCTTCTATTTCCATTTGCCATTTCAATAACCATCCAGAATTGCAGTTGAGATCAGACACAGTATTTTTGCCCCAGAGGCCCCTTAGCATTGTTTAAATGGAGGTTATTAATAGGAAGAACATTATCTTCTGTCTGTCATTCTGTGTGAGGTCATAAAACAAAAATATTAAACAAATTAAAAGTCTGAAGTCTGGTGGTGTATATTTTCATGCTTATTACTACTTATTATTATTGTATATTATGCATACAGCAGTAACATGTTTGCATGTGTACTGTGAAACATCATCACATACCATATCCTATTGTCATTATTGTGTTTTTCATGATCTGCTCTGTACACACCCAACATCAGCTCCTTCCAATTAGCAGGGTTTCTTTCTGTGAATTTGTGACTGTGTGAATATACGTACATTTCTCTGAATTGATTCGAGTAGTTGCAGAGATGCTCAGAGATGTGACAAAGATAAGTAAGTAAATATTGTGGAGGAGTTGTTATTTACGCTGTTCATCTTGTGTGACGCTCAGTTATCTGTGTTCATTCTTCAACTGTCGTGCTTTTCTGGAGTCAGTTTCCGCTCCAAGATGCTGCCGGATTTGACACATGCAATATAGCAGGACTTTTCAACAGTTGACTCATCAAGTCGAAGTCATGTACGTCAATGAGAGATGTTGCCCAATCATTTCACAAACCACAAGCCAGGGAGGCAGTGACCTCAGGTTACCAAGGGAGGAAATCTATAGGAGACAACGTGCAAAACCTAACATGTTCCTAAAAGAAACAGAATGATAAGAAGAAGAAGAGGAAGAACAACGTGTGAGTCACGAAGCTGCCGCTGGTACAACTGTTGTGTTGTTTTTCCATTGGAAGACAAGAAGTCACACGTTTAACAAGAGGTTTTCTTGTGTTAAATGAAACACTGACTGCAACTTCTATATATTAGAGTGTATGTGTGTATGTATACATATGTATCCAGTGTTGTCATTTGTGATGACCTAAAATGATGATAAACCTCGTCCGCACGCAAACCATCTGAGCCCTCAGTCTGACCACAACAAGGTTATATTTTTGGAAAAGTTGCATGACCCTCATTCTAAAAATAATCGCAAAAGGAACTGATATCTTTCTTTTTTAAGCTCCGGCGTCAACGTCAAGACAAGTCCACCCCATGACACATGATCGATGTCGTGCAACGTCAGTAAGCGTGTGGAGTAAAGAGCACCTCTTGAATGCAATCTGGCTGAAGTTTGTGATGAGCCTTCTTTTCCCTTTTTTTTTCTTTCATAGACTCTATACTGTGGTCCTGTTAACCTGCTCTCATCTTGTGCAGATGAACTTATATGTACAGTATATGATGAGAATAATGTGTCCTAACTGTGGCATGTTCAGATGCTGCAGTAAGTGAGTCAAATTGAGAACAAGTGAAAGAACACACCACTGCAGATGTGCATGGCTTGGAGCTTGTGTTGCCAGTTTGCATCGTAATAAAAATGTTTTTGTTTTTTTTATTAGTTTTAATGTTTTGTTTTTAATATTTCATGGTCTTTGACTTTTTTTGCAGACTCTGTTGTGTTCAAGTGGCTTATATTTCTTTTTAACTGCAATGTTACCAAACACCTTTAGGTAACATTTAGGTAACAAAAATACAGTGATTAACAGTTCAAACTCTTTTTCCCCCCTACTTTCCAGAGAGCCGCAGGTTTCTGTAAATGTCAAGTACGTTGTATGCAAATCACTTTAGGATCTGCAGCTAGTTAGTGACTGTTCATTGTTTGTTTTTGTTTTGTTTTTTCCATCGTCAACAGGTCTACGTACTGTGTTTATCCACCTCTTGTGAAAATATCATTAATATTACATAATTAATGTGTGTGTGTTAATTAATGTAAATCTGTTTACACAGTCACATTATGAATTTAGAATTTAGAATTTCATTTTATTAATCCCCTTAGGGAAAGTATGGGGACTTGTCTTCCTTATGGGGACAAAAATCATGTCCCTTTAATGTAAATAACTACATCTTAAGGTGAAAACATGTTCTGAAGTTAGGCTGAGGTTAGGGTTAGGTTATGATTAGGGTCAGGGGTAAGATTAGGCCAGGTAGTAATCATGGTTAAGGTCAGAGTAATCCAGGAAATGAATGTTAGTCAATGCAATGTCCTGAAGTCATGGAAACCAGTGTGTGTGTGTGTGTGTGTGTGTGTGTGTGTGTGTGTGTGTGTGTGTGTGTAACTAGAATGTTTCCTGACCTTAACCCAGGCCCTTTTGTTGCCTAAACCTAAGCGTAGAGGAGATTCATGAAGCGCTGCCAAGAAACAAGAAATTCTCAAATGTAGCTGTCAGAAATATCAGATTTTCTGGCACTGAGACTGTTCTGTGCTCTCTCCTCCGAATCAGAGACAGATTTTAGAGCAATCACTTGGACGGCATTTTAATATCGCTCAAATGAAATGAAAGACTCCGGTAATATCCAGTGTGCAGCACGAGAATTTGACTGAATGACATGAGTATTCATGACATGTGAACTCATTTGACAACGGGTTCTCAGAGACATTTATTAGTATTCAAAAGTTACTCACTACAGTTTTGAAGTGTTGGATTAAATGGACTGTAAAACCTACCACTTTGATATACATGAGACCTAACAAGTAGAGGACTCTTCCTCTTTGCCAACAAAGTGATTCATGCCCAGGTTAAAGAAAAAAAAACCAAAAAAAACCCCTCATCCCATCTCTTTCTCTTTCTGTGCGTGTGTTCTTTGAACCAATCGGTGTCTGTGCTCCCCTGGTTGACCTGAAGGACCACACGGGCGTCAGACCACCTCAGTGATGATGTGAGACCACCAGAGATGTTAAAGAGAAGAAGTTCAACGTCAAGACGGGAGAGGGGCGATGGTGTAACTGAAAAGCAGCCGTGCAGAAAGTGGTTCAGAAGGGACAGACGCAACTTTTCATGTTGACACTGCTCAATCTCCTCTCGAACCACAAGGTACCGCAGATTCTTTATTTATATTCCTGACAATGATTTATAGAGAGTTCATTAACAATATTCACTTATGCTGATGAGTCAGGTAGGATAATGATAAAGACAGCACTCTCAAATAAACACAATGTGTGTTTGTATCTATGGTGTTGGTGTATCAGGCTGTAACAGATGCTCCCCAGTGGAGGATCAGGGGAAGTGACGTTCTCGCCCACATGGTGGTCAGTCAAGTGAATGTCACTGCTCTGGAGATAAATGCCATCACATGAAAAAAAAATCCCTAAACATCCTCGTCGCAGGTGTGTGTGTGTGTGTGTGAGTTTGTTGGCTGTCCATGCCCCACAGATTATCTACATGTGTGACACACATGATCTTCATCCTTAAGTTGTGTGTGGATGAGTCACAGGTAAAAACCCACAGTCTCACTGTTGGCCCCCCCTGTCACATCTCCATAGGCTTTTTGAGTTGGAAACGTCCCTGTATGTGGAACATGTCTGTCTTTCTGTCTCATTTCTCCCATGAATTACTCTGAATCTGGATTTACATGATACAGTGTCATAATTATAATTATAATTATTATAAGATATTGTGTCTCCAAATGACCAATTTACTCGCCAAGCCTTCTCTTCTCACACGATTCAATGTCATTGACTGGAAAGTGAATTCTTAATGATGTGAAGTCATTTTCTGACTTCATAATGATGTCATGGTGACATCATTTCCACCCCATGATCATAAACTACTTGTAGATCTATAGGTTGTGTTACTAGCTCTACAGACTTCAGAGACACTTGGAGAATTGCATTTTTAACTGAACTGCATGCGGGACAATATTTATTTGACTTCTTCACAAAGTCACTTATCACATGATATCATTGGCTTATCAATATAAGCTTCTGTGTAAAAACAAACACTTTAAATTGCTGCTCTGATTATGACTGTTGAGTAAGATGAACAGAAAATAAACATATCAAGGTCTGAGGGAAAAGTTGGAGTCAGACTATGGGGTTCAATTGGTGTTTTTTGCATTTGTAGAGAATTTTGGGGCCATATTTTTGTTGACAGTGAACTTTTACCATTTCCAAAACTTAATCATGTATCAGTCAATATGTCAGTACCCTGTTTTCATGGCTATAATGACATGCAGGTTAAAATACAGGAGCTTGCTATTGACAATGTACTCATTTTAGTTATAGCACTTGTTAGTGTATCATGATATTTTGGTGCCCATTTGATTTGTATTACAATTCTGATTTATTGAGATTCTTCTTCCCAAGTATTGCAATTCAGAATCAATAAGATATGAGACTTTATTTTCTCTCTCAAAATAGAATGATACATTTCTTGAGACAATAAACCACATATCATGTTTCTAAAATCACTGCACATCTGAAGACATGTATCCAAACTGAATGAGACAGAACATGAACAACAGAATGTTTTTTAAGTTATCTGCAGCATTTGCTGCACCTGCTTATAATAACATGAATACAATCAGGCCAAAGAGAAAGTGTTTTATTTTAGCTTTACCGACTCAATGTTTACTGAGTTAGTCCTGCAATGTAATAAGATAAAATAAAAAAAAATAATAAAAAAAACTGGGGCAAAATAAATAGAGCCTTTCAAAACAGAACACAGCACAAGCTTCAAATGAAACTGAAAAAAAAATCTCAGTTCAAAACCCTGGATTACAGGAAACAATGAGAAACAGAACTTCCAGAAAACTATTTTTAAAATGATCAAGAAAAATCACATGCAGATTTTCCGCTCCGCTGGTGTACAAGGGCCTGTGTGGTGCAGAGGTGTGTGTGTACGTGTGTGTACGTGTGTGTGTGTGTGTGTGTGTGTGATAGAGGAAGGAAGCCAGTTAAAGGCAGATAAGTGATTTGGGACGATGGATAAACAGCATGATAATACTCTCAGGAGGAAATGCAGCCATAGCAGTAGAAGTGATAAGGACACGTTTCTTTTCAACTTAATTTACATCCTGGAATCTTCCCTGCTGTGAAATCACAAGGCTCTTCATTTATGACCTACACATGCGCACAGATATTAAATTCATTATGGCACTGATGTGCAGTATAACCCCCCCCCCGCCACCCCCCTCTCATTCTGCCTTTCTCCCCTCTTCTGAATCAGCCTCTCCAGGCTGCAGCTGCCAGCGTCTAATGGCTTCCAGATCCATCTCCTCTTCCCTCTGTTCGCTTTCCACATCTTGCTGTTTTTCTGCAGCATTTCAGATGAATGGGCCAAAGTGGAAGTGGAAATCCGCTGTACTTCAGCCAGTGAGTCAGCCAGCAAAGCACTCATTTGAAGAGAAAACCACAAGCAGGATAAGTAATGGATTTTGTTTTTCATAAATCACTGTAAAGGTTGTTAGTTTTTTTTTTAACATATAGTACAGCTGAAGGTCTTTGATGAGTGAGTTAGTTAAAAATGTGTGTGTTTATGCACAAGGGAGCACATTCACAGAAGCGCTGTAGATCTTATTTACCTTTACTGGAAACTGAAGGAAGCTTGTGCAATGGCTGTGTGACTGGATTTGTGCTTTTAACTTAATACACGCACGTCTGTGTGTGTGTGTGTGTGTGTGTGTGTGTGTGTGTGGCACAGCCTGCCTTTGGGAACACATTTCTGGCTAAAAACAGGTAAATAAGAATAAAGTTCATGTCCACATTTAGGTAGGAGTCGGGTCACTGGTTAAATTTACTGTTAGGAAAGATGTGGTTAGTGTCGGAGTATGTCTCCAGGAAATACACTGAAGTCGATGTAATAACTCCATAAATGAACTATGATGTATGCATATGTGTGTACGTGTCAATGGGCCTGTGGTGAGTTGTGTGTCTCACACACACACACAGACAGACAGACAGACAGACAGACAGACAGACAGACAGAGAGAGAGAGAATTATTTCAAGCATTTTCCACTGAACTCAATTTTCATTTTTTCACTTTCAGTTATTATAGATAATATTTGTGTATAAAGGGGATTTTTATGACTGATTATTGTATCATTGTTAAGCACACATGTACAGATAGAGTGGGTTGAGCACCTGTTGCATGTGTGTGTTAATGGCTGATGATGGGCAAAAAGTCTCAGATGTTAACGCTAATAAGGCCAATATGTCACAAATGGACTGTCTGTGCACAAACGTGAGACAAACACACCGGCCATGTGCCACATTTGAAGGCGATAAGGCGGTTTTTCCACAAGAGTAAACACTGTCTTATATCAAGGCCTCAAAGGCATTTTAATGGTAACAACCGTCTTTGTGAAGCAGGCTGGTTTCTACGACTGTTTTGATTACTCACTCTTAGTCATCAGAAGCAGCAGCAGGAGCAGCAGCAGCAGCAGCAGCAGCATGAAGGCCTCATGTGCCACATACCACAACAGCTGCACAGACACAAAGAGCCCAGTAAGACTGAGGCCTATCAATCAAATGAGGTCACTGTGGTCCAACAGAGGGGAGAGTGGGGTGGCCGCCTTTTTGTTGAGCGTTGTTGTGTTGTTGCGGGGGGGGGTGACATCATCTTGTGTGAAGTCTGTCATTAAAGCGTGATAAATAACTCGTGTGTGTGTGTTGAACAGTGGAGCGAGAGAGAGGCTTGGCCCCTGGAGCTTAACGACCACTGATAGAGGGTTCCAGGGTGTTATTGTGCGGTGTGCAGGGGGGGCCCTCTGGGGAGAGTCCCTGACCACAAAATGATGTTGATGATCACTTAGTGAAACAGAGTACTTTCAGGACGAACGAGCGGTTGCACAAAAGAGCTGACATAAAAAAAAGAAATAGGAGAAGAAAGTAGAGCAATAAAAATCTGCGGTTGACTCGATGAGAATTTAAGCACTTTCCATTAAAAGTGCTGTAAAAGCTGCCATATTTGAGCACCGTCATCACTTTACAGGCATTCATCAGCAGGTTAATGTCACACAAGATGAAGTTAGCGAGTTATACGGTTTCAGCCAGTTTGCAGATATCAGCTGACTCATCCCACCCTCTGTATTTGACCTGCTCACACAGTCTCACACACACACACACACACGCACACTGACAAGAACAAACCCAAGTGATAGAGTGAAGGTTGAGTCCGACAGCAGCAGTTCAAGTTGTTGCGTGCTTATTGTTGTTTGATTCTTTTTTAATGCTGCAGGTCTTAACTTGTTATTTCCTCATGTTTCACACAGGAGGAGAGCAGACAGCGGCGACTCTGGCTTTCATGTTCACTCAGAGACACTTGTCAAAGCGCAATTGGGCCATTTGAAAGTATGACACGGCAATCTGCAACGGAGGTATTCAGGCTCCACGTTGTGATGCCAAGGGGGGGGAGCGCCGGTAGAAAAGAAAAAGTGATGACTCACCAAACTTCCCAAAATCCCCCTCCCTTCCCCCATCCTGGTTTACGGGAAATGGAATGCTGTTTTTCTCTCCCTCTCTCTCTCTCTCACTCTCTCTCCCTCGTCTCAAACGTTCATCTTCTTGACAGGCAGCAAGGTCAGGGCCTGGGTTAATGTTTGTCTGTGGGATTGTTTCATTGCTCTCTGTTGGGGCCAATCCGGCAAACGGGTTTAATTATATGAGGCGGCGATTTTGAAAGTTTGTTAGCCGTGCGTGGGAGGACATGAATAAGATAAGCCTTTGTTCCGACCCTTACCACGTCTTTTATACTAATGATTTATACTGGTGAGTTTTGGGATTTGTCAACTGCCAATTTAAGTCACTGTTAATCTCCCAGGGATTGGGGGGGTGGGGGGGGGGGGTTGTTACTTACAAGTAGCTGTTTGGTGTAATGTTTCCTGATGAGAGTTTAATAAACCACACATTGTCAAACCATTTTGGGGATTTTTTATAAGCTGTTGAGTTTGGCCTGCGAACTATTTACAGACAACTCATGGGCTCCTTCAGGAAGAAACAAACCATCGAGGGTGTTTATGTGCATGTCTGAGAGCGGGGACCAAATAAAAGAAACAGCCCAGTAATTAAACCGACTACACTATACGCTCAGTGTGAAACTTGACACTGTACGTCACATAATTAACTTAGTAGAGCAACATCCTATGGTCTTCATCAGGTAATTAGAGTGTCTAAATCACTTGATCACATGTATAAAGGTGGTTTCTCTCTCGCCGTATGATGACCTCTGACAGGTGTCCACCGGTCTCGCCATCTTCACAGTGCAATAGCTGCACCAATTGTAAACACTCTTGTCATTTTTCTTTTGTATGTTTTTTTCATTTATATTAGTATTAGTATTTGCAGGCAGGTGACAGAGTCGTTGTAAGGTGTTCCCTGGTGTTCATTAGAGTGTGGTTGCTCAGTCCAGATCTTCATCAAAACCTGGTGTTTTTCGATTGGAGCTTGTTGTTGCTACTTGTAGCGAAAGGGGATTTTGAAAATCATAACAGGCAGGAAGCTGAGGGGGAGGAGAATGTCTCATGGGACATGCAGCCAATGGCACACAGACTACAACCTGTGAGTCAGATGAGATGTTCACTGATATTGTCCCTTTCTCTTGACCAGGGTCCTCAAGTGATGGGCTCCTGCCTTCAGATGTACAGACGTCGCCTTAAGGTATTACACAGTTTGTGATTGGTCACTTTTTATTTCTGCAATGCCGCTTTTCTTCCTCGTGTCACAGAGGCACGGGAACATGAGCACCTTCCATACCGGGCTCTGCAGCGGCAGCATCCTCCATCAAACTTACTTTGACTTCAACACTGTCTTCCTGAATGCTGCCACACACTGCCATGCTGTTACCTCACAAAATATGACCTTCTGACACTGCCCCCATGTGCTGCTATTGATTTAGATACTGCTGACTGCTTGAAATAGTCATTTTAATGGTTTTATATAATTATTTGTTATTTTACCAAGACCTGAGTACTGCATTTTATCCTTTTTTTTTTACATGTTTCTTTGAATCTTGAATCCTCTGTGTCTTATAATTGACTAAGCTGTGCAAATGATGCTCAAAGGCCTTGAAAAAAAACATACAAACATCTCATGGCGACTTATTTACAAATGAGCTAAGTATTAGAAGCCAAACTGCCGCTGCTGATGATGTAAGTACTCCCTCATAACGCTAAGACTGGGTGGTGTTTGTATTTGTTAACTTCATATTTTACATAGTTGTTCATATTTTATGTATTTTACGCAGAGGGACATTTCTTTTACTGTGTGTTTGTGTGGGAAACTCCTGAACTCCTTCGCTTCAGTAATAATTCAAGCACACAATCCAGATTAGCTGCTCGCTCAGCAGCATGTATAACCCTGTTTACATTCTAAAACAAAATCGCACTCATTATTTTATGTGAAAAGATGAAAAATTATGTTTAATTCAAATGTTTTATGGAACAAATAATAAAAATCACATTTGATCATCTTAATTCATTAATTGTTTGACATATCATTTCACAAGTTTTACATGTAATGGTGTTTTTATCTTTTTATGTAATATTGAACACTGTGGAATGACAAAGTAAAACATGTTTTTTCTTTACTTTATAATCTAAATGAATAATTATAATTATTCAACAGCGAATGTCAGTTATACTTTCGCCAAACTGCCAGACAGATCTCTTTTCGTTTTCTTTTTTTTTTTTAAGCACGTTAGTATTTCATCAGCATCACAATCCAGTGTGTTTATGGGGAAGTTATCCCACAGATAACAGTAACAGTGGCGTAACTGCGAGCTGGGAGTGGGAGTGTGAGCATCTGGCTCTTTGTGGTTAGGGAGAGCCACTGCTCGAGGTTCTGAACAGACAAATCCACTCTGACCTTAACAGTTGAAAGGTCATTGGAGTTATTGCTTCAGCAAGGCTCTAATCCTACATGACAACTCCCTTTTCAAACACCTTTCAAACTCAACCTTTATTCACTCTTCTCCTATAATTATCTCCCAAACCGCAGGTGCTATCACTTCTTCTCTTTGTAGCAGTAGTGTGTGACCACCACATACCTCTTCGCCGTGTGTTTACCTTGTGATAGCCATCTCCCTCTTCAAAGGTCTGTGAATCTGTGCTCCGGGTCTGGCTCAGCTTCTCACTCAGCGGCTGCAGTTTTGGGAGATCAGAGACACGGCAAGTTCAACGCGGGTTTGCGCGGGATGATGGATCCTGAAGAAATGAGACAAAGTGTGGGGTCAGCAACTTTCACTCTTTCAGGTCATCAACCATACCATCGGCCCTGCCATCACTGTATGTGTGAGTGTGTGTGACACATCCATAACTATTGGTGTTGTCTGAAGAGATCAGTCTCAGCAGAACAGTCCACATTGACTTTGTGCTGACGGTGCTGAACAGAGATGGCTTAGCAACAAGTGTCCGACGAGCACAATGCATGTACACTCGCGGACCACTTTACTAAGTACACCTGTTTTCACCGCGTTGTTAATGCATCTACAGTAATTAGCCAATCACAGGGCAGCAAATTACTTGATTTAGGCGTATAATTCAATTCAATCTGCTGAGGTTTAAAGCGAGCATGAGAATGGAGGGGGAAAAAACGTGAAACAAGTGACGTGGCGTGGTTGTTGGTACAAAAACTGTTGATCTACTTGGATTTTAACACATAACCATCTCAGAGAATGGTCTGAAAAAGAAAAAGGATTTAGTGAGCAACAGTTATCATCATGTAAAAAATGTTTTATTGATGACAGAAGTCAGAGGAGAATAGACTGATTTGAGATAATAGAAAGAAACAGTTACTCAAATAACAACCAAGTTCTGCAGAAGACCAATGTCTGAATACACAATACATTGAACCTTGAAGAAGACCTTGAAGAAGACCTTGAAGAAGACCTTGAAGAAGACCTCACCAGATGCCCCTTTTGCCACACAGTTAGGTGTTTTCTGTACCTAATAAAGTGAACATTCAGTGTAAGTGTGTATACCTATGCAATCTAGAGTAGAAGCTCCATAGCAGAGTATGTACAGTGTCTACAGAAGAATAGAAGCTCTGCCACAAATTGTCCTTTTATTAATTGTATAATATTCATGTAACACATTTTCAAGAGACATAAACACAGTGATATGTATTTTTAATTTTAATTTAATGACTTACTGCAGTTGTGAATGTGCTTGGAAAAACTGTCTCCCAGTAATACAGTGTAGTCCAGTTCAACTGTTCACTGTTCAGTAATAAACAAAATAGTATGGTCAAATATGTGGAAGCCTAAACACACCTTTCATTACCATTTCTACTATAATTTTGATTTCTCTTGTGCAAGTTGATTTATGAAGATGCTTCCAGTGTGTGTTTGTGAGGAGAAGTGTTTGGCCTGTGCGTGAGGGCCTAAGTTGCTGCTCTGTGTGCCCGAGTGGATGAATGAATGAGGAAGGACAGAAAGAGGGGGAAGGTAAGTGCCCTCACCCACATCCCCTCCCCTCTCAGCACTGATGAGGGTAACAGCGGAGTCAGAGCAGATGCGGGCGAGCTGATTGTGGTGGACAGGTCCGGTAAACAGAGTCTTGGCGCTGCTGAGTCAGGTGGAGTGTCACTCTGGGTGAAGGGCCGCAGCTTCACCAAGGCCACACTTGTTGACAACCAACTCTCTGCCCTCAAAGCCCAGCAGTGTCATTTAGGCTGTTAGGGAAGGGCATCAATTAGGCTGGGCATGCACGCTGCAGAACACTGAGCGAGCCACCGGAGGTTGAGGATCGCTTGGGTGTGTTTGCTTGGAGTGAGTGCATGAAAAGAATTGGGAAGTTGTGCAAGGTTTGAAGGTGTGGTTGCTATTTTTTTGGCATGTGTTTACAACTCAGTGGAATCTCACACCCAGCAAACTGTCAGCTCACTGACAATTATTGCAGAACTGTGCACCTTTTTATGTTAAAATAACAGCTTCCCCGTCACTGTGATGGTCACTAACAGGAGAAACTCGGTCCTTTACACTGTGTGAGTTTAGTGACCAGGTAGGGAACATTCACTTAATGATAATTAGTAACTAAAATCGCATTTAAATGTACAAGTCAGATATAAATTGACAGCACGTCCAGCAAAAGTTACTCATTGTGTTCTGCAATTAAAACATTTTCTGAAAATGTCAAACTTTTCATTAATGATCATCAGGTAATTTCATATAATATTATTAACATAACCGTAGTGATATGCTCAAGACATTCTTTTAAACAAGCAGAGAAAACAGATTATACTACTATACTTATAGTACAAAATTCTGCTGATGTACCAAAACATATTGTATAATTGTACAAAAATTGTATGTAAAAAAAAAAAAAAAATGCTACTAATGTTACAAAAAATAAATAAGTTACATGAAAGATTTAACAATTTTCCCTGTCCATGATTATCCAAATGTAAAATCACTACGATCAATGTATTACAATGCTGTCTTTTTGTTTTTGTTCATTTGTTTTTCGTCACGTTGCATGACAATATGGTCTGAGGCTTGAGACTGGCTCTGATGGTGGGTTCAGTATTGAGTTTTGTGTGTTTTGTGAAGTGATTAGGGCTGAGTTACTCGGTCGTGCCGCCCTCCCTCACAGGTCTATAGGTACAAAGTGCTAACTGACGACTGCTGTCGTCAAAAAGGTTGGTAATCCCTGCTTTACAGGACAGGTTCACCTTTTCGTCAAGACTGTCTCATGTGCGCTGAAACCGATATCAGTGGCTGCAATTACCCCTCCTGTTCACTCTGGTTGCAGTGCCTAATATAAATGTAATCCCTGCCATTATGGAAGCTTAGTATTAGCTTTTAATTAACAAAATTAGGACTAATTATCCCCAAACCTAGAATTCCATTACAAAGGAGAGAGGACATAATACAGCTGTGACACAGTTCTCATATTACATATCAGAACTTAGAGAGACGTGCCTTACTATACCAAGATCTTCACTCATTTTCCACAGTATTGACACTGAGGACCAGTTAAACTGGGCTAACAGGCCCGTCAGCAGGCCTCGTCTTGTTAACCACACACCCTGCCAGAGTAAATCCAGCCACCCACCACTGGCATGACCAGGCTACCAAATCTGCAGCACCCATGCAGGCCATACTATTTTGGTACAGGGTGTGTGGAGCACACCTGAAAAAGCAAACAGGTAAGGGTGGAGGGAGACTACACCTGGCTTGTGCTGATGGGGTGGAGTGTATAGTGCACACTCCTCTATTGTTAAAGTCGATCGTGGGTGTATGAGGTGTGTTTGCTACAGTCTGTGAACACGTGCTGGGAGGAGTACGGTAAGTACTGGGCATCTAGCCTGTCATTAGACCTGCACAGTAATTATTGCATTCATGACCACAAAATAACACCATATTCAGACGACTTTTTTACCACACCACCAAGAGGTGATTTTCTTTTCTTTTTTTCTTTTGCAGCAAACATCATTTCATACTTACACCTGAGGACAGTCTTATGTATTATCTCCCACATGTGAGTAAACAAAAGACAAACTAGCAGGCTTGTGAGAACACCTGCAGTGAAACGGCTCTGCAGGGAAAAATGCAAACTCCATTTTGACAAATAACTTCAAGGCCTGGGATTTGCAGCAATTGGAAAATGTCGCAAACGTTGCAGAAATGACTGTCAGTAACCCTGTGTTGACAGAAAAGATGTTCCATTGTAGTAGACATGTCACTTATGTATAATAAGCAGTTAAACTGCAATGTCTGTCTCTTCACGAGTCTATAAACATGATTTGGCTATGGCATTTTGTACAGAAATGATGTTTCTTTCAGGATTATTTTGAAGCTATAATAATTCACATTGAAGTAATTTCTCCAGTACTTTAAAGGTCTGTGGTGTAAGAATTAGTGAAATCTAAATAATATACAGTGAAAAACATCTTTCTTCACAGTTTCATCATCTACATATATATCTGCCTTTTTTGTCACAAACACAACACTTCCTGTTCCTGTTTTAAAGGAAAAGCACTGCAGTGTTTCAGTTCCCCGATTCCATTCTGTTTTTCTTCAACAAAGTTTAATTGTGAAACATGTGCGGCGCAGAAGGACGTGTGGCTTCAAACCAAGGAGTACTGGTTTTTAGTTGCGTACAGAGAAGCATTTTAACTATTTAAATGCAGGTATCGTGATCCTCCTGGTTATAGCCGCTCAGGTGAGCAGAAGAAAAGCGCCCAGTACGAAATTACAAATCTGTGTGAGGTGCAGCAGATCACACACTGCACACACATCCAGTGTAAAAAAAAAGACGTTTATTTTTTAATTAAAGGTTATCAGAAAATACAAATGGCACAGATGGTGCCAAAAATGTGCCAAATGAGACCTCGTCTGTACTTGCTGCACTGAAAACCTCTCTAATTTTGTTTTGTGTCACTTGATCAAAGTCAGCCTTTGCAGAGAAGATGTTCACATGTTGTACTTTGATTTGATTGAAGTTTAGAGCTGCAGCTGCATCATTCCAAAGAGATTGCTTTTTTTTTTTTTAGGCGTTAACACATGTACTGATATTTACATCTTAACAAATCCCAATTCCCTTTACTATGACACATAAGTATTCAAATAGACCTTGTGGTTGCAGAGATATACTCGAGTGTGCAATTTTCGAGCAGATACTTACAAAAGTTTAAAGGGTTAAATATTCAATTTCTGCCAATGAACTATCCCAAATGTTACACAGTGGACCTTTACTTTATGGCCAAATACCTGGAAAGTAATGACATTCCCACCAGGCTCTGGTTAGTTTTGTGTTACCGATCAAATGTTGGCATGCTCTTGTTATTATAACACTAGCATAGATCTTCCACTTAGACTGAGAATGAGTCGACCATGATCACAAGTAGAATACAGATTGTTTTTTCTTTCTGTATTTTCCTATTTTTCTATTGTCTCTTCAGGACAGACCACTTCTCTCTGCACATAGACTACTGGCTTTGAGTCCAGTCAGTTAGCTATAGAAGGAACTGCGTCCTCTGGAGTTTCACTGTCTCACTGTAGAATACGCCTCGGAATATCTTTTTTTAGACACACACACAAGTCTAATGTCAAACCCAAGCAACAAATAAGAAACAATGATATCCCACTGCCACTGCCACTGTCGGCCAGTTTTCAAGTGGGATAATTTTGTATCACTTGCCCGAATGTGCTGCGTATTTATCATCTGTCACGCTTTGTTGTTGTTGCATGAGCGAACTTATATTGTCAAACCGGGTGACAATGGAACCAAGTCTCACGTTGCCCAGCAAACTGTGCACCTGATACACTCTGGGGGATTGGCCTTAATCACAAGGACACACGGAGGGACTCTCCCTGAGAAGAGGCACTTGTTACCAGTCCATTGTGACTCACCCGCGCTGGCCATGTGCTGCCAGTCTGTGTGTGTGTGTGTGTGTGTGAGAGAGAGAGAGAGAGAACAGTAAGCAAGACAGCAGAGAACCTGAATTTGCTCAGTAAGAGTAAAAGAGGGTAAAGCACACCTGTTTCACAGATACTGTGACAATGATGGAGGGTGTCTGCTGCCTCATCACAGCTGATCCCTCCTCCTCCTCCTCATCATCATCATCATCATCCTCCTCTGGTTTGTTACTCAGTCAAGTCAATGTGGGCTTCGACTGCTGCAGTTGCTGTTGTAGCCATGAGTCATGTGAAGATTTAGATCAATAAGTGTGAGGGTCATTTGGTGCCTGTTGCGTAACATGTGTAAAATGTTACTGTCTTGGAGTGGCACACAGACACAACAACCACTGAGTCACCAGAGAGCAGTTGAAACAAGTGGCTTCATATTCTTTCTCATGTTGAGGAAATGTGTCCCACACGTGCTTGACATTACAATAAAACGTCAGGACTGGATTTTTTTTAAAGGTGTGGGTCAGAAACTTGACTCGTGCATGCATTTCAGAATGACCACTCCCTGTCAGGTTCCATAGGGTGAGTTTATTATTGACTACCTGTCATTAGCAAAGACATAAATATGTGCTTTGAAAGCGAGGGAGGAGACAGCTGATAATGCAGAGGGCTGTAAATCTGCTTTTCACCCCCCCCCCCCCACTGGTTTACAAGTCTTGACAACATGTACCTACATATGGGTGACCTCATGTCTAGAATGAGGCTTTCTGATCAGACTGCTTCATGTTTTTCACCCACAGCTCCACGCCCCTTTCCTTTATTCCAGGCCTGTCCATCTCTGCTCTGTGGTTTTGTTGTTTTCCTTTCCCTGTAACACCTGGGAAAGCTGAGGGGGGAAATAAACCACTGCCAGCATTCCAACACATTCCTGCTCTAAATGCCCAGGCACAGATGCACAACACTGGCATTCTTTCATTTAAAGGTGCAGTGGTTCTTTTGTCTCCCAAACCACATCATTCATTCATTCATTCATTCAAAATTACAAGTATAAACCAAAGATGGTCCTCATAATGTATTGACTAATCTCAGAAAAATTAGGCCGTTGAGAAACAAAGATGCAGGTACACAGAACAATGTAACGATATCACAAAGTCAACATTCATGTGTGCATGTCTGAAATTGAGATTTAAGATGGGAAGTGGAACTTTTCACCTTCATCAGATGAATATGAAAACAGCCTTCTAGCATCAAATGTTGCTCATACTTTTTTCTGTGAAGGTCAAATATTCAAGTGAAGTTACAGTAAGCAAAACACATTTCTGAGTGGAAGGCTTCAGTAGATTTTTTTTTAAAAATGTGAATAATCTGCAGTTTTGTAAATAAATAGGAGGAATTTCAAAAAGACTATGTGACCTTGTTGTGTTTAAAAATGCTCTATGCTCTTACAGAATTATCAAAAGGGGAACTATTCCTGTTTTTTTTTTTTTTCCAAACAAGTAAACCACAAGGTTCAAAAAAGGAATAATTACTCAATCTTAGCTTCTGGCCCTCCCTCCTCCGCCCTTCTAGTTCCCCCCCAGAGAGATGTATGTGCGTCAGTGTTGGGTTGGAAAAGAGGAGAAGTAAAGCTTTTTGACTTTCAGGAAGGAAACACATCTGGGGAATAAGGAGTAAGAGAACGGGTGAAAAGAGGAATTAGAGTGGAGGAAGAGGAGCTGTCCAAAAATAGTCAGCCTCCGCTCTTGCCTTGCCAAAGCCCCTTTACCACACCTCCTGCTGCTCAAACATTAGTCAGCTCTGACCCATCCCTCAGTGGGTGACTAAGTTCTCCGCTGAACCCCCTATATCATGAACCTCACTTCCTCCAAGGTGTCTTAATCTAGACTAGGGTTACTCAACAGGAGCCCCCCAGCCCAGCTTTTTCCCTCCTCAAGTAAAGATACACAAAACATTAATACAATTAGCTCAATAACCTATATCTATCGACTTACTTGTGGTATGATTTATAATATTGACAGTGGAAGGGAATGGGGAAACATGTGCATCCCTTTGGCTGGAAAAACATCCAGAAAAACAGGAACTCCAGTCAGATACAGTAAAACCAGATGTATGGCACTGTGGTGACTAAACTGGTTTTGGATGGGAATGACTGAACATAACATATAGTGAAGAATTCATCTTATGCAGGTGTTCAACAAGCAAGCTGGACTTACTACATATAGTCACTGACTGGGATTGCCAGATGAACTGGGAACAGTGGACAGTGTTCTGTTGTGATTGGTCAATTTAGTTTGATTTGTGACAGTGACTAATAACACAGGACAAGACGTGTGGACGGGGAGATATGCAGATTACCAAGAAAGAAGTGTACGTGTATGACAGCATGTTAATAATATAAGAGCCGCTTCTGACGGGAACCTGCTAAATCACAAACCAGTGTGAGGTTGGTCTGTATATTTGCACTCAGAGACACTGAGGACTGTCTGGTTGGCCTCATTGCAAAAAAAAAAAGGAAGATTATATACAAACACAAAGGTGTGATAAAACAGATACAACAAAAATCTGTGTACATTCAAGTTCAGGTCTGGTGTATTCTATTCCTTGTATTCAAAACATGTTTTAAAACACCTGTGGTACAGTGTTTTATACTGTTACAACAGGGCTTTTTCTGTAGCTATTTGTCAACTAGAGCCATCCAGTGGTGCTTTGAGGAACTTCAAGTGGATGTACTGTATTTACATATATCTATATCTATATCTATATAGATATAGATATAGATATATACATATATCTATATATATAGATAGATATATATGTATACACATATGTATATATGTATATATACATATATATACACATATGTATATATGTGTATATATGTCTGTGTATATATATACAGACACACACACATATATATACATACACATATATATATATATATACACACACACACACATATATACACACACACACACAAATGTATTCTTATCACTCGGAGCCACAAACTGAAATTAAAAACATTGTTTGTTTATATATATATATATATATATATATATATATATATATATATATATATACATATATAAACAATGTTTTACATTACATTTGTCCCCCTTTTAAATATTTAAAATGTCCACATGCTCTAACTTTTCTGGCTTATAGATCTTGTTTTAACGTTCAAAACAATAAAAGAGTTTAACAACGCTAAGCGAGTACCGTCTTCATTCATCACCTACTTCCTCTTCTTCTTATTTTCAACCAGCGAAGCTCGCGCATAAAATAATACGTTTCCAAGGTAACGCTGTTAAAACGGAAGCCCGCTTCGATAACGGGAGCCGTAACGCGAAGCAGCACCAGGAGCAGCAGCGGGAGGAGTAGGAGGAGGCCATGGCTCGATATTGAGTGACGTGGACAGTGTCAGGACTGAGTAACAAACTTCGTGGGAATAAAAAGTCTTGTCCTCTCTGTCAGCTCAGCCAGGATCCACTGACCACAACACAATGAGTGTGGATAAAGCAGAGCTCTGTGACTCACTGTTTACTTGGGTAAGTTTGATTTTAGGCAGCTTAGTAGCAAGGCTAACAGCCGGGGCTAACAGGTGACAGCAGGTGGACGCTAAGTAAGAAGTAAAATACCGTTGTTGTTGGGAGTTAAAGCCTCACACGATGAACACACACACCCATGCAATCCATTGCATATATAAAGTGAACATATAAGCAGCTGCCAGGCGTTAATGTTGTGTGTTTTGAAGCTAAGTGTCGCTAGCCAGCCAAGCTAACAAGCTAAACAGCCAGCTTGAAAGTTTGCCCTTTGTGGTGTGTTAGCTTGTTATCTGTGTTGACAAACTGACTGCAGGGTCAGCAACGTTAGCTGGCACAAAAACAAGCCCAAATAGCTCAGTGTAAGCTCACAGTCTTATGCAGTAATGGTAGGCTGTCCAAAATAGTCACTCCTGAAGCTCAGAGAAAATCCACTTGTTTGTTGCTTCAAAACACAGACACCCTCTCATATTAATAGGTTGCTAAATTTGGCCATAATCAGGGTATCAGTGCTTAGTATCTGACACATCATTTCATAACTCTTCTACTGCAATGTGATTTAGTGCTGATACCAAATCACATTTTATCATTTATGGACCACATGTGATTTAGTACACATATAATTAACACATTCTTGTTCACTTACTGTTTTTTTAAAAGTTACAAATAAAATGTTTGATGAGGTTTTATTGACTTTTTTTTACCAATTTCAGTTGCAGACGTTTCAGGTGCCGTCATGCAGCAGCAAGCAGGACTTGATGAGCGGTGTGGCCATTGCTCATGTGCTGCACAGAATGTAAGGACACACATAATTGGCATTATTAAGAATGGAGTCTGATGAATGCTGGTATTTCTGTGGTGTGTGTCAATCTTCAGAAACCAGGGAAGCTGATGGATGATGATGCCATTTGTGTCTATAAGAAATCAGTGTACAAAATACAAAAAAACTAAATATCAGAAACCAAAAACGGGGGGAAAAAAATTAAACTTTGTCAACAATTAGATGGGAAAAAAAAATTTTTTTGACTTAGTTGCATTTATCAAGTTTCTGAGAACAAAATAAAACCCAAAATACATAATTAAATACTTAAATAAGCAATAAATACACAGCAGATGCATATTGTGGCAAAATCCCATGAAATATTTGTTAGTGTGTGTTGTGTTCTTTGTATTTTAGTTCTAAAGTGTGCACTTAATTTATGATCGCCTTTTGGCCAAATCGCCCTGCCCTATTCTCACATATATTTGCTTATCTTATGTGGTTTACACTAAACTGATTTGAAACCTGCACACAGCCATCATCTATGCAAATTTTAAATCTTGTTCTTGTTTTAATACAGACTGGATTGTTTAGGTTATCTTTGTTTTAAGTAAACCAGTGTGTCCAAACCTAATGAACTTTGTATTCTATGGTGGTTTGTGCTTGTTCCTTCTACCCTCCACATACCACAAGTATTTGACAATTGTTTTTTAAAAAACTCCTATTTTAGGTCAATTTAATTGCCTAAGTAGTGTGATGTTTGACTTTTAATGAACTCTTTATTCAAACTGTGTCGTACTGTGGCCTCCTGTGAGTCTTGATGTCCAGAGATGTGTTGTCCTTGTCACTGGAGTTCTCTTGTGCTCTCATTAACAGAGACTCCTCCTGGTTTAATGTGACATGGCTAGGCAGGATCAAGGAGGAGAGCGGGGCCAACTGGCGCCTCAAGGTAATTTGTGAAACAACAGGATGTGACATAAAACTGTACAGCAACCAAAAGTGCTCAATATCTCCAGGTTTTTCTTTTTTACTTTTTTCCCTGATGAGAATATGGGTTGAGTTTTTAACTCTTGTTTTATTCTTTCAGGTCAGCAACTTGAAGAAGATTCTGAAGAGTATGATGGAGTATTATCATGACGTAAGAACATCGAAAAATTTTTTATTACATTTGCAGTTGTGTGTTTGTTGTTTGTTTGTTTGTTTGTTTCTTTTTGCTACACCTCCACTCAGTTCTGTCTTATCTTGCTGTCCATGAACAGGTGCTCGGTCATCAGGTGTCAGATGAGCACTTGCCAGATGTTAACCTCATAGGAGAGATGGGCGATGTGACTGAGCTGGGAAAGCTGGTACAGCTTGTACTGGGCTGTGCTGTTAGTTGTGAGAAAAAACAAGGTAAGTTGTCTGCGTTGAAAGAAAGAACCAAGCAGATGCAGCCATCTGTGAAGAAAACACACAGGATTAACTCAAAAGTCAGCTCACATGATTCTTGTTTAATGTCTGTTGTGGCTTGAGAGCAAAGATCGCTTTGAAACAACCACATTCTGTTTTCCCTACACCTTCAGGTCACAAATTATAATTTAGAAAAATAAACTGCTATTGATTTTGTTATTTGAGCACTTGCTTATTGAACACAAATTGCTTTTTTTTTTTTCTTTTTTGTAAATCTGTATTTGGCAGCACCATCATTGGTCTATGTTATTGTCTTGTAAACACAGAACAAATACAACAAATAATGACACTTGAGGAATCAGTCCAGCATGTTGTGATGACAGCGATCCAGGAGGTGAGTGAGCCTTTTGTTTATAATCTCCCTTCTGCTTTGAAGAAATCTTTGATCTTAATTGTCTTAATTGTGGTGGAATTTGGAAAGAGAAATGGATAACTACCAAATCTTTAAGAGTTCGTACCATTCCACCCTCAAATGCATGAAAAAACACTGCACAAAAAAGAAGAGTTGTCATTCTTTCTTCAGATAAAGCTAGGCAAGAAATCAATAATCCTGCTTTTGGGAATAATCTTGTGTTTTTGTCTTTGTTGTGGCCGCCTTTTTTTTTAAGCTCTTATCAAAGGAACCTTCATCTGAACCAGGGAGCCCAGAGACCTACGGAGACTTTGACCACCAGGTAAAACCTGAGCACTTTGGTTCTTCTCTGTGTAATTGCTATTCACTTGCAGGAATTGCGAACAGCATTGCTCGTCAAATTCTGAGGTGATAAATCCCATTTTTCCCCCATTGTAGAGCAGCTGATCACTGGTGCCCAGTCGTTGATGTTCTCTCTGAGTTAACTGAGAGTTTGGTGACTAAAACTAGCAGACATCAGTAGAGTTCTGATTCTGCTATTCACCATGGCAAGGCTTGGCCAAAGATTGCATTTAATTCACATTAATGCAGTTAATAGAAAAAAGAACAGCCTGAGTAGTGGACAGCCAAGCTGTGAATTATGTGTATAATTATTTCCTTATTTCATAGACATAGTTTCCTTGCCAAAATCTTTACATTTTAACCATACAACACACCTTAACTACTCCACATTCTCTACATTCTGAGTATGAGATTTTAAAGGTTTTACTTTTTTCTACCATGTATGAGTTCCTTGTTTGTATTGCATAGAAGACAGAATAATCAAATCTTTTGATTATTCTTTCTTTCTTTTGAAATCTGGATACATTTTTCAGTCCCATCTATACCCTGATTGGTCACTGCTTTGTTAAGACTGTGCAGCCCAAAAGCAAAACTCATTTTTAAACCGCATTTATAAATTGTTTTTAATCTGTTAGGCCAAACAAAGTCATGTTCAGTCATAAATATCACATATATGATTGCTGTGATAGGAATGTCCCCTCTGTTGTGACCTATCACATCATGGGTATTGATTCTTCATAGATCACAGTCAGGTGTTTCAAACCGACACCAACTATTATTTCTGTTACTGAAAACCCATCTCACAAATTCAGAGTATTTAGATCAATTATATTTGCTCCATATTACTGGCTGGTCTGTTTCAATATTATATATGCTTGCAGTCCAGGAAGTACTATTTCCTGAGTGAGGAGGCAGATGGGAAGGAGGACCTGAGTCAGCGCTGCCAAAACCTGGAACATCAGGTTGGTTTAATTCAGTTGGTTTACAGTACTGTACAAAAGTCTGAAGGCACCACCAGCTTTGTTTTTTCTGTCAAATGATGTGATCACTGGCATTTGGAATAAAGTGACTTGGTCTTATACATATATTAGCAAGCTGTCAATGAGTTTCACTCTGACAACATGTGTATGTAATGCTCAAGCATGTCTTGAGTAAACCTGGCGTGCTAAACCTTTTTCACAGCAGATATGTCACGGTGGTTAATAGTAATGAGTGTTCTACTTCAGGTTTAAGAGATCCAGGATCATGCTATTGTTTAATTGTAAGATTAGGTCACACTACATACTTGACACTTTAACCTGTAGAAGCAGTTTTCCTGGAATATAGATGATTTATTGTTGCAATAAAGTAATTAAGAAATAATTATACTGTATGATCACTATAGCATTGTTAAAGTAACAAATCTAATGGTGGCCTAAGACTTTTGCATGTTTAGTAAATGTCTTATTTTGGAAGGATTTTCTACAACCTTGATCCAATTCTACAACGCCCCGGACTTCTGGGGATAGCAGTGGTGTGTGTTATTTTACAATGCAGCCACACAAACTCGCAGTCATTCAGTAAAAGGTTTGTTAGCTTGTTAAGGAGTTGCTGGTATGCAGCCTGTCCTCTGCAGACCACAATTCCCCCGTAACTGAATCATCTGCTGCTGAAGGAAAACTAATCCACTGTCCAAAAAAAGCAGAAAATGTCCATGTCCTGTTGTGGAATAATGTGTTTATGATAAAAGATAATTGTCAAGTCAGTCTCATTCTGTGTGACTGCTTCATGATAAAAGCATCACATGTTTCACTGGCTAATTGCTGTTGATGTGAAACTGCAGAAGCAGGAAACGTTTGGTATGCATTAGCAGCAACTGTGGCTGCAGCAAACAATTGCTGTCTTATGTCAATTAGAAAAAAAGGATTATACGCTGCATTGTTTCCTATGAAACTATGCAGAGCGGGAATCCTGTATGTTTCAGACTAGAGAGGTGATTAGTAAACATTATACTGGGTGACTATTGTTAAAAAAAGCACAACTGTTCTGTGGTTTTGTGGTGATAAAAGATATTTGAACTCTGACATTCAGAATGTTAGAGGCTGTCATTGTGCTGCAGTGTGGTTGCAGCATGTTGCTGAATGTTTGAATGTGTTTGCCTGCAGCTTTTGTGCTATGGTCCTTATTGATTATCCCGCCTTAGACTTTGTGTTCCTATTGCTTGTTTTTGCTGCACTGACCAAGAAAGGATTCATTTAGATTTTTAGTTTTTTTTTACACTCTTGTCAATAGTTGCATAACATCAAGATAAAACTGACACATTGCCCTGGGATGGAGCAGTAGCCAACAATAATTTGTACCGCTACCAGCCCACCTGTTTGTTTACTTACATAGCCCACGCATTTGGGATTAGTCATTTGTGTTGTTTTGAAAGCTATTTACCGTTACTGGTCCTGTGCTAAAGCATGCAATCTGTCCTTGAAGTTCAGTGGATGTTTTTGAAACTGGAAAGATGTCCAGCAGGTAAATATACACTCTTCTTTTGAATACTGTACTACAAGCTTCTCTAACTGTAACCTCAGCTCAGCCTGACTCAAAGGTAATGCATCTCTGAAGAGCACCCTCTCTCTCTCTCTCTCCCCCTCGCTCTCTACCCTCCCTCTCTCTCTCTCCCCGTCTCGGTTCAAACCTTCAGTCTGAATTCAGAACATTTCTCTTCTCCAACTGTAACAGTGCAACCAGTATCACTAAAGCGCCTGAGCTATGTATATTCTTCTATTTATATCATGAGAGGCTGGGCTGGACCCTAAGGCTAATTTGTAACAACTAACTCTGTTGAGAAAGTTCCATTTGTTTAAGACCAATCACACCAGCTGACCGACTATGACTGAGCATGTGAAATGAGAGGGAGCATGTGTTGGAGGTCCTAGTCCCTGCATTAAAGGTGGCTAGTGTTGCTGTGTGTCAGTGTTTTCTGCTTTACCTCTTTGACTTGCCTGAATGCCAGCTCTGTGGCTCATTCATTTTGGATCGAGAACTCTTTTGTCCTCTATTTTGATGAAGTTTTTATTTCAATTAACTGAGGATTTTTCTGATGCATTGCTTTTTTGGCTGTAGTGATCTTTATTTTGTGAATCTTCATAGCTTCTCTCTAATATCCTTTGTTCCCCCTCATTTTCCCCCCCCAACAGTTGTCAGTGGCACTGGAGGAGAAGTTGACCCTGCAAGCAGAGACTCGCGCCCTGAAGGAAAAGCTGAGCCGCCGTGACTCCCTGGACACCACCGCCACTTCCATCACTGGCAAAAAGCTGCTGCTGCTGCAGAGTCAGATGGAGCAGTTGCAAGAAGAGAATTACAGGTACACACACACACACACACACAGTTTGATTTGTTTTGGAAAACATTTTACTTGGACAACAAGACCCAAGCTTATGTACATAATACAAATGTATTTATTTACTTTTAAGAAGTGTAGTGGGAAAAAATAGGTGGAGATTGTAGATTGGAAACATGTTTTTAAATTGCCTTGTTTTGTTTCTTACTTCACCCCACGGAGTGTGAGTGAAGTATTGTTTTTAGTGGCTCTGTTCGTCTGTCTGTGTGTCTGTCTGTCGCACCCACACTTGCCAATATGACCAACAGAGGCCGACAGAGGCTTGTTGCGTGAAGTCTGCCATCTCTGATTGCCTTGTTTTGTCATATAATGGACCCATGTTTCCCCCTTGTTTCAGACTGGAGAATAGCAGAGATGACTTGCGTCTGCGAGAAGAGATTTTGGAGCGGGAGGTGACCGACCTGCAGCTGCGTAATGAAGAGTTGACCAGCCTAGCGCAGGAGGCCCAGGCCCTCAAAGACGAGATGGACATTCTCAGGTGAGAGAACTAGCACTGAGCTGGATTTATAGTAGCCAACCTTTAATGAAAATTACATTCAAAGTTTATGAAGTTTATACTCTTTAACTTCAGAATGTCATGCATGGTGGGCCAAGGAGAGCTTCTCAAAATGCAATTAATTAGTGATTAATTGGTTGTTGGTGGTGTTTTACCAAGAGAATATTGTATTTTTTTGTAAGCTGAAGCATATTCTGACTTTCATGGTGGTTGTAGCTTTTATTTATGTTTACGGCAAATGTCAAAGTCACAAGTTACACACCAAAATTACAGACTCACCATCAACCAGCCTCATATTTTAAGCAGTATTATAATTAATTATACTCAGACAGAAACAAAACTCCCACACACTGACGTCCATTAGCTCCTCTCTGGCATCTGTGTTGGTAATATGAATTTTATGCATGGACTCTGGCTTGCACCACAGTTGTTGGTTTACAGTTGAGTACATACCCACACAGATGTATTGTGTTTTACTGAAATTCCATATTCCTGTGCTTGGGGCTCAACACATCCCACACATCTCCCCCTCAGGCACTCGTCTAATCGAGTGAACCAGCTCGAAACACTGGTGGAGACGTATAAACGGAAGCTGGAGGATCTGGGAGACCTGCGAAGACAGGTGCGCCTCCTGGAGGAGCGCAATACTGTGTACATGCAGCGTACCTGTGAGCTGGAGGAGGAGCTCCGCCGGGCGAACGCAGTCCGCAACCAGCTGGACACCTACAAGAGACAGGCAAGAAGGAGGGCGTGAGATACTTGCTGTCGTGTTGACGTCCAAGTGGTGTTAAACACATCACGTGGCTTCTGCACGTGTCCGGAAAACGTTGCAGCTTGTATAGAGCGCTCCTGCCAACACAGACTGTTGCTATGCTTTCTTTCTTGCAGGCTCATGAGCTTCACACCAAGCACTCAGCAGAGGCCATGAAAGCTGAGAAGTGGCAGTTTGAGTACAAGAACCTTCACGACAAGTATGACGCACTGCTGAAAGAGAAAGAAGTGAGTTGGTGAAAACCATCAGGAAAATCAAAGTTCACTTGAAGGGGTGGATGTACACATACTGCTTCACAGTGCACAGTGCTTTTACTGTAATATTTTATCAATGTGTAGCACCTGTGTGTACTGTGTCTCTACAGTATGGTATGGCCATACACTACTGTCTTGCCATATCTAGAGATGGACGATACCACTTTTTTGCGATATGGGTATCACACACTCGAGTATCTACCAATATTCGTTTGATACGGATTTGTGCAAAGATATAATTCTCCAACTATGTAACAAATACTGTATCATACACCTATGATATAATGCTTTATCATAGGTGTTAGGGCTATAACTATTAATTATAAAAAATGCAATTGGCTAAATTGAAATTACATTATTAAATTTAAACATTAACGTTCATCATAAAATTCAGTAGAAGAATTTTGGAACAAATTCATATCCTGAAGTTGTTCTCTTTGCAGTTGACTATTTAAAATGTTTATGGTATCCTCTGGTAGTGCATTGTCTTGTTTGTTCTGAAGCATGAATATATGACTTTATACTGCAATCACAATATATGTCAGGAAAATAGATATTTTACCCAAATTGTTCAGCTCTAATAGGTGATGAAGTTTTTTTATTTCAGTGATGGTAGTCCTTGAAGAAGCTCATGTCCCTGACTGACTAAAGTTAGTTTTTGTGTCAACTGGGGAGCATTTTTACTGTGTTTTTTTTTTCCAGCTTTTCACTAAACTTAACACCTTTTTTCAAAAAAGCGCAGAACAACAACACTAGAAATTTCTTAGCCACTTTCATAGAAGATTATCACCAGTATTGCTCAGTAGGCATGAGTTCAGCCTTTCCTTCTGCAGACACGTGTCTCTATGCCTCTCCCACTTATGACATGTGTGACAGGTGACATAGATGTGAATGAGCTTCAAGCTTGCTGGCTGAGTGATTATATTACAAGTAAATATAGCTCTAATCAAAGCACAGTTTACATTACACATATTTTGACATTGGTAAAGAAATATTTGTTATGCAAAGCAGCAGCTTGGAGGTTAACATGAAACCTTTGACGTTTCACTCACTTTTTCAAAAATGTGTACAAGAGAACAGCTTTGTTTGTTGATGCAACAAAATACTTCATATGCGCACAGAGAGTAGGAAAGAACTAAACAAAATAGCAATACAATTTGCATTTTTATAGCCAGTAATTGTATTGTCATGTGGCAACATTGGGCAAACTTTAGCTTCTTCTCATACTTCATAAAGTTTTTTGTTCTCAACAGTTTTTTATTACATCCTCCTTTTTCACATTGACCATACACTGTCACACCATATACCAGGTCTTGTTGTGATGATAACGGGACACACACACACACACACACACACACACACACACACACACACACACATGCGTCAGGGGAAACTGTTGCCAGGCAAATATCATACTATTCTTCAGTGGACTCCCACGTCCAGTGTCAGTTCTAGCACCTTCTGTAATCTGACAGCAGTGATAAATGTGCCTAGTTAGTTGTGGGAGCAATTAAGAAATACACACTGTACCAATGTGTCTACATATACTGTACATTCATAATAATTTAATTGAAATAGTTAATTCACCTGTTTTTGCCTCACTGTCTAGGGCATTATATGTTGGCATGTAAATCTGAAAAGAAATTAGTTCCATATTCATATGTGTATGTTACAAAAGGACTGTTTTTCTTTTTGGTCAAATATCAGATGAAGATCAGAAACATCAATTTGTGCTGTGCTTTGTTTTTAGCGTCTGATCTCGGAGAGAGATACACTTCGGGAGACAAATGATGAGCTCAGGTGTGCACAAGTCCAGCAGAGGGGCCTCAGTGGAGCAGGTGAGTCTTGGTTCTTGGTCCTCCGTCTAGAAGTATATCAAAATAAATGAGTCACAATCTGGCAAAATCATATTTTACAATATAGTACCTGTAATAGAACACATTAAAGGCCCATGTAAAGTAATTTAAAAAAATATTTCGTACTTTTTCCCACAGGGAATTGTGTTACTAACCACCGTACTAAAAAGGAATGATTTCAAAAAAAGTCATGAAGTGTTTCATATTTCATGTTTAAATGTTGCAACATTCTCTGCTCTGTGAAGGTGGAGTTGAACACACACACTTACACACTGACCTACATGCTTTAGTGGGGACCAAAGTCTGTGACTGTTGCTGTTCTTCAGTGTTTGTACAGAGTGTAAACACTCCAAAGTTAACAAACCTGTAGTTGAGAATGTTTGCATTTGTTTGCAGTTTAAAGACACTGTACACAAACACAGAGCTGGTTTAGCTACAGTCCTGCTCTCTTTCTCTATCAGTGGTACCTGCTCTTCTTTCTGTTCTTCTCCACTTCCTCTCCTCATCTTTAGAGATAAAATGGAGATTTTTTACATCGAGGTGAAAGGCATTTAAAAAAACAAAACAAAAAAAAACAATGATTTCTCAGCTAGCTTTCAAACTAACGGCAGTAAGGTGGGAGCAGGTGCATTTACTCAAGAGGAACAGTAAACCACTGATGAAGCGCGCTGAGTTTTTATATCATAACAGCATTTGAGGAGTTACGTGGCTCTTATGCATCACCGAGAAATATTTTAAGACGCACCTAAAACAATCTTGAGCAGAATTACTCCATCATTTTTACTCCACAGTTGCTATATTTTTTCACATGTACTCAGCCACTGTTTTTTTAACATTTATAATGTGTGAAGAGGAGTATCTCTGCATTTGCTTTACACACATTTCAACGTTTTGTCATGCAATATGCTGGTTTTAAATTTCCACATTTTTAAAAAAAGCTGTTGACTGAAGTGACTGTAAAATAAACGACTTTAAAGGGTATCACAGGTATCTATATTCAAATGAATGTATTCATTAAAACAGTATTCCTGAAGATCATTTGTTGTAAAGTATTTCTACACTAATAAAACTTGTCAAACTCTCTGTTGATGTCTTTGTCTCCACAGGAGGCTTGTGTGACACTGATGTCACTGTTGGGAACCTTGCTGCAGAGATCATGCCCACTGAGCTCAAGTATGTCTGTTATTATTTATCAGTATCATTGCAATGCTGTACGTGTGTGGATCAGCTGTGATGATGAGGGGTTCATGTGTGGAGCAGTGCACTTTTGAATCATCAGTGGCCCACTCAAACTATATATTTATCTTAAGTGTGAGATAAACTACTCAGACCTTTTACCAGAGCCACATAAGTTTATTTTTAGAGCTTATCTGCGCAATTGGCCCCTGAAAGCGCGACACATGGCAGCACATTTGGTTTGGGCATTGTCAGATCGAAAGCTTGGTCACAACATGTTGTGTGTGTGTGTGTGTGTGTGTGTGTGTTTTCTCCACTCCCTGACCTTTTTCATTTGTCCTCCACTTTCTTTTCCTCTTTTCATTCTTTCAACAGGGAGACCGTTGTGCGCCTTCAGAGTGAAAACAAGATGTTGTGTGTCCAGGAGGAGAGCTACAGTCAGAAACTGGTGGAGGTGCAGGCCGAGCTGGAGGAAGCTCAGCGCAGCAGGAACACTCTGGAAACTCAGAACAGGTAGGAAAGTGTATGTGTATGTGTCCTCAACATGAATAAATAAATAATCATTCCCCTTCTCTCTTGCCATATTGTGTGCTCCTGGACATTAAGCTGCCTGTTTGGCTGATAGTAGGAGTGATGTCTGCCTAAATGTCAACTCACCCTCTGGACTGTGTGCTCAACTGCGCTGTGTGGGCTGCATTGGAGGACAGACAGCAGAAAGCCAGATTGTCCCTTGACTGTGCGTGTGTGTGTATATGTGTGTGTTTACATGCCTATGGGCATGTGGACATGTGGGTGGACTGTGCGTGTGTATTACAACACCAGGCCCAGGGTGTGGGAAGCATCCTCAGCAACAGTAACAGGAGGAGAGGAGTGGAGGGAGCATACTCAGCAGAGCAGAGCTGGGATTGGCCAGGCAGCTCACTTGCTAAGGATCCATGTGATGCAATGCAAAGGTCTTCCACTCCGAGACCAAACTTACCAACCTCGGCTTTCTTCTTTCCCTCTTATGTGTACACATCCTCAAGTATCCTCTCCTTTTTTCTTTAGTTTTCTCCACTTTTTCTCGTGTCTTCTCTGCTCATCTTTTGCTTCCTAACCTCTGCTGACATCGTATCACCCTGTCCTCTAGAACGTCCGCTGGTTCCTCATCCCACAACCCAAGTCCTTCTCTCATATGAAGACCACACCCACCTTCTATCTCCACCACACAGAATCAATAAAGCATTCTTCAGAGCTGCCTTCCTCGCCCTGGCATCGATGTTTTATGAGATACGTTTTTGTGTCTGTGAATATCCAGATTTATTTACCCCCCTCTCTCTGTGTCCCTCCTCTCTCCTTGTCTGTGTCCCAGGTTGAACCAGCAGCAGATCTCAGAGCTGCGTGCTCAGATCGAGGAGCTCCAGAAAGCAATGCAGGAGCAGGACAGCAAGAATGAAGATGTGAGTGGACAGAGAGAGAGAGAAAAAGGAGAAGGAGCTGCATCCTTCTTCACTTAAAAACTTTCCTCGTCACCATCTTACTTCTCTACGATCTAGTTCAGAGTATAAACACAGTGTGCAAGTGAAAACTTTTTGCTTTCTCTTGCAACTAATCAACTAGATTGGCATGTTTTGTCATCAGATAGTTGCTGTCATGATTAACGAATAGCAAGTGTCTGGAGACATTCATACTTATTTTACTGTATGTCTAAATTGGCTTTTCAAAAGGTGGGAATTGGAAAATTGCTGACATCCAATTCCCAGCTGTCCCCATGTCACTGCATTGCTTTGTTTATTACTTAAAATGGGAACACTAGCAACCCCACAAAACGGTCTATAAACATGAGGCAGTTCACAGACGTGCAGCGTCCTCTGTTCAGACACTGTTGGCATCTCTTTAAGAACTTGATTTACTAAATAATCCCGGAGATAACATAAGTCAAGCAGCAGCCTCAGAACAAGTACAAGTTTATTGTGAACTTTAAAAGTTGTTCAACTTCAAAAAAGAAGACCCTGCCCTCTGGTGGTGAGCGGAGAAGTAACCTCTACCTCACCTTTATGTTCAGGCATCATGAGCACCAAGTTATATATTTGATAGCCATCCCTAGTGAGCGTAGTCTTTTTGTGTAAGCACACTGTTTGCATGCCAGTACACCGAGTGAGTAACCTGGACAGACAGCTGTCAGAGTTTGAGTGTCTGTTCTCCTTGTAATACATGTTGTGTGGGACTTTAACCCAAGTCTGCTGTGGTGATTCACTGTTAACGCCTGCCCCTCTCTGTCTGTCTCTCTCCACCTGCCCCCATCGGTCAACTCTGCCAAAATCAGGCTATCGTAAGTACGGCCCACCCTCTGTCCAACTGGCCCATGATTTAACTCTTTGACAGCCTGGCTTTCACTTCTTGTACCATGTTTGTTGATTTGTGCTTGTGTTTGTGTGTTATTTAAACCAAACCTTGCACTTCTTAAGTTTTAATGTTTATTTTCTCCCTCTTTTTTTTTTTTCAGTCCTCCTTATTGAAGAAGAAGCTTGAGGAACATTTGTAAGTAGCGCATTTTTCTGATGTGTCGTGCATCAGTTGAATTACAATCACATTCACACACACATGATCCGTGCTCGTTGCAGGGAGAAGCTCCATGAAGCTCACTCAGATCTCCAAAAGAAAAGAGAGGTCATCGATGACCTCGAGCCCAAAGTGGACGGCAATAGTAAGTCGGCTCTTGTTTGATCATCTTCCTCTGTCCTTGCTTTCTTCTCCTCTCAACACTTGTTTTTATTTCCGCCCTCTCAGTGGTGAAGAAGATTGATGAACTCCAGGAGAGCTTGCGTAAAAAGGACGAGGACATGAAGCAGATGGAGGAGCGATACAAGCGCTATGTGGAGAAGGCAAGAACGGTCAGTAAACCATAACTGAACAGCTTGTCCTTCTCAGCATGAAGCTCTAAATTGTTTTTTTAAAAAAAGGGGGATTTTTCATTTAAAGGTCAGTGTGTAAGAATTAGTCACATCTAAAGGTGAGACGACAAACAGAGGACTCCTTCACTCACCTCTTCCTTTCCAAAGCATTCTAGGGCGGGCTTTTTATACCAGAAAGAAGGCAAACACACTTTTACAACCCTTTATCTCTCTCTCTCTCTGCTGTTTCTTTCTCCTTTTGTTAGTTTCTGCATCAGGTTTATGTAGGAAGAGCCTTTCTTCATTTGGGTAGTAAGCTTTCATCTCAGAACGTGGAATGCACGTTCATCAGAGTTGCCGTAGAAACACGTTTGCATGAGATGACAGCCTCCATAAAGCAAAGTCCATATAAAAGACTTATTCTTAATGAAAACCAATCAGTTTTTTATATTTAAGCTATTCAACACCTGTACAAACAATCTTGTGAGTAAATATATGCAATTTCTCTCTAAAAATCCAGTGTGTAACATTTGAGAGGATTTATTAAATGGACTTTTGCTCAGTTTAACTCATCAAAGTCCGTTGAGAGCTGCTGTGTAGGACCCCTACAGAAAGAAGTTTTGTGTTCAAGTACATCAAGTAGTGTCACTTGAAAAAAACTCTTACCACCCAATCTTGCCAAAAGTCATTATTGGTAGTGCTGCATCAGTTTTGACCTTTTTTTTTTTAAATTGTCCTTCATGAGTTACATTAAATATAATGTCAAAGCACTAAAGCTGTCTTGTGTGCAGGTGATCAAAACCCTGGATCCCAAGCAGCAGCCGGTGACTGGTACTCCTGACATTCAAGCTCTCAAGAACCAGCTGACGGAGAAGGAAAGAAGGATCCACCACCTGGAGGTGATAACATTTTTTTAATACAAACACAAAAAAAAATGAGATAAAGGTACCTTTGTTAAAATCTCACTACTGTGTGTGTGATGTTTCTTTGCTCAGCACGACTATGAGAAGAGCAGAGTCCGACACGATCAAGAGGAGAAGCTCATCATCAGTGCATGGTACAACATGGTAAGCCAGTGTAGAAACACATAACATCATTTCAGTCCAGATGCTCGTCAGATTCACAAACAAGAGCTGAGTCTGTGTCCAACGAACTCAGCTCGAACAGATGACTTTTTGTCACAACATACTAAAGTATGACTTTTTTGTCAAAGTTTGGACGACATACATAACTTTTTGTCACATTTTAGATGACATACTATAGTATGACTTTTTTGTCAAATTTTGGTCGACATACTATAGTATGACTTTTTTGTCAAATTTTGGATGACATACTAAAGTATGACTTTTTTGTCAAATTTTGGTCGACATACTAAAGTATGACTTTTTTGTCAGATTTTGGATGACATACTAAAGTATGACTTTTTTGTCAGATTTTGGATGACATACTAAAGTATGATTTTTTTGTCAAAGTTTGGACGACATACATAACTTTTTGTCACATTTTAGATGACATACTATAGTATGACTTTTTTGTCAAATTTTGGATGACATACTAAAGTATGATTTTTTTTTTGTCAAATTTTGGTCGACATACTATAGTATGATTTTTTTTGTCAAATTTTGGTCGACATACTATAGTATGACTTTTTTGTCACATTTTGGATGACATACTAAAGTATGACTTTTTTGTCAGATTTTGGATGACATACTAAAGTATGATTTTTTTGTGAAAGTTTGGACGACATACATAACTTTTTGTCACATTTTAGATGACATACTATAGTATGACTTTTTTGTCAAATTTTGGATGACATACTAAAGTATGATTTTTTTTTTTTGTCAAATTTTGGTCGACATACTATAGTATGATTTTTTTGTCAAATTTTGGTCGACATACTATAGTATGACTTTTTTGTCACATTTTGGATGACATACTAAAGTATGACTTTTTTGTCAGATTTTGGATGACATACTAAAGTATGACTTTTTTGTCAGATTTTGGATGACATACATAACTTTTTGTCACATTTTAGATGACATACTATAGTATGACTTTTTTGTCACAATTTAGACGACATACTAAAGTATGATTTTTTTTTTTGTCAAATTTTGGTCGACATACTATAGTATGATTTTTTTTTTGTCAAATTTTGGTCGACATACTAAAGTATGACTTTTTTGTCAAATTTTGGTCGACATACTAAAGTATGACTTTTTTGTCATATTTTGGATGACATACTAAAGTATAACTTTTTTGTCAAATTTTGGTCGACATACTAAAGTATGATTTTTTTTTTTGTCAAATTTTGGTCGACATACTAAAGTATGACTTTTTTGTCAAATTTTGGTCGACATACTAAAGTATGACTTTTTTGTCACATTTTGGTCGACATACTAAAGTATGACTTTTTTCGTAAAATTTTGGATGACATACTAAAGTATGACTTTTTAGTCAAATTTTGGTCGACATACTAAATGACATTTTTGTCACATTTTGGACGACTGCTAAAGTTGTAACATAACATATTTGTAACAGAAACACTGTATTACTCATACATGGAAATGCATTTCAAATATTAGTTAAAAAAAAAAAAGGTTTTATATTGTGTGAAAACAGCGCAACCACCTGTTCTGTAATGAAAGGGTTTTGATTGACACTTCGTTTGACCATGTTGATTCTTCGCTCTCTTTTTCTCAGGGTATGGCGTTGCATCAGAAAGTGACCGGCGAGCGAGTGGGACCCTCTAACCAGGCCATGTCCTTCCTCGCCCAGCAGAGACAGTCCACCAACGCCAGGAGAGGCCTGATTCGAAATCACCCAAGATAATGGGATGAACAAAAAAAAATAGCAACGCTCCAGCAGATGAACAAAACAAAACACACAGAGATGATACTGACTGGAGATACAGCAATCTTCACCTGAACCTCTGTCATTTTGCCTTAATGCCTTCACTGGGTTGCTGCACCTCAAAGAGAATGTTTCCTTGCTGCTGCTGCCCCCTGCTGGATCGTAATGGTACAAGATGTATTTTGTTCTCTGTGTAGCCTCAGAGAAGAGAGACGCTACAGTGTTTGACTGTGATGTTGATCAAATTCAGAGTAAACTCACAGAAAGAAATGACTGGCTGGAGTAGGAGGAGTCATAGCCTTAAAAAGAGACTGTCACCTTTTAAGGTGGCTTTTGTTTCCTCTTTAGCTTCTCAGACACACTCCTATTGTTTTAATTGTTATCATTTTTTTTTTAATACATGATGAAATGTGAATTAGTTTTGTCAAGGTTACAGGTGAAATGTGGTTGACGAGGTAGAGGCAATACATTTACTACTGTATTTTTAATGCTGTAAAGCTACACAAGTTGGTGTTGGACATTAGCCATTAGTACACCTCTTTGGTTTTGTTTATTTGTTTTTCCTTCCTGAAAATGTGTGTTTAGTGTTGTTTTGTTTTGCTTTGATAATATATCAAGTCCAGGAGGTTTGTTTAATGGCTTTAGTCATATTTTTTCTCTAATTGAGTATTCACAATAATACATTTTCATTAGAATCTTACAAGGTACACCAAAGCACTTTCTCTCTACATGGGTGGGTTTGTCCTTTGCCTCACTACATACATTACTCTTGTCTCTTTTATTTAAAGATTCTAGGGTCTCGTTCATCATGTCGAGTGCTAATGTGACTTCTGTGAATGATTTTGATTTTTTTTTTCTAATTCCTTTTCGTGCCCTCTTCCCAAAGACTGAAGAAGGGTGTTGGACCTAATGCCACTCACCACTTTATTCACAGCTTTTCACTGATTGTGAACAGAGATAACTGAAGGCCTCTTTGTTTATCACAAAAGCTGGAAAACATGATTTTATTGATTCCTTCATTTTAATAACACTAAAAATGATCAAAACTTGGCTAATGGCTAACCTCATCCATAGTTCAACCGACGTGGAAGGATTATGTTCATTAATACACTGGAATTTTTTTGTTGTTTGTTGACAGGAAGTCAGTGGCAGATAGGTTGAGCCTGTAATAGATGGCTAATATATCTGCACTCGTTATCTGCTTTTATTCACTTCTGGTACTTTTACTTTTCAGCTGATGTAGTAACTTCAATGTGTCCCATGTCAGACCTGCTGGTTTTGTTCCTGTTAACATTTGTGCTATGATCCACACCGACCAGAATATTGCTGTTGTGTGCATGTGCTTTTTTTTTTTCCAATGTTTCATTATTTTATTATAGAGTTCATATTTATGGTGGTGTGTCATTATCTTTGCTGCACATTTGCATGGCTGGAAGGGTTGAACATTTTTGGTTATTGTATCACAATGGTCTAGTAGATTAACCATACTGAACTTAACACAGGGGTCTGAGGCAAGGTAAAGATTTGTAGTCCTGTCTGCTCTACTTTTGCACTACAAATAAATGGGATGTTGAGAAAGTGTGTTAAGAGTGTTCTTTCCATTCATGAATTCAGAAGAAGAAAATGTCAAAATTTGGACGACATATTAAACTGACTTATTTGTCACATTTTGGACAGCATACTATACTATGACTTTTTTTTCACTTTTTGGATGATTTACTAAACTATGACTTTTTTGTCACTTTTTGGATGAGATACTAAAGTATGACTTTTTTGTCAAAATTTGGACGACATACTATACTATGATTTTTTTGTCACTTTTTGGAAGACATACTAAACCATGACTTTTTTGTCACATTTTTGACGACATACTAAACCATGACTTTTTTTTCTCACATTTTTGACGACATACTATGACTTTTTTGTCACTTTTTGGATAACATACTAAAGTAGGATTTTTTTTTTGTCACATTTTGGACGACATACTAAACTATTACTTTTTGGTCAAAATTTAGATGACATACTATACCATGACTTTTTTTGTTAAAATGTATACGACATACTATATATAGTCTGACTTTTGTGTCAAAAATTAGACGACATACTATACTATGACTTTTTTTGTCACTTTTTGGACGACATACTAAACCATGACTTTTTTGTCACATTTTGGACGACATACTAAACTATTACTTTTTTGTCAAAATTTGGACGACATACTATACTATGACTTTTTTTTCCAAATTTGGACGACATACTATACTATGACTTTTTTGTCCAAATTTGGACAACATACTAAACAATACCTTTCTTGTCACATTTTGGACGACATACTATACTATTACTTTTTTGTCCAAATTTGGATGACATACTATACTTTGACTTTTTTTTCCAAATTTGGACGACATACTATACAATACCTTTTTTGTCACATTTTGGACGACATACTATACTATGACTTTTGTCAAAATTTGGACGACATACTATACTATGACTTTTTTTTCCAAATTTGGACGACATACTATACAATACCTTTTTTGTCACTTTTTGGACGACATACTATACTATGACTTTTAGTCCAAATTTGGACAACATACTATACAATACCTTTCTTGTCACATTTTGGACGACATACTATACTATGACTTTTTTGTCAAAATTTGGACCACATACTATACTACGACTTTTTTTGTCAAAATTTGGACGACATACTATACTATGACTTTTTTTTCCAAATTTGGACGACATACTATACTTTGACTTTTTTTTCCAAATTTGGACGACATACTATACAATACCTTTTTTGTCACATTTTGGACGACATACTATACTATGAGGGCCACACGGTGGTGTAGTGGTTAGCACTCTCGCCTTGCAGCGAGAAGACCCGGGTTCGAGCCCCGGTTGGAACAAGGGCCTTTCTGCATGGAGTTTGCATGTTCTCCCTGTGTGTGCGTGGGTTCTCTCCGGGTACTCCGGCTTCCTCCCACAGTCCAAAAACATGCAATGTGGGGACAGGTAAATTGGACACTCCAAATTGACCATAGGAGTGAGTGTGAGAGTGAATGGTTGTTTGTCTCTATCTGTGTGTGGCCCTGCGATGGTCTGGCGAACTGTCCAGGGTGTACCCCGCCTATCGCCCGATGTAGCTGAGATTGGCACAGCACCCCCCGCGACCCTCTGGCTGAGGATAAAGCGGTAGATGATGACTGACTGACTGACTATACAATACCTTTTTTGTCACTTTTTGGACGACATACTATACTATGACTTTTTAGTCCAAATTTGGACAACATACTATACAATACCTTTCTTGTCACATTTTGGACGACATACTATACTATGACTTTTTTGTCAAAATTTGGACCACATACTATACTATGACTTTTTTGTCCAAATTTGGACGACATACTATACTATGACTTTTTTTGTCAAAATTTGGACGACATACTATACTATGACTTTTTTTTCCAAATTTGGACGACATACTATACTTTGACTTTTTTTTCCAAATTTGGACGACATACTATACAATACCTTTTTTGTCACATTTTGGACGACATACTATACTATGACTTTTTTGTCAAAATTTGGACGACATACTATACTATGACTTTTTTGTCAAAATTTGGACGACATACTATACTATGACTTTTGTCTAATTTTTGACGACGTACTATACTATGATTTTTTTGTCAAAATTTGGATGACATACTAAACTATGACTTTTTGTCACATTTTGGATGACATTCTATACTATAACTTTTTTGTCAAAATTTGGACAACATACTATACTATGACTTTTGTCAAATTTTTGATGACATACTATACAATACCTTTTTTGTCACTTTTTGGACGACATACTAAACTACGACTTTTTTGTCCAAATTTGGACAACATACTATACAATACCTTTTTTGTCACATTTTGGACGACATACTATACTATGACTATTTTGTCAAAATTTGGACAACATACTATACTATGACTTTTTTTTCCAAATTTGGACGACATACTATACTATGACTTTTTAGTCCAAATTTGGACAACATACTATACAATACCTTTCTTGTCACATTTTGGACGACATACTATACTATGACTTTTTTGTCAAAATTTGGACCACATACTATACTATGACTTTTTTGTCCAAATTTTGACAACATACTATACTACGACTTTTTTGACAAAATTTGGACGGCATACTATACTATGACTTTTTTGTCCAAATTTGGACAACATACTATACAACACCTTTTTTGTCACTTTTTGGACGACATACTATACTACGACTTTTTTGTCCAAATTTGGACAACATACTATACAATACCTTTTTTGTCACATTTTGGACGACATACTATACTATGACTTTTTTGTCAAAATTTGGACAACATAGTATACTATGACTTTTTTTTCCAAATTTGGACGACATACTATACTATGACTTTTTTGTCAAAATTTGGACAACATACTATACAATACCTTTCTTGTCACATTTTGGACGACATACTATACTATGACTTTTTTGTCAAAATTTGGACAACATACTATACAATACCTTTCTTGTCACATTTTGGACGACATACTATACTATGACTTTTTTGTCAAAATTTGGACCACATACTATACTATGACTTTTTTGTCCAAATTTGGACGACATACTATACTATGACTTTTTTTGTCTCATTTTGGACAACATACTATACTACGACTTTTTTGTCAAAATTTGGACGACATACTATACTATGACTTTTGTCTAATTTTTGACGACATACTATACTATGACTTTTTTGTCAAAATTTGGACGACATACTATACTATGACTTTTTTGTCTCATTTTGGACAACATACTATACTATGACTTTTTTGTCAAAATTTGGAAGTCATACTATATTATGACTTTTTTGTCACATTTTTGACGACATACTAAACAATGACTTTTTAGTCTCATTTTGGACGACAAACTATACTATGACTTTTTTTGTCAAAATTTGGTCGACATACTAAACTATGACTTTCTTGGGTGTTTTTGACAAATTAGTCATAGTATAGTATGTCGCCCAAAAACACCCAAAAAAGTCAATATAATTCAACGTCCACAATGAGACAAAAAAACCTACTGTCCAAATTACTTGTCAGCAATAGGCTTCGAGCCAGTGTCTCCTAATAGCTGGTACTGTAAAATACTGTCACAAACCACTCAACCAACTGATAGGGTAATGAAATGTACCAAAGAGTCACCGAAAAGACAGTACAGTATGTTGTCCAAAGTATGTCGTCAAAAATGTGACAAAAAAGTCATGGTTTAGTACGTCTTCCAAAAAGTGACAAAGAAGTCATAGTATAGTTTGTCGTCCAAATTTTGACAAAAAAGTCATAGTATAGTATGTCGTCCAAAAAGTGAGAAAAAAGTCATGGTTTGTATGTCTTCCAAAAAGTGACAAAAACGTCATACTATAGTATGTCATCCAAAATTTTACAAAAAAGTCGGACTATAGTATGTCGTCTAAATTTTGACAGAAAAGTCATACTTTGGTATGTCATCCAAAAAGTGACAAAAAAGTCATAGTATAGTATGTCGTCCAACTTTTGACAAAAAAGTCATAGTATAGTATGTCGTCCAAAATGTGACAAAAAAGTCATAGTATAGTATGTCGTCTAAATTTTGACAGAAAAGTCATACTTTAAGTATGTCATCCAAAAAGTGACAAAAAAGTCATAGTATAGTATGTCGTCCAAATGTTGACAAAAAAGTCATAGTATAGTATGTCGTCCAAAATGTGTCAAAAAGTCATTGTTTAGTAAGTCTTCCAAAACGTGACAAAAGTCATAGTATAGTATGTGGTCCAAAATCACTGAAAAAAGTCATAGTATAGTATCTCGTCCAAAATCAGACAAAAAAGTCATAGTATAGTATCTCGTCCAAAATCAGACAAAAAAGTCATAGTATAGTATGTCGTCCGAAATGAGACAAAAAAGTCATAATAGTATGTCGTCCGAAATGAGACAAAAAAGTCATAGTATAGTATGTCGTCCAAAATCACTCCAAAAAGTCATAGTATAATATGTCGTCCAAAATCACACAAAAAAGTCATAGTATAGTATGTCGTCCAAAATCACACGAAAAAGTCATAGTATTAGTATGTCATCCAAAATCACTCCAAAAAGTCATAGTATAGTATGTCGTCCAAAATCAGTCAAAAAAAGTCATAGTATAGTATGTCGTCCAAAATGAGACAAAAAATTCATAGTATAGTATGTCGTCCAAAATCACTCAAAAAAGTCATAGTATAGTATGTCGTCCAAAATGAGACAAAAAAGTCATAGTATAGTATGTCGTCCAAAATGAGACAAAAAAGTCATAGTATTACTATGTCGTCCAAAATCACTCCAAAAAGTCATAGTATAGTATGTCGTCCAAAATCAGTCAAAAAAGTCATAGTATAGTATGTCGTCCGAAATGAGACAAAAAAGTCATATGTCATATGTATAGTATGTCGTCCAAATTTTGACAAAAAAGTCATAGTATACATATAGTATGTCGTATAAATTTTAACAAAAAAAGTCATGGTATAGTATGTCGTCCAACTTTTGACAAAAAGTCAGACTATATATAGTCAGTCAGTCAGTCATCATCTACCGCTTTATCCTCCACCAGAGGGTCGCGGGGGGTGCTGTGCCAATCTCAGCTACATCGGGCGATAGGCGGGGTACACCCTGGACAGTTCGCCAGTCCATCGCAGGGCCACACACACTCCTATGGTCAATTTGGAGTGTTCAATTTACCTATCCCCACATTGCATGTTTTTGGACTGTGGGAGGAAGCCGGAGAACCCGGAGAGAACCCACGCACACACGGGGAGAACATGCAAACTCCATGCAGAAAGGCCCTTGTTCCAACCGGGGCTCGAACCCGGGTCTTCTCGCTGCAAGGCGAGAGTGCTAACCACTACACCACCGTGTGGCCCTCATAGTATAGTATGTCGTCCAAAATTGGTCAAAAAAGTCATCGTATAGTTTGTCGTCCAACATCAGTCAAAAAAGTCATAGTATAGTATGTCGTCCAAAATCACTGAAAAAAGTCATAGTATGTCGTCCAAAATCACTCCAAAAGGTCATAGTATAGTATGTCGTCCAAAATCACACAAAAAAGTCATAGTATAGTATGTCGTCCAAAATTAGACAAAAAAGTCATAGTATTAGTATGTCGTCCAAAATCACTCCAAAAAGTCATAGTATAGTATGTCATCCAAAATGAGACAAAAAAGTCATAGTATAGTATGTCGTCCAAAATCAGTCAAATAGGTGAAAGTATAGTATGTCGTCCAAAATGAGACAAAAAAGTCATAGTATAGTATGTCGTCCAAAATGAGACAAAAAAGTCATAGTATTAGTATGTCGTCCAAAATCACTCCAAAAAGTCATAGTATAGTATGTCGTCCAAAATGAGACAAAAAGTCATAGTATAGTATGTTGTCCAAAATCAGTCAAAAAAGTGAAAGTATAGTATGTCGTCCAAAATGAGACAAAAAAGTCATAGTATAGTATGTCGTCCAAAATGAGACAAAAAAGTCATAGTATTAGAATGTCGTCCAAAATCACTCCAAAAAGTCATAGTATAGTATGTCGTCCAAAATGAGACAAAAAGTCATAGTATAGTATGTCGTCCACATCAGTCAAAAAAGTCATAGTATAGTATGTCGTCCAAAATGAGACAAAAAGTCATAGTATAGTATCTCGTCCAAAATCACTGAAAAAAGTCATAGTATAGTATGTCGTCCAAAATGAGACAAAAAAGTCATAGTATTAGTATGTCGTCCAAAATGAGACAAAAAGTCATAGTATAGTATGTCGTCAAAAATGAGACAAAAAAGTCATAGTATAGTATGTCGTCCAAAATCACTGAAAAAAGTCATAGTATAGTATGTCGTCCAAAATCACTGAAAAAAGTCATTGTATAGTATGTCGTCCAAAATCACTCCAAAAAGTCATAGTATAGTATGTCGTCCAAAATCACTCCAAAAAGTCATAGTATAGTATGTCGTCCAAAATCACACAAAAAAGTCATAGTATAGTATGTCGTCCAAAATGAGACAAAAAAGTCATAGTATTAGTATGTCGTCCAAAATCACTCCAAAAAGTCATAGTATAGTATGTCGTCCAAAATGAGACAAAAAGTCATAGTATAGTATGTTGTCCAAAATCAGTCAAAAAAGTGAAAGTATAGTATGTCGTCCAAAATGAGACAGAAAAGTCATAGTATAGTATGTCGTCCAAAATGAGACAAAAAAGTCATAGTATTAGAATGTTGTCCAAAATCACTCCAAAAAGTCATAGTATAGTATGTCGTCCAAAATGAGACAAAAAGTCATAGTATAGTATGTCGTCCACATCAGTCAAAAAAGTCATAGTATAGTATGTCGTCCAAAATGAGACAAAAAGTCATAGTATAGTATCTCGTCCAAAATCACTGAAAAAAGTCATAGTATAGTATGTCGTCCAAAATGAGACAAAAAAGTCATAGTATTAGTATGTCGTCCAAAATGAGACAAAAAAGTCATAGTATAGTATGTCGTCAAAAATTAGACAAAAAAGTCATAGTATAGTATGTCGTCCAAAATCACTGAAAAAAGTCATAGTATAGTATGTCGTCCAAAATCACTGAAAAAAGTCATTGTATAGTATGTCGTCCAAAATCACTCCAAAAAGTCATAGTATAGTATGTCGTCCAAAATCACTCCAAAAAGTCATAGTATAGTATGTCGTCCAAAATCACACAAAAAAGTCATAGTATAGTATGTCGTCCAAAATGAGACAAAAAAGTCATAGTATTAGTATGTCGTCCAAAATCATTCCAAAAAGGTCATAGTATTAGTATGTCGTCCAAAATCAGTCAAAAAAGTCATAGTATAGTATGTCGTCCAACATCAGTCAAAAAAGTCATAGTATAGTATGTCGTCCAAAATCAGTCAAAAAAGTCATAGTATAGTATGTCGTCCGAAATGAGACAAAAAAGTCATATTATAGTATGTTGTCCAAATTTTGAAAAAAAAGTCATAGTATAGTATGTCGTATAAATTTTAACAAAAAAAGTCATGGTATAGTATGTCGTCCAAAATCACTGCAAAAAGTCATAGTATAGTATGTCGTCCAAAATCAGTCAAAAAAAGTCATAGTATAGTATGTCGTCCGATATGAGACAAAAAAGTCATAGTATAGTATGTTGTCCAAAATCAGTCAAAAAAGTGAAAGTATAGTATGTCGTCCAAAATCACTCCAAAAAGTCATAGTATAATATGTCGTCCAAAATCACACAAAAAAGTCATAGTATAGTATGTCGTCCAAAATCACTCAAAAAAGTCATAGTATAGTATGTCGTCCAAAATGAGACAAAAAAGTCATAGTATAGTATGTCGTCCAAAATGAGACAAAAAAGTCATAGTATTATTATGTCGTCCAAAATCACTCCAAAAAGTCATAGTATAGTATGTCGTCCAAAATGAGACAAAAAAGTCATAGTATAGTATGTCGTCCAAAATGAGACAAAGAAGTCATAGTATATAGTATGTCGTCCAAAATCAGTCAAAAAAGTCATAGTATAGTATGTCGTCCATCATCAGTCAAAAAAGTCATAGTATAGAATGTCGTCCAAAATCAGTCAAAAAAGTCATAGTATAGTATGTCGTCCGAAATGAGACAAAAAAGTCATATTATAGTATGTCGTCCAAATTTTGACAAAAAAGTCATAGTATAGTATGTCGTATAAATTTTAACAAAAAAAGTCATGGTATAGTATGTCGTCCAACTTTTGACAAAAAAGTCAGACTATATATAGTATGTCGTATAAATTTTAACAAAAAAGTCAAGGTTTAGTATGTCGTCCGAAATGAGACAAAAAAGTCATAGTATAGTATGTCGTCCGAAATGAGACAAAAAAGTCATAGTATAGTATGTCGTCCAAAATCACTGAAAAAAGTCATAGTATAGTATGTCGTCCAAAATCACTCCAAAAAGTCATAGTATAGTATGTCGTCCAAAATCACTCCAAAAAGTCATAGTATAGTATGTCGTCCAAAATCACTCCAAAAAGTCATAGTATAGTATGTCGTCCAAAATGAGACAAAAAAGTCATAGTATTAGAGTGTCGTCCAAAATCACTCCAAAAAGTCATAGTATAGTATGTCGTCCAAAATGAGACAAAAAAGTCATAGTATAGTATGTCGTCCAAAATCAGTCAAAAAAGTCATAGTATAGTATGTCGTCCAAAATCACACAAAAAAGTCATAGTATAGTATGTCGTCCAAAATCACACAAAAAAGTCATAGTATAGTATGTCGTCCAAAATGTGTCAAAAAGTCATAGTATAGTATGTCGTCCAAAATGTGACAAAAAAGTCATAGTTTAGTAAGTCATCCAAAAAGTGACAAAAAAGTCATAGTATAGTATGTCGTCAAAAATGTGACAAAAAAGTCATAGTGTCGTATGTCGTCCAAATTTTGACAAAAAATCATAGTGTAGTATGTCGTCCAAAAAGTGACAAAAAAGTCATAGTTTAGTATGTCGTCCAAAATGTGACAAAAAAGGCATAGTATAGTATGTAGTCCAAATTTTGACAAAAAAGTCATAGTACAGTATGTCGTCCAAAAAGTGACAAAAAAGTCATACTATAGTATGTCATCTAAATTTTTACAAAAAAGTAATAGTTTAGTATCTCGTCCAAATTTGATGTCGTCTAAAATGTGACAAAAAAGTCATAGTATAGTCAGTCATCATCTACCGCTTTATCCTCCACCAGAGGGTCGCGGGGGGTGCTGTGCAAATCTCACTTACATCGGGCGATGGACTGGCGAACTGTCATGGTATAGTATGTCGTCCAAAATTTGACAAAAAAGTCATAGTTAGTTAGTAAACCTGGAAATGCATTTCAAATTAGTTTTAAAAAGTGTCACAGCGACCACCTGTGCTGTAATGAAACAGTTTTGATTGACACTTTGTTTGACCACGTTGATTCTTCGCTCTCTTTTTCTCAGGGTATGACGGTCCACCAACGCCAGGAGAGGCCTGATTCGAAATCACCCAAGATAATGGGAAACTCTCCGGCAGGTGAACAAAACAAAATAGACATAGATGATACTGACTGGAGATACAGCAATCTTCACCTGAACCTTTGTAACTGTGCCTTCATGCCTTCACTGGGTCACTGCGCCTCAAAGTGAATGTTTCCTTGCTGCTGCTGCTGCCCCCTGCTGGATCGTAAGAAATTACCCTGGTTTTAGTGTGAACAATTTACCACAAAGGCCAAAATGGTTAGTCAATCTTCTCAAATAACTTTCAACAAACATGTTATACATGGATATTATTGTAATTTACACATAATTCTTTTTTGGATCTTACTCAGCGGTCTCAACTTTCAAACACTATTCCTCTTTGTTTAATTTAACTGTAATCTAAATGTTGTGATGATCCAAGAATGTATAAGCCTTTAAAAAAAAACAAATTCTGCTCGACTGTAAACTCTGTCTTTTCAATAACTGCTCAGTGTATTGATGTGGTCTGACTTTTAGTTTGACCAGTGTCTTTTCAATTAGAGTCATACTTTTAAGTTTTTGTTTTTTTACAATTAGGTTAAAATGTTCTGTTTTTAAGCAACTGTATTTATTCTGCTTTTAACTGTGTCATTAAACGAGTTATTACAGTTTGTAGTATACCGACTGTTCGTGTGTATCACGCTTTTGTAATATCCTTTTTGATTCCGGGACTACAGGGGGCGCCAAAGTCACCGACTGACGTTACAACAGGAAGCTAAACATGGCTGACGGTGAGTGATAAATGGCGAAAGTTAGCTTCAAGCTTCGCTAAAGTCTCGGGACCGTTCAGTTTCTGCTACAGGTATTTGAACCTTGTATTGCGTGGTTTAGTTCCACACCGGGACAAATCACCGAGAACCAGTGGAATTGTGCGTTGAGTTTGTTCGTCGTTAAAGGCCTCACCAAAGCGGGTGCTAGTTAGCCCGTAGCCACGTTAGCTGTCTTTGTTTTTGTCATGGCTTAGTGCTAAACGACTGGTATCGTGAAGCGTTTTTGACTATTTTCTCTGTCTTTATCCGAGTAACCGGGCGTTTATTTCTCCTTAACTGGACTGTGCTGCAGCTAAACCCCTAAGCCTTGGTTATATTTTAGGTGGGGTCTAACCATTATTGCAGTGTATCTTCATAGGCCAACCTCACATCAAAGCCATATTTTTATTTTTATTTTTTAAACCGGACGGGCAAATATTGTGAGATTTTTGACATTCCGGACTGAGCCAGTGTATGATTATTACGCCCTGGAAACATGGAGCCACACCGCGCACACAGCAAACCTCCAGCAAGCGGCGACGGCAGCAGCAGCGGGGACTCCAGCCCCGCGTCTCCGTCCAGCAGCACCGCACCGACGGCGAGCAATGCCTCTGTTCCCGGAGGCAACGCGTTCGCTAATGACGGCAGCTTCATGGAGATGTTCAAGAAGAAGATGGAGGAGGAGCAGAAAAGAAAAAAAGAGACGCCGCAAAGTGGAGATGGGAGAGCCACAGAACAAGGACAGACATCAGTGGAGAGGAAGCCCCCTCCCGTGACGAGCTTTGTAAGGGGTTTGCCAGTTGTAAGATGAGATATTAGCTCAGCATACATCCAAATATAAGCACCATGCACTGATTACTGATTTAGTACATCCTGAAATAATGGCCAGTATGTCAGTATCATTTCGTGTCACATATGCTAGTACCAGTGTTGCATATGCAATATTTTTCACTGTGACAGCAATACATGATAATATTACATGTAACAGAGCATTAATGTAAGTGTAGGGATGCTCCTTGATGACTGGTGGTGCAGCAGGAGACTTTCTGCTCTGGTGTGGTCTCCTTCATTGGCAGTCCACCTGCAAGAGCTCCTATAACGGTTTCAGTCTTCTATCCCCTAACCCAGGTGGGGAAGCGCCGAGGCGGTGTGTTCCTTAAGACCGGCGTGGTTGCAAAGAAGCAGAAAGAGGACTCGGAAGTAAGTGGGGTTGTTGGTGTCAACATGTGCGAGTTCTGGAAAGTCCTACAGTTAACGATGTGTGTCATGGTTTTAGGCTGTGCCTGGCAAGAGCGATGCCTGGTCAAAGTACATGGCTGAGGTGAAAAAGTACAAAGCCCACCAGTGTGGTGATGACGACAAAACCAGGCCTCTGGTCAAGTAGTCCTCACGAGGTGGACGTGGCAAAGTTGAGAGGGGAAAACCACCTGAAAGAAGCTCTGCGAGGGCCGGTCAATCCTGATCACCTCAAGCTGCCAGTTACCCCTCACATCTTTCTCAAACAGACTTGACACTTTTCTTTTTTTTGTATTGTTTTTCTTTTGTGTATTTGTCAAACATTATGATCTGGTGTCAGGTGTTTTCAGAAACTTGACATACATTATGTCTTTTGAAATTTGTCATGTCTACTTTTATGTTTAGATTTCCTATGGTTTAATAGCCAATTCAAGGTTTCAATTAAATCAACACTGCCCACTTGTGTAGTCTGCTGTGCCTCAGTTTGAGACAAGTACACCTTCATTCAAGACCCACGTGTGTTAAATGAATCAAATTACTCAACTATGAAAGCAAAGATTTAATTAAGTCAGCTTGAGTTCTGTACAGAGTAGAATTCATTCAAGTTCAAGTATGATGAAAAAGTGTTCATCTTTCATTGAAAAAAGCTCAAATCCATCAATTTGCAGTTTACATTTCTTACAGGTATCAGTGATAATTACATTAGGATAAAAACAGCACCAAATAAGACACTGACCATGCATCAGAGAGGGACATGTACAAAGGCACACTTTCCCCACACATAACACACACATTCACACACCCTCACTTAAAAAACTCATTCACTCCTCCCTGTCCACAGTGATATAGGTCTATCTTGTAAACATTGACAAATGTATTTTGTCATTTCATTTAACAACTCTATGAAGAATAGTATTTAAAACTTATCAAACTGTTTAAAAAAGTTATATTCAGCTGTGGTACTCGTTAAAACTTAAGTTGTTTTCAGCTCAAGAATCCCAAGAGTCGTTCAGTCTGTATTAACAGACACACGGGTGTCATCCCCCAAAGCCACGTCCATCTTAATCCTGACATTTTGTCTGCTGGGTGTAGAGATCCTGCTGCATCATAGCGTCTTCCTCTTAGCATCTCCTCCCTGGCTTTGACTGACATCTGGACATGAAGAACAATTTTTGAAATTAGTGAAAAGCAACGATTTACAATACAGAGATCAAATGACAGCTGAAATTACTCCATTAAAAAGGCATGCTGCCAACAAGTGACGAGCAGAGAACACAACAGGACCAGACAGACAACACAAGACACCTGGAAAGACAACAGGAGAGGGAGTAAATGGAGCAGGCTTTGAGGGTCAGATTTTACCTGAGAAAGCGAGCTGCATGTGAGGAGGCAGAGACCCTGACTGGAGACTCTTATACAGATCTGAGGAGACAGGACAGGGGGGGACAAAGAGGGACACACGGCAACACAACAGGGAGGAGAAGAGGGCAAATGTGGAAAAGAAGGTGAGACAGACAAAGAGGAGCAAAATGACAGGGGTACAAAGCAAGCGAGGACGGCCAATCAGAAGTAGTAAACATAAGGTGGTGTGAGATGAAGGGAAAAGTAGGATTCAAGAGAAATGAAGCAAACAAAATAAAGTAATGTCAAACAGGAGAAAAAAAACAAGCTTAACATCTGACAAACAATATAAAACATGATGATATTCTAACACGTAACACAAAAAAACAGCCTTCACAGGAACAGACAACAGTAGCTTTACAGACTGATGCTGGTCACATTCAGAGAGCTTGACCTATGTAATATCTCAACATTTAAAGGGGACATATTACGCAAAATCAACTTTTTAACCATTTTAATACTTATATTTGGGACTCTGGAGGCCCTACCAGTCGCCAAAGTGTGGAAAAAGAATACTCAGTCATGTTTTCATGGTTCCCCTTAGTGTAAGTATAGGCGATAAAACACTCGATGTTGAATTCCCTGCGCTTATGACGTCATAATGCGCATTTCACCGCGAATGTTACCGCCCCACCAGTAAGTTTACTTCGAGAGCTCCACCTTAGCTCCACCTTGTCCCTGCGAGAGTGCAGGCGAGGGAGGAAGAGCGGTATTATGTCAACGCGGAGGGACAAGTGTGCTGTTGGTGGCTGCACAGTGGAGCACAGTGTTTTACACAAACTTCCACAGAGGATTTTATATATGAAGCTAATGTGCCGGATAAAGTCAGCAAACGTGTGTTCGTGTGTTCGCACTAGACTGCGGCCAGCGGTCGCCGTATTTAGTCAGGGGACGTATTTCACCGACGTACAAACACACACACGTTGTTAAGAAAAGGTCACATAGATCTCATAACTGACCATTCTGACACGTCCTAATTAAACATATTTGTTCAGTACGTCCTCCATGACCGGAGCACAGACTCAGTCTGATACAATCACATATACAGCGGCCGCTCGCCACTGGCGAACAGCGGTGCTGCACTCTCTGTGCAGAGGTGCTGCACTCTCTGTGAAAATCAGCTGATCGCCACCGCTGATCGCCAGCGGCGAGCCGCCTAAACGGCCGCTGTATGCGACTGATCGCCAGCTCCGGTGCAGACCGGTGACTATGCTCCGGAGACCTCGCCACCGCGGCACCGCTGATCGCCACCGCGGCACCGCTGATCGCCAGCTGTAAAGCGCTGTAACGAGGACAAATCAGAAACCCCCTGGAAGAAGTGGGTGTGTGTTTGCCTGTGTCTCATTTGCATATAAAGGGACCATGCACGAAAACCGAGCGTTCTGAAAGGGGCGGGCTTAGCAGGGTTATTGAACTGCTATGATGCTTCATCCTTATGGTATTTTGACCAAGGCATGTCACTGACATGTTCATTAGGACACCAGGGAACTATTTTAATGGGGGAAATAGGGTATAATATGTCCCCTTTAAGGGTCCAGTGTGTAAGAGTTGGTGACATCTAGTGGCAAGACTGCAGACTGGAACAAACTTGATTAACTCCACCACTCACACCTCCCTTTCCCAAGCAAGTCAGAGAACAATAGTGGCCTTTACACAACAGAAAATATGTAGTTCTTAATTTGAATACTAGTAAGCTTGCACTTCAAAATGTGAAAACGATATGGCGGACTCTGTAAAGCAAGGCTTATTCTAATGCTATGAAAACCAACCAATTTCTATTTTAAAGCAATTATACAAACATATTTATGGGTAGTTTATTCACGCTGGATAAACCCTTGTTAAGGCCTCTGTACATCAACTGAAGCATGAATAATATAAATAGTTAAATTAAAAAGTGCAGTCTTTTTACTGACCATTGGCTCATTAACAAAGAGAGTGATTGTTTAAAACTTGGTCACTATTGTTTTTTCAGACAGGAACGTCCTGTTTGTTAATAGACAAACAGGACATTCCTCAACCAACTGTGCATCAAGCATTTTTAATTAATTATGCCCTATTGTCAACAACACACAGACTGGTAAGATACATATAAAATGAAAACCAACCCTAGTCCCAAAGAATAAAAGCCGCAACAACGCCCAGTGTCATTTCTTGGCTAATGTGAAGCCTGCACTGATTGGATAAATGTTATAAAATTATTATAAATGTGCAAATTATTGACACAAAATCCCCCACACTGTTACACACTGGACCTATAAATCCCCTCGCCAACACATATGATCTATCATATCTACCATGTGTGTGCAGATTTAAATCGGTATCATAGTGCAAGAATAACTTTCATCTACAGAGTATCCATGATTGTTTGTGGAGTTGATCACTCACTCTGGGTCAGGGTGGAGAACGCTGCATTGCTACTGGCCGTGGAGCCGCTGGCTGCTTCGCTGGAGCCTGCTGTACCCAGTGAAGGCAGGTTCAGTAGCGAGGGGAACTGGAAGGGCAATGACACAGGCACTAGGCCCCCAAGCATCCCATACCCTAGAGAGAGAGACGAGGGTACCAGAGTGCTGCTACCTGTTGTGGAGACCTGCACACAAATGCATAAAGATCTTACACGTGTGGTCTAAAAATTGCGTCAAAAAAGACAAAAACTGACAGTTTCCTCCAAATCATCTTGCATTTCTGTACGTTAACCACCGAGCAGAGGTGGAGCAAGAACGTGTGTCGTCAAAAATAAATACTGATCATGCTACATCCTACTGTGGAGGACAGCATTACACCATTCAGAGCACAACCTGCTGGGAATTATTAGAACAAGAAGCATTTATATCATAATATGTAATAACTACTGATTCTATAAGATAAGCAACATGGTTGTGTTTTTGGTCTCTGCTCATTAAGAAGAAAGAAAGAGAGTCTTCAACTCTCACTTTAAAAGTTCTTGCAATAATTATAAAAAGTTGATTAGAAAAAACATTCCACACATTAATCAGCCTTAAAAGTGTTGACTTTGCAGAGATAAACCGGACTTAATTGTCTGAAACAGAAAGCAAAACCTGGAGTAAAGAACAGTTAGCAGTTAGTTCCTTTTCAATCAGTTCTCAAACCAGTTTCACTTGAGGATTTTGATTATAGTAAAACAAGCGAATGATCAGATATTCTGAATAATGCAGGTCACAAAAGCCCAGTTTTCACCAAGTGATACAATCCTATATGCCCATATTGTTTGTTTCAACTGTCAAACATTGAAAAGAGAACCACTTTTTTGTTAGCCTTCTAGTTGGGTAAACTGGCACAGTGGTTCAACACCTTCAGGGTGGAGCTAGAAAAACTAGTCTGTTGACTGAATACTTACACAGACAAATTGTTTTGTCTGGACAACAACGGGTTGGATTGGAAAAAAGAAAATGGCACTTTTAAATTGACCGTGCATTACTACAGAAAGGATCTTAAGCAGATTGTCTTTTAATGAAAATATCAATGTGTAGCAGTGTTTACTGCATCACTTGGGTTAATTCTTGTGGCAGGCTACACCATGTCACACTGTTTACACAGCTTTTGCAACTATTGCCATCAGGCCGACACACCCCGGAGTGGAAACTTGCCAGATTACGGATTACTGTTGTAAACCGACTTGTGCTGAACTGTAATGATTCTACCACTTGGTAAAAAATGCACCTTTATCTGAATGTGCGGACAGTACAAACCTGTGACAACTGAGACGACACAGATGACGATGACACAGACGCGATGGACTTGGCGCCCTGAGGTGTCACACTCACGGGCCTCGGACGCTGACCTGGGTTAACAGAGGTCACTATGGGGGAGGCACTAGACCCTGAATGCTTGCTTATGGACGAGGTGTTGATAAGGCTGGTGTTGTTGGTGCTGTTGTTGCTGAGGGTCTTCTGGCTGCCTGGAGAGGTGTAGCTGCCTTGCCCTGGCTTGGTTGCTCCTCCATGGGCACCTGAGAACGTCGGGCGGAACCCTGCTATGGTTTGGGGAGAGTACTTGAGAATGGTGGGAGTTGCCTGAGACCTGGGGTTTTGCAAGATGGAGGGTGATGCCGAGGTGGTGACGGTGACAGTGGGGTTTGGTGTTCGGGGAGTAAGTTTGACAATAGGCGGTATACTGCTGTGTGAAGACTTGGTGAGAGTGGCATGCATAGGGGTGATGAAGTTAGACTGCGGCCGGGGCTGAATACTAGAATGAGTCTGAGAGAGGGAATGAGAGGGGGAGGATTTACTCAGCGTGGAGTGGGGCAGGCGAGGAGTCTGGTAGGTTTTGGGCGTCAGAAGTGAGGTGGATGAATGGGTGTGCAGCCGAGACTGGGGTGATGTGAGGATGAGCGTGTCACTGCTGTTGGCTTTAATATTATTGCTGCCTTTGAGGAGGCCAGACAGAGGGGTGGAGACCACCGTCTTTGATCCTGGGGGCACGAGTGGAGACGAAGTGGGTGGTGGGCGAGGTTTAGGTAACGGTGATGAGGCAGACATGTTTACTTTTGCTGCACCCATAGGTCTCTGAGTGTTCAAAACTGAGTGTCTGTGTGCCTGTGTTATGGCCTTGACAACCCCCATCCCATCTACCCTCACAGAGGGCAGAGGAGAGGACATGGTGGAGGGGGGCCGAGACAGAGAGGTGGAGGAAGACAAAGAGGTAGAGATGTAGTGAGGTGTGCTGGAGGTGGGAGTGCTGACGGTGTTCTTTTTCTGCTGCTGAACTAGTGGCAAGGTGTGGAGGGAGGAGGGGTTGGTGGCTGTCCTGGGTCCTTCCGGCGACGGCGGGCTTTCCCCCTGAGCCAGGCCTTTGGCTGCGTTGCCAAGGATGGCAAGGGCCTGGGAAATGGAGTCTAATGAGGGAGCCGCCAGATCCTCATCAAGGGAATCCACACATATGGGCTCAGACGGTTTCTGAGGTGGTCGCCTGGCAACCTGGGCAGCAGGGGAGGGAGTGGCACCTGCTGAAGGTGTGGCTCGAACCCAGACAGCCTCCTGGAAAGATTTAGCAAAAATAACATTTACAGCCTATGTCATAATCTCACTTCAGTGGTATTCTAAACTGTAGTTAAAAAAATAATCAAATGACTCATCTCATTCCAACCATTATTAATGAGTTTATACGATGTTAAGTGAGCCATCAGCTCCACACAACTCTTATTATAGTTGTGTTTAGATCTTGTGCCGACAAGCAACATTTGTGCACTGCACTCTGCATTATGTAAAGACAAGAGAGAGGCAACAGCAATACAAGTGATTGTACTGCTCAAACAACCCAGTCCTTTAGCAGTTGGACAGGATATGCACGCACACACATTCACGCACGCACACACAAACACCCCCTCAATCATGTCTGATAGTACTGGTTGACAGAGTCTGTTTTTAGATGAAGGAAGCAGCATAAAAACCATTGACAAAGACCAAACAGAGACAGAATAATAAAATCAACAACAAGAAATCTGCAAAGGTTACGCCCTGCAGCTTTAAGTTTGGGCTTGTATATTTACCCAACAGCTGTTTTTAGAATATATATTTTAAGGTTATTATAGTTGTTCTACACTTTCGTTCTTTATATACCAGTCAATAGTAGAGCCTTTTCTAACCAAGTTTCGGTGTAAGAGACAGAATACTAAATCCACTTGTTCTGTTCATATTTTACGGTTGACAAATTTAGTGGCATTTCACCTCCTATGCCACACAACTGCATGTTTTAGCTTTAAAATACATCACTGCTGCTACGTTTGCATCTGCGACTACTATGGAGTTTTTATACACTTAAAATGGAGACACCTGGAAACTCCACTGACCCCTTTTTGGTTTGCAGTTATCCACATTCACTTCCTGATCGGTTCTTATAAACTGAAACTCAACTACCAGCAGTGAATGCTTTCACTTTTTACCACAGTTTCTCTTTTATAGTATTCGGTTCAACTAAGCAACCAAGTACACAAACCGGTTTGTTTACCAATGCCAGATTACTTCTGGTACGGAGCGAAAACACTTATCTGGAGACCATTTAGATGCTGGTGTTAAGAATTTGAAATGTGTAGGTAACCAGCCGAATACAGCACAGTACCTAAACTGTGCACGATTGATCAGGAGGCCAAGTTACTAGCAAGCACATGCACTTCATCACTTTTTAAGGAACCGCTGGTTTCAAAGTCTGACCTTTGGCTTTGCCTTGGGAGGAGGAACCATCTTCTTCTTTGCTCTGAAATGACAGCAGGAGTGAGAACAAGCTAAACCATCAGTCACCTGTGAATAAAAGGTTACAATAATTTACATGACTCACGTGTAACCTGTGATGTGACCATGAGCCATGACGCTCTCTTTGAACAGCATCCTGTAGCAAGCAAACAAAAAAAAATCTTTAAATGGTACACTATTCAGCTAGCAAGTAAAGGTTAAGAAATGTTAATATGTAATATTAAATTAGGAAATGATGGCAAAAACAGACACACACAGACCTGGCCTGCATCCAGCCTTTCGGCCACAGAAGTTTGACTTCAGTCTCCATGAAGGCTTTGAGGTAATCCTCCAGAGACTGCGTGTTCTTACCCTCCAGCTCGTAACAACTCAGTTTGACCCGCACCAGGTTACACAGCAATGACCTGGAAACCACATACAATTACCCAAATAATCCACTTAAGAGTCAATATGCACATGTATGGCCACTTCCCTCTGTGAATCTAACCTGAGTTTGTCGTCCCAGATAAACTTCTTCCGAGGCCCCATCACTCTCTTCCCCGGTTTCTCGTCATCATCGTCCTCTGACCCATTCTTCTCTCCCTCCCCAGACTGTTGCCTGGGAACACATGAAGAACCATTGCATGGTAAATCACTTTTAAAAACAATGTGGACAGAAATATGTGAAACAAACAGAAACAATGGCTGCATCAATCTTAGCCACGGTTTACGCAAGACGAGTCCTTACTTTGCCACTTTGGCAATACAGTCCATGTTGTATCGAGCAATCTGCTCAGGCATCACGCTGCACACCGCTAGCTTCAGTTTCAGCAGGGGAGCGCGAAGACGGTCATCCTGGACGACAGAGAAAACAGTCAGAAATCTCACACACATGCTAAATTTAGAATCCGATAACGGGCACACAACAGATACAACAAAATATGCTTTCACACAGCGAGCTTAGCATCCAACATAAACCAACTGGGATTATTTGTTAACCAACTTAATGCAAAAATAATAAATATGGCTGCTGCGATGAATCTATACTAAATCATTTTGGTTTTTTATTTAAACAAGTTGTGTAGAAAAAAACATTTTGAAGTTTGGGAAACATTATTCGACAGTATTCATGGACCAAACAATGAATCAATTACTCCAAAATATTGTGAGCAGATTCCAGTATTGTGCAAATACACCTCAGATACAGCCAAAATGATAATAATTCCTGTCACACACCTGTATGTTGAGGCTGAGCTTCTTAAGGCGTTTGAGTAGAGCTTCTTTATTGCAGGGCACAAAGGCCTCAAGGTGAGAGTAGACAGCTGAGCGTACCTCTGTAGGCTGCTCCTGAACCTGCAACTCAATACTGACACAGAGAGAGAGAGAGAGAGAGAGAGAGAATGTAATTTACATTATCTTTGTTGATTTACAGCCATCTGCATAACAGAAAATGTGAATGAGACTCACTCTAGTAGGATGTTGTTCATGTCCAAAGTGAAGAATTTCTTTCTGCCCTCTTCGTCAAACAAACGGGACGCCTGTGACAACACAGTGTTATTTAGAGTTTAAGAATGTCTCTGTACATCCTGTTTACACTTCTGACACACCATAAAAAAGCAACAAATGTTGAGGAATTCTTGTCTGCACTTCCTAATCTCTCATAGACAATGGTACACACCACTCGTGTAACCATGATGCATTTCATTCCTTATTCTTGGCTCAATGTTTTTATGCAATAAACTTGGTATTTCAGTATTTTCCTTCTGTCTGAACACTTCTCCAGCTAAATCTAAAAACAGGACAAGATGTCAGCAAAATAATTCTCTGCAACATGAAAATTATGTGTTCAAATGTAATTAAAACTCGTACCGCTCTCAGGTCCTCAATGCGTTTTGAGAGAGGGCCTGGGAGTCCACTAGGCAGAGGGGGAGGAGTCATCATGTTGCCCTGTGGCACTCTGCTTACACCTGCTTTATGTCCCATTCCAAAGGAACCATTCTCTCCCTGCGCTGGACTGGAGGGCTGAGGCGAGTCCAGCATTCCAAAGTCCAGGTCGCCCATCATGTCCTGCAGTATGTCATTATTAGCCGTACCCAGCAGTGACATCACAGCCGGGTCGGAACTCAGGTCAACCATTGTGCAGTCGTTTCCACCGGCAGCCTTTGGGTGGGCGTTGAGGACTGCACTGTTGGTATGGGGCACTTTGGCGTTGGACCGCTGCAGACCACCAGCAGCTATATTCTTCTTGCGCATCTCGTCCTTCTCCCTGTTGAAACGACGCAGCATGTTGGCCAAGTGGAGAGAGTCCTTCATCAGCTTCTTCCGCTTTTTCTTTTCTGGACGATGAATACCCAGGGCTGAAACGCTGCTAAATAGAAGAGAGATATTTAACCAAGTAGCACAGAAAATCTTATGTCACAATTAACACCCAAACTGTAGATGGTGAGAGGGTTGATAGGACTGACTTCCATGATCACACAATTAGTGTTTTGAATTAATCCGTAATTAAACTCTTAAAATATTTCAAAGCAATGGATAAACAGTGAAGAATGATTAAAAGCATACCCAGACTTTGGTACTCTATTCTTCTTGGGTTTCTTTTCCTCCAGGATTCCATCTGGCTTTTTCCGTCTTTTCTTAATCACCCTCTCTTCGCCATCTTTCATCTTCTAAAGTAAGATAAAGAAACACCCACAGACGTAAGCATTGATGTTTAACCTGCCTGCATTTGAATGTCCTGATAGAAGTGCAGGGAAGATGATTTACCTTGAAGTGATTCTGCTCCATGCCTGCATTTTCTCCCTCAGAGTCAGATGCTGCTCTGAACTGCAGAGTGCCAGTATTGATGTAGAAGCCTCCGTGTTTTGTGGTGAGTGAGGCCGGTACCAGCTCATCATACTGAGGATGGAGGATAAATGACTGTTATATTCCATTTATTACCAGCATTAAAGATTCAGTTCATCATAACACAACAAGTTTTGAATTAATAAAGAGAACTCACAGCTTCTGAATTGTCTATGAATGGGTCAGTCTCATCATAGCCATATCCAATATCAATAAGATCCTGCATTCTGTCCTTTTTCTTTTTCTTGGGGACAACGCCCTACAAACAGAGGGAAAAACACAAGGGATCAAAATCCTTCAAAAAACAAATGCCTAGCATTCACCGTAAGCATACAATCCAAACAATTACAGCTGTTATCCAAGTATCTTGAGAATACAATACTTACATATTTGCTCTCAAATTTCTTGGCCAGCGCCTCAACCTCACGTCTTTCCCTCTCATCATCAGCAAAAGGGTCATTGGGGTCCAGAGGAGGAGTGAGCCCTTTAGGGACTGTTGGAGCAACATGCTTAACCTGACATAAACAAAGAAAATGAATTAGGAATAGGAGGAGGAGGCAGGCATTACCTCATATATGGTGCCTATTCACACAGTTTACTTATCACACATGTAAGAAAACAGGTATATGTTTTTTAATGGCTCTAAAAGCAGCCATATCCAATTTGAGAAAATAACCCTGATGACACCATCAAGTCAAACATGACATTTACAAAAGAATGTCTACAATAAAACCTGAGGGCAGGGAGTTTGAAAGACATGTTTACTGCATTCATGTCATTAAGCAATTTCCCCAGGGGAACAATTAAGTATTTCGGATTCTGAAATCAGCACAACGTTAAAACAAAAACAAATGTTAACTTTAGATAAGTTATTAAGAATTAAAGCGGTAGGGATACATTTCATCATCAAAGTGTCACTCAACCTGCTCTTAAAGGTTTGTTTGAGTTGGGATGTATAGTCAGTGAGCCGGACTTTGTTGGGAAATTATTGATCGTAAGAGAAAGCGTGTTTGTCTACACGGTAAACTTCTGTAAACATTCAGACTTTAGCATTTGGTTAGAATGTTGATCTATTTTGGGGCTGGTACATATTTACTGTCCCTGTTCATATCAAAATAATACGTAAACTGTGATTCTGTGTGTGTGCTCTGCGTTCTCCTCTATGAAACACAATTAATATGAAATTCTACATAAAAACACCGAATTGCATCACATACTAATACTCATGCGCAGCACTTTCATTTCCGGTTTAAATAAATCACTGCAAACTTTGACAACAGATCAAAGTAAGTGAAACCGGAGCGTAACAACGAAGTTAAACAGATATGCGTGTTACATTAACACCACACATGCACAGTTTGTACTTTAAAGTACAAACAACAGCATAATTGTTGTGGCATCTCAGAGCTGAGCTGGTGCCAAGTTACCAGGCTTTAGGCCCCTCCTCCTCACATCATGGAGCCTGCTCTCCTAACCTGAGAAACTGTTGAGTTCACCAACTCGCCGTAGTTGAACTCGGCGGAGCCTCGTTCGCTCGGCTCCGTCAGCGGGAGGATGAGGCGGACGGTAGGTTTCGTCTCCTCGGTCTCGGCGTCGCTTCCTTTCGCGTTGCCAAACAGCCCCCCGCCGCCACCGCCGCCGCCGCCGCCTCCTCCTCCTCCTGACCCCAGCGCCGCCGCACTTCCACCTCCATCTTTCCCAAAAGTGATCTCGACGGCCTCATCTTCGCGGCGACGCTTCTTGCTGGACTCAGGGGTCGGCGGCGAGGTGGTGAAAGATGAAATGGTGACAAACGGCACTTTCCTCGGCTCTGCCATTTGACGCTCTCCGTGCGACGAGCGGACACGCGAAACGGGCAGCGCCGCACTCCCGTGCCGCTGGCTGGAGAGCTTAACCTGCAGATGGTCGACAAGTACAACTAGCTAGTAGCTCTGCTAGCTAGCGTCCTCAGAATGAGTGCTGCAGACAATACAATCACTTTTATCTCCTCTTAACCCGTTTTAATCCATAAAGTATAATCCCAGGCGCGGCCCCGTCGCTTGCGAGGGACTTAAAAAGTGAGAAATCGCAGTTTTGAGCGCTTCCATGAAATTGGCAGTTCGCTACCGCAAGGAGTATTCTGTAGTAGCCATCTTGATCATTATTATCATTATTCAGAGTCTGGGCGTGCGTATGAAAAGAAAGCGGAAGCCGGGGAGGAAATGGAAAAGTGTCTGACCAATCACAGAGCTGAAACACGCCCACCTGACACACGAGCGCGAACGTGGACACGATTGTTTCACACATACGCGCTCGTGCTTTTCACGCTGTCCTCAATATACCTCTAAACAAATAACTCGTAAATTTTAATTCACCATCAATTTCTAAGCATTAAAAAACATTGAATGAATGAATTAATTAAATAAAGTCAAGTCCAATCCAACTTTATTTATAAGCACTGTAAAACAACCACAGTGGACAAACGTGCTGCACAGAATAATAAATAAATACAGAAAGAGGAACAAGAAAAAGCTCGCACGGGGCCATAAGATACATCTTAAAGAACAACTACAATAAGTTAAAAGATATAAAAATAGAAACAAAATAAAATAACATCCACAACTTCAATAGTGTCGAAGACCAATGAAAACAGATGGGTTTTAAGAAAAGATTTAAAAACATAGATAGATAGATAGATAGATAAAAAACAAGTGCCAGTTCTCCCCTTAGCCATATTAGGCGTGTATGTCTGTATTACTAAATCATTAAACACTAAATTATGAATGTTTTAAGTGAATAAAAGACACAAGAAGATACATATTTATATTAATGAGTCCATAACTAAGATCTGGAATTATGTTACACATTTTACCAACTGGTATATTTTCACACAGCCCATGTTATTGGTGTCCTGTTATTATGCTGTTCCTCCAGGACATTGTCTCTAGAACGTAGAAACAAACACTTAGTGTTGTTACTTCGTTTAGAAATAAGCTAAACAAAGGGTGTGCAGGTACAAAAATAATAAAAAAATAAAAATAAAAACTTATACATCGCATTTATGACTAGCACTTCATAGTTTGGCTAACTTGAAGCTCTTTCTTACTTCTAGCTCTTATTTGTACCCAAATGTTTAAATGCACTTATTGTAAGTCGCTTTCGATAAAAGCGTCTGCTGAATGACATTTAATGTAATGTAATACTACTGGTATTGCACATAAATATATGACCGCAGGTGGCGATGTCGCACATTCTCGGCATGTGCATGTTCAGCAACAGTCGAGAAGAAGATTTACGTAAACGGCGTAAAGATTTTTATTAACGCTGTAACGCATTTGAACCATGGATGATTTGAACATTTTGACATAAACAAAGAATATAAATAATACTGTGACAGACAGGTATAAATATTGAAACATGGTCATGTACTAAACACAATTAAATTGATTTAACTTAACTTTGATATAATATTCTATATTATATGTATTTATATTTGCATTAATATAAACTTATATTTAATTAAAAAAGGAAAATGAGAACTGAAGTGTTGGTCAGTATTTGGTAATGCATAAAGTGATTTGGCACATTTTGATATCAATTTTAGGGCCTTTATGTAGAGTTAAAAGCACATAAATATGGGTGTATTCCTTTAATTCTGCTATGTGCTGCACAGACACCATTTTAACAGTGTAAACCATTTACCTGCAAAATCAGATCACGTGTGCAGTTAATACAACACTACCTCTGCATTAAACACTTTCCCGATTATGCTTGGGACTCACAATGCCCTCATGTCTATTATAGTCTGCACCAAGAAAGTCTGTAAACTTCATTGATGTTTAAACACACTAGATTCCTCCAGAATGAAATAGACCAGTGTGTGACTAATTAGAATTTTCATGACAAATGTTTCTCAGTTTTAAATGGAGTGATGGTCCTCTTTTCTCTCTCTCTCAATCTGGTGTTATATTACTAATGATCTGGAAACTAATACAGGATCAGTGCTAGAAACAGATCAGATTTGGATCACTGCACAGCCATCTCACTGTACCTGCATAATCACTTAAAATCTATTCACCTAGATCTTGAGTTTTAAGAAATCAGGTAATTACTCATTTTTGACGATCATACTTCAGCTGAAAAACACCTTCATGTTAAACCCAACTAGAAATAAAATGCACAATATGGAATATACATCTTTAGTTTGTGAATTCCTTTCAAAAGCATGATTACAGTACACTCCACCTTAACATAACCTGAAGGATTTCTGATTTCATCATTTCCCCAGTAGTCAGTTATGAGCCATTTGGCTTCATGTCCTAAAGCTGAATATCTTGTAACTGATATTTAGTATCATTGAAATTAAGGTAACAAAGTCAAAGTGAAAAAAACACTTTTATTGTTGCCAAAGATGATGGTTTAAGCCCAGTCAGAAGTGGTGCCACCCCAGTCAGATGCCTGGGCAGTGGGAGCAGCGGACCAGTCATCTGTGGCAGGCTGGGTACTCCAGTCCTCTGCAGAAAAAAAAAAAAGTCAATTTGTGCATAAAACAGTAAATGTAATACTAATGGGACATATGATTTGGGATCACCACTCACCAGAAAAGACTTCTCCAGTCTTTACAGGTGGAGCAGCAGCAGCAGCCGCAGCAGCAGTTGCTACAAAGACAGAAGTAGCATTTTATTTGCAGTTCCAGACATATGCACTCAAAGTTCACATACATTGATTAGAGTGGCAATCTTACCAGGGGCAAACTGCTGGATGGGCACAGATGGCACAGCAACACCCTCAGACCAGTCAGCGACCTCTGGCTGAGCAAACTCAGCTGGAGGAGCGCTCCATTCACCCTGGAACTCTTCTTTTCCAACAGCCTTCTCAGCTGCAGCCTGTTCCTCCTTCTCAATCTGCCATGAAATGATTTAGCATTATGCATTACGCATTACAATATGAAAACAAAACATGAAACTATGAATACAATGATTTAAATCCATCTCACCTCTTCAGGGTCCCTGTAAAAGTACAAATCTGGCATGACATCCCATGGGTGTTCCCTGGAGATGGTTCCCCTCATCCTGAGAACCTCCCTGGCCAACATCCACCACATCAGACCCACAGAGTGGTGACCCTGCAACATTTACAAATCATGTCATGGAACTGTTAGCTTCCCATCAAGAGCCACAGTATTATGTCAAATCTTCTAATGATCAAAAGGGCATTAACTGTGGCAGGACCTTAACTCATTTCTTCTGTGTAGTTCAGAAAGAGGAGTTTTAAGGCCAGGCACATTGATCTGGCACACATCCTACACCCAGTCCCGCACAGACAGGACAGCACCGGGCTCTAACGGTGTGCAACATTCATTTACCAAGAGGGCTGGAATAAGAGCTTGTTTTCACAGTTTTACACACCTTGTTGTTACATGGGATGGCAATGTCCACGTATCTCAGGGGGGAGTCTGTGTTGCACAGGGCAATGGTGGGGATGTTGACATAGGAAGCCTCAGTCAGTGGCTGATGGTCAGCACGAGGGTCGGTCACAAGCAGGAGGCGAGGCTCCCTGAAAGCAGCCTGGATCTGATTGGTGAAGGTACCAGGGGTGAAACGACCATGGAAGGTTGTAGCACCGGTGGCGGAGGCAAACTTCAGCACTGCTCTCTAAAAGGGGCATAGAGAATAATTAATCAGCTAAATTCTTATTAAATTTAAATAGATTGCACTGTGGCTCAGGTTACTATCAAACCCCAGTCATGGGACAGCAGTCCTCATGGTGTTAGCGAAAACCCGGCACACTTGCTATTGCACTCTTCCGACACCTGAACACCGACATCAGTGCCCGGCTTTAACAGAGTGCGTAGTTTAAATGACAGTTAAAGTGCTACAGGACAGAAATGTCATGTTTTTACCTGTCCAGTGTTCCTGGAGGAGATCACACACACATCAGCTGGGTTCTCAATGGCAACAATGGCCCTGGCTGCCAACAGCAGCTTCTCCCACGTCCTTTTTAAATTAATGATGTACACACCTTAAGATTTAGGGAGGAATAAAAAGCAGACAGTTTGTAATCAATTATTCAGTAGACTGCATTCACACTTTTATTTGAAACGTTTTATTAACAGAAATGCATAAATTGCATTGTACTATTAACATTGTCAATAACTGATACACTTGGGCAAATATATTTTAATTAACAAATTCAGGCACTCTAAAGTCACTACTTTAGGGACAAGAAAGGATGTCCATCCACATTCAATGCAGACCGTATGCACTTTGTTCTCCACGTGGCAAGTAAAAATCCTGCAGTTTAAATTTCCACAGTAATTTTGTTTACCTCCGATAGGCAGATATCACGATGTATCACTATATGACTGCCTTGCAATATATTGATTAACATAGAACCGTTGACATTATTGTGTCCTGTCACGTATTGTAAGGTAGCCTGTGATTCCCACCCAACACTTACCGTCACTTTTCCTCTTATAGACGTAGTGATCCATCTGGAAGTCCAAGTTGGTTCCTCCCAGATGGGTTCCTGCAGCCAGGAACTTCAGCACATCCTCCTCCTTCATTTGAAGGACATCCAGATTTCCGGACATCGTGACCGCTTTCCCCGAGTTACGAGTTATGGGAGAGCTACAAAAAAGTTATGCTTAGGTCAATAAATGAGTATTATTTATTTTGTAATAATTCATTTTAGTTCAGGTAATTAAAAGTATCAATCATGCAAATGTGCCAAGCACATCGCGGGCAAAAAAGCTGAAGCAGTTATTGCTTAAACGTGCCGCTCCGATCAACGAAAGACAGCAGACTTTTTTTAAAGACGATTCTATACATTTAAGCTCTCATCTACAAAACCCTAAAATGTTTTGTTTGTAATAGCAATACATTTACAAATGATAATGTAGACAAATTGCGGCATTAAAGCTCATCAGTATTTATCATCAGGCGCGAGGGCAACAGCGAGGTGAGCGCGTGTCAGATGCTAGCAAGTTAGCTCAGCATGTTAGCAGCATCTATTTGACGAAAAATACAGAAGAAGATGACACGACAGACAACATTTTAACGGCCCTGATGCGAGACTAGACGACTACAAGCCAATATGTCGTGTCTCAATTAGCATTTGAGGTGTTTATTAGCAGATTATATGAATTTGATACTCACCACGAAACAACGCCGTTGGAAATCTGACCACACGGTGAAAAGAGAACGTTGGGCGGAAATGACGTTGTATTTATACCAAATTTCAAGGCGTGGGATTGGTTGGTTCTTGTGAATCCGGGTTGCTGTAGTTCTGTGATCAGGCCGCCAGGTGGGGTTATCGCCAATGCGTAAGAGAGGACAGGAGCAGGTTACTAGAGGCTAAACGAGAGGTCGGATGAGTATCCCATATTAAGACAGTGGGGATGTAAATACCATATTAAGACAATGCTGAGACGCTGACTCCTCAGTGAAAGACTGACCCGTGTTGCAACTGTGTTTGCTATAGATAAAGTGTTCCAGAGATCATACTGTGTGTACACAGTTACACAACAAAACTGAGAAGATATTTCACTGAAACGTGTATTATGTGCAGTGTTGGGTATGATCGTGGATCTACAATAGCGTTGACCAACATGTTACGGGACACTGAACAGACACTGGCAGATAAGTGGGTTAGCTGGAAATTACATGTTGATTCAAAACCTGGGTTTGTGTGAATGTCAAGGACACAAGAGGTGGTGGATCTTACAAATAAGGCCACAAAGTAGAGTGGAGCAATGTGTCACATGAGGGGTCCACATGTTTTGGAGATGTTTTCTGGAAAGGCATACACAGTAAATAAAAAACAGGCTATTGCCCTGGTGAGCCATATTTAGCGCTTCATGACATGCAATCTATTTATCTAAGTTGCAGACTCATTACGACTAATCTCATGTTCCATGACTGATTCATTGATCAGTGATGCCCAGCCTGGAGAAACATGATGCAGAAGAAAGGCCCAATAGACAAAGATTATTCTAATCCACTTTTTTAGCATTTGCAGGACCCTAGAGATAGGCCACCAATTATTTGTTATCTCAGAGTAAATTTTAAAAGTCAGAGTAAAAGTAGCTTACACCCTGAAAGCATCATACAAATTATTATTTTATTTTATTTTTTTTTTACCAAAGGCATACTTTCACTTGCCGGTAAGTGATGCAATGACTGGCTTTACAGGTTATCTGCAGCAGTATACTGTAAAATATACAGTATAATGCACTTTCATGAGATAACAACCATATTATGTTTGTTATCTCATGAAAGTGCTTCTGATACTTTTACGCCACAGTTCAAACTGAAAGCCATCACCCTGTCAGAATCTATTATACAACATACTTAAAATTCAGTTTTTAGGAAATAACTTGTTTTATATGTGATGGTTTAACTAGTTTTTAAGTTGATGTATTACATTTTCCACCAGTACTATCTGACCAATGAGTACATCCAGCCAACTAAATAACAAAACGGTGTATGCTCACAGTTAATGAGCCCTCCTGGAAATAGTATAATTCAGTAAGTCAGATTACAACAAAAACTAATACAAATGATACAAAATACTGTATTTGACCTTATTTAATGTCATCCAGAAAAAGATCAAATACTTTAACACTGGCAAATATATGAATATTAGCAACAATGTCAAACAAATATCAAAATGTGTTATATTCTAAGGCAGATTAATGTACTGAGAAGCACATATCTTGTTTTTTTTACAAAAATATTACAGTATAAATAACTGTGTTATCAGAAAGGCTTGAAAAGCCTCCCCAGGTTGTAAAGATGACATGACAGAACTGGAGAGGTTAAAGTGCATTACAAAAATATGAGCTTTATCTGGGACAATGTCCTGACCTCACGATTCCCCACTGTATGTCTAAAACAGTGGAATCCAACTGCTCACTGACATCAAACACTTTAGTAGAATGAACATTAATAGAACGTCAACATTATGTGGCATTGCACAGGCATAAAGTCGGGAAACTGAACCTCAGCCAAAGCCCAGTGAAACACTTCACTTCACAACACTTTTGTAATGTTCGTGCAGCTCATTCAGACAAGTGTCAGCCTCCTTTGTCTGATACTTGAAGTCATTTAAAGCATTTGACTCTTCACAGCAGCAGCAGCAGCAGCAGCAGCTCCTCAGTGACGTGACTTTCATCTTCACTTTTTTGCTACAAGCTTCTCGTCCATGTTTCTCCTCAGGACTTCAGTCCAATGTGGTTCATCATCTTCTCGTACACTGTCCACGCCATGGCGGCCATCATGGTCCTCCTGAGTGACCGAGGGACTGCCCCCCTGAAGAAGCCCTGGAGGCCATTTTCCTTTTAAAAGAGGACAGTGGTCAGGAGGACTCATTAAGACAAACCTGTCACTCTATGTGCTAAACAATTTAAACACCAATCCGTTCAACTGAAAATGCAACTTTAAAATAAATGTTAAAGCTGTAGTGTGTAGCTTTTTGATATAAAAGAATGTCTTAGAGTTCACACAATGCTGATTAAGCCCACAGACTTTATGTGTGTTTGCTATTTTTTTTTTTTTTAGATACTTTATTAATCCCCTTAGGGAAATTATTCTCAGTCTCAGAGCGACTGATATTCTCTGCATTTGACCCATCCTAGAATTAGGAGCAGTGGGCTGCCACACTGAGTAGCGCCCGGGGAGCATTGGGAGTTGGGTACCTTGCTCAGGGGTACCCCAGCCCTTTTTTGGATTTGAACCAGCGACCTTCCGGTTACAAGTCAAGTTCCATTTCCACTTGGCCACGGGCTGCCCAAGATGTGTTTCCATCATGGTACAGATCGGTTTGGTACAGTACGGTGCGGTATGGAACGGTAAAGTCCTAGGTCAGGCTTGCATTTGACTGACAACACTTGGTAGTGTAGCGTGACATTGTACCGGTGCACAACATTGAACTCGAAACAACAGCCAACAACACAATGTACAAGGGAGTAACGCTTTTCTGTCGCCCAATCAGCTCAAACTCGTACTGTACCATTACTCTGGTACCTAGGGAAGGGCACACTAGTTTACTAGTGTAGCTGTAGGAATTAAAGTAGTGCGATACTAAAACTAAAATAGAGAAAACAGTTGGAATATGGACCTAGATTTGTCTTTTCAGAATTTTTTCAGGTTCAGCTGACGTGTGAGCTTAGTGTGGGGTGGTAGAAATACAAGCAGTGTTTTGGCCGCATACGTTACATACTGGCGGTTTAATATAATAAAAGTATAATTTTGACCTGAGTAAAAGAGGAGTGAGATAGTTACCATATAGATGTATCTGATAGCTTCTGCCGTCCTCAGCTGGGGATTCACTTGGACCTGAGTTTTGACCACATCAGCCGGTTGAGTGAGCAGTGAGGCCAACACACCCGCCAGGATCCCACAGCTGAAGTTAGCCAGGGGGGCCACAGGAGACATTCTGATTTCTTTATTGTATGAAGAGACAGATGGTCATTAAAGACAACAACAGGACGGACTGTATTGCAATTTTTCATGTAAATGTCTGTCGAAAAACATGTCTTCATTATCACTGTGTGGGCCTTTTACTAACCCTCTGGCAGGAAGGCCTTGCTCTGACTGTAGAACATGACGTAGATACCAGAGAAGGGGACGTCTCTGAGGAGAGTGGCCATGAGGCCAGAGAACAGAGCGGCAGGACCCTCAGTCTGACACACACTGCGCAGAGCTCCAGTCACACTCCTATAACCGTACCTGCCACACTGAAGCACAGTGACGCAACCAGTCAGTTTACTTTATTACGCACACATATTTATTCAGTTATAATGCCTAAATATTACATGTAAAAGTATAACAGTCATAACAGAATAAAGGAACAATATCCACTTTCAAACAATTCTTATAGAAAATTGTGATTTCAGCTTTAAATGTGAATAGTTTTGCAGATTTGAGTTTCTTTACTCCTCCATGACCAGTAGCTGAATATCTTTGGTTTGTAGACAAGACATATTTTTTAGGTTTGAGAAACACTGAGCCAAATAATCAATTCAGAAAATAAACAACATATTTATCAATAAAATAAAAATAACTGTAAGCTCCAGGGCTAGGCTGGCTGGAGCACATTAAGGTTACTTTTTAAGGGCACAGAAATCCAATTGTCACTTCTGATTTCCAATGAGATTTGAGTCACTTCAGAACGTGGTCCTGGATCAGATACTGTATATACTGTCTATCCAACATGTAGTCATGTGACATGAGTAAGAACAGTCATATCAGACTCCATGAAGCTTTTTGCCTTTTGTATTCATTAAATCTGTATTTATTGTATAATAATCTGAATCAGAATTTATTTGGAAGCAAATAATATGATAAGGGGACACGTCTGACAAAACAGGTTTTGAGACACTAGTATAAAAAAAAATACACGTGTACATGCAATGCACACACATTCTTGTCCGTGCTTACTTCAAAGCGTGCCTTGATGACAGTGACGGGCAACATGAAGACCCCCGCCACCGCCCGGGCCCCTCCTCCCAGCAGCATGGCCTCCACGGCTCCTGGGCTGCTGTCCTGAAAGAAGTGCTGCTTCAGAGAGTAGTACGTGCTGAAGTAGATGCCCACACCTGGGATGGTCCGAACAAATGACTAGAAGATCACACACAGAAGAGAGAGAGAGAGAGAGAGAGAACTGAGTCAGAAACAGATACATTTTTAATACATAATGAAGATTTTTTGTAAGGATGGAGAAAATGTGTGGTTGAGCCAATAGGATAAATACTGGTATCAGTCTGATACTGGTCACAATCCCTGGACCGGATATTGGAAACCGTATGTTCCAAAAGCACAAAATACCACATAAATGCTTTATTAAGCACAGAAAAATACTGGCTGTTTATTACTTAGTTACAGGAGCAGAATACTACACAGTTGGAACATTATGTTTTTGAAGTTACATTACTTAATACAACTGTTAATCATCTTGTTGCCCCACCTTTCCTCTCTCCCCCTCCTTTCACCCCAACCGGGTGAGTCCGATTTCTTAGAGTGAATTATTTTTTTCCTCACTGACACCCAGTGCTTGTTGATTTGTTGGGTTTCTTTTCTCTTGTGTTTTTAACACTTTGTGTTTCAAAATAAACTGACTGTATCGGACTGATTACGGCATCATAGATATTTAAGGCTGATATCTGTATCACTGTTGGACATGAAAAAGTAGCATGAAGCCATCCTTAGTTATGAGTAGCAGGAGAGAGTTCTAACCGCTGAAACTCCTTTCCACAGTCCCAGCAGCTTCTCTGTCCGCACCACACTCAGGAGCACAGTCACCATCCCCACTCTGCCTGAACTGGAAGAGAAACATTCAATCATGAAAAGTGCATGTGTGACACAAGACACAACGTTTCTGTTCCCTTTTTTTTAAGAGGTCTCGTAGCACGTTATGCAACACTGATAACCGTCTACATGTGATAAACTCACCCAGGCTTTGTGCTGCTCTGCAGCGTCTGCAGACGAGTCTTAACCAGGTCAAGAGGCTGGAAGAGCAGTGTGGAGCAGGTCCCGCTGAGAGAACCACACATGAAGGCCTTGATGACCGGGTGAGCCTGAAGTCATAAACAAACACAAAAGCAAAGGAAAATCAGTGAAAGAAGGGTAAAAATAGTGTTCGCCGTGTGCCACAGTGGTCAGTGGTGTCTTTGACTGGATGCCCTGACCTCCACTTAGTTATGTAATGACAACGACGTTCCCGCTGCTCAAACCAAAAAAGGGTGAAAGGAAATCACCACAACCATTGATTCTTATCAGGTTCAAAGAGCACATAATTATATCATTATTCCAAATGTGAACTCACCAGCGTCAGCTCCATTGTGATCCGAGGCAAATGATTCCTACAAAGATAAGAAATTAGAAATCATTACAAAGCAGTCTCTCAGTAATAAGGTCAGTCCACTACACACTGCAGTTTGCACCCAGGGAGTTTTTCCTGAAAGTAACGGGACAACGGGCTCAGCCGTGCTAATACATTGATCGCCTGACTGAAATTGTGCTTCTTCTTATTTGCAACCGCCTGACTCAGCACACGGCTACTCATTAACTTACCGAAGATCATCCTGCTGAATATTAAGATGAGTGAGTGTTTGCCGTATGCTTTTCACGTGAGTGTGAACACATGAGGAATTAGCGCAGTCTGTGTGGATGCCTTAAGAAGTCTGGTAACGATGTGTGTTTACTTTTCTGAATTATATTTCTGTTGTCTCTGAGAGAGCAGGTTTAGCTACAGATTTTCCCCCCAATCTTTTTCTGTGTTTCCGCATCAAGTAAAAGACATTTTCATGACAAAGACATCTCAGCTGAAGGAGTAGGTGCAGTTACGCGGGTAAACGATGATTAAGTGAGTTTATTTTTTACATTATGACAAAATCTGAGGACAATTTATATTAATTATAGCTCCTATGTGTCATCAAGCCATATGTTAGACATGCCTGAAAAAATCCTGAAAAGAAAGAGTGGAGAGAAACTGCTCTCATAATTCCTTTCTCCACATTTGTCTTGACTTTAAACTACTAACACATTTGTACTGATGCATTTACTACCAGCCAAAGAAGTAGAATAATTGCATTTTTTGTGTTTCCATAAGGAATACTACTTACAAGGCAGTTCAAAGACATCATGCTCCAACTAGTAAACAAATATTCAGCTTCTTTAAAGAAGAAATAACCAGCCTGCAACATGACTCAGTTAAAATGCTGTTGCTTCTTTTATTTTATTTTTTATCATCTGGGCTTCATAATGAAGTACTTATGTAATATTTAGGGATAGTATTAGGATTTCACATTATTCTGATCCAGTGGTTTTGACCAATACTGGACCAACGTGGAGTGGATTATATCAGCTCATCAGACAATAAAAGCCGTAAAAACTGCCTTATAGACAGAAACAAGTCCACGATAAGAAGTACATTCTTATCTGGACATTGTGTTCAGATGGAAACACGTCAATGAAACACTGTGTTGGCTATAAAATAAAAATAAAATTACCAAATTGTTATTTACAGAGTCATTTGTAAAGACTACATTTATAGACAATAGTAATAATTATTCTGATCAATCTTAATATAACAGTTAGTCTTTGATAATATGGACAAATTATTTAAATTCAATGCTATCACTTGGCACAATGTCACTTGCTAATGCACAAATATAGGCGTTGAAAGTTTCTGCAGGATTTAGAAAGAGGCTCAAATGTTGAATTCTGAATATTTTGTCTAGTTTTGTATCGTATCCAGTGAGATTGTTGCAGGTCTGCAGCCATTAAACGAGTATACAGTAACGGTACAGTATGCGGTAAACGGGTGATAAACGGACAATACCTGACAGGCTCCAGGAGTGTCACTTCTTTTTCAAAATAAAAGAAGTGAGGAGATTTCTTCTTCGTCCTCCTCTGACAGACACACGGACGGTCCTCAACACAGACTCTATGACCTCACTCCTCCACAAATGTCAACCTTTTTCTGTCTTTCAGTGTCACCGTGACTCTGTACCGTCGTTACCGTCAAACCCGCTCATTCACCACTGTCTGTCTGTCCGTCTGTCTGTCTGACCTTAAACCAGCCGGTTCCTGTTTTACTGCAAAGCGCGAGACCGGTGTGACGAAGCCCCGCCCACGACAGCAACCTTCTACTCTGATTGGCTGACGCGTTGTGAATATTAAAGAGGCAAACTGTTGCACTGACAATGTGACACAGGTCAAATACTGTAGGAGTATCCACCATTTGTTTAATGACTGTCATATGAGTTCTCAGTTTAAAACAGGAATATAAAAAAAGAATATTATTATTATTTGATGTGTAAGACGCTTGTTAACGATTTTTAAAAGATGATATTTTATAATTACACAGCAGTTTCGAAGCTTGTTTCTCACACAAAGTAAATACCAGGATATAAACATTGTGAAATAAAAACACTGAAATGCGGATAAATACAAGCAGAAAAAGCAGTGCCTTTACATAGAAACAGTACTTTTCTAACTGTACTTACTAACTTTCACCACGGACTGTTATTTACGAATACCAGGGATATTAACGTCTATATTTAGCCGGTTGAACACATCAGTTTTGCGCATCATTAGTTAAAAAGTTAACGTTAGCTTTTTTAAACAGCTTGACTCATATATGTATACCCTCTTCCACTCATGTCATGAAACCTAGAACAGAAATATCATTATTATAACACAAGACTATTAGATACTCAAGAGAATTCTCACCCAAAGTGTCGCCGTCCGTGTTTATTATATTTTTACTCTATGGTGAAACCGGTTAGGACCTGATTGTGGTCCAATAGCCCCTCGTGGGAAAGCCCGACTGCCCTCTGCTGGTGCGAATGCATAGTTAACACAAGGTTTTAGACTTCTCACACATTCACAAACCTTGTCTTAAGACATAAAAACACGGATAATCGTGTAGCAGTTTAGAAAGCCTCTTTATTTGCAATAATTCCAACATTTCACAACATGATTTCCATTCCAGAGGTGCACTCAGACCAACATTACTAAAAATGAGGAGATGCAGGTTCTTTTGTCTTTTAAGTTTCTTTTTTTTTTGTTTTTTAAGTGCGTTAGAAGCAATCGTTTTCACTTATGAACCGTTATTCTTTAGGTAACAAATTCCTCTCACTTTCCAGCAGTGTGAGCCAAAAGCTGCCCCTGGGCACAACCTGATAAGGGTTTAATATCGAGACATGGGCTTGTTCACCTGATGAGCATGTCTATGTGAAGCTTTACAGGCCAGTCAGACGACAGTGAACATAGGTTAGAGTAACATATCCTTAATCTGCCTTTGGTCCGTTACACCCTCGACTGCGTCTCCCTCAGCAAGCTGTGCCCTGAGAATACAGTGTGTGCTGTGAGTATTTAACTACCCCACCACCCCATTCAACTTCACCCTGAACATAACAAAAACACTGATAGTGAGAAACATAAAAATCAATGCATGTCCAGAAATAAGCCAACATCCCCGCCCAGTGGAAATTCTGCTGCGTTTGAGGCCTTAGTGTGTGTGCGTGCGTGTGTGTGCGCTGGCTACACGAGCACATGCACAATTTTTCCCAAAGAATCTCCGTCAATTAAACGTTTCAATTAAACACACAACTGCAGTGGTTAATGATGTCGAGGCTAAAGTTTCCTTACCATGTCAGTGCAAAATTAAGATATTTCAGCACAGTCACAATCAAATGCCTTCAATATGCGTCAATGAGTCTGATCCGTTACTTGAAATTTGCCTCAAATTTTCCACATGAAATGTGTGTAACAAATTATTAAGTCCAAAAGCATAGTCTCAAGTGCTAATTGCAGCTAAATTGGTAGAATACATTTCAGCATATAAACCTTCATTATAAACTGAGGCAAGAGCGCAAGCGTAATAAACATGAAGCACTTCCATTCTTAACCATTATAAAAACTTCAGCATAAAATACATTTCTATAGATCGAGATATTACTTTGGTCCCCTTCCAGTAATCGGTCTTCATTTGTTTATACTTCTTTGTTTTCTCTTTCTTCAATTAGAAAAATAGATCCTTGATCAGGACTATCAGAACTGGAATGTTTCCTTATAAAAATATCATTTTTTGCTTCTTTAAATTTTCCCAGAGAATGTAAAATGAAACAAACAAAAATTTGGCCCGGAAATAACGTGTGTATTCATCAGCATGTGATTGTCCCAAGTTTACTGGCTTCTGTACTTGTGTGTGAGTGTGTTAAGAATGCATAGATTGTCGATGTTAAAGAGATCAGAGTGTCACGTGGTTTGTGTCGAGTGTGCTCCTCCCTGTTCAGCAGGTACAGTAATGTGTGCTTGTGTGTATTTGGATCTGTCTATTTATGATGCAGTTCTAACAAATCAAAGTGTTGTGGTGGCTGCTCATTCGGGTTTGGGCTCGAGCGTCTCGATCTTGTTCTCGCTCTCCTCGTCACTCTCGATGCCAATGCGTGGAACAGCAGTGCGGCGGGTGGTGAAGGGGAGGTCTCCACGTCTGAAACAGAAGGATGAAATGAGTGAGTGAGTGTTAATGGCACCATCTTGTGGTTATAGCCACTTCAAACTGAACTCCCCTGGATAAAAATAAAAGTTGCCATGTCACTGCTGCCCCTTTGTTCACCTGATCTTGTTCTTCAGAGTGGTGACTTCACGGGTCATGGTGTCTGCTGACTCGGTGGCGTCCTCCAGCTCCCTCTGCAGTTTCCTTCTGTTGGCATTGGCTCTCTGAGCCTCTTCCTCAGCCTCCTCCAGCTGACGCTTCAGCTGTTTCATACGGGAGTTCAGCTTGTCGACCTGCGATATTAACACATTATAAACATCTGTTGTGTGTTTTTCACACACATTATACACAGTACTGTGCAAAAGACTTAAGGCACCACAACTTTTATTGTTTTTATGTCTGTGAAATTCTGTGATCTTTGGTATTTCGATTAGAATGACTGAAAGTAAAAAATATGGCTTGATGACAGACTGGAGCCATAGTTAGCACAACTCCAACCAACTGCACCAGCTTCTACACTTCTACACCAAGTCTTTGTCTTAAAAGTGTGTCTTCTGATCAAAATACTGCTGGTGGCAAGCAAGAAAGCCATCACTAGGAACTGGGGAAAGGAAACACCACCAACGAAAGAACAATGGATAAAAATTGTGGAAGAAATCTTCTTCATGGAAAAACTGACTTGTGTGAGTTTCACTGAGGCTACAGGAAGCACAGCTAGACAAAAAATGGGAAAAAATTGACCCTATACAAGACTCTGAACGATGATACCGGACTGAACCAACCTGCAAGACTGTGAGACCCAGGTAACTTTCTTGTTTGTTTGTTGTTGCAATAATTTGTCAATAAAGATTTAAGTGAAAAAAAGTGCATCTTACCTCAATGCAAAAACATCTCTATCATTTAATTTACATTTCCTAAAGATGAAGTTACTTATATCTCCTTGATTATAATTATCATAATATTTAGCATAGCCCCCCCCCCTGTATTGGGATATTAATGGTATTGCCAGATTCTTGCTGACACAGCATGAATAGATCTACATAAACATTACACTGACAAGAGATAATAGTAAATAAAAATAACCAATTTAGAGCTGTGAAGAAGACACGTTTGAGCAGAGTGATGGGAAAACCTCTGACCTGGTCCTTGTACTGCTCCGTGTTGCGTCTCTCGTCCTCCACCTGCAGACAGACTTCCTTCAGCTTCTTATCCGTACGTCTCACAATCTTGGTGGCAGTCTGCCTCTCCCTGAGCCAAGAATACAACACTGATTAGGATAAAGAGTAATGACACAATACATTCTATAAAATTGTATTGTAATATTTTTCCATTAATGCCATGTCTTTGACTTATCTCATGATATATAATGTTACATAAAAAGCACAATCTTTAGTTAGTCATCTGTGAGGCTATCACCTGGTCTCCATGTCCAGCTGTTCCTCCAGCTGAACGATCTTTGACTCCAGGGTGGCCATGTTGGCCTTGTACTTGGACTTGATCGCTCCCTCCAGCTCCTGCAGCTTCAGTTTCAGCTCCTTGTTCTGACGTTCCATCTGAGAGCGAGCCCCTTCGACGCGCTGACAGGTGCTGCGCTCGGAGGTCAGCTCCACATTCATCTGGTCGGACTGCGGGAGAAACAAGTACAAGGACTCGTCTGTTTGAGCTGAACACTTAAAAATGCAGTCAATGGTTCTTTTGGAATAACAATACTGGGTACCGAAGAATCCTTGGATAATTTAAAACCCAACATCAAAACAGCTGATGATAAAATGACCAACGTGAGCCTACGAACCTGCAGCATTGATTTCTTCAGCCTGTCGTTGATCAGCTCAGCGTTGCACTGCTCCTCCTCCAGCTCCTCCTCCAGCTGAGAAATACGAGCTTCCAGTCGTCTCCTCTCCTCTGCAACCTGAGCACTGAGAGACAAAGAAAAAGGGATGAATAAAAATGTGGGTAAACAACAAGTAATGTACACAAGTGACACTTTGGCCATTGTACTGAGCACTGAGGGATTTCTTACTTCTTGGCAGCCTGGTTGTTAATCTCATCCTGCAGCTCATCTCTCTCCTGCTGGGCCTGTCTTTTCATTCGCTCTGCAGCCGCCAACTCCTGCACAGGACCACAGAGACATTTATTTCAATTTGACACAATAAACAACAATGTAATGTTGATATTGTTTTGTATGGAAAACGAGAGGGTAAGTGTACAAGGCAAGTTTTTGTCACTTTTATTTAAAGCACATAACGGACGTTTGCCTCAAGAAGGGGAGTAGTTTAGTGAAGTTTCAAAAAGGTGTGCATGCCAACCTCCTGCATCTGGATCATGTCAGCCTCCATGCCCTTCAGCTTCTTCTCAGTCTCCTTGCTCAGAGCAAGGATCTCCTCCCGGGACATGCGAGTGTCCTCCAACTCGCGGACAAGATCCTTCATCTGGGCCTGTGGAGGAAAAAATAAATAAAGTCAAATCAAAATGTGTTCTTGATATTTAAAAACACGCAATAGAGAACGCAAACAAGCAAACAGAAATTGTGTGCAAATCATTTGTTCACAATTTCACTCACTTGGAGTTTCTTCAGCTGCTTCAGGGCCTCTTCGCGGTTTTTGTTGGCCATGTCAATGCCCGCCTCCAGCTCCTTCAGGTCCAGCTCCAGCTTCTTGCGAGAGGCCACGGCTGCAGAGCGCTGCTTGCGCTCATCCTCCAACTCCATCTCCATCTCCCGCACCTGAAAGGAGGCACAAATTATTGAAAGTCCGGCAAGAGCACGCACGTGCCTCTATTCTTCAACAGTCAAGAGCCAATTTACCACAGGAAGCGGACAACTGTTGATATGTATTAAGTAGAGTCAGTATATAAACTATCAGCACCTGTTTGACCAATGCTCGCTTCTTCTCCTCTCCCATTTCATCGCGTCCTGCCAGGTCTCTCTCATACTGAGCCTTCATGGCCTGCATGTTGACCTCAAGACGCAGCTTGGCATCCTCTGTGGCCTGCAGCTCGTCCTCCAGTTCCTCCAGCTGAGTCCTCATCTCTTCTCGCTGCTGCTCCATGGCGCGCTTAGACTTCTCCAGCTCATGGACCTGTGTGAGAGGGACGATTTGAGAGGAGAACAATGACGGAAGGGGACTGCAAAGGTACATAAAACATCTCTGCAAGCAACACCTTCCACACTTACGCTCTTGCCGACATCATCCTTAGAGGATACCAGGTCCTCCATTTCAGCCCGCAGCAGTTTGTTGTTGCGGTCCAGTTCTTCCTTTATGTCCATCAGAGACTCCAGCTCACGGGTTAAAGACAGAGTTCGGGTCTCCTTCTCGCGGGAATCAGCTTCAGCCCGGTCACGCTCCTCTGCAAAGCGGGCAGAGATGCTCTTCTCCTCAGCTAACATCTAAAAGAAAATCAAAAGCTTTTTAAGTTGAAGAAATGCATGTGATCCAACCGCCCTGAAGTCTTAATCCTAAAATACAATTTTACAGTTTGCAATTACAGTATGAAGACTGCCTGACCTGGTCAAACTTCTTCTGCTTCTTCTCCAGGTTGGAGACAATCTGTCGAAGATGATCCTGATCTACCAGCAGGTCATCCAGCTCTTGCTGGAGACGTGTCTTGGTTTTGTCCAGCTTGTCGTAGGCAGCACATTTCTCCTCCAGACGCTGGTTTGTTGCCTCAAGTTCGCGTTGAAATCTCTTCTTTCCCTCCTCGGCAGTCTCCAGCGACCCTGCCTCCTGATCCACCTTCTTTCTCATTTCAGCAAGCTGTACAGAAAGAGGTGGTGTTACTCAAACATTTCTAAGACATTGGTCTGAATGAATATATATATATATATATATATATATATATATATATATATATATATATATATATATATATATATATATATATATATATATATATATATATATATATATATATATATATATATATATATATATATATATATATGAAAAGGGACACGTTTGTGTGTTTTACCTGAGCCTGCACAGTTTGAAGCTGCTTCTCCACATTCTTCTTGGCTGCTTCTTCTTCCTCCAGTTGTTCTCTCAGGTTATTCTGTTCATCCTCCAGCTGGCGCATACGCGTACCCAGCGACAGTTTGTGGCGCGTCTCTTCTTGCAGTAGTTCCTATTGTAATCACAGACACACAGAGCTGAATTATGAGCCATTTGATTTGTACACATACGCTTTTGTTTGTTTGGTTTGTCCATTTCTGATTTTACAGAACGTAACAAAACATGTGCACACCTGAACATCCTGTAGCTGCGACTCCACGGTAGAGCAGTCTTTGGTTGCTTTGATGGATTTCCCCTCCACATCACTCAGCACACAGTTGACATTTTCCAGTTCAGCCTGCGGAGAGAGGATGACACATTTACCATTCAACACAAAATAAAGGGATTGGATACTCTGTTGATTTAAAGATTCTAAAACAGAAAGAAGAATTCCACAAAGCTATACCTGCACTTTTATGAGTTTCTCAGCCTGCTCCACCCTCTGGCGCTCGCACTCAGAAAATTTGAGCTGCAGCTCCTGGACCAGGGCTTCAGCCTTCTTCCTACGGTGTTCGGATTCTCCTTTACCATGCATCAGTGTCTGCAGCTCAATGGCCAGCTCGTTCCTCTCTGACTCCAGAGCCTGCTTGGCCTTCTCCACTGACACTTTGGTCTGCAAGGAAGGACGCAGATTGATGCAATTGAAAAATAAACAAGCATTAAGGAGAAAACGGTCATTAAGGAGATCACTTACCCTCTTAGCCTGCTCCAGCTGCTCGTTGAGCTCATCAAAGGCCTGACTGTGCTTCTGTCTCATATCAGCCAGCTGCTGTTCGTGGACTTTGGCCTCGTCATCCAGAGTCTTTTTAAGATGTGTCACCTCAGTTTCACGCTTACTCCTAAAAGAGGCACAGCAGAGGTCATCTACTTGTGTCAATACCATAGAAAATGTTAAATATTAAGTGGTTTGAAAGTTGTAGCTCTGCCAGAAACAATAGCTCTACCTCAGTTCTTGCTGGGCGGCAGTGGAGTCCAGAGTGTCCTCAAGCTCAGTCTTGAGGGCCTCCAGCTCTTCTCCCAGGTCTCGGCGGTGTTTCTCTGCCTTGGCTCGAGCTTGCCTCTCAAGCTCCAAATCCTCCTGCAGTTCAGACAGCTGAGCCTCCAGTTCACGGATCTTTTTCTGGGCCAGGTTCTTCTGCGCTGCCTCCTCCTCAATCCTTAAGATTGAATAAAAAAAAGAAAGAAAGTTTGAATTGTTGAGCAGACAAATCAAGTAGAAATAAAATGATCTTTAAGCCTCATATGTTTGAATAAAACATGCTTTTTTATTATTAGAAGTGACTAGTAACCCAAGTGCAGGGAACAAAAATGAAGAAAATTATTAACAACAATAAAACAAGGAGCAGTAAAATACAGACCTGGCCAGAGCCGCCTGGAGCTCTTCCTCCTTTTTGGCTAGTTGGGCACGGAGCTCAGCAATCTGGGCCTGCAGCTCAGCAATCTGGTCATGTGTGTCAGTGAAGTCACCCTCAAGTTTACGTCTGTTCTTCTCCAACTCCTGACGCTGCTTTTCCTCCCTGCGCAGGCGGTCTGACAAAGAAAAGGAACACAAATTATAAGACACTGTAGGAAACTGTATAAAATCGTCAAATGTTAAGCCATTCAGACATAGGATATATCCTCCATTATGACCTCCTCTTACCCTCCAGGTCTGTAATCATGGCCTCGTGTTTAGTCTTGAGTTTCTGCAGACTCTTGGACTTTTCTTCCTCCTCTGCCAGGTTGGTGGTGAACTCGGAGATCCTCTCTTCCATCAACTTTTTCTCCTGTGATCACAAAGACGGCAAACAAAATCTTTAGTGAGGCAAAATTCCACTCACTTAAGTGTTATTTTCAACACTTGCAGTCAGCTAGAAGTATAGCTCAGCATAACACTCAACCAATCGAAATGATCTAAATGGTTTTGATTCCAACCTTGTTAAGTTTGTTGTTCTGATCATCGAGAACCATAACATCATCCTCTATCTTCTTCATCTTGGCCTCCAAAGTGACCTTCTCCAGCTGAAGTTTCTGTCTGGCTGCCTCCTCCTCATCCAGTTGCTGCTCCAGGTCCTGAGAACATTTAGTGATGAGTGTTATTAGGGGAAAACAAACAACTATCCCCACAAAGTGCTTTCTGTTTGCATGTATCACCAAGGAGTGAATAAAGTATCTCAACTTACACTAATATTCTGCTGCATCTTCTTTTTCTCTGATGTCAGATGAGAGGCACGCTCCTCCTCCTCCTCCACACGAGCCTCCAGGTCATGGAGAATCTCCTCCAGCTCCTGCTTCCTGGCAGCCAGACGGGCTCTCATCTCTTCTGCTTCAGCACAGAGCTCAGTCTCTGCTTGGAGCTGCTCCTGTAGAGCCATCTTCTCAGCAGAGATCTGCAAGGAGAGCAAAACGAATAACAATAATGAGCTTTTGTGAACAAGGATAAACAGCATTTAAAACTCCTTTCATTTCCTTCTATTCGCAACAATAGGCAACATGTCACGTTACCTGCTGTTGCTTCTGCTCCATCTCTTGAAGTAGCTGCTCGGCATAAATATGCTTCTCCTTCACTTTAACCAGTTCATCATCCTTGGCCTGCAACTCCTCCTCTTGTCTGCTGACTTGCAGGAGAGGCTTCACCTGAGGACAAAATAGAGGAGCACAAGGAGCATTAGGATAAAAAATAAAAATAAGGCAGAAAAATAAGCACAGCAGTGACACGTCATGCAGTTAGCACAATGTTTAATAAGATGTTGCAGATAAGCCGAGGTTCACCTTGGTGAAGAGTCTCCACCACTGCCAGTTCCTGAGTTTAAGGTAAGCGGCACAGTTTCTTTGGATCACCTTCATTGCAGTCAATTGCTGCTGTCTCTTGGTAAAAGCCCTGTAAAACAGAATTATGTATTACCACACACTTCAATGCAACAGACAAGAAAAGTCCTTTACTGAGGGTGCAGAATTATTTCCCCTTGAAGTCTGAATATTGAATGTGCTTTAAAGTATATTCTACACATCTTCTACACTGTTGGATGCCAATGCCAACAAAGTCAGTGAATGTGAGGATTTTCTCGTCTTACTTGCGGGCCACGTAGCCTCTACACCAGGCCTGGAAGCTAATGATGATGTCTGTGATCTTCATGTCTCTCTCCTCCTCCAGGTGAGCAAGGACACCAGCCCTGAAGAACACTTTACTCTGGCCCATGCGGTACAGGTTTGGATCCAGCTCCAGGCTTTTGATCTGATGGGAAGGGAAATGCACTGATTGAAAACACACTTCAGATATTTTAATATTTCAGTTTTCTAGACATTGTGCAGCAAAGCAAAGCAATTTCTTTTGTAAAGCACTTACCATGAGAACACAGGCCTGCTTTCCATCCATGAAACCCTTGGGGATGGCGTTAGGAGTGAGGATTTCATACCTGGAGGAGGGGGCAGATGATAAGATTTCACGTTTTCTGACAATTCGCTAAATGATGACTTTAAAAAGTTATTTTCTGTTACCTCTGTCTAAACTCCTGGAAGACAATGCGGTTAGGGAAGCCCTGTCTGCAGATACGGATGCCCTCTAGCACACCATTACACCTCAGCTGGTCCAGAACCAGATGTGGGTCCAGTTTACCAGCCTGTGGAGGGGGAGCATTTGTTGATCAGTTATTTTGGCAAAACAGAGAAACAAATGGTTCTACTCTGCATGGTGGCTTGTTGTGCAATAATAGCTTCCAGACATGGTAAAAACCAGAGGAATTTAAATCCAATTTCAACAATTGCTCATGACCTGCAAAGATCTGTTTTGAGTTCCGTTAATGAACAGGGAGACCCAGTATGATATTTATTTCCATTTTAGATTTTATTACTGACATGCAATGTTTATCTTCTTCTACTTTTGTCCCCTTTTATTCACTCTCTAGCTCGTCTTATCCCACTAGAAAAGTTTCTGAAGTGGTGTGACAGCCAGTATTTCTCTGATACCTTTTTCTCGTGGTTTGGGATGATGCAGCGAACAAAGTTTGGGTTTGTGTTCCTCAATGTGGCCATGAGCTTGGATAGCTGCTCCTTGTACAGCTGGCCCACTGTGCGGAACATGCCCTTACGTGTCTTAAAGGCACCGTGCATCTCGGACATGCCAGTCACCTTATCCAGACCCACAATGTGGTCCACTAAAGATGCAAACAAAATAGAGAGAAAAAGAGAGAGGAACACAATTATAAAAGAAGCCAGTAGAATTTAATTCAATAATCCAAATATTCAACCAGGCAAAGTCAAACCAAACGCATGTCACAAATAAGAACAAAGATGAACATTGTTTCTCCACCATCTCTTGGGAAACTTACCAGGAGAGAGTAGAGATAGGATAAGTGAAACACCAAACAAACATAGCGTGAATGTGGAAGGAAACAAATCAGGAGCAGGATGTAGTCACAAAAATCAAGTGAAGTGTGGGAAGGTTACACACCATAACCAAAAAACACAATTAGTGCAATATTTATGTGTAGTTCTCTGAGTGAATCTATGTGTGATAGTTCACTTAAATATATACACATGTGTGTCAGGGTGGTGACAAACGCTGGCACTTGCAGTGGGCATGTAGAACACAAAAATAAAAAACAACCAAACCCATGCAAGTAAATACCCATTGCTGCAGTACCCATGACCAACACCAGGGGTCCCCTTACAATGCTATTACACAGAGGGAGAGAGGGAGAGTTCAAAGAGAGCAATAAGTGCTGAGATGACGACAATACTTGGTTACTGAATACAGAGCTGATTTAAGGCAATGATACAAACTGACTGACGATGCTTTTGGAAAAGATCATTGTAGGAGAAAATGGCAACAGGACTCATGATTGAAATACAGTAAGTACATTAAAAAAAAAAAAAAGGTCCAGTGTGTAACATTTAGGAAAATTCATAAGAATAAATTGAATGTACTACCCATGAGCACTTAATGTTTGTATAATTGTTTTTTGTAGCTTTGGAAGAAATGTTTTATATGCAATTTAAGCAAAAGTCTCGCTTTATGGAAGCCTCCATGTTGCAAGCAATGCATCTTCACTTTGCAAACAAATTAGAACAAATTTTTCTGACATGCATAGGTGACCTAATTCCCCAACACTCTTGGGAAAGGGAGGGGTGAGCTGTCTCACCCTTAAATATCTGTAATTCATGCACACTGGACCTTTAATGGGAGAGCGTGGGAATGAAGAAAATAATGAAAAAGAAACCTGATCACCTGAGTCTGAGTGCAGAATAGGAAAACGCTGATAAAAATAGGCTCTCTGACAATTCTTTATCTCTGAGACCCAGTTAAAGAAAAACATGACAAACAAAATGGGGCCGTACAGAGGGAGAAATCGGTAGAAATAAGGTAATGGAGTTGACAAGGTAAAAACAAAGGTCCAAACACAGTAAGAGAGAAAGAAAGCACCATGAAATGCAAAACAGAAATAAGCCTTGAGGCCAGCATGAAATATTTCTCCACAGCAAGCACTGCCTCTAGAGGAGCAGTGACTGCTGGTTATTGCAACCAGCTAATATCTGCATGAACTCACCATCCTTCCACAGCTCAGAGACAAACTTATCAGTGGACAAGTTGAGCAGAGTCGCCACATTGTCATTCAAGGGGTCCATGTTCTTCATCAGCCACTCGTCTGCCTTGTAGTCCACCTGAGAGGTAACATTTGACAGGAATCAAAACTGTTTCTCCTCACATCTGTGTGAGATTGCTATAAAATTTGAGGGCTGAATCATCAAGATACTCTGCAGTTTTACCTTGCCAGCATAATGGATGATACAGAAGTCAGCCTCATCCTTCAGTTTCTTGGGTTTAAAGAACTTTGGGTGTGTTCCCTGCTCCTGCAGCACCTTCTCCACAAAGCTCTTGTCTGTGGCCTTGGGGAACCAGCACTCCTCGTCCAGCAGAGCTAAAATACCAGGGGGACTGGCCTGGAAACAAGGGTAAAGTGCAGATGTTAATATTACTGTAATATATAATGTAAATATTAAAACATAAAATAGAGGACTCTTGGACTGGAACTATGGAATGTATTGCTCTGTAATGTCTTTTTGTTGTAAAAACTTTTGTAATATTTGAATAATTTTGAATGCATTTTGCACAAATAAATAAATAAAAGTAAATAAAACCGAAGAACTGCTGTATTTAATACTTAATTTAACAAAGATGTAAAAGTACTCACAGGTTTCTCAATGAGGTCGATGCAGGGCTGCAAGTCGAGGCCGAAGTCGATGAAGCTCCACTCGATGCCCTCCCTCTGGTACTCCTCCTGCTCCAGGATAAACATGGTGTGGTTGAAGAGCTGCTGCAGCTTCTCGTTGGTGTAGTTGATACAAAGCTGCTCAAACGAGTTCAGCTGGAGAGAAAAGAAAAATGGTTCAGAATTTTCTTTAAAATCAACAACAATGCAAACGTGGATGAGATTGTTGGATCACCCGTTTACCTCAAAGATCTCAAAACCAGCAATATCCAGAATGCCGATGAAGGAGGCTCCTTGCCTCTTGGTCTTGTCCAGGGCTTTGTTGATTCTCATGACGAGCCAGCGGAACATCCTTTCATATGTGGCCTTGGCCAAGGCCTCCACAGCAAACTCGGCCTGCTCCTGAGTCTGGGCCTTCTGGACATAGTCTCGGCCCACCTTAATCCTTGGTGTCAGGATGGCTCTGCTGAAGTCTGTGACATTCATGCCCATGAGGTGGCAAACCTTCTGAGCAGCTGGTGCAGAAAAGAAGGAGGACAATGAAGTTTAAGATACACATTCAGGATCCTCTGCTGTTGAGATTCAGAGAGGGTTGTGGTCTAATTACCCGTGTTGTCAGGCATGGAGGCTTGGTCTGTGTGTCGCTCCTTTTTGAAGCTCATGTTCCCCATTTGCAGTACAGACGCCACCACCTTCAGCAAACCTACACAGAAGAGAACAAACGGTACCACAAAGATTGGTTTATGTTGCACTGATAATTACATAAATTACACACACATACACGTTAAGTTCCACTTCAAGAATGTCTGCCTTACCTATTTGCTCATCCTCTGGGATACTCATGATCCTCATGGCCTCCATGGTCTCGACAAACAGGTCCTTGTCCTGCTGCCCAGGAATTGTGACGTTCCCATTGGAAAGGAAACGGTAGTTGTTGTAATTTTCAAGGAGGAGTTCATCTGAGAGGACACAACAGTGGTGAGATGAGCTTGAGATGAGTATATAGTATAGATTGTATAAAAAAAAAAAAGTAGTGCTCTAGGTTCTAGGTGCAAAGCAAATTACCCCTTGTGAAACCTAGAAATGTGTTATTTGACAAGTGCCCTGTCAATTTTTGAATCAGGAGACATAAAGATGACACCAGCTGTCAGGCACACTCATATTGTGTTATGCTTTATCCTCTTGTTCCCTCTAAACTGGAACATCATTTACAAGACATCATGTTCTACTGAAAAGGACCTGAAACTAGCAACTGAGACCATAAACATAAAAGAGTGGCCCCCTGGTGGATAACTGCCATCTCTGTCCTACATACACGGCTTTACTTTTTAAACCGGAGGACCAAGTCGATTTTTATATACAGACCATGATTGAAACAATAAATTCTACTCGGCAAATAGTTAAGAAATCCTCACTTTGTCATAAAACATTACATATTATGTTGCTTACTGCGCAATTTGTCTCCAGCCCCAGTGAGCAAGTAGTAGAAGACATGAAAGGTCCTCTCATCTTTTGCCTGGCGAATGGCACGGGATTTCTCCAACAAGTCTAGTGGTCAATCTGTTAAGGACAACTTTTCTGACCAAAGTCAACAACATTTTCAGTTTTAGGAAGAAGCAGCGAGGCACTTTCAAGGATACAAGTTTCAATATTGGCACCAACGATGTAACCATTGACATCAAAGTTGATCCGGATAAATTTTCCCTAGAAGAGGAAAGGAACATTTAATTTTATCTGCAGCAGTGAACATGTAAAATAGTTTAAAAGTAGCAGTATTATTAAATGAAGTCTTACAAATCTGGAAGAGTTGTCATTTTTGACTGTCTTGGCATTTCCAAAGGCTTCTAGGATGGGGTTAGCCTGCAGGAGCTGTTTCTCCAGCTCCCCCTGATGGACACAAGGAGAAAACCAAAGCACAATAATAGTACACTTTCTATTTGCACTATGAGATCTTAGAGATATTATTCAGCCATGGATTCCTATGTAACAAGACCTTGGCACCAAAGTAGATGAGTCAGTGTAATATACTGTGAGAACCTCGAATTATAGTATGTTTTTTTTTTTATTTACTGTGATGTGTTGTCATTAAATAGATTACTTTGCTCTTTTTAAAAATAATTATGCTGACAAATGAAATAATAGAGTGTACAAAACATTTACAACAGTGATCAAATAAACATACCAGCAACACACACACACACACACACACAAGCATTTTACCCTTCACAAATAACATCAGGTTAGTGCCCAAAACACCGAAAAACCCTGTGGACCCTTGTCAGTAAACCCATCACCTGTTACCCAGACAATAATCCAGTGAACAACAAGCACAAACCAATGTCTTTTCAGCTTCATTCTTCCATAAACTATAGCAGCTGGGTATGTTTAGTGCTGCAGTGCCTGTCCGCAGTGTTGTGTGCAACATTAATTTACATCATTAGTAAAGTATACTTGTAATTTCAAGTAAGGCAAAAGCCTTTTCCTCTCAGTTTGCTGAGCATGTGTGGTTCGATAGTGCTACTTGTTTTTTCACCTGTTTGAGCAATGATCACTCACAACCATTCAGCAATAGCATGGACTAACCTCAATTTTAAGTTCATGAAGTTAAAACTAAAGAAGCCATTCAAAGCAGTGACATTTCAAAAGGTGTAGTCCATGTATAAGTCTGTATCAGACTTATACTGGACTACTGTTCTTTCATCTTCCTAAATAGAAAATAACTTGAATAATGACTTCGGTGTCCTGTATTGTATGTATGTTCTGACACAATAAATATGTTCACCAGATGAGTTTTTTTTGCGATTGGACATTGTTCAAATATACAAAGATGATGAAGCAACATTTTATGCAACAAAAGACGAAAGAAGCAACTTTGGACACAAGTGCACGCATAAAATAGCGATACAAGATGTGAAAAATTCAACCAGACACAATGTATGAATACATGTTGTATGATCCCGCATATTGCCCCCCCCCCCTCAACAGAGACCCCTCCCCTCATCCTACTATTGTCTGGCTGAATTTTTCACAGGAACACATAATGCTGCCACCGATCTGCAAACAAACTTCCTCTTTACTTCCTATTGGCTGGCAAGACATCGCCTCTGCCCGTAATATAAGGGGGAAAGAGGAGGGAGGAGGGGGATTGAGGGGTGAGGGTGGGGGGGTGATGACAGAAGCAGGTGGGGGGGAAGGGTGCATGGAGGGAGAGTTAACTCACATGTGACAGGAACGAGCTCTGTTGATGGGAAGAGAAAAAATACAACAACCTCAAAAAAAGGGATGAAAGATGTGGTTTTCATCACACTCCACTGTTGCTTTCAGCAGCAGCTACTAGACGAGGAGGCTGGTAGGCCAGATAACAGCAGTGCAGGAGTCTGACGTAACGTTTGACCACACCGCGTGGTAAGACCGAGTTTTATTTCTCATGAGAAGACTCAGAAGTCGCAGGACATCAGAAAAACATCAGATAAAGTTAAGGCCTCTGGTCCGCTTAAGAAAACCAGGAGTTTAACATCTGCACTATTGTTTTTCTATGTCTGCAGGGCTGTTATCATGGTTGTCACAGCAAATACAGTCTACTGCTGAAAAACACACTGTTTGAACATGGCAGTGTGATGATGGATTACCAGTCATGTACACAAACAACTGTACGTACAGTACATACGCACACACGCAAAATAAATGTTGAGTGCAGACACAAATGTTGATCCTGTAAAAATGAAAAGACTGGAGACTGAGGGATTGTGTCCCACTGGAAAGTGATGATGAAAATAAGTTACAGCAGGAAAGAGAAATGAGGAATGAAGGTAGAGGGGTAAATGACAAAGGGCATTAACGGAGGATGTAAAAGAGTCGTAAGAAGGAGGGATTTAAAGATGAAGTGTGTAGATGAGAGGCAGGACTGACCTGATCTTTCTTGGTCTTATGAGAGGAGGCCACATGAGCCAGATACTGGATGACCTTCTTGGTGTTTTCCGTCTTTCCAGCACCAGACTCACCTCTATATACACACAAGACAAAACAGAGATAGTTTAACATTTGAATGTCTGAAAAGGAGCGAAAAGAGGTGGTCAAATTAAAAAAACAATGTTAATACAAAACTGTCATCTGAAAACTCACGTGCAGAGAATGGACTGGTCTTCACGATCTGCAAAATACAAATGTGCAATGTTTAACTATGCACCTTCTGCACAACAGTTCTGCATACACACAAGCAGCACGTTATCGCCACAGTGCATTGAGTTTGTCTCGGTATAGCAGGATGTACATTAGCCACAGACAGGAAGTGAATATCCGGCTTCCAAAAAGTGGAAAGAGACGTTAGCAGATTTCAAACTAATCAGTTAATTACCCAGCAGCTCCTGTAATGTGGTCTAAATACTTTGAAGGGACCGTTGAGAACATAGGCCCCAAAATGACCCGAGGGGATTCGTTTAAGTGTTTTATATAATGGATGACAAATCAGCACATAAATAAAGAAAAGACAGGCCTCCAAGCAGTTAAGCTGTAAAGCTAAGGGAATGCACACATTCTAAAGACTAAAACTAAACACACACACAGAGCTATATAACCCTGTAGGGCATAGGAGCACTTTACAGACATAAAAGCAGCTCATTCAACCTCAATAAATGAAATACATCATTAATATCATTGGCTAATTTAACTGTACGCCGCCCTCAAGAGTGGAATGAATGAATTGCACAGGAGATATAGTCGGTCTTAACTAAGATAGATTTGAGGTAATCTGGTATTTTCTGTGAGTAATGGGCAAAGTAAACAATGTAAACATTCTCACATTAATTCCAATATTCAGCATCAACAGTGCCTTTCATTGTAAAGCCCAGTAGGCAGAGTATTATCGTACATTAACATGATTTTAAGCAAATAAGGTGGACACATTTCAACACATAAAACCTATTTTCTTTGGGGACAAGAGCTTCACTGAGAATGAATTGTGCCCATATTAAAAGTTTTAAGATGTTAAAACAACACATATTTGAGCAAATATATACAGCGTATACACCGGAAGACTGCAGACGCCACCTGCGTTTCATTCTTGTGATAACACGTTTACAGTAGGGACCGGTACTCACCCTGCATCATGCTTCTATAAGCTGTGTCAGTGATGGCGTAAATATGAGGTGGCATTTCATGCCTTTTCTTGCCCTTGTACATATCAACAATGTCCTCCGAGTAGATGGGCAGGTTCTTGTAGGGGTTTATGACGACACAGAAGAGGCCAGAGTATGTCTGCAGAACACACACACACACACACAATGTGGCATTTAAAAAGCTGCAATGAAATGTGTAATCTAAGAATAAAGTGAAGATACACATGAAAGGGTATTTAAGATTTACATTTTTAACGGAATTTCATTTATTTATAAATTTTTATCTTCCATTTTACCTCATCCACACCCCAATATCACTATCACCTGTCCATTCTTCATTTATTTAGCTATCGGATATATTTACACGTCTGTTTTCCTTATATTTCTGCAGTGTTAATATAATAAATAAAATAAAAATAAAAAATAAATTAACTGATTAAGTTAAAAAGGTTTCATTTGCCATATCCTGTCTGAAAATAACCAATAATCTGGTAAACAATGATGATGACCTCATTTTATATGCTAACTTAGCTTCTCCCATCATCAGGAAGCTCTTAGTTCCTTGAACTCTGATTCTTGATTAAGCAATCTTAACCACACCCAGCTTCAAGTTTAAAACTGACGTAACCTTGGCCATGTTAAATGTTACAGCTACTTGACTGGTTAGCCAAGACAAGTCAGAGATCCACCTGATAGAGTTATGTTTTCTACTTCAAGGCCAAGTTCTTAAATCCTCTTCCATTCCTGTCTATAAACTGCACTAAATCTTTTCTTGAGTGCTTCTGGACTCATTCCTCCTCCTTATAAGTTTTGGATTTTTTTTCCCCACGTGCTGCATTCTAGTGCTGCTCTCCCCATGTCTCTGCACTCTCCCTCCCTCTCCCTCTCCCTTTCCCTTTCTCCAAGGAGACGGTCAATCTAAAGCTACAGAGAAGCCTGGAGCCTCTCAAATCAACAATAGCCCAGATCTCTGGGAGCAGTGAGGGGAGGGGACAACAGCTTGTGTTGATATGACCGGGTCACACCACGGAGTCAGAGAGACAAAAATCACTCCCAGCCCAGGACACGGGGAATAAATAACATTAATTATGGAAGCGGTAATAGCAGTTACAACACATTTAACATTCCTTGTCCATCTGTGTAAAACTAGCTGCTCCCTCGTTTCCCAACACTGCTCTTAACTTCTCTCAAACTCTGGACTGCATTGTTCCCTTCAACTTCCTGTTTGTGAGATAACTCTAAACACAGAAAAGAGGGGGAGAGGGCAAACAAGATGGAGAGAGAGGAAGAGGGTGAAGGACAAGAGTGCTTGTGTACCACGAATTGTACACTTTCTGCCCTTGTGACAATTTGAATACAATGGATTGCCTTAAACCATAAATTTTAATGAAATAATTAGAAGGCTGGATGGTGAGATATACTGGTTTGGAGATTGTTTTCTACAAGCTGGTGAGATATTAAGACGACCAGTATGTGGGATGTTCTATTGGCACAAGTATAATATACTATTCCCAATTATGGTTTCACAGAGTTTCCCACATGTTAAGAGTTTACTTGTGGTGTTGGGTGGCATGGCATGGAACTACTGTGCTAGCACATTCTCATGCAGTTTAGAGGGGGAGACCGTAACCCTGATTTTTTTTTCTGAAGATACCATTTACAGATGTCACCTAAACGCCTCAAATGTGGACTGAAGCAAGTCTGGTCCCTGCTCTGTTATTTAAGGGAGTACAACTCAGGATGGTGTGTAGCCAAACATGTATTAGTTTATTAGATTAAAAGAATGAAAACGCAACAAATACCTCTAATGTAACATGAACCTACTTAATGTTATATTGTATTATTTTATTGTGGTTTTAATCAACTACTCAACATGCACCTTTTTAAGGACGTAAAATATCACAAAGACTACATGCATTACTGCTGCATTAAATGCTTTTGCTGAGGCATTCATAGGCTGCTCCATACTCACATAAATGAGGCCAGAGTAGTATCGTTCCTTCAGGTTGTGCAGCACAGACGCCTCATTCAGACAGGTGAGCTCTGCCATGTCTTCCACCTTGCTGAACTTGGGGGGGTTCATCTTCTGGATGTCATCCTTGTTCACCTTGACCTTCTTACCAGAGTCCGTCAGTTCCACCACACACTCGTCGCCGCGCTCCTCCTTCACTGAGCCGGCCTCAAAGCCCAGGCGCTCCGATGGCACCCATACCAGCTTCTTGGTGGCCCAGTCCGCCTGTGCCAGTGGGTTGTTGACCATATTGCGGTCCACATACAGGAACTTGTCTGCGTCTGACATGGTTGCTGTTTCAGAAAGAGAGGAAAAATACATGGTTATAATCAGTGTAGATAAATAAATAGCATTCTTCTAGTTATCATTTAAATATTCCATCAAATCATCACACTTGCTGCAACTTCGTCTTCAATTATTTCTGCTAGAAAACAGGCTTTGTGTTTGTTAAGTAAATAAAATTGACAAGGCCAGACGTCTGCCATCTTTCCATCTTCATACAATCACTATGGCATGCAAAGGTCACTACTAATGTGATGTAAAACAGGAAGAGACTGCTGAAGTTAGGTCGGGTCAACAAAACACACAGCCTTGTCAAACAAGGCCCCATGTTACTCCTTGGCTAACTGCTGTGAATACTTAATCAAATCTCCAGCTGCCGGCCCATCCGAGTGAGAGCAGAAACATTTGCACAGGATCACAGAGATCTAAGTTCATCTCTCAGTAGCAAGAAAGTGCCTTCAGTTTGGCTGAGTTTTCCAAAAACCACAACTGTCCGCTTCCTGGTGGGAAGCATGTCTTTGCTGTCATCCCTGCTGGTTGCTCAGGGTGTCTGGCCAGAGGAGGAAATTCAACTGTGGATGATCTCAGCATAAATCTCTGCATGAATTATGGCCTCAAACAACCACATAGTGCAGATAACTAAAAACAGTAACATAATCAGTTCAGATGAACAGTAAAGATAAGGTGTAAAATGCAAATAGTGGTGGAGACAACAGAGATGCGGTCCTGATCCTTTACTTGGTTATTTTTAAATATAGTATTTAGTCAGATAAAATTGTCTTGTTCCCGTCTTGCTCTTGGTAGCCTGCAATTTCATTTTTAATCTGATAAATATGTTTGCTTTAATGTCACCAGCATTAAAGAGAAGTATTTTCCAACGTAATATTAATACTAGCAAAAAGCAAAGAGCCAAAGTCAAGGATTGTGTTTGATTAGTCAATAACATTCAGTTCTCCATTAAACCTAAACTATTCCTGATCATGAGAAACTATTCTATTGGAATAATGAAATTTTTGAGGCAGAAACAAAAAATAACTGGCTCTTCCAGCACAACTAAAGATAATCTCATAAGATTTCAGCAGTGGAAATGGGCCTTTAGTGAAACTCCTGGCAGTGAGGGGGAAAGAGTGAGCATATCAGGGACTGTCAGTTTTATTTTTGATTATTTTGCAGGACCGGATGAGCAGATTGAATAAAAACATCCAACAGAATTTCAAGCAAAACAAAATCAATCCAACATGAGCACATGTCTTTTGTAAACAATATCTTGTCCAGGCATGCACATTAGAAAATAACAGCCCCTGTTCTTGCTTAATACACCAGTTAAAGCTAATAGGGAACATGTTGTTGACGGGTAGGGCTGTGGTTTAACCCATTTACAAGGTGACTAGACAGGTTTAACCCGTGTGTCTGAAAAAAAAAAAAAAAAAAAAAAGGAGAGTGAGCTTGACTCAAACCGCCCATTTCAATGAGTGAATGCAGGGAGACTCTGGCCAGTCAGTTGAACATGGCGTGTATTTCACCTACACTGGTGCCCCAGACTTTACAGTCTCAATTATCATTCCACCACAGCAGGAGCATGACAATATATTCCCAGGACTGCCAGGTCATTAGCCTCTCGCAGTGTTCCCTGACCTCTGAGGGAACACTAAAGGCAGCCATATACAAAAACTTACTGAGGTTTTTTGTAAAAGAAAACACCAAAAAAAACTACAGAGGCCAAGTTCAGCCACAAGAGTAATTTCACAATGCAATGTGGCCCAATGGGACATTCTGGGGTCAAATTCTCATGCTCGATATTATAAAACACTACTTTTACACAACTTTAACAGTGCATAAAACAACATATGCTGCAGTTATATGCTGCAAGAAATGAAGTTAACCTATGTTTCCAACAGTACATCAACTATGATGTGATGCTGTCCCTTCATTTATTATTTTACGCTTGCTTTCACCCTGCATTCATAAAAACGTAATGAGTAAATGCGATGGACCCTTGAAAATCTTTAGAATGAGAGAAAAGTTGCAGCATTTAACAGGCTTGATTCTGTTCCAGTTCATTACCCCTGATCTGTGAGAAAGAACGCAGAGGGGGAGCCATTCTTCTCATGACCCCTGCATCCCTCCACGCCGCCAGGCTGCAGTACAGCTGCCCGAAGCAGCTCATCCCACATCCCCAACTCATCTCTAGTGTATTGACCCCATCCAGTGAGAGAACAAAGGGCAAATTGCTCCTGCTATACCTCTCAGCTGACTCTACACTCCCTCCTCTGCCCTCAATCGCCTCTCCGGAATCATAGCACCCACCAACCTCCCCCTCCTCCTATGTTTATCCAGTCTTTTCAGGGTCGCATTCCAACCATAGTCACTCTTTATCAGGGAGAGACAGCAAGCAAAGGCATTCCACACATTTCTCTCCACTATCCTGTATGCCTCCTCCCTTACATCTTTCTCAGGCTTATTCTACGACTCTACTTTCCATTTTTTCCACCTTCTCACAAGCAGGCCATGTATACCTGCTTGAGTGGTTTCACATTTTCGGTTGCACAGATTGAGTAGAGCAAAGTATTTCTTATTCTCTGTATGTGTCGCAGTGTTCTCAAAAGCTCCAATAAAAAAGAAATATCAAAAAAAAGAGAAAAAAACGGTTCTGCTTTAGTACATTTTTATCAATCACAGGCTAGATCAGAGTTATGACTGAATGAAAATTGCTTTTTTGTTGCTGTTAATTTAGCTTTCTATGTTTCAAGGTGCAGGTAGACACCTTGGCTACCAGGAAATCAGCGTCTCAAAACACAAATACATGCAAACACACATGTGATTTGCTGTATTTGTATGGCTCATATTTTCAATGTTCAACAACTCAAGTCTCAGCTCAAACTGGAACCAAGAGTCGAGTCTGCTGATGTGTGCCATAGTCCAATGCACATGCTTGACACAGATAACTCAGTGACACACTTCAAACTGCGTCTCCAGAGAGTGACAGAAGGACTAAAAATTTCTATTAACAGCTATTCTAGTTTGACAAGCGATGATCTATATTGAAAGCAGAAAGAGTAGGACGAATAAAGAACTCCCATTGGACATTTTTAGACCTTGGCCTTCCCTCGTGGAGGTTAACATCTGTGGTAAAACAGGGCTGTTGATTTGAGGTAAAAACAGTATACATTAACATGTGTCACACCCACATGTTCATGAACCAGGTTTTTGCATCCTCAAGTTTCACACAGCCGAAAATAATCCATGCTTCCTTGATTTAATGTTACTTTGCAACACTGCTGGGTGATTAAAATACTTCACTATCTATTCTTTAGAGATCAATCTACAGTGAGATTAGCTGCTCTTGATAATCTTTGCAAGGATTACTCATCGACACAGTCTTGCCAAATCTTGGCAGAAATGGAATGTGACAGAAACCATTAAGGGAGGATTATATTCCAAGACTTCCCAAATGACAGCAGCCGTATCCTGTCAAAGCAGCAGCTTGTTTGAAAGAGGAAGAGGAACCACAAAATAAATAACACCAGGCTGTGAACAAAGGCCAGTTTTAGAAACCTGCCTCAGAGACAAGAGTGTGGTTACAAACAGAGGAAGTAACACAGTGGTATGGTCTTTTAGGAAAGATGTGGAGGAGGAACAAGAAAAGAAACAGAAAAGGGATGAGCTACAGAGCGTCCTTTTCAGTGCAGTGTGTCCTGTTCAGAAAGCAGGTCAATGTTGGTCTTTATAGAACTGAGGCCATCCGTCCATCAGTCAGACTCCCTCTCATTCCTTTCCACCTCGCTGACTCTCCCTGAGTTACTGTAAAAAGCAGCAGAGTCCAGACAGCCTCCACCACTTTATTACCATGTACAGTCAAACCCTCCTGCTCCCACTGAAGAGAAAACCCATGAACCAGCTGTGCCATGTTGACATTGACATTTATAATAATAGAAGACCAACAAAGTCAATGACATAGTATTTCTCTCAACTACATTTCCTGGCTTAGGCAGAGTCTTATGTGCTCATTCTCAGCTGCTCACACCGTGCTGTGGATTATTGCTTTACTCTTGTCAGTCTAGTTTGTTTGGCTTTGTACTGTAGATAGACCCTACTGTTTTACCACTTCACCCCATTCACTGTTCAATGATCCACTGACATGGATGGGAAAGGTACTGAGTCAGTCAAAAATCATTACAAGCTCAGATGTCAACTCTTGTTTTCTCTCCTCCCTTTATTCTCCGAATGTGGGAAGGGTGGGGCAAAGAGACGAAAAGAGGAAATGACCAACTGAGAAAACTATTTTGCCATTTGTGGAACTTGTGTGAAAATCTTGGAGGAGGAGGGAATGTGGCATTTCTTTGAGCACATGCAGCGCGGTTCTAAGGAGTGAGAAGTAAATTAAGCCCGTGCTGAAAAATAGCAGCACTGCATGACAGATCTACATCACTTTCCACATTAGTTTTCACATTCCTGCTAGAACCAGGATCCAATTTCTCTCTGAACTGAAAGCTGGCCAGTGCCATCTAGAACTGGAGAGCACCCTAAGCCCACAGCACACCACCTTCACCAGCGGCTCCTTAACATTTACTCTCTGATGTGGCCCACAGCTTTGTCTGATGAACACACGAACACCGCTTCACCACCAGTCACGCTCGAAAAATGTTGCAACCGTCAGTAAACACACATCCAAATATGAAGTTTAGAGAATAAAACATGTCCAGCTGGCCTATGCAGCCAAAGATGTTATCATAACAAATGTTTTTTTTATCTTTAACGATGAATAAGTAATAAACCCAAAGTAAAAATGTAAAAAAAAAAAAAAAAGTAAATTGCTGTTATAAACATTTTATTGCCAGTGAATTATACGTATTAAACTTTTGTTGTGTTACCATTGAAGAAAACATATTGCGATAACTAATGGGATTTAACCATTACAACAAAGAGAATATCTTTCGATCACTATACATGGATATTTTCAGAAAAAGTTGTGCCATGTGTGCGTGTGTGTTTCATTTAAGAGAGTGAGATATGTGGGATGTGAAAAAGCCATAGTTGTTGTGTGGTTGTGTAACTGTGTGAGTGGAGATGGGTGTGTGCACAGTGTGTAGTCTAGCGACTTGCCCGGACTTATATTCAAAGACCTTCACTAATTGAGCGGTAGTTTGGGGGCATCCAACAGTTGCCACCAGGTATTTTTCCAACATTTAATAGCGAACAGTTCAAAGCAAGCATGTCAAGTATTTTCCTTTAACTCTTGACTGTTATCAGCATTGTTAATCCATTCGGTGTAAAACTATGTTTATTTAAGTAAAATGACAAGGATGCTAAAGAACTGGCATAGCTGCTGGGTCAACAAATTCCATTCAAACTGCTATGCAATTACATCACTGACTTGATTGGTTACTGTTTAAAACTGGGCAGATTGATGTACAGCACCAGTTTGCTTACACTGAAACACTCCAACAGTATTGATTGATAGATACATGGTTACGTAAGCCTTTAACAGCCAGTGGGAGAATGCAATGCAGTTTCTGTTTGTCATGTCAGCAGAATTTGTCAGGCATATCTCTTTTCTTAACAGAGCCAATGAATAAACTCCGCCACCTCATCTTATGATCTCCTCCAGCGTTATAATACTATTAATCCGATCAGAAGTCAGCCCCCACTTTCTTTATTCCAGCAGATTAATATGTCACTTTATTTTTTTGTTTTATCACTTGTTATCACCACCTGGGACACTCCCTTTGAGTTACTGTGATCATAGAAAAGCTATCTTGTTTTAACAACCAACTACTCAAATAATGTGCTCTCAGAACTGAGCCCTTATTGAGCCTCATGATAGAGGCCAATAACCGACGTCTGGTGGACTGGACTGATACTGCAAACATGTCCAATAGGAGGCAGGAGGTAGAACTGACAGCAAGATTCAAAGTTCATAGTACAGAGGGTGTGAAGTCTCTGTGGTAGTCATGTTGTACACTGTCAGACATTAACCACTTGTCTGCCGTTCCCCCACAGGTGTGACACTCTCACACACACCGATACACCCATCTGTGGGCGAAGTCTACTTCTGACATGTGCAGTAAGTAAACTATACTACAACCAGCACCACATTGCATTGATTCTATTTTATGTTGTGCCTCTCATGACTTCACTTCCTTTACTTTAATTTACCATAATTAGCATAATACTTCACAGCAGCTTCGATAAAAAAAAAAAAAATTAACAAGAAGAATAACTTTGTTTTTTCCACAAAGTCGTGCAAGAAAGAGGACAATCCAGGATTGAGTTTCACGCAACTTAATGGGACGCTACATCGATAAACTGGCACACAGGACAGTGCTACCTCCTTATCTATACCACAAACAATAAGCAAGCAATTTATCTACGGTCTCACTAGCAATCATTATACATTATACATGGTTAAGATCTGTTCTCCAAGATCAGAAAATGGACAGGGTCAGAGTGCAACCATTTCCTTGTATTGTCTCAGCCTGGTTGTATTGAAATCTTGCAGGTGTGTTTGTGTGCTGTAAGGGGAAGGATGGAGGAAAGGATGGGGTGTGGCAAAAAACACAAGGAGAGGAAGAGACACAGAGCTAAGAAGGAAATGAAGGAGAACCAACAGAGAACAAATCAGTGAAAAAAGGTTCTAATGAGAAGAATGGGGAGAGAGAAAAAATGTTAACGGAAATAAAGTTGCAGAGTGAAAGGAAATAGAAAACCCACAGCAGAGACTGATGCAGATTCATCTCGAGCCCAAACACTTCAACCAGTCTGACTAAGGCAACTTAATTATGCTGTGCATGTCAGCCACAAGAAGAACATTTCAACAAAACCTAAACAGACAGGATATTCAAGAAAACATATCTGTTTAAAGTGTCTATTGAAAGACATGAATTAAAGGCTAACATTTGTGATATATGGCAGGGTGTAAAGAGCACATTGAGTTATGTGTGCAGATACTGTTTGATCATCATCCGTTTGTAATCCCACTGACAATGAGCTACACAATAACTACATACTGAGGAGTTGCATGATCAGCTCTGCCACAGCTGATGAAGAGTTTCATCCATCTCCACTTTGGCTGGAATGTTTAGTCTGTGTGAATAAATCTCAGCTGACTACGTAGGAATCATGCATGACACTTGGCATTACTGCCCCATCAATTGACAAATATAAGAAGGCACAAGTATGTGCTCAGAAAATACATCTCACAGGCTCCTCTTTAGCACTTTAACCACGTTAACATGTTTTGGCTTTGGCTTAAACTGAGCATGTGGTTTGATTGATTTACTTCTAATTATTCACATTTAAAAAGCTTTAACCAGACATTACTTGGCATATTTATCCAACAAAATACACAGTTAATGAATCAGCAAAAATCTTTACTCAACTTTGAATCCTTTCAACTCCAGCTGAGACAAAGCCACTTTTTAACGTTTCCAAGTTGCGTTAGCAATTCTGTTTTCTTAGTCTAGCAGCCTGAGGTAAAGGGGATTTTTGCATGCACAAATGCAGTTAGGTTGCACAAACAGCAGATACAAGATTCAAGGCACCTTATGTTTGTTAAAAGATCCTTAATAACAGGAGACAGCTGTGGGTTGGAGTGTACCAAACAGTGTCATGCTGCGCTCTCATCTGCAACAAAAGCAGGGCGCCTTCAAGTAATGTGGGACAAGTGTCCTTTCAATAATATGCAAACATCCACAAGGCTTGTTCTTCTAGACAGCGTTGTTTTTTGCTCAGTTGCAACAGCCTCACACACTGGTTCCCCTGTTTAAAATGTTTTCATTTTGTCTCTACTGCAGTACATAACTCTCCTGGGAGGCCTCATATGAGGACATTGCTGATACATGAACGATGGAATGTAACAATCTCTGCAGGGGGGGCTCTATAACTTCACTGAAACAGGCAATCAGTCCAGCAAACTGGCCCCCAGAGAGGCTATTACACAATCCATTGCTGAGACTTAATTCAACCAAATGACTCAAATGGAATAACAGGATATGACATACTACATGTCACCAATTGTGTCCCTTTTTAAGGCTAGATTGAGAGATTTGAGAGATGTGAGAATGTAGATAAAGAGATTCACACATGCTTCATTAGATTGTTCTCCCCCACACATACACAATTTATATCCTGCCCATGTATCAAAAAGTTTGTAGTTATGTGGTAAGCTCACACTGTGATTTAATGGCTTCTTGGCAGAAAACAGATGTGTGACTCCGATTACAATACGTCCGAGCAAAAAAAAGGTGCTGCTCTCACTTTATCTGAGACCACTAACACTTAAGTGCAACGAGAAGCAGGTTTGGGTGGAGAAATGCCAACGTTGTGAGTGCTAGAATTCACAGTCTAACATGAGGTAAAGTTCATGAGAACACTGCTAATGCTGAGCCACACAGCTTGTACTCGACCTCAGGAGGGTGTGCAAGCATACCAGACTACCACAGTTCAAACACTATGATGTACAATATAACAGAGTGCATTCAAATTGTACTGACAGGAACACAACACCTACATGGCACAAACACCATGACACTGCAAAGATAGGGGGAATGAGAACACGACACTTGGCTAATGTGATTTAAGTCTGGGATTGTAAAAAGCCATGTCTGACATTGGTCTGCATCAATCAGTATGTTTTATATTGCACCCCGGGGAAAAGATTTAAAAATAAATAAATAAAAAAAATACATGTCTACATATTAGTCTGACTGAAATCGTACTAAATCAAATTTCTCAGTTTGATAACACGACTGGGAGTCAAGCTACTACTGCTTATGTCCCTTCAGTCGGACTTGAGCTCGCCTGCGCAACAATTCCCACCTGCAGCTAATAACCAAAATGACTAAAAGACGCTGCAACACAGAAGAATAAGACAGAAGAGGTTTAGGGGCCACATTTAAAAATAAATAAAAGAAGTATTCACATGTGGCACCAATTGTCTTCTGGATTTAATACTATATCATCTTAATAGAACAGAATATTTTCAAGTTAATGGATGATAAATGCTCCTTGATATTCTCACAACTAGCCTCAAGCTAAACTGAAAACCGTCTTATTCGAACAAGCTGGAAGTGGAGCAGTGCTTGTATAATGGGACAAGGACAGCAGTCCAAATGAAAGGCATAGTGACTTTGCATGGAAACTACTTCAAAAGTGTGTTGTTATGAAATGTGCACTTGTATTAGCCTGATCATGTATGTACTGACAGTGTATAATTTCATATTAGATAACTGCAAATATTAATGAATGAAAGGAATAACCTCAAATAATTTTGACTTTCAAAAGTTTCCCTAAAAACCTTAACCTTAACTCAAACTGTCCTTAACTTTCAAGACTGGATGATTACAGGGAGTTGTGAGGAGGACGATTTGAGACATTTGGCTAAATAAATAAAGCATAAACTCAACTTAGCTGGATGTTAATATACCCCATAAAATATCTTAAGCTGTGGAAAACTCATGCTGCCAAGTTAATGTTCATCACAGCGCACCACATTCCCAAGTAGAAGGCAAACCTGGTAATTTTGAGCTGGCATCCCCCAAAGCATTTCACCAGCCATTCAGGGTAAAAAAACATCTGATAAAATAACCATAGCTCAGCCACTTCTGTGACTTTGTCCTGTTTCAAACGGTTATCAGACAGGGTTTTTTACACCTTGCAAGACGGAAACACCACTAATCTCTCTTCTGTACTATTAATACAATGTATTTTTGCATAACTGCGATTATTATTGCTTTTATTGTTAACAAAAAATAAAAAAAATATGCTTGCACTGGCGACTAGTGCCTTTTTTGTCCACCGGTGAACTAGTGACGTCATACAGGCAAGACAGACACATTGCCGGCCACACACGTCGACTGCGTTCCCCGCAACAAGCCGAGAAGTTCAACCGCAAACTAATAATACGCTCCCCGGTGTCCGGGTAGTCCAGGACCCCCCTTATCTATTCACACTTCCATGGCAGTGGAGCCCAAACTCTTCCCCGGCCTGCTACAGCAACTCATTCAAGCGAATCACTTCCTGCCTCCGAACTTAAAGCCTTTAGCTTCTAACCGGCTGCTACAGCATTGAATGCTTTCATGTTGGTACAGATTACTCACGCGCCTCTGTTCCGAGACTGAAAACTAACGGACACGTTGAGGCGAAAAAGCCCGGGTTAAATGTGTTAGGGAGGTCCCACTCCACCCCGCGCGGCAGCGACTAGCAACCGAGCTGCTTCCTGGTTCACTGCACTTGCTTGAAGTGACGGACTGACAGACTGAATGAAAGAGTGCGCAAAGAGAGAGAAAGAGGACGCAGGGTGTAAAAAATGAGGAGTGTTACCTGCTTGTAGGGTGCGGGACGCCGTACAGAGGGTGGCTAACAACAACCGAGTGGCTCAGTCAGCGTCACCGGGAGTCAAACTTCTTTTCCTGTCGACAGCAGCTTCGCAGAGAGTTCGGGCTAAACTACAGCACTCGCTTCCTCCCACTCTTTCTGTGCAACACTCACTCACCCTTTCTGTCTTTTTTTTTTTCTCTCACCCTCCTTCTTCTGCCCTCCCTCTTCCACTGCCTGCTCACTGGCTCGGGTAATTTTCACTCAGTACGTAGACAGCCGGCGCCGGGGTGCGGTCCAGGACGAGGCGGACCCGGGTCTTCATGTATCCGCCCCTTTAACTAATGGCTGCCGCGCTTTCATAAGCGACACCGTGTGGACCAATCACGATAGCGCTCACATTGACGCATGACAGCCACTGGGCGGGGCCAGCAGCGCAGGGCAAAAGACGTAACTTGAAAGAGTGGAGAACGGAGGGCGAGAGAGGATACAGACAGAGCTGTGTTTAATGGAAGAGGTATGTGCATACTAAGGATTTTTATGACCATATAAGTACCAGACACTCTCTGGATGTGGACTGCATCATCCAGGGTCTCCCCCCCCCCATGTGTCAAGAGGATCTAGTCTGACCACTGTCGACTTAAAAACAAGTTGCCAGATCTCAGCTAAATCCACCTCTGTCAATCCACACCGCCACTTCCACCACTGCTGTGTTTGTGTTACATCAAATATTCTTATTGTAAAGAGATTATGAAAGAAGGAGATAACTGTCAAACTTTTGTCCTAACCTGGAATAAAGATCAAATATTGAAGATTGAATTACTTCATTCCTCCCCCAGGGGGGAAACACACATTCACAACAGCTCAGTTAAGAAATGAGAATAGAATAAAATAAAATACAATACAATATAGTAAGAAAATTACAAAAAAATTTAAAATAAATTTACACTGGTCAAAAAAAAATCCTGTTAAATCCAGATTTTACATCTCTTTTATTAGTGGGAATGTGTGACTCTGTGACCTGTGGAGGGCAGCATTACACGTCTCAGTGTGCAGCCTGCCGTAAATTATTATTGGAAGAAGAAGTGTTACGTTTTTTGGGCTGGGACATTTTAGCACACAGATAATCACAGCTAATTGACTCTGGAAACTTTCAATTTATCAGCATAATCGTAAATTGAAAAAAGGGTAATATTTCAGTGACTTTAAAATAACCTACCTCGCCAACATGCAGTGATTTCGCTGAGCCTGCATCTTTCCAGTCAATGACTCATCCATTATAATGACTAAACTATGTAACCTTACCAATATGTTTTTACCAATATTAGTTCTTTGGTTCCCTCTGCATTTTCTGAAAGCTAACAGAAACAAACTACTGAAAAGAAGGCTCTGCCCGTTTATGTGTAAGAATGTAAGAAGTATATTCTGTTTACATTTATCACAATAATATTGTGAATCGTGATTATTTTGGTCAGGAAATCGTCTTCATCCCGTGCCAACAGCCCCGTCCTTGTATGCTTTCTTTCCAAACAGCGGTCAGAGGTTATCAACCAATAAGGGTTTAGTCTGACACTTTAGCAGGTTGGAGTTTGGCCTCTAGGACCTTGAACTGCTCAACAGTTTTAAACATCAACAATCATGTTCCTGTTTAACATAAATATCTCCATTCCAGTGACCTCTGCTTCAATTTAAGGAATTTTATATAGTTTTAAAATCTGCACCAAAAAAAACAACAACAGAGGAACAAATGAGATTGTTTTTATGCTGAAGTTTCAATTTACAACCTTTAACTGGACAAATCCACACGTCCTGTCAGTGCAGAATTCTGCAATGATGTCAATGAACCAGTGCACTTCCCAGATTTAAAGTGTGAGCAAGATTTAGCAAGATTAAAATGATAAGAATGAGATTAAGTGCACTGGAGTTGTTTGATTTGCAGTTGTTCCCATCACTCAGGCAGGTTAGCCGAGGTTCATGATCACACATGTTGACACAACCTGGGAACCGCCTCAGGTGATGATCTAATGAATGTGAGTGCCTTCAAATCCAACAGGACATTTATTTGGCTCTTCAAAAAGACCTCACTTTTATGTGTTTGAAGAAGACAAATGGATATGTGGCAATAATATATTCATATGTCAATTATGTCAAAAATAGTAAGATTTTATAGGGTGAATAAAAATGAGGAATCATAGATGATTGTGGTAGGAAAGAGGAAGGGGTGGTGTGAGTAAACAGAGACATAAAGCATGAAATAATGGAATTGTACAATATGAATCTGTTTACTTCATACTGTGACCTGAGTGTCGATGAAGGCGCAGAGCCAACAAACATGCCACAACCAGCAGGGAGACATTAGCAATGGAAAACAGAAAAACACAAATTCAAAAAAGCAAAAAAAAACAAAAAACAAGCAGCTTTGATCTGCATGAACTGAGGCTGAAAGATAATAGAGCAGTGATTCTAACAAGGGGGCACATGTGCCCCATGGGGGCAGGCTATTTCTGCAGTTTCCATGGGATGATGATGATGATGGACTGTAGTGTAGCTCGGCTAAAGTGGGGAAAGTATTTGAAAAAGTCTGGTTTGGATGAAACATAAATATTTACATGTTGAATTGGATGCTCGTGAGTGTGTAAAAGCTAAAAATATCATGTGATATCTGATAGCTAAAGGAAGGCTTGGTTTAAATAGGCAGCTAAAGCAAAGTAATAGAAGTCTTAAAACAGTCAATGATACACTTGTGTCTGGTTAATGAACCACACAAAAGAAATGGGCCATGGTTGGTGTAGTAGTTACCACTGTTGGCACAAATTGAACACTCTCAATTGACCGTGCAGGTGACCTGTGCAGGCCTATGTCAGCTTGGATTGGCTCCAGCGCCCCCCGTGATCCTCATGTGGAGGATCAAACAGTAGAAGATGAATGAATGAATAATCATGTATTATATATCATTACTTTGCAGGAATGTTGCAATGAAAGGCTTTCATTGGTCTTCCTGTGGTAATGTGGTAATGTGAATTTCTCTGTGAGATGAATAAAGTATCTATCTATCTATCTATCTATCTATCTATCTATCTATCTGTTTTTAGTGAACCTTACTGAAGCAAGTTTGGACTGCTAGTTTCATTTTATCAGCAAACGTCTCACTCACATCTAGACCATAGTACTATGCAACGACTGCAACATGTTCACTGACCTTCATATTGTTTTCTTTTTCCTTTTGTAACATCACATACCTGCCAATTTTAGTGTGAAAGAGGCTAGAGAGAGCAATATCACTGAGCAAACACGCTTAATCAATGACAGCTGTTGGGATACAAAGCTGTGGAACATGTCTTTTAACTGACAGCAAACTTAAACCTGTGGAACAGACAAAAAAGGTGAAAAAGTCATTGATAAATGGTTGAAAGTCTGAGTTCAATGACACAAATATATTGTATTCAGTAGCGTTAAATAAGATCTTGTTCCAAATGAGGTCAAATGAGCACATTACAAATGTCATGAACACAGAGAAAGCAGTGCAAAGGAAGGAAGGTTAAGGGTAATTCTATAATTCAGCCAAGCAAACATCGTGACCCCTTTTCTGCTTTATCTTCCTTTCTTCACTCAGGAGCTGATGCCAGATAAGAGGCAGGAATATGAAACAGATGATGCTTCAGTGAGACCTGCTGAGAACACTGGTGACATCCACAACGTGTTCAGCACGGCGCACAAACACAACTCTCACATTATGAAGGGGGCCCTAAGTCGCGGCTGACGTTCATTTATAAACATACAAAAGTCACATTTTCTGTAGAACGTGTGATTTATGTTTGCCATGTGCCATTATGTTTGGAATGTGCTGTGTGTTTTCCTATGTGTTGAGCAGCTGGGCATAACATGGACGGAGAGCAACACACGTTTGACATCCTGCATAGCTGCTTGGAAAAATCAATAAATCTCACACACACACTCCGAGTCTGTGTTGGATGGGAAATATCTGAAATTTCAGCTGAGAGGTCAAAGGTCACCATGTCGCCCATTACTTGAGCAGGACCAGATGCCGGGAGAGAGGGGAGAGAGGGACCAAGTGGAGGAGAAGTGAGAGCCAGTGAGAGAGACACATGGATATATAAATAAACAATTTAAGTTATAAAAAAAAAGAAAAAGAAAAAAGGAATGACATGGAGATCACATATAAAAAATGGTCTTGATCCTTAAACAGTACAAAGTGGTTACACAACAAATGGCACAAGACACTAAACAAACAGTTCTCTGCAGAGAAAGTAGTGAAGGACAAAAATGCAGGCATAAATGACCAAATATGGAGACTTCTGACCTCACTCTCTCTCTCTCTCTCTCGCGCTCTCTCTCTACCTCTCGCTTTCGTTTCCCTGTGACCTAGTCTCTCTCTCTTTCCTTCAGTTGGTCGTAATAGCAGCAGGGTGTGTCTGTAATCCAGGGTGTTCAACGCCATTATATCATCCAGTCAGAAAAAAGGGACCCATTCAGTGACGGCCCATTTAAAGTGGAGCACGTTAACTCGCCGATCACTCTCACTGTGCAATTATGTGAATGAGAGCAATTGTGAGTTCACGCGTGTGTGTGTGTGTGTGTGCGTGGCCTTTCACGCTCGATGTGTCATGTATGAACATGCAGGTACATATAAATATACTGTGCAGATCAGAGACTCACACACACACACACACACACACACACGCATCACATTATCTGTCAACTTGTGTTTTGTTCATCACCTTGCGTGTGCACAACACCCTCCACTCCCTTTGCACTTGGCCCTCTCGCTCCAGCTCTGTCTCCTGACATGATAGTGCCTGCTTGTGTTTGTGTTTGTACCAAATATGACAGAACCACAAAGAAACATTTGGCCCGACCTCAGCTTTTAAAATAATGCAGTAATGAGCGAGTGGCTGTTTATTCTTTAGCTTCTCTCCAGCGCTGCTCCCAGTGCCTCCGTCCTCCTCTTTGCCACAGTAATGAGTACACAGGAAGAAGTGATAAGACACATGTTGACTCACAAAAACAAAGGAATGTGGAGTTAAGGGGGAAACTACGTTAAGCCTTCCTGCCTTTTGTTCAGAGGTCTTGCTGCGTCTTTGTCTTCTGTATTGATTTGACAAAGTCACCGGTGCACACTTTAGGTCAATACTGAGCATTACTGTAAGCCATGTGTTGGTCGCATGAGAACAAGATGAAGCGCTGTAAACAGCCTGTTTGGGGTTATAAGTATTTGTCTGGAACTGTGCGGAGAGCTAACAAGGTGGAGGGCTGCATGTGTTTCAAATACAAATACGGCAAAGTATTTACTGTAAACACTGAATTCTCTTAGGCAGTGCCAGGTCTGGGTGTTGGATACTGAGTCTCTCACAGAAACTTCAAAACAACCTTCTCCAAACACGCACCGTGAAGGCCCTCGGCTCTGCGGCAATCAATTTCAAACAAACACACAGCAAATATACACAGGTTTTTGAGAGAGCTGGACAAACTGGGGCAGAACCAGCAGAGGATTTCTGTCTCTCAGCGCTGTTTGTTCAGCAGCAGCAGCAGCAGCAGCCGCCTCTGGCTTCCCCTGTCTTTTTTTTTGCCTTATATGGTCACAAGAGTGGTTGAGTAAGGGAGAGAGATGGCGGAGCAAGGGTGGAGGTGTGGTCTATTGTTTTTTTCAGCGGAAGAGGTGTAGGGTTACACGTGGTGTTCTTGAACCTTTGGAGCTTGTTGACATTTCACCGGTCACCTCTTTTCCTCAGTGTGAAAGCAGACAAAGAGGATGAGCAGACAACATGGGGAGGTGTGTGTGTGTAAGGAGGGAGGAGGAGAGGGGAGGGGAGGGGAGGGGGGGTCAGATTGAGTCATGAGTGCAAACCCTGATGTCTGCAAAACCAGTCAGTCATTAATAAGAGGCACACAAACGGACTGAAGAGGTCGAACGTGTGGTTAAAATGTCAGCTCGTTCACAGAGGTGATGTGATGCAGCCCCAGACACGTATAAACTATGCAGGAATGCCTTTCATCCGGCACACACAACAACAGCGTCTGTACATCTGAATCACCTGCTGATGTAATGCCAGTGGAATTCCTTTCTATTTAAATAATAACAACGTTACCGGGTTTCTGCCTCCGATAATCCCCCCAGCTGATCCGAGGAGTCGAGACCACTAAACATGCAGATGGAACATGTCAACTCATGTGCGGGTAACAAATCAGCCTAAAGGCCTTCGTCATGAATCTGTCAACTGTGTGCTGTGTGATAACGTGCCAGGATGAGGATGGGAGGGCAGACTGCAGCGTTAATGTGTTGTTGTTTTTTGGAGAAGAATAGTGGGATGACGACAGCGTGGCTGCAGGTGCTCGCCTGTCTCCTTCAGCCCCGTTTGACCTCATTTTGTTCCTCTCAAGTGTTTCCAGCGGGCAATGACACAGAAATGTCTTAATCCTACTCTGCACAAACAGGTGGAGGAGTCTTCACATGTAAAGTATTTGTGCAGGTGCACTTCCTGGTAAAACAGGTGAAACGGTGCTTAGAGCCTGATTACTTCTGGCTTCTGTGAATCATTTCACTTCCTTGTTGCACAGTGCAGTGTAGCCTTGCTTTGTACAACTACTCAGTGAAGTACAGTACAAATACTTTGTTACTGTACTTCAGTACTAAACTCACATATCTGTACTTTACTTTGTTATTTACTACATTTCCTCTTGGTATTATGGTCTGTATTTATATAGAGCTTCTCTAGTCTTGATGACCTGCTTTACACTACAGTTTTCACTCATTCACATGCTGCAACATGGGGTTAAGTGTCTTGCTCAAGGACACATAGACTAACAGAGCCAGGAATTGAACCCACAACCTTCCAGTTAAAGGACAACTCCTCCTTCCACTGATCTCAATCCTTACTCCTCACTTAATACATTTAAGTACAATAAGTGGCATATACATTAAGACTTTAAGTAATATTATAAAAAGTGACTTCAGCTTCTACCAAAGTCATTTTCTGGTAACATACTGTCATACTTTTACTCAAGGATCCCTTACTTACTAGGTACTTTATACAAGACCACAACTACTCCACTGTTGCTTCAAAGAAGTGATAATAATTTGTTTTATCAGCTTTGCTTTAATAATTAATACCAATTTCCCACCAAGTGTGACTAGAAAAATGACTCTTCACTGTCTCACTCACAGAAGAGAAAGTAGTTATCACCAATCACTGTCTTCTATCAGAGAAACAATCTACCACAACAAAATAAACTGAATCAACAACCACTCCTTCTGCCACATAAGAAACTGGTTTAATACCAAACGTGTGAACATTGAACCGTGGCATGTCTTTTATGTCTCACCATCACCAGGCTCAAACAGTGCGTGTCACACTAAAGTCCATCTGTACATGTATATTTTATTCCTTGTGTATTTGACTGTGAATTCTATGCTTTTACCCTAAACATTTGTACTTGTATTACTGCGTGAACAGGCAACCTGCGTCTGTCCTACTACTTCATATTGATGTGAAAAACATCTCAACGTGGTTTGGCAGAGTGTGATTAGTCAGGTATGAGAGTCAAGAAGACGTACAGTTGATGAAAGACAAGATGGCTGTCACTGTTGATTTAAGGGGACGACAGAAGGGAGGTGACTTGGAGAGAGAGGCAGTAAGTGGAGGGTGGTGTGGAAGCCTCTCCGTCACACTGATGAGAGGGTTGTGACAACATGAGTAATAGCCACATGTTCAGATACAAGGCGTAGATTTGGGGAACATATAACAGCCACATAATAAAATGAGGAATAACTGAGAGCTGACCTCTTCCCCCAAATCCCATGTGCCTGCTTCTAGTGCTGTCAAAACAGCTGAGACTGGGAAAGTACATGGATTTCACAGAAATATTGCAACAAGCAATTTGGGATCTCTTTTTCAGCCACAAACAAAAAAAAACCCCACAAACACAACATGACATTTAACTCCTTTATTACATCACTTGTTCAGTAATAAGACTAAATCAAACTCATTCCTGCTTGACTTGAGGTTCACGGTCAGGACCCAAAGATACACATGCTCTCTATCTTTCTCTCTCTCACACAGACACACATACATACATACATACATAAAGACATCTTCCTTTCTCACATTATCAGGCATAATGGAGGTGTAAAATTACCATTTGTGGCCTTGCAATGGTTAAGAAATGCCACCCTCTTGTGGATAAAAGCAGCAAGTACAGGTAACACTGTCCCAAACCTCAATGAATACATTTGGGTTTTAAGTTAAATTCCCATTAAAACTATAAACATTTATCACCCATGTCTTATAGTAGCTAGTGTGTTACAGCATTGGTTTTCTTCCATTCTACAGACTTTTACAGCAAACTGTCACACAACAGCACGGCAGCTCCGAATGGAGCTGTCACATTACTGAAGAGAAACGGGGCTGCTCCAAAAGGGAGCACAGCGTGAACTGAGAGGTTAATGGCGGCACACACCCAGCACTAGACAAAGGAAACACAAGAGACACGGAGACAAAGAAGTGATGCACAGCTGAAGCAGTGTGTCTAGGGATGGGTGTGAGCATTTGAAAGTCTGCCAACTGGGATTGTGGCAAGGATTTAATTATTGTTAGAGGTTGCTAAACAGGCTCAAGATGGCGGCTTTTGTATGCTAGATTCATACAAAAAAACGCACCAGTGTGGTGGTGAGTAGCAGGGTTGGAAAACCATTGTTTTCATTGTCCAATGACTTTGCTGACAAATGAGTCCAGCTCGTCATCATCTTTGATCCCCACAAAATGGTCGACGACATCACCTCCCCGCATGGCGATGACAGTCGGGACGGCAGATACCTGGGGATGGACGAAATCATAGTTTAAATAAATAGTTAGTAGAGATTAATCTATCAATAGGTTGCGTATGTGAGTTCAGTGAAATGAAGCATCCTGAAAGAAATAATTAATGGCATCTAACAATAGGTGCTGCGTATTAACCTTAAGGTTTACATAACGAAATCATACAACAAAAGCACTTTGACTCTCACCCCATACTCGATAGCCAAGTCTGTGTGATCGTCTATGTCAACTTTTGCCATGGCAACGCGGCCTTTCTGTTTTGCAACAGCTTTCTCCAACCTTGGTCCAAGGATCTTACAGGGACCACACCACCTAAAAAAAAAACACACACACACACACACACACACACACACACACAGCCACGGTCAAAGCATTTATTCTTCAAAACATCACAGTATTCAGTTTGACCAGTATGACAATAATTTTGCATAAAACTATTTTAGTAACATGGTGGCATATTATGTAAAGCAAGAGCCTTACATAGATTACATCCTGTATTAACAGGATTACACTAAGGAAATGAAAACCAGCCCACCAGCAACTTTTCTTTATTTTATAACAATAAATTAATTGTAGAAATAGAGTCAATTTATGCCAATACACATCTCTAAAATGTTATCCACTGGACCTTTAAATGTAGTCTTGAGCCTGAAAGCAGCTGCTACCTTTTACTATAAAATGTATGTACAGTGTCTTACCTTATGTTGCTGCTGTTGTCATGTTCATTCTTTCAATACATTTTACTTGACTATTAGTGTTGTTGTATGTACAGTACGTGCCTCATGCTAATGTCCTGATGACACACGAGTTATAACCGGTTTTGGAGCAGCAGCCATCAGGTGTTTGCTATTATCCTTTTAAACTAATCACTTCATTATTTCTGCACGTAATGGCATTATTGAGTGAGTGTGGGTAAAGTGAAAGTTTCCCTTTCTCACTCTGACGAGTCAAACATATCCTGTCAAAAAGCGTATAAAAAGCCTATAATAAAACAATATAACAGATTATAAAGAACCAGACGTAATTTACTACTTCTCACACCTTTAAAATAGTGAACAGCAGAAGTTTTACACAGAGGTAAACACAGTTTAGGATGGCAGCTGTAAAACTGGTTGAGTGGCTGAAACAGTCTTGACCTTTGAGCTCGACAGTTTTAACCTTTTAAATGCTGCTGTGTTGGTCATTTTTCAGAAACCTGTGAAATTATTCCACTCAGTTCCTCAAAGATAGTGGTTTAAAAAAACTTATCTCAGTCCAAAAAAGTAAAAATAGATCCACATATCAAGTGAGATAAACCTGACATCAGAATGCACTTGAAATAGTACTTGCAGTAAAAAGAAAATCAAGACCCTATGGAGATGATAATCCTATTGTAAGACACAGGATATCCTGTTGCTGTACCTCACATGGCGGTTCCCATGTGTACATGTGTTAGTATTTTTAACAGCGAGACATACACACTCACACTGTATGCAACACATGCCGCCATTTAAAGAGACAAGACAGCTGTTCAAGAAGGGCTTTTTCCAAGGTCAGAGGATGAAAACCTGAACTACAGTCCAACATTAACTGTTCAAGCTGACGTCATAGTATCTTTTGGACTAAAGTTGGCTAGCCTAGAACCCAACTCCTCCCACAGAACCGTTTGGAGACAAAGACGACCATAATAAAAACTTAGATTAAAAAAATTAATAGAAGCAGGGTGAAAGATTAAGACCTCAAATAACTAAGTTTAAACTAGCCCTTAATGGGCCTTTTCACAAAGGCCTGCATGTCTTTAACATTTATCTTCTGTACAGATAAAAATCAGTGTGATTTATATTTGTTTAATATTTCCAAAACAGAGAGATCTGTGTCTTTCACATTACTTTATGCCATATAGAGGGTTTTGAGAAGCGCACTCAACTTGCCAATTATCCACATTTATATAAAAATGTGGAGACACATGGATGTGAAGTAATTAATAGCCTTCAGTGTTTTGAAAAAATATAGAGCTTAAAAATGTAAGGGATAAAAACTGCATAATTAATTGACAATAAAATAATGTTAATTTGTTTTGAGCAGTGTACCATAATGTTCTTTGTTTTCAAATTCAAAAAGTAGATGGAAGTTTTGAAATCATCAGAGAACTCACTGCGCATGGAAGTCGATTAGCACAGGCAGTTCGTTGTTGATGACCCTCTCTGTGAAGTCTTCATGGTCCTGAACATTGAAGGAGACTGTCCGGCTGAAGGTGTGAGGAAGGGAGCGAGGCAGAGAGCGTGACGGTGAGAGGAAGAAGACCCGGCTTTGAGCAGACTGAAGGGAGGTGGAAAAAGAAGAAGAAGCCATGGTGGCCGTGGACGTTGGGAGACAGCGGATATCTTTTGTAGACAGTGTCCAAATTCTACGTATTAGCAGTCTGTGAGCCATCTGTAGAGAAGACATGAGGAAACAGAAGGTTAGTGATGAATTAAGTTCTACATGTAAGATTAAAATGTTTTATTAAAGCTGCTCAGTCACGTCGTCTTCTGGCTCGTCAGTTGCTGCCAACAGCATTCCCCTTCCTCCTCTCTAAATCACCTCATGAACACATTTCATGATGGGAGGCATTTATTTACTGTTAAGCAGTGGCCTAACCTCACAAGCAGAGAAAACCGCCTCCTCTTTTTGGAGTTCTAGCTGATCCTGATTGGATCTAGATTTGCTGCCAGAGCTCTGAGACTGAAGCCACTTTCACACCAACATGAGTGGGATTTGTGAACCTGCTAAAAAAGGTCATTAACATAAACATTTTTCTAATGTTATATAAATGTACTGACTGACACCAGTTGCCATTAAGTGAACTACAGTTAGTACCCTGTTGCTTGTGTGTGTTAAGGACCCTGCAGACCAGAGAACTGCAACAATTTAAGTTAATGTCAGGCACATTTACCCACAGCAATATGATGCCCTAACTGAACCTACATTCACTGTAACATATGCAGAAATCACTCATTTCCTGAATGACAGACTGCTGCAACTAACGATTATTTTCTCAATTAATCGAGTACTTGTTTGGTCCATAAAAAGTAAAGAAAAATGTTGATCGGTGTTTCCCAAACCAGGAAATTGTGATGTTCTGTTTTGTCCACAAACCACGTTTTCAGTTTTAATGATTTCTTTGTCAAATGGAGCAATATTCACATGTAATAAGCAGAAAGCTTCTTCTAACTAAGCAAATATTTGTTGAAGCAAAACAGTCAGGACCAACCGTAAATGTCGTATTCTTCAGACTTTCCAGGAAAAATTGTCCTTAATTAAATATGTATATTTGTTGTATATACACACACACACATACATATACATATATGTATATATATATATATATATATATATATATATATATACATATATATATATATATATATATACACATACATACATACATACATATACACACACACATACATATATATACATATATATATACACACACACACACACACATATACACACATATATATATATATATATACACATACATACATACATACATATATATATATATATATATATATATTTCTTCAAATACATGACACAAAATTGCACTAAAATAGATAAACATAACACTAAAAATAAAACCACAGGCTGCTGTAGGCAACTGAAAATGTCAGAGAGGGTTTAATTTTGAAGTTACTTCATGCTAACATAATCTTTTAAAAAAAAGTATATGTAAACTGCACAACATTATATACCATATTATACATATTGATTTATTTAAAATTCTTTCCAGTTTGACAGTGATAGAGGTCACAGCAGAGGGAGTGCACAACACTGTGTCCCATACAGGAACACTTATGTAAGGTCTGCATGTTTACAGCCTCTCTCCCTCTATACACTGTCTATACACTATGGGTGGGTGTTTTTTTCCAATATGATTTACGTTCACTTAGCAGAGGCAAAACAAGCTCAAACGAAGTTTAACTAGATTCTCATAGTCAACACAGTTACACACCTTTAAAAAGCCACCATAAACTGCGGTCGGTCTTATCTGATTTAAAGTAATCCACTTAAAACCCTGCATGGATTTACAAATGGTTATCACTAGTCACTTAAGTCATTCAAAGCAAAACATTTCCATTTTTACTTTGTTGGTTGCAAATATTTCCTGGTCAACTTGAATGTAATATTATAGCATCTTAATTTAGAGGATTCAGAGTATGTTCACCTTTTTTTGACAGACAAAACTATTTAACAATGCTTTCATTACTTGTTTAAAGTATGTTAATCCACCACAGCATGAAAAAAAGAATCCTAACAATCCTGGGTTTTTCTAGGATTATCCGTCTCTGTTAAGTGGGCTGTGGTGCAACAAAAACACAGGGAGAGAATCTTCTTCGTTACTCATGGTCTCAGAACTTCTACAGCGGTTCGTCACCTCATCCCCTTTCCACCATATCACTGACTGACTCCACCCATCTCAACCACTGCAACCCTAACCCTAGTGAACAAGGTGTGTTATATACATCATAGTTCCTGATCTAAAACAGAATAAAACCTTTATCATGAAGTAGACAATTAAATGAACAATTTCACTTCTTTGCTTTACAGCCACTACGACACCATGTGGCCCATATATAAAGATGTACATTTTGTTGAAATAAACCGTGAACTACAATAAGTGTTTTTAATGTTCAATCAACCCATAACGATACAACTATCAAGGTATGAAGATAGAAAAAGTAACTCAACCAACAAAAGAAGTTTAAAACCACATTAATGATGAGTTGAATGGGGTCTTTTTGAAAAAGACCACAGAAATTCACTGGTGAACCTCGACATTAAAGCTGAATAGTGGTTTAAATAAGTCCATGAAGAATGAATGAACCAACATATTCATCGGTTACATCCACTTACAGGTTTACATGATGTGGCTGATTGGTGTGCTCATGGAAATTGGTAAATAAGTTTTAAATGTCATAATAATACATATTTTGCTTTAATAGAGCTGAGGTTACAGTTACAGTCATCCAACTTTTAGTTTGATCGGAGCATACGAGTTAACATGTTTATTATACACATTGTTATAAGACAAACAGACAGTGATATTAGAGGGTGATTGGTTGATGCCAATTTTTAGATGCAGTCCATAACCATTAGCTTATACTGTATATGATACATTATTTTTTAATAGATATAATATGTTTGGCCTTTTTCCTTTTTTTCTCCTCCATCTGATAAAATATTGCCATTTAATATTAACAAATGATACATAAAATTGCTCCACTGAAACACACATATTATATATGTGTATTTAAGTGGCTGGAGAACATGAGTGTTGTTATTGAACAACACTCATGTTCTCCATCTCCAATCTGCATTTGGTACCTGCACTGTGGTGCACTTACACACTCTGAATATATATTGAATCCATTAAATGTTAAACAAATTGAACAGATCCGTTTTTTTCAGATCACCTCTGCTACCTCATTGACTTCTATGCTACAACTATCATTCATTTATTATTCGAAGTTATATCGACATCTGCTGTGACATGAAAGGGCAGAACATTATGTTTATTTCACTACAGACGAGACCAAACAAAATCTGCAGTTGGGGGCAGGGAAGAAATGTAAATATACACTGCGTATCGTATTGGTTATCGACCCAAGCACTCCCGATATATCGGCAAAACTCCCATATTGTGTATCCTTAACACTACATGGCAATTATAGTCTCAGATCCAACCTTACTTTTAATATATATACAGAGAGAAATAGCTGTTGTTGCACTAATAAAGATTATTATGTGACATAAATGAACTGACAGGACGTTATATTATTAGTGTGTCAGTTAAGCTAGCAAGACTTTTCAACAGTTGGACGTGTGGACACCGTGATACGGCCATGTTGTTCTGCTGTGACGATACACACACTCACAATCACACTCACACCAAAGCCGCATAAGATAGAAATAATCGGTCAGTGTCAAAATGTTTGCTCTTTATCTGCCGGCGGCTCGTCCCCTCCATGAACAGCCGTCACATATGACTTTCCCCCTCCTTCTCCTTCACCTCCTCCTCCTACTTCTAACCGCTTCCCGCCGCCTCCTCTTCTCATACTCAAACTCAAAACATAAAAGCGTAACACTTCCATGAACACTATTCATTTAAAAGACGACACATGTGAATTAAAGTGATGCTGAGAGTTGTTATTTCTTACCTTGCTGTTTCTCTGGAGTTGATCTTGACCTCGCAGACCAACTTAGTACTTCCGCTTTGGTGCCGAAGATTAAAAAAAAAAAACACACACACACACAGAGAAAGAGACGGAGCGGCTTTTATCGCTCTGTACTGTGAGCAGCGACACCACCAGGCCTGGCAGGGAAACACAGCGTGGCACCAGAAGCTAAGGTCCTGTAACTGGCCACCATCTCAAGTCTATTGCAATATTACTTAAATTATATAATATCATATATAATATATATATATGTATATATATATATATATATATATATATATATATATATAATATTATCTTCACACTGATATTGCACTTCAGTGCCATTTATCCCTGTGCAATAGTCCAATTATGTGCAATAACTAGTAGCATAAATCACTTTTGTAAATATAATCCATATTTTCTTTACAGTATTTAGTTCCTCTACATATCTAAATACATAGTGTTGATGTAAATTGCATATCTTATTTAATTTAATTTAATTTAATTTAATTTAATTTAATTTAATTTAATTTAATTTAATTTAATTTAATTTAATTTAATTTAATTTAATTTTATTTTATTTTATTTTATTATTTGTTTCTTTAGGTAACCTAAGCCATTCTGTTCTGTCCTTTGTAATCATGTATGCTACTGCACAAGTGAATTCCCCCGTTGTGGGATCAATAAAGTACAATCTAATCTAATCTAATCTAATCTAATCTAATCTAATCTAATCTAATCTAATCTAATCTAATCTAATCTAATTCAAAAATCCTTAAATTAAATAAAGAGTTACATGTATTTGCCTCCTTCCCTGAACACATTATGGAATTTACCACAGATAATAAATCAAGACTATACTCTACCAGACCAGGGTTCTGTTATACAGTAGTTAATGTGTTTTATGTAAGTAACCTAAACTTGTTTGGTTAATGTAGTTATATGTAAGAGAAATATGTTATATTAAGTCATAAAATGGCCATTGTTTTTAGCTGAAACTCTGGTGTTGTTTAGATTTGGTCAACCAATAACACAACTTAGACTCTAGACCAGAGAAGAAGGAAAAAAACAAGTTTGTTTGCAGTGGAGATGCATTAAAATATAAATATATCATCTTAAAGCAGAGAGCAAGTTGAAGACAGTTATGCAGGTGTGGATCATTCTCTCCAAAGAAGCAATCGTTTCAGACAAGGTTGCTTAATACTTTCACTCAACCTCCCTCCCTCCCTCCCTCCCTCTCTCACACACACTTTTACACACACAGATACATTAGTAAGTGACTAGTTTATTACTAACTACAAAACAAGTAAAGCAATATTGAATAAAAATAAGATTATAGTGTTCAATGGAAGTTTAATCTAAAGAAACAGACCAGGTCTAGTGTTTGGTTTGACCAGAAACGCATTAAAATTGAACTTAGACACTGCCCTTACAGCCAGCAGTATGTCATTTCAGACATCTAACAAACCCAAAAGCTCTGTTGTCTTAATCAATTTTGTATTTGCGTTATTATTCATAGTCATAAAAACTTTATTGAAATTCACAAGAGCATCCATAGCAGCATAAAATAGGAGATAATGTACTGCATGATTAATTAAATATGATTCATACAGGATATCCCACCTGCTGTTTACTGAGCCTGGATGATTATGTGTGTAAAAATATTTTAAAAAGCAGTGAGTTGTGTGTGCGGCTCCAGGGTTTTGAAATAAACTATTGACATCTTTGCGCTCATGCTTATATTTTATGGATGGACTGAGACTTTCATGTCCAAGAGAGCAGTGGGATGAAAGAGAGCAGGTGGGTGGTATGGAATAGAGACATGTGTCATCTCTGGCTCAGCGAGAAAAAGTCAGACTGGACAAGACACTGGACTGAGAAGCGACACGGAGGGAAAGGAAAAAGGGTTTTGAAGAACAACGATGTTTTGGTTAAATGAAAATCCAGGATGAGGAATGGTGGAAGGTGAGTCTGATCTTCGAGGTATTTCTACTATGACGTATTGGAATTGTCATGACGACCACAAGGATCCAGGATGAGGAGTCAGTGTTGTTTGACTCCTACATACATGTGTATTCTGCTGTCTCATTTCTGCCCATCTTCTGAAGCTTTTAATTATTTTTGCCACATTTTTCTCATTGAAAAACAATCCACAGTTTTTAGAGGAAAGAAACAGCAAAGATGGTTTCTTCTACATATTCAGAAGAATACTTTTTGATCATTTTAGACTTTGGACTGTTGTGGATTTGTATTTGACATTTCTGAACTGGTGATGGACACATTTCTGGACGCTGGAAAACATCCGAGTCACATTTTGTGAGGTTTTAAAATAACAAAATGGATGAACGTTTTGAGAGGAGAGTAGGAGTTTCGGCACCCCCTTCCGCTCTTCGACCTCCTCCTCTGTTCCGCAGCATAGAATCGTCCGGTCTCTGTAGCAGAGCACCCCCACACCGACGACTCCGCTCTATATTCGGCAGATCTAGAGCTGTGTTGCCTGCAAACACACACAACACTCAAGCTTCCGACATACACACCTTTACAGATATACTGACAGGAAACCATGCTTCCACGTGTCTGTACCCACTGAGGTGCAATGGTGCACTTTCAGAGGATATTCAGTCCAATAAAGTGCTGAATACATTTGAGCCTGAAATGGATTCGGATCTGCAAAGAACAGCTGTGTTGACTTCAGGAGTCTTTGCAAATACATCATCTTTCAACTCACCGGGTCCTCAGGTGCAAAGTGGGAAGCAAGACGGACTGCGGTTTTCTCCCCTCTCTCCAAGTCCAAGAGTCAACAGCAGAAACAAAGGCAGACAGAGAAGGTTGGTGACTCCACTTCAGACATCTGACGAGCCTGTGATCAAAGCAAAGCAGCATCAAAAGAGAGGAAAGAAGGTGGACTGTGCAACAAAATATGTGGCACCACCATCACTAAGTAAAAAAGACGAGGATGCCAGGCTCTGTGAATGGCTACAAAGTCTGGGCATTGCAGAGAGCAAGGAGTCTGAGAACTCCATCACCACAAACAACCAGCGACGGCTATTTGTATCCAGGTGCAGCGCGAAATCCAGAGAGACAGACGCGGCAGTGAGCCACAGGAGAGACAGACGCCCCCATTTCCTACCTCCCATCTATCAGTCAGGCTCCCTCCTGCAAGTGCCCCTCCTACTTCCAGAAAACTCCCCCCCGCCCTCACCCTGCTCCTACCCAGATGCTCTCATCCGTCCACTACCTGTGCCGCCACTGCAGCCGGGCTCATCGAGGAGGAAGTGAGATGTTGGGAAGCTAGTGAAGGGGCGACCGCTCACTTCCTCAGGTCTGATCACTCTGGTTTGCCATGATACGATTTCTGATGTTAGATTACAAAACACAATAGAATAGAAAATTTTAGTTACAATGAGTGATATCTAAGGGTAAGACTGCAGATTGCAGCTCCCTTCTCTTTGTCCCAAGCGCATCAGGCAACTACGGTGGCCTTTGCATACCAGAAAGTATGTGAAGTGTCCCGTGTCTCTCTTGGTTTATTCTTCGGGTTTATTGTAGGTGGAGCTGTCCTTCATTTGCATAGGAAGCTTCTGTTTGTATGCACAGGCTTCTGTAGAAACAGCCTCCAGAAAACTGGACTTGCCCACAGTTCTTTTTATTTTTACATAATTACACACTTGTACAAAAGAGACCTGTGGGATATATATTACATTTCTGCCATCCTAAAGGTTACACACTGGTCCTTTAATGTCATGGATCTTAAATACACCTGTTCAAAACTCTTTCCACATTTTCTTTCCATTGACAATGAACATGAACGCTTTTTAAAATATACTTGTACTTTTATTCTTTGTGCCATTATTGGACCATGTCATGTGAAGACATGCATCAATGTCAAAAGGGGAACAGGGAACCACTGCTCAGATCATGTATACATAAAGGATGAATACATGAATTTCGGTATTTGGTAATTTGTCAATATTTTTTGTACATCTTGTGCAGCCCTAATGGAGGGAAAATGCATTTTGTTATTTTGTTGTCGCTGATGTATTATTAAGCCTCTGTTTGGTCTTTGTGAACAGAAACAATGTATCATTATTTGGATGCTGTGTCCTTCATATGAAACCGGGCTCTGTGAAGCAAAACTATCAGACCAGACAGAGGGAGTGTTTGTGTGTATACAGCAGCCACGCAGGGGTAGGAAGTGTTTATTGACTGGATTTTTTTTTTTTTAAAGCATTCTGAGAATTTACTTCAGAAACTTTTTGTTGGTGCATATTTGTGTTTTCAGTCATACGCCAACCTGTTTGTGGCCGTGTCGCTTTACTAGAGCAATGTTCCTGTTCTCTCATTAAATTAAATTTAATAAAATCACTTCCTGTGTGCGGTACGTGAATGTCGCAGGGCAACACCAGGTCTAAACACAACTATAATGAGATGTTTATGTATGAAAGTTTTAAACTGACCAGTGTTTTAAATAAAAGTAACATTGTTCACTTTAATAGTATCTTAAATGCTAGTAAGTTAAAATTCAAATTGATTTAAATGAAAATATTTGGAAAATGATTGATGTTAATGAAGTATTAATTCAATATGGTAGTAAATTAAGTTGTATTTTTAGAGTGAATGAAATTAGTAAAATAATCAAATGTCGAGAGACATCTTCATTTCAGGCCCACGGTTTGTTTGTTCTTTCATTTTTTGTCATACTCTAATTTTTCCAGGAGAGGGCGATGTCATTTGAACAGACAGCAGGTAGAGTGTGTGTGTGTGTGTGTGTGTGTGTGTGTAGTGGGGGGGATTGAGGGTGGTTTATTAGACTGTAGCCGTTGGGGCCTGAACAGAGCGGCGCTCTGTGTCCATGCTGAGGTGGGATCTGTGTGTCAGGACCAGAACACACAAGCCTCAGTCCTTCTTACCGCTCGCCTCGCATTCCCCTCCTGCACATGTTTACCCTCAAACGCAGCCCAAACTGTTTGTCAGTGAGGCTCTTTTTTTTCAAGGCAGCTCGCCTCCACCTCCCCAGCCCTTCTTCCGCCAAATAAACATTGCACCGGAAATTACAGGGATATCTGGGATTTTTGTGGGGTCCCGGTGGAAAGGAGGAGAAGGTTGGAACAAGAGGGCTCTCTGTGACACCTCGGAGGTGAAGGGAGGGCGAAGACGCAAGGAGGGAGGGAGGATCGAGAGGGGAGGGCGTGACCTTGCCTCGGTTGGTCGGTGGGCACCATTAGTAAGATGCATATTCACTGACAAACAGGTACAGGTGACCCACTTTCGTTCGACCCCATCAGGAGACCCGGGGTCCGTGCTAAGCCTGACCTCTCTTGTCACCATAGCAGCTGAGTATAGGGGGTAAAGGTCAAAGGAAAATGATCCCCTGTGACGCAGAGCAGGCTGTTCTGCATGTCTCCTCGCCCGATAACAACTTCTACAAGTGCTGCACCTGATCGTTCATCTCTCCTGGCCGTTGACTCCCACTCCTCACTTGTCTACAGTTGGGAATACAAAAGCCATTGATGGAGTGGAGGTTTCATGAGAGCCCAGGCCGACAGAGCACACATTAATGGCAGGGTGTGTGTGTGTGTGTGTGTGTGTGTGTGTGTTCTTTACGTACACAGGACACTCCCTCCCGCCTTTGTGTGAGAGTTTAGCGAATTAGACGGAAAGGATCCGCACGCCTTAGAACTTCCACTGAAAGGGCTTCTTTTTTTGAGCAAAACCAACTCTTCCTCAGACAATTGATAAACTCACATCATCAAATCTACAAGAAAACCTCACCTACTACTTCTACCTTACCTTTAAAGTCTTTTATTTATTATTATTTGATTGCGATTTTAAGTTGCAATGTCCTTTTACGGTTTTATTTTCCTGTTTTAAAACTTAATCCCGGTTGAAACAGCCTTAAAATGGTGTGATCTGCAATGTCCTGCAGTGACCTAGCCGTTTTAACAGTGTCTCTACTCACTCCCCGTAAACGCAGACGTCTTCGTTTGCTTATAAAAGCCTGGTGTCGTTCTGTATCACCGTAGTTATTTAAACCTTGTATTTGTCTCAGTTTGTGAAACTGTATCCTCAGTGACTTCTAGCTCCCCTCACATGTCCCTCTGCTAGTCTCTCATCTTTTTTTAAATGTTGTGCCGCCATTCTTTCTTCTATTACCGTTGGCCTGTAATCGGCGCATTCTGAATGACTGTTCCTTCTGTTGATTATAGCGCAAATAAATGCATATACTGTATATAGAGTATATGTATATGGGGAAAACTAAGTAATTGTACAAATAAACATTTTAATGAATGCCTTTTACCATTTGTTATTGAGGGTATGAACGTCTAAAGAGGTCTTTGCTCTGACTAAAGTGAGTAATGAATGATGAATTTGAAGCCAGTGTCAACTTGAGAACATGTAACAGAGCAAATGGGTTTGCACGAGTATGGGATGGCACACGTGATAGCTCTATGATTACACACCAGTGAGGACATTTTGGCTGATCCTCATGTGTTGTTTTAAAGGTTAAGACTTGGTTTCAGGGTTAAGCGTTTAGTTGTGATGGTTAAGGTTAGGGTAAGGGTCTAGGGATTGTTATGTCTTTGAGTGTCATCGCTATAAATGCTGCACAAACGTGTGTGTGTGTGTGTGTTCCTCCATCTTTCTCTCTCACCCAGCACCACTCATACCGATCTATGTTTCAGTGTTTGGGAAGTCAACAGTAGAGTTCCTGTTCTTAGTTTAAAAATAACTTTAGGACTAAAATTCCTTGCTCCCCCCCGCGCTGCCCCCCACCTCCTCTCAATCTTTCTTAATGGTGCGCTCCTAAATTCTCTCTTTGCTTGTTTTTCTTCCCCCCAATTTCCATGTTTTGGAACAGACTGTGCACCCTGTGTGTGTGTTTTCTTTTTGTCTATACGTACCTGTGCGAGCGCACACACACACACACACACACACACAAAAACACTTGCATTTAAAAGACAAACAAAAACGCATTCCATTTTCAGAAAGAACATGATGTTGTCCTACTGTATCCTAGTGAAGCTCCCTGCAGGACAATATTGCAAATAGCTGATTAAGAAACAGCAATAAAATGCTGTACCACAGCACCATCATCATGCTGCAGTTGAGCAGATCTAATGACCTGTGCGCTTGCCATCTCAGTTTAGGACACATTAGCGTGCCAAAATCTGCTCATAGTTGCTCATAAAAAGTTGAGCTGATGCTTATAGACAGGGGTGTCAAACTCAAATGACCTGGGGGCCAATGAGCATCTAGTCTGGTCAAGAGGGGGCCTGGTCTAGAGGAAAACAACAGAGAAAAAAACAACTGCTCAGTAGTGGGTGGGAAATATGAGCTGAAAATGATAGCACTGTTCCATCATGATAGAACAATAAAGATATTCAAGATGATATTTCGCAGAATTTCAAAGTAAAAGTGCTTGTTTTGATATGTAACGGTGTATACCTCACCATCATAACATATTTGTGATGCAAAATAAATCAATAAATCTAAAATTAAGCAAAAAAACTGTCAATAAGAACATCAGAAAATCTAATATATGTAATTTCATGTTAATATTTAGTATTATATTCTGTCTATATTCTATCACCACAGCCACATGAGCTATGTTTAAAGGAAGGTTGTGGGCCAAGTTTTCATAGTAGCATGATATTAAGTGATGGGCCACATGTAATCGATTGGGGGCCACATGTGACCCACGGGCCGACAGTTTGACACCTCTGCTTATGGAGATAGGATATCATTCAACAGTGAATGTTGAGCAGCAAAGTCGTAATACTGTACCCTCTACCTGCGGAAAATGACACTTCCCTTTTCTATTCGCTACCACCCCAATTTGAATGAATTCCCTCAGTGAACATTTACATAACACAACTGCTGGTGGAGGAAGCTTTGAACTATCAAAGTCATCATAAATCTTCACAAATGATGATCCATTTTTTTTAAATGCATTATTGGAATTCCATATATGCAGCTCTAAAATGTTCTCAAATGACATAAAGCTAATAATTGCTACTGAAAATGAGTCCAACAGAGAAACCTTTGAGGCCATGAGAAGAGCTGCTGATCTTGTGAGGCCTCTTTTTGTAAAGTATATGTGTGGACTTAAGGATATTTAGATAATGACATGACCTATTGTCACCCCTCCCTAAGAGTTTTATGATTTATACACGAGAGAGACATGAGTCCTCATTCCTCCTCTCCTTTTCCTTTCATTTTACCTCCTCAATTGTGACGTGGCGTAAGTTGTATTCGGCCCATATTATAAGCATGTACGAGAAATGATAATAACAATTATAGCAAAACAAGTTGGTCACAAAAAAAGACACCTGCATATTCATATTCATGTGTTGTGTAGTGTCTGAAGAGTGGGAGTTGTGGCAGCAGGTGTGGCAGAAGCTTTCCTAAACAAACACTCCACACCTGTCTTCCTCTCACTCTCCCCCCTCCACTTCCACTCCACTCATGTGTTGGATAAACACACTCTTTCACACAGACTCACAAAGCTCTCCTTACTGTGAAACCTGCACGTTTCTGCTTGACTCATAATGTTGTGTTCTTTGTGGCATAATATCAGGAATGAAAGGGGAGTCATTGTATTATCCTCTTTTTTCTTTAAACCGCTCGCTCGCCGTAAAACACCGGTTGTCTCGCTTTTATTTCCACAGACTTGTTTTCGAAGGTCTCGTCTGTTGCTCACCTGCCATACACCCCCCCCCCCCCACCACTGCCGCCACCCCCACCCACCTACGCAACTCCAACCGTTCCTTTGACTTTTTAATGGAAGGTTGTTTTTCTTCCAGTGACCTCTTAAAGCGGACTCGAGTTAACGTCCAGCGTCAGCTCCGAATGTCAAAGGTCACGACACAGGGCAAGTGTTAGCGTCTGATGAATGCCTGGACTTTGGTGTGTTGGAAAAATCATCATGTTTGTTTGTTATGTCTAGGGTGGAAGCCACTGAGGCCAGAGTGAAAATGACACATTTGTTGATGAGTCCATGGAACTCGAATATGAAAACAACAAAAACATTCCACTTTGTGTGTGTGTGTGTGTGTGTGTGTGTGTGTGTGCGTGCGTGTGTGGTGAGGGTGTAAACACACTCGCTTGCACAAGCTTTGGCGGATCCAGTGGGTTTTTTTCTCGACATGTTGGGCTTGTTTACATGGACCTGTTACATCACCTCCTCACACTGACAGAGAGAGAGGGATTGTGTGGGAAGAGGATGGAGGTTTGGTAAATACATAATTTTGCTCTCTGTATAGGCCTCTGTGTGTGTGTGTGTGTGTGTGTGTGTAAAGACAGACTGTACTGCACAGGTATTATGGTGTGTATGGGTCCTACTATTTCTGTATTAAGTGCTTGTGGAATGTGCTGCTGATACGCAAATATGAGTATGTAAGTGTACGTGTATGTGCAGAAGTGAAAAGGCAGAAACTTTACAATATTATAGAAAGCAGAGAAACACAACAGTTCACACAAAGAGCAAACACTATAGGCATCAGTGGAGAGAGAAAAACAACTCACTGGAACAGGAACAGGAAGAAATCTCTATTATTTACACACACATTAATGCTGCCACTGTTGTATTTTTCTTTCTTTTTTATTGTCAAGCACTTTGAAATTTGTCGTTGTTGAAATGTGCAACATAAATAAACTTGCATTACCTTGCCTCAAAAGAATGTAAAAGAAATGAAAGGTTTACGATTAAAGGTGGGATAAAAGGGGTAAAAGAAGTACATAAATAAATAAGTTAAAGGAAATAACAGGATAATGCTGAAGAGGATTAGGGCCACACTGGAAACACATATTTGAGTTCTGACTTTAAAATCTAAGTTTAAATAAATGAATAAATGAATAAATAAAATGGCCAGTAAATCTTTTTATGTTTAATTTACTTCTGAGTTGGTGCCAATCCCAGCTGACATAGGGAGAAACCAGTCCATGACAGGGCCACATAGAGGCAAACAACCATCCATTCTCACACTCTCACCTATGGGCAATTTAGAGTGTTCAATTTTGCCGAACCCTCAAATCTGCATGTGTTTGGACTGTGGGAGGAAACCGGAGAACCTGGAGAAAACCCACACACACACGGGGAGAACATGCAGAAAGACTCTCGTTACGACCGGGTCGTGAACCCCGGTCTTCTTGCTGCAAAGGCAAGAGTGCTATAATCATATATTATTTGTGTATAATAATAAACGCAATTATCACAAAATAAACAAGATTTAACTGAGTAAAATGCAAGTGAATATCGTATTATTTTATACAAGTAATATGAATATCATCTCTTAGTCTGGGATATTTTTTATAGTAGATGTCACTGAATTCCCTGACTTCACCTGACTTTACCATCTTAGGTTTAAGTAAAGACTTACCTTCACTTAAGTAAGGGTGTGTGAACCTCTTTCCCTACTGAGCAGCTTGTACCTACTGAACACTCCACTTTAACTGCAACCCTGTTGTTTAAGTGCATTTAAAGAGGATGAAAGGGGCGGGATGTTGGCACAAATTAGCACAGCCATCCCTCTTCTTAATCATATACTGTAGGAAACTGCAAAGGAAAACAACAATTTAACCACCACACAGTCCCTCTCACTGAATTTCAACAAGCAGCCCAATGCCTGAGTGTGTGTCTGTGAGTGTGTGTCTCAGCCTACAGCTCAGGTGCTGAGATGGCCAGTTTCCTGTGTGCATGACTACCGGGATGACAAGAAGATTATCCGGGAGTTTGCTTTTCTCAGCCACCACTCATTCTGGACACCTGAATAAAAAACTTTAACGAAAAAAAAAAAACCTTGTCTGTTTACATGCTGTGTGTGTGTGTGTGTGTGTGTGTGGGGAAAGCGGTGACTTGGCTGGGAACCTGCGATTAGGTAAAAGGGATGTGGGGGCTAAAGACAGGATATGGAGGGAGGAAAAGAGTGTGATGATTTGCAATGGGAGATTATCATAATCGTTTTAAACATCGCTATCACTCAGTGGTGTAGTCACAGCCCGCTCTGCTTCCCTTGTACGTATCTGTCCAGCTCTTGTCTTAAAGTATTTTCATAAAGTGGGGGAAGGAAATTGCTCGCTGTTTTCCATGGCTGCCCCAAGTATTAATGTAGCAGCTGAGTATATTTACTTTACTTCTCACAAAGCAGCAGCCGGACAGAGGTATGCGTGTGAAAAGGACTTTAAAGCATCAAAAATATTATTTTCGCTCAAACATAAATAAATAAACACCTAAAAGCCAGGTCCTCTGTGGAATGTAGTAATTCTCAATTTTTATGAATGACTGCATTCATGTTTGACCACGCCCCCCCACCCCTGGATCTCCGAGCCCGGCCCCACCCCTCTTCGGCCCTGTTGGGACACCTTGGCCGAGCGCCTGCCTCCTAATTGGCTGGAGGAGGACGGGGGTGGGCGTGGCCGCCACAAAAAGCACGGCGCTGATATAAAAACAAGGCTCGAAACTTTGATCGATGAGAATTTACAAGTGATGGGGCACGCGCGAGCGTTGTCGCGCAGGTCGGATTAAAAAAAGAAAATCTCTGTGGACAAGAAGCCATTGTGCGCGAGCCTGTGGAGGATTTAATTCATTAATTCCCCCCCCCCACCCCCCCGTGATATAAAGAGGGTTTTTTTTCTTCTTTTTTCTATGTGACTGAGCTCACAGCATGGGGACACTGCTGTTATTTGCTGCCCTGCAGGTGGTGACGGTCACTGTGGTGAGTGTCTGAAGTTTACTCTCTGTGTCACGCAAACACCGAGGAATAAAGACTCACGTGACTATCTATCTATCTATCTATCTATCTATCTATCTATCTATCTATCTATTATAGTAGCTATGGTATAGTAGTGCTGTATATGTTGAAGTAGGCTACTTGTAAACTACTGTGCCATACAGATTATAGAAGATTATACTATTTTTATTATCCTTAATAAAACATGTAATGTGTATATATATATATATATATATATATATATATATACACATATATATTCAAACATGATACATACAATATAAAAGTGTATCATCATACATATATGTGTGTATATATAATTAAAGAACATTGTAATACTCAAGGTCAGTATTGCACTTGAGTAAATGTACTTATATATCTATATCTATCTATGTGTATATATATATATACATCTATATATATATATATATATATATTCATGTATATGTATATATATATATATTCATTCTGTGTACTATATAAAACTTGATAACACAACAATAATATACATATACCACAAAAAGAATGTGCGCCTCTCAGTGGTCATCATGAGAATTCAGTAGTTTATTCATAGGCTTCTATATCAAAACATACCACAACAGCACTCCTGAGATTATTATGGGACTCTTTTTTACAAAGGGGATGTAACAAGTACCAGGTTATACCCACAGTTCTCTGCTAAAAATGGCACTGCATTGTGTGATGTCATATTCAACCTTCACACTTGAGGCTGTGTGTGACACTCATGCTGGCAGCTCACTGTGATCTCTATCCCTGCTGGGAGTTAGGGAGAGAGGCTATGGTGGTGTGTGTGTGTGTGTGTGTGTGTGTGTGTGTGTGCGTGTGTGTGGAGACAGGCGAGATTGGAAAACAAAAGATGTAGAAGCAAGAAGGTGGGGGGGGGGGTTGTGGGTCAGAGAAAGTCCCTTTCATCCCTGCTTCTCTGGCGAATGCCAAGCGGAAGGCGACAGCGGGTCACAGATATCCCTGTGGGGCTTGGGACAGTGCTGGGTATTCACCTGATGACACTATGAGGAATTTCTATGATCTGTGAAACATGAGTCAGACTATTGTCCCGCTTGCTTCTGCGGTGACTCCTCGTGTGTAAAATTTCACAGCGTGAAGTTGTTTTTTCAGAGGTGAGTCACTGTGTGCTCAAGTCCACTCACTCTAAACTGTGTAACCCCTCCTGTAGGTGACTGCAGGCTGCCCGGTGGTTTGTGAGTGTCCAGCGGGACCCCCGTCATGTCCCCCGGGTGTCAGCTCGGTGCCGGACGGCTGCGGCTGCTGCAAGGTGTGTGCAGCCCAGCTCAACCAGGACTGCCACGAAGGACGGCCCTGTGACCACCACAAAGGCCTGGAGTGCAACTATGGCAATGATGTGGGCCGTACCCACGGCATCTGCAGGGGTACGTATGCACAGCAGAGGGGCAAGGAAGGATGAATGAGAGAAGGGAGGGGCTAAACAAGTGTTTTGGGTTTAGATTTGGCCCAGGGTTTGGGGGGTTTAGCTCACGGTTGAGCGAGGGACTGTGTAACTTCAGGGTGGGGAATCTGGTTTCCGAGCCAAGCGGCCGGAGTCTCTCTTTGATAGAGGCTTGAGGTTTGAAGCCTGTGCCACATTTTTGAAAATAGAGCACCTTCATGAGCTCTGCGACTGAAATCTGGCCAACTCCGGGATTTGTATAAGTAGCTCAGTGTGTACACAAACAGGCCCACGAAACACACAAACATACACACACCGTGGTATTTTTATATGAGTGTTTATTTGGGGGTGTTTCTATATAAAGGGGGGTATCCGGGGTGTTGTGTGGGGAGTTCCACTGGGGCAGCGAAAGGGGAAGGACATTGTAAACAAGTCAAAATACCTTTGGTCTAAGAATAGAGCTTGCTTCACAAATCTGGATATAGAGTGTCTCGCCTGCTCTCTTCTTATCTACCCTCCATTCATTTTATGATGTATTTCAATAAAAAGCCTTTTCTTGTTTGTTCTACTTCCTTTTGAGCAGCATATTTGTTTTGTTTTTATATCATTTGACCATCTTTCTGTCCTCTTCCGTCCCTACAGCCAAGGCCGAGGGCCGCTCCTGCGAATACAACGGGCGGATTTATCAAAATGGCGAGAATTTCCGTGCTGGCTGCAAGCACCAGTGCACCTGCATCGACGGAGCGGTGGGCTGTGTGCCCCTTTGCCCCAGCCACGTGCCCCTGGCGTCCCCGGCCTGTCCTGCCCCACAGCTGGTCAAGGTGCCCGGTCAGTGCTGCCTGAGCATCGACTGCCACAAGGGAACCACCGCCGTGGACCCAGCGCACCGGCGGCCGCCACCTCCGGCTTACCGGCCGTACCCGTTCATTCCCTACCCGGCCTACCCCTTCCCCAAGCCGTATCCAAAACAATACAGGAAGCTGTACCCCTACAAACCCAAGAAGGAGAAGGACACGGGGATGGGGAACGAGCTGGTGGAGGTGGGGCGCAAGTGGGACAAGCCACGTGGAATCAAGCAGCTGGCGGGTAAGCGAGGGTGCCGCCATGTTGTCGCCTAAGAGTGCCGTCTGTTTCCACTACGCAGTAAAGCATCATGTTTATGTTTTAACCGTTTTAGCCTCTTGACGCACAAACGGCCTCAGTGTGAGGCCTTGCCCTCAGCATCGCTGCATACATGTGTGTGTGTGTGTCAGCATTTATGTGAAGCTTGTTTTCCACTGGCTCCTTGCACACCAGAGGTTCTCTCTCTCTCTCACACTGCTCTCACACAGCACACAGCTCTGTCACCCAGCTTTCCCCTCTCTGTAATCACCCTCTCTGTGCGTCAGTGTTGCCTGGTCAGTGAATGAGGCCAGTGTGCGTTGCATCTCTGAACCTCTGCTTCTCCGCCTCCCTCCCGCTTCGCGTCTGCCGATGCTGCTGCAAACCGTTTCGCCCGCAATTCAGATTTCGCATCCCTCCGTTAACCGTTGCTCTCCCTCACACGTTACTCTGTTTTCATCCCTTAAACACAGCCTGGAGGCAGATGGGAGGCCAGTGTGTGGTTCAGACTACTTCCTGGTCCCAGTGTTCCCGGAGCTGTGGGATGGGCGTGTCCTCTCGTGTTACCAATGACAATGCCCGCTGTAAGCTGATAAAGGAGACGCGTCTGTGCAACGTTCGGCCCTGCAGCTCCATGTCCAACCCTGTCAAGGTGAAGAATGTGTTTGGTGCTTTTAAGATTCTTATAAAGGGGTGGATTACTGTGTTTCCTCTAATGGCCCACAACTATGCAGTGCGGCCACATGCTGAATGGATTCAGGAAAGGATGTCTCTCATGGGGTCCGATTGGTATTAATATCATGGCATGTATAAACCCCTCCCCCTTTCCACCTCTGAATCCCTCTGTAGCTAGAGTCTTTTCTGGTTCATTCCGTCTATTCATGGTTCTGTTGCTGTGTGTTAGGAGGATGACAGAGCTGATGACACGCAGGTTTCACTGGTGTATCTTTACGCTTTATCGACTCTAAATGAAATGATTTCCGCTGCATTTGATCACTTTTCTGTGATTTTTGTTGCCGTTAGTGTTGTCCCTGTTTGGTCTTCACGAACAGACACAATTTAGCATGACAGAACTTTCCGTGGACACTTCTTTGTGTTTTCAGTCAAACTGTTTGCAACCATCTTGCTTAACCAGTGCCATGTTAAGTGCCACACAGAGACACGTGTAAAGCTGAAGGGGCCTAATCAGCATTGTGTGAACTCATTTGACATTTCTGCATATTTAAAAGCTACGCACTACAATTTAAACTTTGTTCAACGTCCGTCGACATCCAACGCTTCATTTAAAAATGACTTTCTCTCATCGTCCCCCGTTTGTTTCATAACATGACACAAAAATGTTGTTTTTAGAACTTTTTAGAGCGAGAGATCGAGGACAAACTCCCAGCTCTTGAATGCTGACCCTGCGTCACTGTGGCTGCCCACTGCGCTCGGTAGCTCCGTGCTGTGTGATTTTTTTAAGAGCACTCAGTGTGCCCACTCTGCTGCTCCTTCACATTTCATACACAGCATTCTGCCTCCTGCCGTCAGCCACTCAGGAGGCTGATGAGCTGTTATGCACCTGTTCCTCTGTGTGTGTGTGTGTGTGTGTGTGTGTTTGCCGAGCTGTCGTGGGCGTTAATGTGCATCAGTGTCAATCCTCAGCTATTGCTGGCATGCTCCATGCTCTGTGGCACTCGTGTGTTGTTCTGACCTTTATTTTGTTTTGCGCAGTTTTCGCGACTTAAATCTGCGGTGCATAACTTACATACAAAAACAAATGTATTCACAAGAGTTCACACGGTAGTGATTAAGCACCGGAGTATGACTGAAAACACAAAGTTTCAGAATATAATCAATCGCTGTGTACACACAAATGCTCCCTCAGTCACGTGGTATTGCTTAACAGATGATACATACAAATAATGTTCTATAACTTACACACTGCAACTTTAACAACCTTAACCTATAGTTCTCCAAAGGTTATTGAAACACTAGTAATTGGACTTCTTGGTTGCGACCACTGAGTGTCAGAATAAAGAAGACTCTTGGATAAGGAGAAGTCCAGGGGCCACTGATTCAGTTACCTTTGGAGACGTGTGTTACTGTTGCAGCAAATGTCGATGTGATCCTTGACTGGTTACCATGAAATCCTTAAGTTGCCAGTATAACCGGTGCAGTGCTGTGAAGAATTCGCCGTACGATGAATATCTTTAGAGGCAGTCTCCGATTATTTCTGTCACGAGGCAAATAAAAGAAATTCCCATCAGCAAGAAACCTGCATATGTGCGCAATGACAATGCTAAACAATATGTAAGGGCCAGAATCAGCCTTAAAACCATGTGGGCACAGAATCACAAAGGTTCCACGCAACAACTTAAACTCCCGTGTCTTGTGTAATCATGACATGATGAGGAAAAATACCTACATATGCTACATATATGCTGCAGTAACTGACCCTGTCACACCAGTATCTCTTTCTTTCCCCCCCCCCACAGAAAGGTAGAAAGTGCTCTCGCACCCATAAGGCCCCGGAGCCGCACCGCCTGTCGTACGCCGGCTGCAGGAGCACGCGCCTTTACAGGCCCAACTACTGCGGCGTGTGCAAGGACGGACGCTGCTGCTCGCCCCGCCGCACGCGCACCGCCAGCGTGACCTTCGCCTGCCCCGACGGCGAGCGCTTCAACAGGTCTGTGATGTTCATCCAGTCCTGCAAGTGCAGCGACGAGTGCAACCATCTCAATGAGGCCGCCCTGCCGCCACAGCGATGGCTCTATGGAGACACACACAAGTTCATCGACTAACGGCGTCTTCCACACCCCCCCCCCCCCCTCCCCCCGACCTACATTCCTTCAAACACACACACAAAAAAAGAATTTGATTCCCCCTAGATTAGAATAGCTTAGTATATCTATCTAGAAAGGTGCACGCATCATCATCATCATCTTTTATGGAAATTGATTTGGGGAGGAATGGGGAGAAGAAAAATGTATCATCTCCAGCTTGGAAAGAAAAGGGGTGAACGACCCCTGCTTTAGTGAAGTTTAAAGAGTAGCTTTTGGCCTGGCCACACTACTTCATAATGACATGGATGCAACCGGCCGCCATGTTGCTGCCACGCACCAACTGTCCTCTAAACTCTGAGACTTTTATTGGGGGGGACAATGGACCAAGTTGGCACAGATTCACATTACTTTTAGAGAGAGCTGGCGTTAACGGCGCTTTGGAGCTGGAATCATCGGTGTGTGCGCGCTCCACTCAACATCTGAGGACTGATAAACCAAACCAAGACGCACAGAGACAACTTGGCAGAAAAGACTGGGGCCCGTGACGGTGTAAGATGGAGGTGCATCTCACATGCTCCGACAGAAGCGTGGTGTGTGTGTGTCTTTTTTATGGTATTTATTCATTGGTATTTATTGTTGGGACATACATGATGACACTGTGGTCTGCCACCATGGAAGGTGGTCCTGCTACATGTATGTTTGGAGAATCAGTGTGGCTGAACATGGATCTGAGAGGGACAGAGCAGCTGTCAGCCGCAAAACAGAGGAGACGACTCCTGGGCTTGACCCCTGGGGGTAGATCAGAGGTCACAGCAGTCAAATACATATATCTATTGATGGACGATGATGGCTAAAGGACAAGAGGTGGTGCCTCGTGGTTTACAGCTTTGTGGGGCATTAGTGAGAAATATGTCAAAAGGATGTTTAAACAGCTGAACTCATCCCCTGATTTGCCTCCATGTGAAACTGAGACATTTAGCAAGCACCACAAGAACAAGCCTGGGATTCTGGCGTCAAGAAGTTGACCACCTAATTCTGCGTAAATTACAATCCTCACTCCGAGGGACAGAAATCGGCCACTCTCTGGTTTGCTGTAAAAATACGATTTGAAAACTTGGTTGAAACGGAGTCAACATGTAATTTGTGACTGGCGGGCGGAGACGCTCTGGTGGCCAATCTGGCCTGTAATCGAGCAACACTGCAGCTCACTGAAACAACACAATGACACATGCGTCTCCGTGCTTAAGTGGCGGCTATTTCTGACAAACGGCGGGCACTGATGCCCACTGTCGTCAGTGGACGTCAGCGTTAGAGACAGAGAGGAGGCTCTGTGGCCGTGCAGAGGACAGAGCCCAGACGTGAGCAAGAACTTGACTCCAAGTTCCTAATAAAGACACAACTGAAGGAGAGGAGTTGTGGAATATTCTCTCATTTTGTGACTGAGACTGTGTATAATGACTGACAAACACCAGCATCGTCCTTGACTGACAGCTGGGTTCAAGTACATGCACCTTAGCACAGCGCTTATTCATTGCCTTTTCTCGTCGACCAATTCTCATGTGAATGAAAGAGTAAAATGCAGAGAGAAGGTCATTTCAAACTGATTTTTAGTTTTACTGCAGATGCATATACAATTCTGATTTGGTGATTCTAAATCATTTGTACCATTTTATGACCTGATGTTGTGCCATAACACAGTGGCTTAGCTGTTGAGACTTCAACCATCTTGTGGATACTAACTATAGGCTTTTTTTTTTAGTTCTTAAAACTCTACAGACGATTAAAGGACGTTTGGAAAATGTTTGCAAAAACTGTCCACATAGATGCTGTGGTTTTTGTACTGTATGTCTAGATTTGTTACAGGATACTATAGAGCAGCTACATACTATATGTACATATGCATCAATACCTTCTTTGTAGTTCTGTCTGCTGTATAAGAGCCATGTTTTTTTGACCAAGTAATGCTGACATAGTCCACGTATAGTTCTGATTCTGTAAGAGTACTGAATTTAAAAGCATGCTGACTGTATGTCTACTAGTGACCATCAAACGTGTAACTACAAAGTCATGCTTTTTGGCTTACGCAGTCTAAACACAATTGCCCATGTTGCTCACAAATTCTTCTCTGGATGTTTTTCATATATTTCAATTGCATTTGAATAAAGACATTTTCACCGTGTACATTGTGTTGAAACCTCAGAACGGAGAGTTAAAAGCTTACATGAACTCTGCGAGGTATAGCAAACAGGATTGCCATCATTTATTTTATCTTGCTTCCAAGACACAAAATAGAAAAATACGTCTCTGACTGAAGACCAATGTCCAGTGTTACAACAGGTGGGTGACTTGCCACATATTAACCATACTAAAGGGTTTTTAGATTTCATGAAATCAACCTCAGCATTTAATTTTATCTTGACTGGACTTCAGTCACCTATAGCCAACTACAGAATGTTTTGAGAATTTCTTATACTTTTGGCTTCTCTCCGTCTAGGATGATCTGCACACTTAGTTTGGCAGCTTTACACCAAAGGCCATTCCTGAAGCAACCCACCCATTTATCTGGTTTTGGGACCAGTACACTGGCTGGCTCAGGTCAATTTGCCCATATTAAGTAAAGAGCTGGATAAATGTATGTTTACCCCATTGAGGCTCAAAAAAAAAAAACACCTCAAAACTATCTGGTCTTTTGAGTGTCATCCTAGTTTATAAAAAACATTTGATAATTCAGTTTGGATTTATGGTGAATCAACAAATAGAACTAATCTTTCCACTGTCATTAGCAAAAAATTTTATGATCTGCTTGAGTCACTGATATGCCTTTGCAAAAAAAGGAAATACATACAATTAATGACATGTTGTCGCTGTAGTTTTGTGTTGAATGTTTTTTTAATACCTAATAAAAGACAACAGATACATTTACTTTCTAAAACTCAATTTTGTGTGACTGGGGAGGGCAATAAAACTATACAAACTAGTTTCAACATTAAAAAGGGTGGGGCTAAAATGTCCTTTGTTTAATGTGAAAACTATTTCTCTAAACAAATATTGGCGTCAGACCGAAATGAATGAATATATGGTAGTGACACGATTAGCCTCGGAAGAGACCACAATAGTAAAAATGAAATCTTATAAAAAGTTTTAATTCCAATGCGCATAAAACAAACAGTAAAAGACAAATTAAAATTGACCACACCCCCCTCCCCAAAAACAATAAAAATAAATGTTTGGTGAACAGAGCTTTTCAAAAATCAACAGTGAAGTATTCCAACACAAGACTCGGGATCCATGGAAAGAAGACTTCTGATGGGCTGGAGGACTCATCTGGACTGCTCGACTAAAAGGGGACAGAGGACAGACATGGTTTGAGCACGTTGACCAGAAAACAGCTGAGCATACCAACTTTTCACCAACATGTTAAACATGAAAAGGATTTAATGAGTCGAACAGTGACATGGCAGCACCAACTGCTGACTGCTACAGCTGCTGATATTCTGTGAGGCAATCAATGCTTTGAACCTACTTGATTGACAAATTACAATGATTCCTCATGGTCAAAATATCAATCCTTTCAAACAAGGACATCAAACATAGCTGAATTTTACAGCCATTCTAAATGGAAACACTTACTGTAAGAGGAGATGTCAATCTCTTCCGGCAGCTCGGCCACATTGACCTCAAAGCGGTCCTGCACATCGTTCAGAGTCTTGGCATCGGTCTCATCAGACACAAAGGTTATAGCCAGGCCTTTGGTCCCAAACCTTCCAGCACGGGCAACCTGACAGGAGAAAAAAAAAAATTTAATTCAGGATTCCCACACCATGGTTGACATCAAATTCAAAGACATCGAGTACCAGTTAGATTCAAGGTCAGAATGTGCCAACACAGCTTAAGGTGTTAGGGTTAGACAAGAGCTGAGTCACCTATGGTGTTTACTTTTAATTGATTTGAAGCACACTCTGCATCCAGCCAAAGACCTTGTAATTTACCAGGCACCGTGTAATTTGCTCTTAATTACTTCTTAATTAACGTTAACGCTCATTGTTCTGCATGGAATCTCGGGTCAATGGCAGAGAGAAAATGTACAGTGCCGACAACACTGGTAAATATGAATTGTAAGTAGGTGCTGTAGTAGTACATCAGTGGTAATATAGATTTACCTAAACATCAACTAATCCTTCTTGAACAACATGCAAGCACATTAAGGACATTCCAAAAACGTTCAAGGCCCTTGAACGTAAAAAAGAATACAGAAATCGTCAGTGACGCTACAAATTGTCTATAGTTGTCCCTGATGTTTCTTACCCTGTGCAAATAGGTGTCAGAATCCTCTGGCATGTCATAGTTGAAGACAATATTGACTCGCTCGATGTCCATCCCCCTGCCAAAAAGGTTAGTGGCCACCAAGATCCGCCTCTGGAAATCCTTGAATTGCTGGTAGCGGGACAGTCTGGGTGGGTAAGAGGGAGGACAGAGCCAGAAAGATTAACACAGGATCTAGTACAATGATGTGCTGAAGTAAATGATGAAGCCAATGCTCTTAAGATATTTGACAATTAGTCCTATGGGACCTAGAAATTAGTCAATATTAAGATCTTTGCATGGAAGTGTGTTTTTCCTCACCTCTCCTCCTGAGCCATTCCCCTGTGAATAGCAATGGCAGGGAAATTTTGTTCCACCAGAAGCTGGGAGAGAGCAATGCACCTCTGGACTGACTTGACAAAGATCACCACCTAGAGGCAAAGCAAAGACATTAAAACACAACTGTTTTAACAGCTTGACCAGCAAATGACTTCTCACAATTTCAGACATTAACTCGAAGTGGAATTAGACCCCAAAAATTTCAAAATGGGGGCTATAATATGCAACTTAAAAATACAATGCGCAAACAGGCAGAGTCTGGACACAGAAATGACATCCATCAATTTACCTGGTTGAACTCCAACACATCAAGAAGGTCAAAGAGCTTGCGGTTTTTCTCACTATCCTTCAGCTTGCAGTAGTACTGTTGTAGCCCATGGAGTGTAAGTTTGGTCTCATCATCCACAAATACTTCCATAGGCTGCAAGGGAAAATTCAGTTTTTTAAAAACAGCCACATATAACATTGTGCATAACATGACACGTACAGCAGTTTTGCCTGCATGAGCAGATCCCAAGTGATAGACAGTGGGGAACTTTATGAGCAACAACACTTACATCCTGCATGAATTTGCGGCACACTGGTCGGATCTCCTTGCTCAGTGTTGCACTAAACATCATGACCTGCTTCTCATGGGGTGTGATCCTGAAGATGTCCTGTACATCACGCCTCATGTCTGCAACACAGAGCAAATTAGAGACATGGTGATCAATGCATACAAGATTGGGTCAATTTAAATAAATCTCAGTAAATATCAGTCAGAGAACACACCTAGCTGCTCCAACATTTTGTCACACTCATCCAAAACGAAATGCTTGACGTTCTTCAGACCCAGGGTCTTGTTGCGGATGAGAGCGAGGATACGACCCGGCGTTCCAACAACAATGTGAGGGCAGTTTTTCTTCAGGACGTCCTCGTCATTCTTGATGGCCAGGCCACCAAAGAATACTGCAGCTTTTACTGTAGGCATGTACTTGGAGAAGCGCTCATACTCTTTGCTGATCTGGAAGGCCAGCTCTCGTGTGTGGCACATGACTAATACAGAGACCTAAGGAACACACACAGTAATACTGAGTTAAGATGCATTGCATCTTTGTAATGGAATGCCCCTAGATTAGAGGTCAGCATTAAAACAAACAGCCACTTTAACACTTATGGTCACTTCTCTGAACACAGTGCACAAAAAAGGTTTAAAAGGCATGTACTCCAAACTACTTTTTCACACCAGATCACACCACTGCTACAAAAGAGTTAAACATTGACAATGCTTTCATCATTACCGAAATTCTTAAAGGGCTAGGAGAAAGGCACTGGTTCTAAATCCACTGTAATATTACAAGTAGTTAAGGGGGGGAATCAGAACAATGCAAGTTATGTTTGTCCTTAATACAATAAGGTTTATGAGCTAAAGATACACTAACCTGTCCATCCACAGGTTCAATCTGCTGCAGTGTGGCCAGCACAAACACAGCTGTCTTGCCCATACCAGACTTGGCCTGGCACAAGATGTCCATGCCCAGGATAGCTTGAGGGATGCATTCATGTTGAACTGAAGGAAAGAGAAAACAAATAGTGTATTTACATTGTGTTGACAGAAATTCAATAACATCAAAGCAATTACACAGACTAACATACACATTTCCACTAGCACAAGTCAGATAACACTTTAAATATCACAGTAATAATAAATTTAGAGGCACTTTTCACAGCGCTCAAGGTCACCATTAAGTGCAACAATACAAAAGTTACATTTGCACCGTACATCACACTTAACGGGGCAAGCAACTTCTTAGTACAATTCCCTTACTGCATGATAATAAAATACAAGTTTCTAAAAGCCTCACCTTCAGATGGATGCTCAAAACCACAGTCGATGATGGCACGGAGCAGCTCTGGTTTGAGCAGGAAGTCCCTGAAGCCAGAGCTGTGGATGGAAACGTAGGAACCCTTCACCTCCTTCTTGCCTGCTGGGGCTGCACTCTCTGGTGCTCCTTGTGGTTCTTCGTCTTCTTCATAGTCGAGCAGCTCGTTATCAACATCATTTTCAGCCATTGTCTGTCTGGACACAGGGAGAACAAAGTCAAGATTTTCATTCGTCTCCGATGGATCATCAAAGGCCTCAGCTGTTGTGGTGGGGCCTAACAAAGCCCACCTGTTGTCGTTCTTAGTGTCAGGTTCCATCACATATTAAAAATGGTGTAAATATAACTTTCATGCTACTGCAGTGTTTGTAGACGATATCACGTTTACATAAAATTGATACGATTCTGAGCAATACGTACACGGGTGCTAATAAAGACAATCGACACAACCCCATCCTACTGCGCATAAAGCTTCATATGCGAAAACAAAAAAACCGTCGACCGAGAGATAAATAATACAGGCCTAAATTAAGCACGTGTGCTCTTTGAGTAACAATTCGTTACCTCTGCGAACAACAGACTCCAAACTCTTCTTCCTGCATTAACCGTAGCCTAACTGAAACCGGTTAGCTTCTGAGCCATTTACAACACTGGGAAGCTATTGTGTTGCATAACCACTGCTAACGTGGCAAGCTAAAGCGCCACACGGTAAAAAATACCAAAACAACCCAAATTCACCAAACAAAGAACAAACAATTAAAGCACGCGAGCGCGTATTAAGTATATCTTACAAGAACGGGTGAGTGGGGGCGCATATTTACTCAGTAAAAACAAATGCGAAGACGCTAGCTAGTTGGCTAAGCTAACACATGCTAAGCTACAAAACGTTTGCCAGCCGAGTGGCCTCAAACACACAATGAAAAAAATAATAATTGAATCCCGGCCTGCCTACGTTTCGAACCTAGCATAAATAAATCCTACTTAGGACTTCGACGACGACATTTGGTATTTTAGAAGTCCCTAAATGCTACATTTTCGTCGATATTGCTTTCTTACCTCTTACGCGTAGGTTACTTGTCCACCTTCAGCTCAGAACCGCATGGACAGGCCTCAGTTGGTTTAATACCAGTTGGCGGAAGTTCCGCCTCCCTTCGAATTCGTTGACGTCATTGGTGGATTTGCACGACCAATCAAAAACAGGGCCAATGATTGGACGAAAAGTGTTCCGCAGTCGACGCAATGCAAAAAAGCGGGATACACTGCTGAAAGACGGTATGGAGGCTCGCGAGGGACCGGACAAAATTGAAAGGACAATTATTTTCCTTATTATAATTTGTTTTTATTACCTGTGCCTTCAGGGCTGCAGTTGCGAGGCTATAGTTATAATTACTAATTGTTTACTCTTATTTATTCACTTTGTACTACACTCTTTTTAAATTATTGTTCTTGTTGTCCTTTGTTCTTTCAAGTTGATGTTTATGTATGTTCATGTTTACGTTTAATGTACAGCGTGTGCTGGATAAAACCGGAGTCAAATTCCTTGTATGTGTTCACATACTTGGCCAATAAAGCTGATTCTGATTCTGATTCTGATACTAGTATTGTCATTACTGTTACATTAGGATTAAAATTGATATATTCCAATCCAAATGCCAAATGAGCACATAGTTAACAGGAGTAATTACAACATAGCTTTTGGTGCTCCACTTTTGCACTTGTTCACATGCATTGTGCACATGTTGTGATTATTAAGATTATAAGTTGTACAGTATTCTGTTTTACCTGACAACAAATGTATATTAGCTTCAAGTAATCTCTGGTGCAATTGTGTATTACTGTACAGTATCTATATAAAAAATAAACAATAAAATAAAAACAATGCTATGAATCATTCTTTACTATAGCAAGCACCATCTGACTATAGGCTTAGAATCTACTGCTGCTGATAGTGTTTTAACATATTTTTGTTTAAGCAGTGGCAATACATTCTAATTGTACGTTTATCAACGTGGTAAAATCCTTCAAGGGGGGTTAAGAGTGATGTTGTGATGTACAAAGATGAGTTCAGTGTAGATTTATGGCTTTACAGGCAGATGTAAAGCCTCCTCAGCTGGCCGACACTCAGCCTTTGGAGCAGGGGTCTCAAACTGGAATGACCTGGGGGCCACTGAGTGTCTACTGTGGTCAGCAGGGGGCCAATAAAGTAGAAGAAGAAAGTTCAACTGTTCAGTTAAGGGTGTGCAATATCAGTTTAAAATTATATCATGGTATTCCATCATGAGTTGTGACAATAGTAATAATAATAATAATAAAATAATTTCAAAATAAAAGTGTTTTCTTTGATATAGCACAACAAAAAGCACACAATGAAAAACATGTTCATGTACATGTTCCATAAATATCAAAAACAGGGGCAGCTCATATAGCCAACTAGTAAGGGAACATGGCTTGTAACCAAAACGTTTGCTGCTTCAAGTCCCTGCCATGTCAAGGGCTGCGGTACCCCTGAGCAAGGTACCGCAGTATCTCCACTGCTCATTGTTAATTGGACAGTCTAAATTGACTCCACACATCCAGTGTACTGGTCTAAAGCCTGGATAAATGGGAGGGTCTCTGCCACATCCACTGTGGTGCTCACCAGAGAGGGAGAAGCCAAATGAGCAAAAACACAACAACCTATGAACATCAAAAACAGACATTTTACAGTGATATTAAAAAGTGGGCTGCATGAAATATCGGGGGGCGCATGTGGCTGCAAGTTTGAGGCCTCTGCTTTGGAGGGTTGCCAACATCGAAGGGTTGCCAACATCGAATGCAGCACTTGTGGTTCAAGACCCTGACAAAAATCTAATTCACAAGAAAAAATAAATGCTCTTACACATTTTTTACCAAGTTACTTTTTATCATCACTATGCTAACTGGAAATGTCTTATTATTTACTTGTGTGAATCAATTATACCTGTTTACATTACAGTATTTTTTTTGTGTAATTAGGATTAAAATAGGTTTCTAGTGCCTTCACTTTTAAAAAAAACCCAAAAACCATGCATTCATTTCCAACTGCTTCCTCCAAAGATAAAGTGATGACCAGTCATAACCAGCAGGGGCTGCTGACGTTAAAGCTCTGTGAGTTTAACATCACTATGTGACTCCACTTCTTCTACCCACTGTGTGTGCGCTGCTTCTGTTTTTCACATCATTACTAAATGGAGGAGTGAACCTGTGAACCCAGACTTGGTCCCTAAGAGATTAAAGGTGACAGAAGAAACTCAGGACAAGCTCAGGACAGTTTATAATTAACCAAATTCTTACCTTTAAATGCTTGTGTGTTGGGAAGTGTGTTGCACATGAAGGTCATAGTGTGTGTGTGTGTGTGCACATGAGGGTCATATATATATCAGTGTGTGGTTTCTTTTGTATCTGGGTCAAGAAGAATCTGGAGCAAGACTCAAACTGACAGTGAACTACAATGTAAATGTAGCCTGCACAGCTGCTACAGCTGCTGTGTGACTTTATTGTGTAAGCTTTGCTAAATGTGGGTGTGTGTGTGTTTGTGCATGTGTGTGCATACATGCATGCACATGTAAGTGCAGAGTGTTATAGGTACAACACTGGAGACAAGCACGACATGAGACTGACAGTTAGTGTTGTCAAACAAAACGAGATAATGTGTGAAGGTGTTCCTTTGAAGGATATTGACGATTCCTCGGGTAACATATTCACACCATCAACTGCTGTGCACAAAGTAAAGCTCACTCTACACTAAGGCTTGAGAGGCTCATGCTGTGTTTTGCAAAACTTGTTAAATCTAAAATCAGCAACAGACGACACCTGTACCGGTCCCTGCTATCTGATAAACAGCATAAAGAATCAAAGTGCAAGGACGCTCTGGCAGCCTGACACGCGTTTCAATTTGTTGTTATGCTTTTAATTGTGTGTCTTTGATTTTGCAACAACTTGCACACACAAAGACACATAACGGGCTTTCCCACATTGCCTTGTTTCACAAAATCGTGTCATCTCCAGCACCATGCCACCATCTCAGCTAAAGAAGCTTATGTTTATGGTAAACTAAACTGACCTTTTGGGACTTAGTGCCTAGAGATGAGGGTGATATTAATGTCCCCATTTAAAGTGACACTATGCAACTCCTTTCTCCTAAATGAACAGATTAGAAATCAGGTGACTCACAGATTTGTAGTGGAGAGAATTAAGTCCCTTATATTTCCACCCTACACCTGAACCTCTGTGCTTGGATTATGTTATTTATGTGAAGAAGTAGGAACACTTTGAGAAGTGTGCAACTTAAATTGCAAAGTGCTAGAATTAGGCCCAGCAACTTAAATAATATTGAGTTGAGTTCAGTCATAAAGACTAAGTAGTCATCCACTATCTGTTTTCTGTTTGTTACAGCGATACTCAACAGTGTTGCTTTAACTAGTATCAAGTGGTTGTAATGAAATGAAATGCTTACTTGAAGCTCTTACTTACTTCTAGATCTTATTTGTACCCAAATGTTTAAATGCACTTATTGTAAGTCGCTTTGGATAAAAGCGTCTGCTAAATGACATGTAATGTAACGTAAAAATGAAATGGGTTATTACATCCTGTAGCGGTTCAGTTACAACACTGTTCAACATGGTGAACAGATAAGAACATGGAACATGGAACATTAAATGTTCCATTGTGCTTTTTGTAACCTTTCCGAAAAATGTATTTTGACTGTACTACAACAACAGGGCTGTGGCGAGCCTCGCTCAACATTGCAAGGGGCCGATAACTTAATGTCACCCTCAGTTTTAAGGCTGTGCTACAAAATGGCCTGCGGCTTCACACCTTTTCATCAGTGATATAGACACACATCCGGCAGACTCTCAATCATGCCCATATAGGAGGATTTGGGTGGGGTTGTGTTATGTGACCGGATTCACACATCTATGAAGAAAAACATATCACAAGCTTGCAACAGACCTCAGCAAATCTAATTTCTATTATTTAGTGAAGACATTACACAGACACAAGCTATGTTACTATATATATGACCCTTTGTATCAGTTATTGACTATCACAGGTTAATAATAATTATAACATTAACATCAAAAATATTAATATTATATTAATTACTTTACTTAGTAAAGTTCCCTGAGGCCCCACTCATCGAAAGAATGGAAAAATTCACTGATTCAGTCTCATGAATTTAGCCGATTACCAATCTGGATTATGATTAATAATTCATTGAGACTTGAGAGAGTTCTATGACCTTCTTGGTCTTAGAACAAAGGGCCATGTGGTCTACATCCAAGATGTGTGCTGGCTTCGTCTTGAACGAGCCGATACCTAAAAATGTGTCACCTCTCATCCAAATGGCTTCTCCAGTTTCTACGATGAGAGGTGAAACCTCTTGAACAAAACTCCAGTTGCTTATGCATATCTACACTACACATTTTAATGTAAGGTGCAACTTAGTCAGTGACAGGCACTCTCAAGATGGCAATAATGAGGAAGTTGGCCACACCACATTTTAAGCCTAGTGGGTTTTCTCTCTGATTGGGGTTTGCGAGTCCAGTCACCTCTGACTGTCACATGATATTTGCTTAGTGTGAAATATTTAAAGACATAATTACAGAGGTTACAGTGACACTTCTCCGACATGTCACAGACCCATATCTGATTTCCCATCAGAGACTAGGATGGGGTGTGGCTGTAACATGAATAGGAATACAACACAGGTTATTCAAAGTGAGGGACAAGGAGACAGAAACAGAGATATACAGCATCAGCAAACATGCATCAGTTACTATGTGTCTTAATTGACCCAATTCAGACCTGGATTGTAAGTAAAAAGTGGATGTAGGTCTGGCTTGCTGGTTAAGGGCAACCTGGAAGAAAGAGTAATTGAATAGCCACCAGGGGGCGAGTTTGCTGGTTGAAAAAAAAAAGAAAATAGTACATTTAAATGGAAAAATTAGCCTACTTCTCACTTCATTTATAACATCAATCACTAGATTTGGGTCTTCTTTAATGGGACATGACATTTTACTTTGTAAGTTATCCTCTCAATTTGGGAAAAATAGACGACAAAGTATGACTCATAGGAGTGGAAACCACTGTGATTGACAACAGCAAAACCTAAACATGGCACTGGCAAAATCGCAAATCTCAAGCCTCCAAAATGGGAGTTCAGATTGTTGTGGGTGACATTACTACCAGTTGCCACTCGATCTGGCTTCACATACACGTGTGACCATATAAGTTTCCATGAAGACATTCATATTCAGGTGAATAAGACAACTCAACTATACATCTTCTTACATATGCAGGCTCTGACCACATATACCACCTCCACTGTTGCTAATGTAGGCAGTCGCTGTCTTGGGTACCATGTCATTTTGCAGTTCTCACACCCTCTTACATCTCTGTAGCCATGCATCATCAAAGTTATTCAAATCTCAGGGAGTCGGGTGCATGTGTGGGAGTGGGGATGCCCATTTTCTGGCTGAACACGAGAATTACCAACACCAGATTCATCACCAACCTTTTTCACTGTCTTCTATCCGTTGAGAAAGCTGTAGATACTAGAGACACTGCATCTGACTACATACAAAAATGAGCTTCTACAGTGTCTTGATAAACATTGTGGTTGGGTTTTTAGTCTGAATCTGTGCTTGGAATCTGACAGAAATTGATTGAAAAGAGTGGGAGGATGTAATAAGGTGAAACAGAAAGAAAGAAAAAAAAAACCCTCATACATGTTTCCTGTTCAGTAGGAGGCTCATGCCTGGTTGAGAGTGTAGTGGCTTTACCTTTGTGCATGCCCAAGTGATATATGGTGTGGTATTGAGAGCCGATACTGTCCACAGTTCTCATGGGTACAGCAGAAATAGTTTTTTCTCTCCCATCAGTGCGTCTTATTTGTTATATGGCAAAAAATACTTGTTGGTTATGAAATGTCTCAGTGTGCCATCCAGACATCACCAACATCAACATAAAAACATCATCTTGCCTCTGAGGGAGGAGAAAGTCTTGCAGTGTTTGTAAAAGTTGCTCTTTGTGTGGGTGGGGGTAAAATAGAGAAGCATTTGACTGTGAGAATGTGGCACAGTGCTGCAATCACTAAGTCCACAAGGTGAAACCACAGAGAAAAAAAAACCACAGAGGAGCAGCGAGTGCAGCATGACCCAGAGTGATTATGTTATCACTCACTCTGTAATCCCTAACCACAATTTATTTGGTGTAATGATGTAACCTTATGTGCATGAAACTCCTAACTTGTTGTCACAAGAGACAAACGGAGAACGTTCACAAACAGGTAGATCAGTAAACTTCACCAACATAGTTGTCAACTAGGCCTGAGCATTATATTTATTGTGAAACTATTACTGTTGAATTGTAATTGTTTTGAATCACTGTAAGTTGAGTTTGGTTAGCTCTTCTTGTTTCAGGCATCACATGTATTTTTTTGGTCTGGAATCAGGGGCAAATTGGTGTTCTCTAAACATGGATGCACACTGTATATGTGCACTGATGGGCTGTGCAGTCACCTTTATAATATTGATTGCATTTTCTCATTAATATAAATACTGAACTCCTAATGTTATGCACTCATAATCATTAACCACTGTTGTTTTACCAAATAGTACCCATTGGCAACAATGACAATCAAAATTTCTATTCCTCATATCACTATTACTATTCAATTGCCGTAATATTGGCACTTTTTGTTGTCAAACACTGCGATTAGCTTACAAACATCCAGTCAAACAAAGTGGGGCATTTGTGTGGAATAAAATGGCAAAGCAGTTCTGTCTGTTGCTGACTGGAGAGTGACAGGGACAGGTTTATAAAAAGGCAACACTTGCCTGTTTGCACAAGCGGAGTCATGTTTGCATCCACCTGTTGAATTAGTGCAGTGATTTTCTTATTTGTCTTAAGGAAAGTTCTGGGATCGAACACTAAATTGCTAACTGCTGATGAACTAATTTGCTGTTTAGTTCTGGATGGCCTCTGTAAATCAAGCATTTCTTTGTTATTATGCTTTGTGTACAAGTACATGAGAGCTTTTAGGTCACTTTCACAGAGAGAAGGTGTCACACACACACACACACACACACAGCAGCTTATTATTTCACCATCATAAAGGTGAGGGACTTGCAAGTGACAAATAATACAACTAAGGATCAAAGCAGCTTATTGCGATACCATGTTTATTCCCAAGAAAAACCTTGACGTACACCTCCACACGATGCAGCTCAGCAGTGCCTCCTGTCTACACTGTTTGCCTGGTAATTCACCCACATCATTTCATCATCTCTAAAACATGGACAGTTTGTCAAAAGTCTCTGTCTTTTGCCTGTATTCTCAAATAGAAACACATTGACTCATGACATCATTTGAGAGTGATTTGAAACTGTGGTACAATGAAAACCTTCATCCCAGACACAGAAGACACACTTACCCTTACTTACCATACACATTACCATACTTGCCTCCCCCCATTTCAGTCATTTCTTCTAAATGCTTACCTATTGTTATTTAGAGTGCCCATTTAAAGATACAGGCTGGTTCCAACTATTTAAATATTATTGAGTGACCAGGTAACTCAGGTTTCATTGCTGGTTTAAAGTTTCAGCAATATAATTCATGTGATGGTATTTATTGGAATTAAGAAGAATCTGGTCATTTTTGAAAGTGTGGCAAACATCTTTCGATGAAGCTCACAACATTTCTGTCGAAGAAACATTTTTAAAGCAAGGGGGAACTGACATAACTCATATCCAATGCTATAAAGTAAAATGATTCATAAAGTTAGATGTGTGTTAAATCAACACTTAAAGAGTTAAATTACCACTGTGTCCGAGTGTATTTGGTCCTTATCAGAATTGGTGTTAAAGTACAGCAACTCTTTCCTAGGGGACATTCTACTCAATCTGTTGTTGCAATAACTCTGAAATTCATTGAACTTTGACACTGCATATTTAACACTGCAAAATTAACTGTGTAGGAAATGAACAGCTACACCCCCACCCCCTTCTCCTCCCCAAGTTTCAGGTTCCTAGAAAGGCACTCTACTATCACCATCAGGGTAACAAGAAGCCCCTGAACACCTCAACCCCCCCCACCCCCCCACCCCCCAGACACAGAGCCACAGAACCCACCAGCCCGTCTCAGCTCCCTGTGCTCCTCTCGTCTTCTCTCCCTGACAGCCCCTGGGAAAAGGTTGCAAGCCCCCCACCACATCAACCACAGGGTTCTGCCATGCCTCTCTTCGTGCACATCAAGGTGAACGCAGCTCTGTTTTACAGCAGCTTATAGAAGTCAAAGAGATGTCTGCAAAAATATATACACACAGAGAGGTGCTTTGGTTTCAGTTTATATGTGGGGCTTGGTGATTTGATTTCAATCTGAAGTCAGATTGAGACCCCCATTGCTTGACAGCAGCTACACATTTGCATCGAAGGTTGTTGGGGGTTTTTTTTGCCTCACAAACTGGGATTCCTAATGCAGTCGCATTCAATTATGTAGTTGCAACTCCACACATCTGCAAAAGTATTGGTGTATTCCCACTGGTTAAATGGCGGTGGTTTTCAAAAATAATGTTAAACTAAAAGATAAATTGATACAATGTAGAATCCCTTTGGTTTTTTCGATGTGAAGTTCAATTATTGTACAACAAAGACATGAGATAAAGTGGATTTAAGGGAGCCTGTACTCCCATGTAACTCCTCTGGCTAGTTGTGCAAGCGGCAAGTATTAAATGTAAGTGATGCTTAGTGGTCATATGAGCAAATGGCATGTTAAAGCCCTCTAGAGGCAAGACAGTCATTATGATGGTAGCTAACATAACATCAGGTGCTGTTTCATAGTGACAGGCCGCATACTGTGGTTCGACAATACACTGGACTTCAACGTGGAAGACTGCTGCTTGTTTTCATTGTAATATAACAGAATCAGAATCACCTTTATTGTCATTATACAGTGTATAATGAGATTAAAGGACAGCTCTAGTAGTGCAAGTGAAGAGATAAAAGAATAAAAAAGAAGAAACAACAAAACAGTGCACCAATACCTTTGATAAAAATTAGAAGGATATGTAAAAAAAAGTATTTCAAAGTATTTACAGTGGGAGCCAGTAAGGGAAATATGCAGTATATGATAGTGCATACAGTACATTGTACATTGTGCAGCAGAGTGGATGGATGTTATTTTATATATTGCACTTGGTAAAAGGAGAGGAAAGTTGCACTTTTACAATACAGTACATACAATATATACTGTACAACGGTAGATATATGTAAGGTGTGTATATTGCACTACATATATAACTACATGTTTATTGTTGTAACCATGTTGTAACCATGTCAGCACGTCTTCCAAACTTCATGATTCCAGTGTATCTTCCCCCAAAATGAACCAAACTTTTACTGTTGCATGATGATTTATACCAGGAGCATTATGTTAGAAGAACAGAACGTTTTTACCAAGTATCACCTGAACAAATTCAGCTACAGACTTTTCACAGGGGGCAGATTTATTCCCAATAAGATAATTTGCTCTCTCATCCTCCTCCTCTTCCTCACATACACTTCACACACTGGTATAGTGACATTAGATTAAGATGGGGCAAATCTTCCTCAAAATTCCTCAACTCCACTCCATTCACACAGAACAGTACCACCAGAGGAAGCTTGCGTACCACTGGTGGTACATTTACCACAGTTTGAGAACCATGGGACTAGAGGATTTGCTGTATTTCAACCATTGATAAACCAACATCAGACCACAGTCCCCACAATGGAAGCTTTCTGGATATATCTGTATAAAAGAGGATATCATCTGCATATTGATTGACTTTTTGTTCTTTCTTTTAAACTTTCTTTTCAATGTTTTCAACCTGACAAAGGCATGTTATCCAAAAACATGAAGACTTCTTTAATCCATCATTTGGCAACCTGAATTGGTTTAGCCAGGCCTGCCTAAATCAGAGTTACTTTGAGTTATGTTAACATTTTGTGTCTTCAATGTGTGAGCATTTCTAAATATAATTTAAGTATTTAAGTATAAGGGGAAATGAAAATACGTCCACATTTCATACATGCAGACATGTGGACGTACAGTAGCTACAGCGAATGCTTCTGGTACCTGTACAGGGATGGACACTACTGTAAACTGTACAGTAAACAACTGTAATGAGTCGTGCTAAATCCTGTTGTTTTTAGGATTTGGCACTGTTTTACAAAAATATTTGCAACTACAGCTTTAAAAATATACATCACACAATGATGGGTTTATTATATAAATGAATCAAGCATAACATTCAACCGCTAAGACTATTTTCTTCTGTTCAGGAATGCAAGTAAACAACTTTAATTTCACATCTTAATCAAGAAATAATAATAATAATGTGCTTTACTATTTTAAAATTCATAATAATCATATTTTAGCATTAAAAATGAAACTTTGGTTAAAGAGCTGGTGTATTAAACACTACAGAAACATAAACAAATATTTTGATAATTACCATTGCTGTTCATTTATGGCAGCTGTGGTTTTGGGTGGTGGTCTCAAACATTTGTTAAGCTCTGTACATGCTACTAATTTAGTGTTTGAGGTAACTGTGATAACAAAAGAACGTTGAAATGGGATTGATGACATATCAAACTTTCCATAAGATGTTTAAGAGTCCACCCACACAAGTGGTTACTGTAGTGGTGAATTCAGCAGTGACACAAGCATGCTAGTCCTACACTAATCAATGATTCATCTTGACATCAGTATAGTGACACCTTTATTCAAACTGGGACCAGAATTTACAGTCGACTAAACTAACAAGGTGTTTTTGGAGCCTTTACTAGTCAAATGGAGGCAGATCCTGAGGTAAAAAAAAAATGTCCAGATCAATTGACAGATTCAAGATATTTTGAACATTTTCATTTTCAAATGACAGCCTTTCATTTATTTTGACATTCTGATAAGGTTTTTGTGTCATTTCCCTCACTCCCATACCTCCAGTCCCACAAGCCTCAGCAGCGTTTCAAAATCAAATCATATCTCTTTGTGTCATGTCATCAGTCGATGGGTGTGAGAAAGAGAAAAGAAGACGCTGTGAGCAGCAAGGACACAAGAAACACTCAACATTCAGCAGCGCAATACAAAGGTAAGCTGCCACTGTTATGGTCACACATTTAACTTTCTTTTGATGTATTTTCAACTTCGGTTCACTACAATGTCTTCTGAACGACCTTAGATTGTGAAAGATAACAGGATGCACATAACAGATTACAGAAAACACCAGATTATGAAGGGGATTTAATAAAGAGGTTAATACTAAATCTTCATTAATGTTAAAGTTTTCTTATTCATAAGCAGTTTAGTCCTCTCAAGTTGTTTTCTTTCAGGCTTTCCTTCCTTGTTTACCAAATGATCAACTAATTCTAAAGCATTTTTTATTAGATTACTTGCTGAATAACTCATGATAAATTAATAAATGTCGCCCCTTCATCAAGCAAAAATACACAATTGATTTGCTAATTTTGCAAATGATGAAATGACGTTTTCAAATGTGAAACAATTACTGCTGCTGCTTTTCATTTTTAATAATACGAATGTTTGCATTTCAAAAGGATGTTTAATTGAAAGCAGATAATCTGTGTCAGTTTTCGACGACACCACAGCAGGGTTATCCTCAGTGACAGCCCTGAAACCTTAGTGCAGGTGGCACGCTGTATTTGTGAAGGAAACCTCAAGCTCTGGCATTGTAACTGAACATGTACGAGCAGGTGTTCAAGGATCCAAACCTGACATGAAAGACCTAAACCTTTCAGACTCCTGCAGGTTCATTCTCGCAGTCACCCTCCTGCTATGCCGCGGTCCTTTCTCGTCAAATGTAGAAGGTCTCATCTACTCAGCCCGTATAAGGATTACGCAGATGCTGAACAGCCTGTGCAGCGCATGAAAGGACAGGAGAGTGGGCATCCTGAAGATGCCATGCAGCCTGTGTGCCCTGCTGTAGGAGTCAAAGGTCTTCTGGGTGAAATAAAATCACCGTGGGATGGGATGGGAGTCCAGTTTAACCGTGCGACCACAGACGATCATTGGACGTCAGGTACTCAAGAGTTCATATTGTTCATATCTTATTGTGAAAGTGATGTGGTTACAGATATCTGCATTTTGAAAGTGTTGCTCCCAGTGGTTCAGTGTCAAACTTTAAGTGATTTTTGTTGTTGTTGTTGATGTTATTATTCTAATAATTATGCGTCTGTTTAGTCTTCTTGAACAGAAAATCTAAACTCTGCTATACTGAGGGACACAGATAGAGTCATGTGGCGCTGATAGGCTTAGTCAGCATTGTGTGAACTCATGGTTCAAATGCATCAATCCTTTCATATTGTAGCAAAAGCTCCGGTGGAGGACAGAGATGCTGCTCTGCTCGCTTTGCCATGGTTGCCAAAACAACACCAGGCATCAGAGAGGGAGAGGGAACTGGAGAAACTGGTGTGCTTGCTTCTCAACCACACATCGCACACTGATCTCAGATCCCCCGTCAGCCAGTGTCTACTCTGTGAAAAGGTATGATGCCCTGTGGGCTGTGATCACCTGTCACTAGTTCATTAAATTTGTCTAAATTGGCTGTTGTTACCACAACATATCTGATCAAAAAGACTGAAAATGCAAATAGTTTTTGTTGTAGTGACGTTTTGTAAACTAGTAAAAGAAAATAAATGTATACCTAAAGTTCATCTCTGCTTGGAGAGTGATGCTTTATTGTTAGCACTAATTTACATTTTATAATTTGCATTGATTTATCTTTACATATTATGCACACAGTTATGAAATCCCCCACCAATGTTTGTCTTGATGTCTTAAATGAGTCTGAATTCCCATATTCATGAAAACCTAATTGTGATCACAAATTAGACGTAGAAAATAGTATAACGTTTATTTCTTCTCATGTACAATAACCAAATCCAAATTGCCTCATTTCCTGCTACATTTTAATGTGGATATCATGTCGGTATATACAGGATGCAGTATGTGCAGTATCGAGCAGGTCAATTGTAAAATAAATAGGATACCATTTTCATGTCCGCCGTATCAGCCAATCATTTTTCATCATGTAATTCATCAGAAAATAGTTAAAAGTGGTTGGTTGTAGTTTTTCAGCAATTGAACTGTGCACTACTCTCTGTTTGTCTCAGTCTCTGTCAGAAGTCCTGCTGTCAGGTGGCCTCCAAGCTCATGTCTCTGTTCCCTTGACACCATCACCCACAGCTACAGACAGGATGCACATGGCCTTCAGCTTCACAGGGCTTAGCAGCTACGGTAGAGCTAAGGTACAATCATTTATTGTTATTTTCAGTACAAACCGAGCGATGAGTCGATGCGATACTCAGTATCAGCATCAGTCTGATACTGGTCATAAAAATCACTGGATCGGATATCGGACAGATAAAAAATGCAAAGTCTGATATAATCCAAAGATCCTATATAGTATTTCACACTTCACTATGAATATATATATATATATATATATATATACTGTATGTAATGTAATGTTCGGCATTTGCGACCCGTAGCTGCTTTTCTGGAGTAGGTTGTGGTGGGTGATGGCACAACAGTCCAAAACATTAGAGGTTGCAGTCCACAAATTAGAATTTCTGCACTATTTCTGATGTCTGATGTCTGATGCCATTTCTTACGTATAGCCCCTTTAAGTCTTTGAATGTCCATGCATATCCAGGACCGTAGCTTTGGCTGCAAGGTGTGCGGAAAGGTATTCAAGCGCTCATCCACCCTGTCCACACACCTTCTCATCCACTCTGACACACGGCCCTACCCCTGCCAGTACTGCGGGAAAAGGTTCCACCAGAAGTCGGACATGAAAAAGCACACTTTCATACACACGGGTAAGTCAACACGAAAGTAACCTACTGCTATTGTCAGAAGCTCAAATTTGTGCTGCCAAAACACTGAGCACATTCTCTCTCTGATCCTCCCTCAGGTGAGAAACCACACGTGTGCAAGGTGTGCGGTAAGGGATTCAGCCAAAGCTCCAACCTCATCACCCACAGTCGCAAACACAACAGCTATCAGCCGTTCAGCTGCCCTCGCTGTCATCACACCTTCCAGCGTAGGCTGGACCTTCAGCACCACCAAGAGACGCAGTGTGGTTATGGAAACATTTAGACTCAAAACTGACGCCAGGAAGCAGGGCTGACATTTATATATAGTTCTCAGTCATCCGTCACTGCCAAAGCAAAAAAGATGTGCGTCATGTAATAATAACATGCATGAATAAAAACTACACTGCTTTCTCTTTGTCAGTGCTTTTTCAGTTTGAATGAGTTAAAGTTACACTTTAGATCAGATTGTCCAGATTCATATATAATGTATGTATATATTATAGTATTATAATTATTATTAGAATAATTATATTAAAAAAAATCACAATTACTGTGATATGACCTTGACCTTCACTTCACTGGAGGTCACTGTGACTTTGACCTTTAATTTGAGTCAAAGGGGAAAACTAGGTCATTAGTACATAAATGACTTTAAGATAAAAATGTGTGCCAGATGGTGGACAAACAACAAAAATACATCCCACACAGGAAACTCTCCGTCAGAACTCATTTGTTCACAATAATTGGACTATTTTTTTACAATACCTGCCTGCCAACAGTGATCAAAATAATCCAGTGTCATTTTCTGAACCAGCTTTCTTGAGAAACGAGAGAGAACATTCAGACCTTCTTGGTGACAGGGTCTCTCCTTTATGCATGAAGTAAAGATATGATTCACTGAACACTGATGACTCCAGAATTTCTTTCACAGCAATCTGTGCAGCACCTTGTACTGAATTCAGCTGTAACGTTACGAGTTAATAGAGCAACAACGGACCAGAGACAGTGCCTCCTTCCAAAGTTCTGCCGATATTTCAGAGTTCTAGTCTTTAGCCTAAGCTTCTCTAATAAAATCAGAGGAAACTGAATTAGTAAAAGAACCCACACATTTTGGAGTCAGGAGGGAGCAGGAGGGTCTCAAGGAAAGGATGGGTGGTGGTGTCTGACTTGGAGGTAGCGAAAAGAGTGAGAATTTGGAAGATTGAATTGATGCTAATTGGCCGTTACTGTACAGATCTGAAAATGTTCTAATACCCCCCTCCCTCCAGACCGCAAACACCCCGTCCAACCGGGCAGACAGGAATGAAGGATTTTGGCATATGGGCGCATGCATGGAGACACTGGGAACCCGGCAAGCCACTTTTATCTGATTTAGGATTCGCAAGGAGTTCTTCACGGTGAAGTTTCGTTGAAGTAATTTGGCTGCTGGGGCGGAGTCAGAAAACAAAAGGGCAGGAAGTGAGGACATTTCAACCGCAGCAGCTTCCAGCTGTAGCCACAAAGGGTTTTCCTCAGCTTTAACACTTCCTGTAGGTAAGAGCCCTGGAGTTGGCTGCCCAGTAGTAGTGTTTAAAAACAGGCAGTCCCAGACCATCCTTTCTGGAAGGTTTTTGAAGGGGAGCCTTGGATATTATGTGTTCTTTAAAAAAAAGATGCATTTAAGTATATAGGCAAGTCCTGGAAAATGTATAGCAACGTGGGTAGGCTCACCATTTTTATTACATTTACCCGACCGATCCTAGATAGGGGCAGTATTCTCCAAGACTCAAGTTTAAGTTAAATTTGAAGAGATGCCTATAGGGCTTTTTGTCAGTTTAAGCCCTAAATAGGTGAAACACCCCCCTCTAAAAGGCAGTTTTGTCATGAAGTCATCAGTGAATCGGTCACTAATGACTGTCATGTTAAGAGCATGAACTCACTCGTTCTCCAGTTCATGATATAGCAGAGATGTTCCTGAAGGAGTTTATATATTCTAGTAGGACGGGAATTGACGGGTCAGCCAAACAGACAAGGAGGTCGTCCGCATACAGAGGCACCCGGGTCTCAGTGCTGCTGCCTGACCTAATACCTAATTACTGTATGGATGTCCTCTAATGCCAATAGCCAGGGGCACCAGCGAGGAAGAATGTTTTCAACCCTCTTTAATTCTTTTAAAGGAAATGGACAGGAGAAGGAGAAGGAAATAAAATATCCAATCCAAAGCCAATGTGTTGTATTTTAACTACTTAGATAACCTCAACACACAGGGGCAACCAAAACGAGATTACAATTCCCATAATTCTACACTGACACCATCCAAATTAAAGCCCCTTGTTACTGTTTTAACTGAGAGACCCTGAGCAGCAGAAATGACACACTGTGCATTTAAATGTATGCAGCTTTTCATGTTTTGGTTCACATCAGCCCACTCACAGTAATGTAGTAATGAAATGATCAGGAAATCAGGAAACCTTCTACACATGCAGTAGATGCACAACAGGAGTCATTAATTCTGCCTCCGCTCACAAGAAAATGTATTTGCAAACAAATAAAATCAGTACTATAACAGCTAATGGTGTAAGGTGTTGATCATCAACATCAACTGCTCTATCTGTCCTTTACACCTGTTTAAAAAAGGCAGAGAATGATCAGAAATCATTCAGTGTGTATGTAGGTTAACTCCTTTCCTCTCCACCCTCGACGCCTGGGTATGAGATGGACGCACTGCACACTGCAGCAGGCAGTCTGTGGTTTTTCTACACACCGTGCCATTTTTGGGTGAACGTTGAAAGTGAAATGACTGTGAGATATTGTGAGAATATGTTTGTGGTGTGTTCCCAGTTTGCTGCCCTAGAGAGGAAAACACAAACTATTACAGCTTTGAAGAAATAACTGAATACATTTTAATATGTGTTAACTTTTACTCACATCATGTAACAAAAGACCAAGTGGTTTCATAGCTCAATTTTACACATTTATTTGAGACATGAACACAAAACAGTTCACATGTAGATCACATGTAGCTCATTCACAGTAACCACACACAACGTTGGATGGAAACAACACAAATGGATGGAAAACAGGGGCACACAATAACCTCTTGACTCACACTTGACCCCGTGTTCAGTCTCTAAAGTTGGCAAAGACGTGGTTTCTGTCTGAGTCAGTGCAGACAAACTTCATGTGCCGACCCCGCTGCCACGTTTGAAATGACTTGACGTAAAAAGACTTCCAGCATCAAACAGACGGACGTTTTCACTTTGACTCAAACACTTGACTTGTCACACTGCAGCAATGACTAAGTGCGACTTTATTCACATGCTCTAGCTTCGTCTTGCAGTTCTCTTGCGTGACGATGAATGCCGCTCATGAGGAGAACTGAACAAACACGGATCTGCACACACACAGGCAGCTGTGCGCACTCACACGCAAGCTGTTGGAACCTCTGTTCCACTTCTTTCTCAGATTTGCAGAAGGAAATCCTGAGTGAGATAAAAAAGAACAGAACTGTTGAGACCCACCAGTCTATCATGGCATATCAGAGTTCACATCTGCAGGTGCTTGTCTAGTGCTGATATATTTTCTGGAAGTGCCTCTCGCCGCCACATTTTATTTTAATATACAACTTTATCATTAGGTTCAGTGTGTGCAGCCCAGCTGGATCATGCTGTTTCATTTACTCTTTAAAGAAATGTGTCAAACTTATTAATAATAATAATAATAATAATAATAATAATGCTGTCTGATTCTGTTATCAATGTCCTTAATAATTAATTATATTCCCTTTTTTTAATCCTATATTATATTATTTTTGTATTTTTCTATATTATTTTATTTTTGTCACTTAGTCACTGGCGGAATTGGAACAAAACATAAAAATAAATGCTGATGCCAAGAAATGAGGAATACATTTAGTGCATTAAATCATGTGTCATTAAGACACCTCTTACAGTGCACTCATTGAAATACTTAAAAGAATTAAAAATGTGGATGATTGGATTGCTGGACTTTTAACTTTTACTCTTAAGACCTGGTTCCTTCCCCCTGAAAATAGTATAAATGAGAATATACAAGAAAAACACAAGTAAAGTAAAAAGGGACATTATTTTAGAACAGTGTTCCCCAATCTCTGCTTCATTTGATGTCATCACCTTACCATAATTAGTTTTCTGAGATATTACCATAGATGCAGGAGAAGACAGAGTTACCAAATATAGTTCTTTGCCCGGTAAAGGGTTAATTAAGACAAGGTTTCACTGCAGCTTGAATAAAATAATTCAAAAGTCGTCTGTTAAGTTAAAGGTGAGTGTTTTTAACTGATCATATACAAAACAAAAGGAATTAACATTAAGGAGAGGATAGCAGCAGAAATAAGTATTTAAAAAAAGGCTTTGTGACTAGTATTTAAAGAGATAATTCAATATTTTATAAAAGTGGGGTTGTATGAAGTACTTATACATAGTCGGTGTATTATATACAGTACAGCCGGGATCAGCAGGCACAAGCTCAGCAAAAGCAAGGATGTGACTGGGTTTCTTAGGCCCTGTCCTGGTATTAACATCCATCTTGTGTGATCCGACTGCTCGCAGACAGAGTTGAGAGCGACTGTTCACACCTGACATTGAGATGCATCTCCTGTGACCACAAGATCAGATCTGCCTCCCCCGCCCTGTATTCAAATGCACACTGATGTCATGTGTTTTTGTGAGAACAAAATGATGTTTTTAACGAGTCTGAGTGTACACGTGTGATATTAATTCATTTTTTTATTCCTGTTATTCCTGGCAAGAACAAAAGAATAAGAAAATGAGACCTTACCTCTATACTGAGGAGGACTGTTCAGACGGAGGATTGCAGGTGTTGTTGCCTCCATGACTCTGGTCTGTTATATGACCCTCTCTTCCAAGTAAGGTTGTACTTGCAGCTTCAGTAAACACACACATTTATCATTGTGTTATGATGTCTACATAAACTACAACCACCCAAACAATCCACGTCTATCACAAATTCTAACAAGCCTCTGTTGGTCGCTGTGGAAGCACAGACAGACAGAGTCACCAAAAACAATACTTCACTCTCACTCTGTGGGGCGAAGTAATAAATAACTTATAAAATCCTATATATTGTTTTTAAATGACGACGTTTGTGATTTTTTTAATTTTATTTCAGATGAATTAGCTCCATGATAAATCACTAATGTGTTGTCTTCTCCTCTGGAGCTCCAGGGGAGAGGATTCCATATATACTGTATACCTAATCTATTGTATGTGATATATTAAAATGAACAATCTCCACTTAGTAGTGGTTAGCACTTATGCCTTTGCATCAAGAAGACATGGGTTTGAAACACAGTCTTAAGTTTTGTCATTCGAATTAAAAAAACTTTAAGTATTTAAAATGGACTTTAAACACTAAGTAGAAGTAATGCAACAAAGGCATATGATTTAAACTATGTGCTATAATAATTATAATATAATAATATAATTCTTTAATCTGTCTGTGGATGTAGAGTAGCATGTGGCCCCTCACGATCACACTGGAATAACCTTTATCTCTTATAATTGGTGGGAGGAACACAGTTGATGGGTCACTTCAGTATGACTTTTGGTGGCTTTCAGGTGAACAAAAGAAAGAGTTGTGATTAAAGGCTTTAGTGAGCCACAGAAGAAGTCGCTGAAAGTCAAAACAGAAATGCACGGATGCATAAAGATGATCCGTCTCACACCATAACTCCCCACATGGTGGAAGTGGGTCTCATTACCTGTATAATTATAAATCCACCACAGTCCACCCATCAGGCTGACACCCAACAGGAAGGCTGCAATAACAATTCCCATCACTGGTCCCATCTGCATCACAGAGCCTAGAGGCCGGGTGTTCATGAGGGAGAGAGACAGTCGGATTAATGACCTGACTGACTGCATCACACACAAAAAAGACCACATTAACAGTACTCACTGCTGTGTGTCGGGTCTGAAGAGGCCAGAGGAGCCACACTCAGCCTCTTTGTCCTTTGGCCAGCAGGGGGCCTCAGCAGTTTGGGTGCCAGTGAACTTAAAGAGCGTGTGACCACCATGGGACGGGACAGGTTTCTTATCTCACACTGAGATGTGAATACAGCAGGAGAAGGAACGTGTTAGTGAACTGATGGTCTTAGAGAGATTAACAGAGCAAAATAAACTTCTCTAAAAGTGTTCAACATTCTGTTTGTTTGTGTACCTGATGTTTGGGTGACTTGGATACAAGTGGTGGGATTCGTATTTTGCCCTGACAGTCCGTCTTTGCCGTTTCCTTCATGGATTCCCCTCTGGTTGAGTCAGACACACACACGTGGAGGCTGCAGTGCAGGAACTGCATGGAGTCATTATGAACCGGCCGCAGGATAAAACTAAACCTCAAGGGCTGCATCTCCTCCTCCTCCTCCTCCTCCGTCGCCACAATCGTACTACTCTTTCCCATCCTTACAGATGCTTCTCTCCTTTCTCTTTCAGCCTTTTGTCTAAATGAGAAATCTCGCTCTCGGTGCAAAATTCCGTCTCCTTCCTTTTCCTCCTGCAGTTTACGACCAACTTTAGCCTTTTCCTCGTCATCGTCTTGTGTCTTTGTGCTGAGGGTCAGTGACGGGTCTGAGGAACAGCCCTCTCGTATCACAGTCCAGAAAGGAGATTTCTTTGGGTTCGACAGAGGGGAGACCACACATGAAATCAACTCCACGGCATCTGAGAGAGGCCCTTTGGCCGAAATCTGCCAAATGGTAACAGATAAGAAAACACTGATGAAGAAGAAGTTCTAAAAGTGAGTTTGTCAAATATCCTTGGTCCTACTAATAGTTTGATGTGACTAAAGGGGCTATATGTAAGAATGTATTATATTAAGTCATAAAGGTGGTGAGGAAACTCTTCATTCAAACTCTGTTTTAAACATTTTACAGTCTGTTATAGTCACCTTGTCTCCTCATCATGTGATAATTTACTGGTGCAGCTTCTTGTTTCTGTGAATTTGGATGGCAGGGACCGTTTTAAACCCTTTTACATAGTTTACATATTTCCCCTTTAGGATCCATATCAGAGGTTTGAATAAAACCTATCAAATAACAAACTATCATTGAAGATTTGATTTTATACGTAAAAAACCAAAATGGCAAAGACCTCAACATAGACACGGTGGCCTGCAGTGATGACACAGGGGCCAATCCTCCTCTGGTCATAATCCTCGCTGACAAAAAGCCTTAAATTAAGGAAAGGTCCAGATCTGTGTCTGGGTGTCGGGAGGTGTCTCAGTCCTGGGTCAGGACCTCGATCCTCCGGTGTCCAGGGGAAGAGTCCACGCTCGTCACTAGTGTCTGCAGGGGGTTCAGAGGAAATGGAGACAGCAGCCAAACAGCTAAACTGAGAAGACAAACAAAAAACCCACACTATTAGATGTTGAATAGCATTAAAGGATAATGATAAACATGGCGTACAGTATGTGGACAAAACACAAATATCTCACATGTATGCTGAGAGGACTTTTGGACTTCCGCTCTGTCTCATTGAGAGCTAGAATGGTCTGAGGCTTGTCCATCCATAATAAGATCTAGGTAGAAATGAGAGGGGAAAGAAATAATGTATTATTTACTGACTGTAACTATATACTGTAAGCCCTGCTTTATAGGAAAGATTGGCTCTCACCTTACACACACAGTATCTAAATCAAATTATACCAGGGTTCCTAAAGCTTAAAGCAAGTTAAATTTAAGACTTGTTAAATGAAATTTAAGACCAATTTTACAATAAACAAAAAACCAAAAAGCTGAAATGAGTTAGGGACAACTTTCCCCAAATGTTTCTTTCAACATTAAACATGACTTTTTGGTCCAGTGCAAAAGTTAGACTATCTACTTCCGAAAACTTGTATTGTTTTATTGCTTCTGCTGTCCTAATCTGCATGATCTTACTTTTTAAATAACTGTTGCTAATTAATTTGAGATTAATTTCACTTAGAAAAAATACATCATAAAAGCCTACTTTCAAGATGATTGAAACAGGGATTTAAGACATTTAATACTCATTAAGGCCTTGTATTTAGATTTATGAATTCAATACCTTTTAAGACTTTTTAAGGATCTGCTTGTATACATTGATGACATCATGAAAACGTGTGGGATTATGGAAAACATGATTTGGTTCCACTGTGTGTTTGTGATTTACAGGGATTTTACTGCTTTCTAAATCCTACACAAAAATGGAAAAACACATCCATACTTTCATTTCACTTAATTGTGACGTCACTCACTGTTGCAAAGGAGACATACATTTAGCATCCGGAATCAAACAGGTGTTTTCACAGTCATAACTTTCTATTGGTTATATATATATGGAGTTATTGATTGATTTACAGAGCAAACATAATATGTTGTTATTTCTGTTGATAACAAAACTATCAGGGATAAAAAACAAACAAACAAACAAGTTTGTTACAGTGAAAATAAGCCCCTTTCTTCTTCAGTGTTTAATCGCGTACACCTGTTGCGAATGTTGCTCACATGTTTTTCTCTTTCTGAAACCACTCTTCCACGTCCTTCCTGCCTCCACAACACTGTTTTTCTCTGCCATTTTTAGGCTTTCACCGAGCACTGTTCTGGTCACGATGGCCTGGGTCTGAGCAAACTCCCACTTAGCACAATTTTGCACCATGTGTAATTGTTTTACCACTGCCTGATAGATCTGACCAGGTGTGTTATTCTCTGCGCTCTAAAAGCTTCAATTCACTCCCTTTCTGCTGTCTTCTTCTTCTCACAATACCTCTTCTCTGCCAATGTTCTTTTGGTTGGTGTTATTCCATCCATCCATCCATCCATCCATCCATCCATCCATCATCTACCATTCCACATAGTTATATAGTGACAAACTACTATAATGGCATTCGAAATGAGTTAGTTTGTCCAGTGCTGGCTATTGTAAACAAATGGTGGTCTCTGTGGAGCTGTCTCGGCTACATATATATATATGTATATATATATATATATATATATATATATATATATATATATATACATATATATGTATATATATATGTATATATACATATATATGTATATATATATGTATATATACATATATGTATATATATATATATATATATAAACATATATATGTACATGTATATATGTATATATATATATATATATATATATATATATATATATATATATATATTTTATCTTCAATTTCTACCAAATCACCAAAATTACACACAGCCAAGTAATATGTGGATTTTAAAGAGATGGAAATAAGGAACATGAGTTTTCTTGAGTCCCAATATCCAAACTCACCATATTTTTGTACTGCACTTCTCTGGACTGTGCGATGAGCACACCCTCAGTCCCACAGGAAATGACCGGGAACACCAACAGGAAATGACTCCCATTGGACTGAGCCTGGCACGTCGGGTCCTGCAGAGTCACGGTGGACACTGGGACAGACAATGTCTGAAGCACAGAAACTAATGTCACGCTGTGCAAATTCCATTTTCTCCATATCTGATGGAGCAGTGTTGAATTGATTAATTAATAACCATGTGTGCTTTAGATGTAAAAATAAAACTCTGTGCAAAACATTCTTCTACAGACCCTATGATTTTATAGATAATGTGATAAACAGTCCATTTTCACATCAAGGCAAAACACAAATTCTCCTTTAGCCCAAGAAGGGCTGATGAAAATGTTAAGAATCTAAACAGTAAAGCTGTGGGCAAGAAAATCCAAAATATTGTGCTGTAGGATTGCAGAAATCTGTTTGCTGTAGTGTTTTCATTAACAGGAGAACTTTCCAATTAAAGGGCGCAAATGTTAAAAAAATAAAAGTCACTACAGCAGTGACTATCAGTGTTTATAATGGGTACTGCAATCCATAATCAAACATAAACACACAACTGGTGTTATACTTTGTTCATGCCACAATCCATACACATACAAAACTGTACTACCTTCTGTTTTATATTTTTATAAATTTCAAACCTGTCTGGTTCATTCATCGCAACAGACATTAAACAAAATGTTAAGTTTGTGGTCTGCAAATGAAAATTTAAATTCTGAATAAACTGGCTGTGTGATTGTTATCAGTGAAGCCTGATGACATATGTCTATCCATCTATATACGGTACATATAACCCTTTTAAACACAGACATCATTAGTGTATTGATTTATATAGTTTTAAATACAGATTCAGGAGCAATTAACTAGAAAAAAAAAATATTTTTGGTTAAATAAGCAAAGCTGTAACAGCTGGCTTCTATTTACATACAGTATAACATTAGATGTAATAGTGAGGTATGAAGACCTGCAGGGTTTGCTGGTCCATGGTCACACTGAGGCGTCCGTCCTCACACTGCACTGTAAAAGTGTCTAGTCCTCCTCCTGCTCTGCCTCCACTGTTCAGCCTCAGCCTGCGCTCCTCAGCCCAGGGAGGCCTCACAACCAGGGCATTCACCGCTGCGAGCACGTCTGTGTTACAGACACACAGACACAGACACGTAGTGACATGAAATACTCACACTTTCACTTTAAAACCCCTGCATTCGCCGTGTACTGATGGTAATGTTTAGCTTTCATTTCTCATTCTTCTCTTTCTCAAAGTAAAAGTAAATCACTAAACAGTCAGTTCCCTCACACTGCAACGGAAACAAGAGACACACAGTGGGGTCCTGACCTGTCCCGGCCCCGGCCAGCTGGATCACAAAGCGGTTGGCCAGGTCAGCCTCGGTGTACGAGGTCACCCTGGTGTAACCTTTGTCACCGGCCCAGACAACGAGGTCAGACACGGACGACAGGTCAGAGTGAAGGGTGCTGGAAACGGTCAGGTAAGACTCGGGAGGGTAAGGAGGCGACACACTGTTGGAGGACTATGGAGAGACAAGAAATTAAAAGAAAATGGAATGTTTATTTATCCATTAGGAACGTCGTTTGTGCATACAGGACATATCATATCAATATTGTGCCGGGGTTTTTTATGATTGTGATCATGAAATTTGCTTATTTTATGTTTTTATTGCATGTATGTCTGCTGACGGTTTGTCTATAACTGTGTTGTACTTTGTTTTCAAACATGAAAAAGAGATTTTTAATCTCAATGTGTTTTTTCCTGGTTAAATGAAATAAGAAAAATAAAAAATACAGTAAAAAAAAAAATTATAAATATGGCAATACATTGCCCAAAAAAGTAATGATGTAGAAGCTTTATCCGTCATAAATAAGTCTGATGAATGTTGAAAGAGAATGATCTGTATCTCCAGCCTGAGGGAACGTGACTACATTGGCTGTGAAGTGAGTGAGTCCGACGCTAACTGTCTTCCATTAAAAAGATAAAGATAAAGAAATGAGATTAAGATGGGGTGAAGGATAAAGGGATATCTGGACCTGTACCACTCCTATTTCATTATTATTGAGTTAAAGAAGATTAGGATTAGACGATACTGATACAGACTCCTAAACTTGTGTCTGGAATAGCATCAAAACGACGTGGCCCTTACATGAACAGTGATATGACCCTGGACACCATGAGCAACAACGGCCCAGTTGACTGGCACTGAACTGCTGAGAATCAGCACAACCCTCTGTGGCTTGGAGTTGGCCACTGGGGGCACAAGAGAGACAATAACCTCCACCTGCATCGAGCTGAAGAACAGAGACGAGGAGATTAAAAACTGCAGAGCCCGTGACATACACACACACACACACACACGAGTGCATGTTCTCACCCACAGAGACCCGAGCCCGCTGAATGCAGCTTGATCACGTGGACTTCGGGGCTGGGGACAGCTGCCGGAGCGTGAGCGCAGCCCTGCACTTCCTGTGGCAGCAGGTCAGAGGTCAGGTAGTTGTGAGAGAGGAACATGGACTGCAGCAGACACACAGCAGGCAATGTCGGGTCTGTGGTATGAAAGGGGAAGATGTTATGTCTGGTGTGAGCACGGAGGGAGCTCACGGATCAAAAAAGCGTGACCGTCAGTGCCTCAGTGTCTGCGTCCACTGGACACAGTCTATCACACAGTGCTGAGGTTTATTACTGAGGTTCCGTGGTGTCTCACCCTCTCCCACTCGGATGTAGACTCGGTTGCCGTGTGTCGCGTGTGTCAGGGATGAAAGGTTGCCGTGGTGTGTCAGAGCCCAGCGGTGCAGCGCATGCGGACGGAACGGTAACAGAGGCACCGTGTGCACCTGCACACCCAGCGTGAAGGACTGTACACTGGAGTTAGATGACACCTAAAAGACGAGACAATCTTCAGGAGGAAGAACTGCAGGGAACATGAGTTTCATGTGACCGAAAACAACTGGGACTGACCTGCACCAGCACTGGGAAATTGCGGGGCAGTCTCTCAGCCTCCAGCCACCAGTTGACTGGGAGCTTGGAGCTGAGCAGCAGGTGGAGAGCTCTGAGAGGTGAAGGCCACAGAGACAGAGGCTTCAGTAACACCGTCACCTGTAAACACACCAGGAAACACGTGCAATGTGATTTAGTTTAGTTTATATAGCTTAAAAAAGATATTAAAATGTACCAGGAGAGAGTTCAAGAAGGCACAGGCCTATATAAAGGACCTCTGCTCCCTTAAAACAGGAAGCAAGTAAAAAGTGGATCCTTTTTCAAGTTTGGTGCAAATCACTTAAGTTCCTTTTTGCCTAAAACTGCTGAGAAATGAACACATTAACAAATAGACACAGGTGAAAATGTAACACTTTTGGAAAGAGGTGATTCTGGAGTTGAAAAATAAAATAGGTTTGCTTAAAGCTGCAGTTGTTGTTTCGTTGTGTTTTTATTCTGCTTCTGTTTGATAATTGTGAGCAGAAACAATGTCACTTTATTTGTCTGCAGTGTCCTTCATCTGGAAATGGACTCTGCAAGACTATCAGACTTGACTGAGGGAGCGTTTGCGTGTATACATCAGCAGCACAGGGGCGGGCGGGCACAAGAAGTGTTTATCCTGTCAGACGGAGAAGATCCAGTGATTTTTGAGCTGTAGAATTCACATCTTTGCATTTAAACATTTAAAAGTGATGCAGTGCGGCTTTGAGAACAATATCTGTCCTCAGAAAAATCACAGGTGTAAATAATGAAATGAATGTTGGCTGAGTTCCATTTAGCTTCCTTATGAACTTTCACAAGAGTCTGTTCACTCGGCCTCGGTTGATCGGTTGATCTCCGCACCTTGTTTTTTGCATTGTTTGTCGCTCGCCCCACTGCGATGACGTGCGTCTCCTTGTCCCCGCGTTCCCTAGCAGCGCAGCCCGGTCCTGCCTCAAATGTCTCCAGAAGACCCTGAACAGGGTGTTGCGCCCCCACCGGGTCAGCCACAGAACACCACACCTCCTCACTCTGAGCTGAGGAAGAACAGCAGGCGTGCGACTGAGACACAGAGAGACTCATAGACTCATAGAGAAACTGCAAATATCCCTCTGTGTGAAATGAGAAATAACAGGAGTCATGAGTGAACGCTCGGCTCCGACACGCAGACACACACACTGCTCTAATTGTCATAAATTCCCTTTCTGTTTTCCCCACTCTTTCATGGTGTGTGGGTTTCACAATGTGCTGCACATTAATCCTTGCCGGAGGACACTGGACCGTTTCCAACTAAAATCTTTGCAACAATTTTCACTTTCACTCTGACACTTCAGACATTTTAATGCTGGAGCAGCATCAAAATCCCATTTCCCGAAACAGTCATTGCTTTTCTTAGTCGAGGGTTAAATGGCTGTTGACGTGAGTCAGTGATGTTCTTACCTGCTGTTCTCTTCCAGAGCAGAAGCAGACAGAAGAGGGTCCTTCTCATAGCGGACAGTGAAGACATCACTAGAACCCTGACTCAATGTGATGAACCCTCTTTCAACAGCCTGTTCAACAGAAACACATACACATTTATGCTGTATCATTCAGCACAGAGCACACATTTACACATTCAGCTCATTATTAGAGCGCTTACAGTTCACTAATTAATCAGCAACCTTTAATTAACGGTCAGCAATCTTGACAGGTTGCCAGATTTGAGTTTTCTAATGACATATACTGGAATATATTATATACAGTGCTTAACAAGAGTATTATAGCACCACCTAAACCTACAGCTGCATTGTAATGATCAAAATCATGTTTTATGTTTCTGTAATGGTTAATACGCTCAGACTGTTGAGCATTTTAAATCATCTTTAAAAACCTACTATTACTCCATGGCGTTTAACACATTGTTTTTGTTTGTTTGTTTAGTTTTGTATGTGTTTTTACTGTGCTCTGTATCATTTTTTAATGATTTTAGTGTTTTTCATTTTGTTCTTTGCCGTCATTCTGTACAGCACTTTGGTCAACCTCGCTTGTTTTTAAATGTGCTCTATAAATACATTGATTATAGTTATTTACTTGCATTACTGAACAGAAACATTAGTTTTGGTGAGGTAATGAACATTATGTTTGATTCATTTCTGACGTCTCAGAGAAGAGGCTCATATTTGGGTATAAAAAGGTTAATTCAGTTTGTTATTTGCCAAATAAATAACAATAACTTTTATTTTTAGTTTTAAAACGCATTTTTGAAAGATTTCAACAATATTTATGTTTTCTCATTTTTATGACAGGTGTATTTCATTGACAAAATTCTGACTAATTACTGGTCATTTCATGTAAAGTCATTTTTAAAATGCACACTTATTTTTAAGGTGAAAAACTGCGATTCTATGTCCGTGAAAGGTGCGATAAACTTTACTTACCGTACTGAGAACTAGTTGAAAGCTAATGCAAGACAACCCATCATTTCTTTTGAAGCACTGATGCACTTGTTGAGATGGAAGTCTGGAAAAAGAAAACAGTCGACCAAACACAGATTAAAAATTGGTGATGACAGTGAAAATATGTTAAATTAATTTCAGAATATCAATCCATCCATGTCATTATGTAGTATAATATATAGATAACAAATAAATAAATACAACATTCAAATGTATTATTAATAAGTTATTTAAGGGTTTGTCAGGTTTGTGAAGTTAAAAGTGAGTTTAACAGAGTTTTGAATGTCTTTAATCCAAACTTGTAAACTAACTTATGATCACACAGTGTGAGCGCAGTAAACTTCACATGGTTTCCCTTCATCAAACAAATACTCTGTGGTGCAAACATGAGCAGAGGAGTTGGACTCACCTCACAGAGGAACAGGCTGATCCAGCTGCTGCTTCATTCTGAACTCATAACCCTCTTATTCCCTGCGCACGCACGCACGCACGCACACACAGGTCACAGTGCGGTCACGCGCACCGTGCACATGTTAAACCAGAGTGAGTCCACTTCCCTCTCTGCTGCGAGGGAGACTTCAGAGAAGTTGGTTTTCCCACTGGGAAATTCATTTTTACGCACCGACCGAGTCCGGAGGGGAGGGGAGGGGAGGGGACATGTAATGAGACGATTGAAGGGGCGAGGGGAGGGACTGTGGGATGGTGTGACAGAGTGGAGAGAGAGATGGCGAGCGCACGAATAAAAGACTCTGCAAACGTCTCCAAACGTAGATGGCAACAGGAAGGAGGAGAGAAGGCGATGTGGGAGGGATGGAGGAGGAGGAGGGAGGACCTGAGGAGTTTGACTGGCAGGGGAAAGGTTTGGGAAGACGCACACACACTACTCTATGATGACTATATTACTGATCATTTATCACATAAAAAACCCAAAATGCTCAGTTTTCTATAAAAAAAATATAAATTTTTATTTATTAAGAAATGGACTTTGCACAATAAAACATCAAGCCTCAATCAAGGAGAGACGATTTAAGCAAAACTGCTGTAGTCCCTGGGCAGGTATGTGTGAGTTTGAACATGCATCTTTAAGTGACAATACATTTATTTAAACTAGGGATGGGACGATACCACGATACCGATATCTCAAACTCGAGTATCTACTGATACCGATGTTAGTCCGATACACCGTCACCTTAGACCATTTATGAACTATGAAGCTGTTAACAACACATTTCAAAGGCATAAATTCTTCAACTGTGTAAAAAAGAACAGCCCAAACATGACTCAGCTAAAAGGCTTTTGCTGATTTGTATTTACTTTTGTTTGTTTTTTTACAGTCTGTGCATTTTTGTCTGTCCAGTGATTTTGACCAGTATCAGACTGATACCAATACCAATAGGGATGAGCAGATATAATACTTATGGTTGTGGTTTTCCACTGCACAGTTCCAGCACGTCTCGACTTGCTTTTCCAGCAGTGCTGTCACTAAATACACCAGACTCCTCTGTTAAATGTCTTTTTAACTGATCTACAGTTCGGCATTGTTCGGCTTAATTCTTATCTCTGCTAAATAATGGGACCATTTAAAATAAAAAAGAATCTTTCATTCTTCTCTGTAGACAGTGACAGAGTGCATGGGCTGTGTTGGAACATTTTGTCAATGGAAAAACCCATTTAGCAAAAGTTTCTACCAATTACAGAACAGAACATCTATGTTTTTTAATTAAGTTATCGCTCATAAGCTGTGTCCAATTTAGCCTGAGTAGCTTGAATATGTGTGCACTTCATTTTCTGTGCAGTATGCCCCAATTTTCTCTCCGTTTCCACCGACAAATAATTGCAGTCATCTTTTCAACGATGACCGTTTTGGGGGTCATTATTAAAAACAGCAGCTGGGACCTGGTCAGACGGAGTCTGCATTCACAAGCACATCACCGCACATCAATGAAGTAGCGACCTCTGCATAGATAACTGGTCCTTTTTATCTCTCGTTGCCGGTTTGTCTGCAGAATTCATGTTAACGTTTGGGATTTCAGAGAAACGACATGGATCTCAGCTGCGACCTGGTGTCACTGTGACCCTTTCACAGAATTACATTTAAATGCTGCCTGTTGCCGTGTGTGGACACTCTGTTGATTTCATGTATTTATAAACATCAGTGCAGTCTGTTGCGAGGCAAAACGCTGGTTTGGAATATATGAAAACTACCGTTTGGTTCATAAAAATCTGCATTTGTCCATTTGATTCAAAACAACATGTATTTACGTTTCCACACTCATACTGGATCCAGCTCTTCTCCAACTATTTTAAATTGCTGCCATTGAGATTCAGAGAGTTCAGGTTACACTAGAGCCGAAACAATTACTCAATTAATCAATTACTAATTACTATTACTATTTAGATAATTGATTAATCGGTTTGAAGCTTTTTTTTTCATGATTAAAACAAGATTACCTTCTTAAATGTGATTCTCTTCATTTCTTTGCTCCATATAACAAATAAATCATTAAAAAGTAATATATCACTGAATTGCATTTAGCTTTGTATTACCAGAATAGGGGTAGTATTTTTGAAAAATTGTGCTTCCCAACCTCAGTCTTCCCAGAGTTAAGAAATATCTTAATTCTTTTCTTTGTGTCCACCACTCAGACTTGGTCCTGTTAGCGAATGCAAATCAGTGAAGTATTCCTTTAAAACTCAACTATTTTGGTTTGTGGACATTTTAGTTTTCTGACATTTTATGGCCCTAACGATTACTCGATTAATCGTGAAAGTAATTGACAGATTAATCGATAATGAAAATAATCGTGAGTTGCAGCTCTAGTGTACACCTGCTTACATACAAATCTAGGAACGCTACTCCCATCTTCTCTAGAAGTAAAACTAAAGGTAAAGACGACTTTAGACAACAGACAGTGATGGAAACTGACGATTATGATTATACAGCTGTCATCACGAGAATTTTGGATAAGAGGAAAACCATTGTGTGGTTAAAAGCTAAGAATATCTTCCTGCATGTGAATTGTTTGGTTTGCTCCGCTGAAAGCCAATCAGAGTGATTTCTCTGATTGATCTAATTTATATCCACCCATCCGTCCATCCATCCATCTTCTACCGCTTTATCCTCCACATGAGGGTCACAGGGTTGCTGGTGCCAATCCCAGCTGGCGAGAGACAGGGTACACACCCTGGACAGGTCGCCAGTCCATCACAGGGCCACATAGAGACAAACAACCGTCTACTCTCAAACTCACGGTCAATTTAGATTGAATTTAAACGTTCGTTATCCAAAAATCTGCACGTGTCTGGACTGTGGGAGGAAACCGAAGAACCTGGAGAACACCCACTCACACACGGGGAGAACATGCAAAGTCCAGGCAAGAGTGTCTTAATTTAGACCCATTATTCTGAATTGGAAAAGCAGCCAATGGAAATAAAGAATGAGTGCTTGTGTGTTGGGTTCACATCTTTACTGAGTCACAGTTTCACCAGCAAATGACAAAGGAATAAACAGATGAAAACAATAAAACAAGAAAAAACCAAAATAAAAATCAAAAAAGCATAACATAATCTGTAAAAGAGTGATCGTAGTTAAAACTCAGTGTTGTACTGAAAGACAGACAGGAGACGAGAGAAAGACACCAACAGCACCCAGCTGCCCTCCCTCTCTGAACCCCCACACTCTTTACCTCTCCATCACTAAAGGGCTCTCCCCTCCTCTGGCTCCCCCATGTGTTCATTTGCAGGTGGTGCACGATTGCGGCTGACGTGGATACGTTCATGACAGATGCAAGGACACTGAACACAGTCAAACACACACACATGGCAGCGACAAACAGCAGAGATAAAGGGACAAGAGATTAGAGAAAGTCCAGGAAGAAGAGAGAAACCGCGTCCGGTCAGAATTATCGCTTCTTCCTGTGATTTTGAGGCTCTTGAAGCTCGAGTACAATCACAGATTCTTTTTTTTTTCTCTTTATGTGTCCCTGTGTTGCCAGGCAGGACAAACAACAGGATCCATCATTTCAACTCCCATTTGTTACATAATCTGGATTATCTTCTGTCATCACCACTACTTCCTCCTCCTCTAAAAACCACTCCAGATAATCTGGATGTCAGCAGATCCATGACACTGCGCGTGAGTGCTACACGGGATCACATTCCACTGATCTGTGTTCACACACGCTCTGCCTCGCTCGCAGAGAGAGAGAGAGAAAAAGGTCACGGCGAGAGCGATTCTTCGCCTCTCGTCTCCTTCAAGTTCGTCTCTGTCTTCGCAGGACAGACTTGGCCTTTACTTTCCGTCTCAGTCGCCCTTTTCAGAGTCTGTGGCTGGCAGTGGGCAGCTGAAAACCCTTTTGACCCCTGACCTTAACAGAGGTCGGAGATGTAATCGAAGTCTTTGAAGAAGTCCTGTTCCTTGCGGGAGAGTGTGCGGCGTTCGCGGGGCGGTGTGAGGGCAGGAGGCTCGGCTGTGAACTCGGTGTCAAAATTGCTGACGTCCTCTTTGCCTCCGATGGACGGCACAAACGGTGGCGTGGCTTTCCTCTGAAGCAGCGCCTCCCAGTCCATCCCCTAGACGACACGTTCAGTTTAGTATTAACAATAAAGGGCGGACAACATTTAGCACTCCACTGATTCACAGTCTCAGTCTACACTCAGACTCTCTGTGTTTCTCTGTTGATCTCGTGTCGCATGGCAACATTCCAGTTTTCGATGAGTTTTATGTCTATTATTATTAATTATATGTCTAGACAGACGGAGGCGACAGCAACATTGTGCTAATAAAAGCTAAAAGTTACATAATGAACACTCACGAAAAGTTTCAGAAGGGAATTCTACTGCTAAAAAAATGCATGAGCTGCTGCTGTATACACACAAACGCTCCCTCAGCACACACACAGACACAGGTTTTGAATAATAACAATAACAACCACAAAATAATCACCAAAGATACACACAAATTTAATGTTTAAAAGCATAAAAAAAACCAATATTTTTCTTTGAGGTCACAGTTACTTGACCTTCGGTGACCAAACTTGGATGAATTCAACCTTGAGGTGGATTGAGTTTGTGCTAACTGAGACTGGACTTCTTCAAGGCATATTAGAAATATTGTGTTTGCAAGAATGAGAGGGACAGACGGACAGAATATTAAGTGCCACCAGTGTGCAGGTGTAACAAAGTGTCCATCATTATCTCCACCACGTCAAAAAGATATTATAAAATGAGAAGGGCTGCAAATAGGTGGTAGACATCAGTAACATCAGTACTTAACTATCCATGAACTTTTACTCACCCTGAAAAAAGGCTGCTTTTTCACGTCTTCAGCATCTTTTTCTCCAGAGCCCAGACGTCGTTCAGGATTCCTTCTCAACAACTGGCGACCGATAAAAACAACCACAAGCAGCAGAGGACATGTGACACCGATACTCACTGAGGTCATAAAATAAAAACCAGAACGCCGAGTCTCACCCGTCTCATGATGCCAATGGCTTCGGTGGAGAGAAAGCGAGGGTATCGCACTTCATCATTCACTATGCTGTCAAACACCTCCTCCTCATCATCACCAGGGAATGGGGACTGAAAAGAAGAGGCACAATATTTGACATCGTACTACACTCGCTGGTTTTCCTTGGGTTACATATCAACCTTTTCTTTAAGTAATCCTGCTAATGGACAAATTAAATAAATACACAGAACAAACGTTTTTGTTGTGGTTTCACCACAAAAAATTTAATTAATTCATTGAAAATGAAAATTGCATTTTTGGCATTTTATTATTGACTCACTGTCCACACACAGATTACACTGGAGGTCTTGTTTTAACATACATTAAGATTTGCTATTATAGCAAACTATTACTATTATAGTGGCCACGTGTTAACCTGCAATTTAAAATGAGCTCAAACAAAAATCCACTTTCAGCTGGAATTACTTTAAAAAGGTGAACGGAAACTTAAATGATAATATTATGTCAATCATTTTAACTCTTTTAAATGAACCCTCTGGACAATGTCAGGAACACCCTGTGCTGGAGTTCAGTGCACGTCTGAAACCGACTTCAGACTACTTGAGGAAGGACACGTGTGGGCTACACGGTGGTGTACGTGGCTAGCACTGTTGCCTCACAGCAAAAAAAGTTGCTGGTTCGCCCCGGTGTGTGCGTGGGTTTTCTCTAGTTTCTCCGGTTTCCTACCAAATGTCCTAAAAACATGCAGAGGTTCATTAAAAGCTCTAAAATGACCGCAGGTGTGAGTGAGTGGTTGTAACCCGCCTTTCAACCTGTGAGCTGGGATTGGCACCAGCAGCTCTGTCCTCATGTGGAGGATAAAGCAGGAGGCAATTCTCCCTCTTTAGAAGTCATGGCATGAGTTTTCTATGCTGGACCAGCACAAGGAGGACAATGGATGTCCTAATCGATGGGGAGCAATGGGGACAGGGACCCCAGTCCTTGACCTGACTCCTTCACACTGCATTAATAAACTTTACTTAATGGATGTGAAATGTCTTTGCAATGACCTTGTTTGTTTATAAAGACACATGGAAAGTGGAAATAGATTTAACTCTGCAGTCTCACCTCTCCAACCAGCATCTCATAGACGAGGACCCCGAGCCCCCACCAGTCTACAGCTCTGGTGTAGGACGTGTCGGTCAGCACTTCTGGGGCCAGAAACTCGGGAGTTCCACAGAAGGTGCTGGTCCTGTCCCCGAAACCCATGCCTTTGTAAAAGAGTGAGAGGGATTATTATTGACTGAGAGAGTGAGGTCACAAGTCACATGTTGTTGCTAGAGTGCAAATGTGCCTGACAAATAAATGGACACTCACCTTCTTTACAAAGACCAAAGTCTGCTATCTTCACAAAACCGTCTTTATCGAGCAGCAGGTTGTCCAGTTTAAGATCCCTGATGAAAAAGGAGTGAGATTTACATTTAAAAAAAATTCAGAGTTTTGAGAAAAGAGAACATGTTGTAGAGACAATGCATCAACTCACCGGTAAACTATGTTATGGTCGTGGAGGAACTGCAGACCCAACACCACACACGCTGAATAAAACCTGTCAGACACATGACGAGCACAGAGATACAACAGAACATGTAAAGCTTTTCCACAGCGTCCAACTCGTCTGTCTACACTGTTTTGAAACCAGACATTTGCCTCTTGGTGAGACTAACTGGGTTACACCGATCATGCAATCTCAAAACTCAGCCCTAATCCTTAATAGATTAGTAGGCAGAGCATAAACAAAGAGCAACACAGAGTATGGAGCTTTCCAAGAAGGCAGCACACACACACACACAGCAAAACTCACACAGCGCGTGGCTCAGAAAAGACGTCAGCATGTATGTGCATCATGAGGTCTCCTCCTGCCGTGTACTCCATGACAAAACAAACATGTTCTGGTGTCTGGAAACATGCAAACAGGTTGACCAGGAAGGGATGGTGGGAGCCGTTGACAGTCTCAAAGATCCGCTTCTCACACATCAGACTGGAGACAGACAGACAGAGCAGGGGAGGAAGATGTGAATGAGACAGTTATTACCGTACAGTACGAGTTCATGAGGCGAGCGGGCTCGTGGTGTGCAGCCGAGACTGTGCCGTGTTGTAACAAACACACACACTTACCTTTCCACTTCATCCCGCGCTACAATGTCTCCCTTCTTCAGTGCTTTGATGGCGTAAAGGCTGCCTGTCCTCTTGTACTCTGACAGCAACACCTGCAGAGTCCAGTGCAAGCCTCATTGTTCATGTCAGATATTATCAGTGCCACAATCCACGTATATTCCAATTCCTCACAATTTTATTTGACGTGGAATAAACCTTAGTTTTTAATGAAAGAACAACAATGGGCTTTTAATACGGCAACAAGTGAGCTGTACGGCACACACGGAAACAGTATATCAGAATTTGTATGCAAAGGCAAGACTCATGTGGAGAGCGACTTTACATATTTGTATCTGATCACACATCCTCTGTTCACTGTGGAGTGACACAGTGTTTGAGAGATAATTCAACAATCCAAAAATGTCATGCTGACTTTTCCAGAGAATATAATGAAACCAATATTAACTCAGGAGCAGCAGACGGGGGCAGTTGAGAGGCAACATTTGCATGACATTTGCAGCTGTCTGTGGTCACCAGTGGGTACATTTAAGGTGCTTTGCAAAACACTAAGCAGGAAGTGGATTATTTCATATGTATTGTTGTGTGAAGTGCCTTAAATGTCTTTTTTCTAACCTGGTTTTAACATCCGTCCACAATTGTCAGTGCTGTCAAGTTAAGTATGAATGTTCACACCTGGCATTGAGATGCATCACCTACAACCACATGAAATTGAATCTGGCCTCTCCAACCTTTTATTCAAATGCATCATGTGCGTTTGTCTGTGTGTTTATATAGAAATGATCCAGTGTGTTTATATAGAAATGATCCAGTGTGTTTATATAGAAGTGATCCAGTGTGTATATATAGAAGTGATCCAGTGTGTTTATATAGAAATGATCCAGTGTGTTTATATAGAAGTGATCCAGCGTGTTTATATAGAAATGATCCAGCGTGTTTATATAGAAATGATCCAGCGTGTTTATATAGAAATGATCCAGTGTGTTTATATAGAAATGATCCAGTGTGTTTATATAGAAATGATCCAGCGTGTTTATATAGAAATGATCCAGTGTGTTTATATAGAAGTGATCCAGTGTGTTTATATAGAAGTGATCCAGCGTGTTTATATAGAAATGATCCAGTGTTTATATAGAAATGATCCAGTGTGTTTATATAGAACTGATCAGTGTGTTTATATAAAAGTGATCCAGTGTGTTTATATAGAAATGATCCAGTGTGTTTATATAGAAATAATCCAGTGTGTTTATATAGAAGTGATCCAGTGTGTTTATATAGAAATGATCCAGTGTGTTTGTATAGAAGTGATCCAGTGTGTTTATATAGAAATAATCCAGTGTGTTTATATAGAAGTGATCCAGTGTGTTTATATAGAAATGATCCAGTGTGTTTATATAGAAATGATCCAGTGTGTTTATACAGAAGTGATCCAGTGTGTTTATATAGAAATGATCCAGTGTGTTTATACAGAAGTGATCCAGTGTGTTAATATAGAAATGATCCAGTGTGTTTATATAGAAGTGATCCAGTGTGTTAATATAGAAATGATCCAGTGTGTTTATATAGAAGTGAGCCAGTGTGTTTATATAGAAATGATCCAGTGTGTTTATATAGAAATGATCCAGTGTGTTTATATAGAAGTGATCCAGTGTGTTTATATAGAAATGATCCAGTGTGTTTATATAGAAGTGATCCAGTGTGTTAATATAGAAATGATCCAGTGTGTTTATATAGAAGTGATCCAGTGTTTATATAGAAATGATCCAGTGTGTTTATATAGAAATGATCCAGTGTGTTTATATAGAAGTGATCCAGTGTGTTTATATAGAAATGATCCAGTGTGTTTATATAGAAATGATCCAGTGTGTTTATATAGAAATGATCCAGTGTGTTTATATAGAAGTGATCCAGTGTGTTTATATAGAAATGATCCAGTGTGTTTATATAGAAATGATCCAGTGTGTTTATATAGAAGTGATCCAGTGTGTTTATATAGAAGTGATCCAGTGTGTTTATATAGAAGTGATCCAGTGTGTTTATATAGAAATGATATGGCGACCAGTCTTAATATCGGCCCTATAAATAAATCAATGAACGGGTGCTTATTAGTGTAAAAACCCTGTGGGTTGACGTCAAGTGAGGAGGTGGAATTTGTCATTTCATTGAACTCATGTACACTCAACCACCTCCAATATGTGTGTGTTTTAATGATGAGACCTGAGGATAGATGCAGGACATTGCGTGCTAAAAAATCTCTCTATTGCATAAGGGAACTGCAGAGTTCTACATTAAACATTATGTCATGAAAATAACAAATTTTGTTCAAAGGAAGTAACAGAATAAAAGTGACACTTTTGTCACTTTGTGCAGAGGCAGACGCGTCCGTTAAATCAGCCGTGTGAGTGTTCGTCATGAGTACCTTTCCAAAGTGGCCTCTGCCCAGCACCGCCATCAGCCTGAAGTCCTGCAGACAAAGTGGGCCTCTGCTGGGTCTGAGACAGAGATCAGAGGCACATGACACAGATGACGCACAGTGCAGCATACGCAACATAACATGGTGCCGTTATTTAAATGGACCTCAGTGTGCGCAACTGCAGCAGAAATGCAACATCTGTTCATGGTGAGTGTTTCTGGCAATTCTCTGGCCAGGTTTTCATGACATATGCTGTAATCCACATTAATGATGACTTGGCGAAAAAAAAGAAGGGTTACATCACAGGAACATATTGTGTGTGTGGGTGTGTTTCTAGTGTCATGCTGTGTTGGCCATATTGCAAAAATGACAAGCTCAGGTGTATTCTCTATGTGTGTGTGTGTGTGTGTGTGTGTGTGTGAGAGAGACAGACAGACACAGGTCCTCGTATTAATTTGCACCTGGGTAAAGAGTTCTGGGACAAGGATCTGGTCGGCTGCTCTTGAACAGGGACACCCGGTGTGGGTGGGGGCTCGATGACCGGCGTCTGCTCCTGTGAGACGGAAAGGAGAAAAAGTGAGAACTCCCGGAAAACAGAGGGAAAAACAACAACAACAACAACAACAACAACAATAAGGTAATGGGAGGACAAAATGATCACAAACACCCGTAGTAACCTTCAGTAAAAACAGATAAACACAGAGTTATGGAAGCTCCTCGTGCCTCATGGTTGCCAGATCCCCTGCTGGCTGTCAGCCTCGCTCTTCCTCTCTCTCTGTCCTCTTCATTCCATCCTCACTGCTAATTAGTTTGCTAAAAAACATCAGAGTAATTAATCCCATAATACTTCAGCCCAATTGAACATGCCATCTGTCACAGGCCTTCTCTCCCCCCCAAGACTTTCTCTGTGCTGCTCTAATTCTGTCTGTCTGTCTGTCTGCTGCTTTTGTCCGATTCAAATGTGCTTTTTTTGGCGTGATGATGATAGTGAAGCACTGTATTATGGAGGCATATTGTGCAAGGATCACCACATATGTGATGACTCATCATAACATGACAATAAATTACATGATTCAGTCTTTTTGACCTTTTAATATTATATATATATATATATATATATATATTACACTAATTTATATTAGAAAAGGTTATTTTATACAGAAGTATGTAAAAAAACCTCTTCTTTTCTGAGTAATTTATTTTTTGCAACTTTTTTTTTTTAATTATTTCCAGTTTTCTAAGTAATTTTTCCTGTTTTTCTGATTAATTTATTTCCGTTTTTCGGAGAAATTTTTATGTTTTTCGGGGGTAATTTTTTCCTGTTATTCTGACTAATTTTTTTATGTTTTTCAGAGTAATTTTTCCTTTCTTTCTGAGTCATTTTTTCCAACATAATTTTTTTCGGAGTAATTTTTTTTCTGAAATATCGAGATACTTCGAACTCTCGCGAGAACCTCCAACCTGCAAGTGATCTTGCATCATCTTGTATCCGTGCATGCCATATCTGTCCCACTGATCCCGGAGAAACATTGCTATGTCTAGCAGATTCTGAACAAAGTCCTCAGGTGCTTGCGTGAAATTATTGGTAACTATTGGTAATACCATCTATGTGGTAGAAAGACAGGACTATCTCCCACTGTCTTAAACCCAGATCAAAGTCAAATTTGATTAAACTAAACAAGCCGTCCATGTTGTTCCTATTAAATCAGGCTCTCAATAAAGGAATGAATGCATTTATCGTTTCAAATCCGCTCTAAACTCAGAAAAAAGGGAAAAAATTACTAAAAAAACAGCCATGAAAAAGAATTACTCTGATGAGTATTAAGCTCATTATTTTCTTAATGAAATACATTTGCAAGGTGATGTTTTTGAAGGTAATGTTTGGATGTGAACACAGTTCATTTATAAGTTATATGCAATGCAGATTAGACGCCAGTGCTTCAAAGGAGGTGTGTTTTTATGTTAGTAAAGACAACTAATAACATAAAACTAACATGTCCTTTAAGGTGGCCGTTTGTCTGTCAAGGTCACGGAAACTATTAAAAGTTTCAAGAAGACCAGAAAAGTCGACGCAGAATGAAAAAACTGACGAGTGAGTGCTATGAGTTTGTGGTGAAGCGCTCACGGTGATGAAATAGACCACATTCAAACAGATGGTGTTATACAGACACACAGAGAGCGAGAGGTAGAGGGAGCTAACCACAAAGAGAGAGAATTTCTGCAACACTGTGAGTTTAATACAAAGAAAGAATTAGATTCTGCAAAGGGTAAAACTGCATTTCCTCTTCTGCAATAACCTAATAAGTCTGCTGTGAAATGTCAATATTTCAGTGAATTTGCAAATCTCCTTTAGGTGTTTTGTCGAGAGGCTTCAGGACATAAACGTAAGAAGAACTGAACTTTAGTGCCAACAGGAAATCTACAGAAAAACTACAAAGCAACATGATCGTGATAAAAAGCAACAACCTTTGTGTGTATGTCCTGAGGATTTTGAGATTCCAAGGAGACTTCACTTGTAATGCAACTGATCTGAACTGACACACCAGCAGGACTAGACTGTGCTGGTTCCGGTTCCCAAACCTAACTTTGGAGCCAAAAAAACAGGGGTTCTTCCTCGTGAACCGTGATCAGTCGGCGTGTCATATTCTGGGATGTGAAGATGAGCCATGAGACGAGCGGAAAGGAGAGGAAGTATGGAGATTCTGCCGGTGTTGTGTTTACTTCTGCCTGAGTAACGCCGAGTAAAGTCCTCCCACTTTAGTTCATCTTACACTGGTGTACATGTGCACTGGTTCACCAGAAAGCACCAAGATTCTGAGGCTCCAGAACCAGAACCAGAACACAGTGTCTGACTCATCATCATCATCATCATCATCATCACTACCAACGGACACCTTGCCAAAGAGAGGCACCTCTAGGTGCAGCGTTCCAGAGGATGGTGTCAAACATGTGCTCAGTCAGGATGTTCTGAATAAGAAGAAGGTTCCCCCAAAGCTTCATAATACACTTCAGTGCCCATGTTTCCTTACTGGGAGTAAATAAAGACAACACAAATGCAACTCACTATACCTATGTATGTAAAAGTCAGTATGATGTGACTGACGAGAATAAATAAGCAATATAGAAATCCTCAGGATTATTGTAACAAAAACAACATTCTGTGGCCTCGTCACATGATTTACTCCTCTTGATTCTCTTTTCCTGCCACCTCTCACTCATTCCAAGTCATTCCCTACGGACCGTGCGCTTCACAGTGAGTGAGTAACTAACAAGAATTTGGCCTTGATTGAATTAAAGCTCTCATTAAAGCCGCCGCCCCGAGTTTTTTTAGTTCTCCGTTTCTCTAATTATGCGTCCGTCCTCTCTTGTCTCTCACTATGCTGTTCTTAGTGCCGCTCTTAGATTTCACTCCAGCTCACAGAGCGCTGGCCTATGACTGCTGCTCTGTTTCCAGGCCAAAGGCAGCAGATAAGTGAGTGAGTGAGTGAAGTAGAAACATGATCGTGTGTGAAATCCCTCCGTGTCTTTCTCTTCCACATTGGCCTTCATCCCCGTGTTCCTCCCACACTCACACTCACACTCACACTCACCAGAGGAGCAGGTGCGTCCACCACGTCTCTCCTGAGCTCAGGTTTGGGAGGCGAGTCGCTGCCCAGATTCAGCTTCTCCACAGAGATTTCCCTGCGATGCAAACAAACAGAGAAGAAACTTTATATGTGATTTTGTGCTGTCGAAGAGGAGCAATGAAAAGAGGGAAAACATGTCACTATTCTAACTTCTGTTTGGTCTTTATGAACAAAAGGAATGTAACAGTATTTTTATGGCGTACTCTTTATCAAAAACAGGCTCTGCCAAGCAATACTATCAGACCTGACTGAGGGAGCGTTAAGTGTAGATGTTCGGTGTGCACTTCTTTGTGTTTTCAGTCGTCCTCTAACCTGTTAGCTGCCATCTTTCTTCACTCCCCTGAAACTAATCACTGTGTGTGTGTGTGTGTGTGTGTGTGTGCAGCGTGAGAACGTTGCTGGGCGACACGAGATCTAAACGCGGCTATACCAAGAAACACACAGAGATTCATGTGGAGCTGATAGACTTAAGCAGCACTGTGTGAACTCATTTGACAGTAGTTGGTATCAAATGAACATTTGCCTATATTTTAAGTGACGCTCTACAGTTTTAATCTTTAGAGCACAGGGATGTCAAACTAATAATAACTAAAATAATAGCATAATAACCGATAATCAACAAGAACTCCTAATGTTTCCTTTTGTTTTACATTTAATGTAAGTCTGTTTTTACAAAACAAGAACAATTTCTTGAGAAAAATAAGTGCATTTTCAAGTTCACTATTTACCGTTTACTTTTTACAAATTACAACCTACAGATCACAGTGGACCTACAACGGCACAAAAACATTTAGTCACAGGTATCTGGAACAGAAAAATATAGTATACAACATTATTTCTAATCATAATGTGAAATTTTCACAAAGTTATCCTGTTTGACACACTTGGTTAATAGAATAGAATAGAATAGAATAGAACTTTATTGTCCACCAAGGTTGAGATTTGCCTTCGGCTTAGCAGCATAAAATCATAAAAGAAGTAGTAATAAAACAAGAAATAAGAGATGTGTGGAACCTGTGGATTAAAAACGTGGTGGAGTTAAGAATACACATACCATATGGGTTAAATTGTGCATTGTCTTATGGCTACAGGCAAATAAATGCATCCGTCAACATAAAATGACTCCAAACACGGCACATTTTATGTCCTTTCTTGATGCCGGCCCACAGTCTCATAGCGTACATACCCCGTGCTGTGAGTGAGCGTGTTGCTCGTGAAACTCGGCGTGTAGGCAGGTGTGTTGCTTCCACTGGGGATGGCGTTCCTCAACAGACGGACCCAGGTAGCGATGTCCACGTTCATCTGGCGAGCTCGGAGGAAAGCTTTACCTGGGAAAACACACAGTGTGTAAGTGTGAGTGGAACCGACGAAAGGCCACACAACCGATATACCGACTCTTGTGGATTGTGGATTTAATGTCGTGAGACAGCTGAGCTGCTGCATGTTGCGTCGCATTTTCTATGAATGTGTATCATCGTGGTTGTGGAAAGTAGCAGAAGCCATTAGCGCTTCATTTAGCAGCCGAGCTCTGTCTTTGAGCACAACAATGGGTGGACCACTTTATTAGGCTGTGAATACATTATAAAAAACCTCAATCTGACCGAAAGGTTGGGATTAATTGACATATATTTATAATCTGTAATGACTTTTTGAGGTGGCTTTCTCGCGCAGAGGCACCTCAGCTACTTCAGCACATATCGACCTGTTTGTGTTGTTGTCGACTAAAGTCGTTTTCAGACGTGGACTCGGGAAAATGTCAAGAAAATTGGAAATTGATTTTTAGTGAACATGAGCGGTGGCTTGAGCAGGAAGCAGAACATTCACACACTCAGTTGCTGTGAATCATCGAGTTTCTCCTGCTGTTTTCTCATAGGGACGTTATTTGGACATGCACCTTTGTGGACATTGACAGTTTGAACGCAGCATTTTGACATATTCTTGTCATCTTTTAAGGGTAATTTAACATTTTCAGAAACCTCTCAGCTGAAGGAGACCAATAAAAACACTTAAGTCATGGAAACAACACAATCAGTAGAAAAACTCAAAATCTTGCCAAGTATATTTTTCTCATTTCTAGTCAAAATATCTCACTTAATATAATATATAAATATATAAATATATAAATATAAATATATATAAACATCTTGTGTTGAGTCATATCTCAGATGAAACAAGCTTTTTTGACACGTCAGAAGGTTTTTTTTAGACGCTGTGTTATTTGTTAAAGATGAATCGTCAATTCAAGAACATTTCTAAGTTTCTAATCTAATTTCAAGTAGGTGTCTAATCTAGAACAGTGTCACAATTACAGAACTAAAAATGAGTTCAATGCACTTGAAACAAACAGGATGGAGGAGAAAATACTATTTTTGAGCATCACAAGCTTATTATGAGACACAAAACATCACAATACTAGTAAAATATAGCTTAAAAATTCAAATTTCAAATCTTGTAAGGCTTAAATATAATGTCTTATTTCAAGAAATCCTATTGGCAGATGTTTTTTGCTTACATTCCATTTTTTTGTTTGCTTATTTTTGGAGTGGCCTTTTTTTTTAACAGTGCAGTGAGTACTTGAACATACCGTGTTGTTTTGAGAAAACTTTCTTCTGCCTCTGGAGTCGACGGCCTCTCTCTATCACCGGGTTGAAGAAAATCACCTGAAATCAAAGGCATTTGTAGTATGTGTTCATGTTTATGCGTCTGCATATAAATACATGTATACTGTTGCTGTTAGTGTGTGTGTGTGTGTGTGCGCGTGCTGTACCTCAGCCAGCAGCAGCCCCTGAGGCTCCAGCTCTAACTGGACTCTGTGTCTCTGGTTGTCCAAAAACTCCTCCAGCTTCAGGTACTTGAGAGCACACAGGGAGCGGTAATCTCTCCAGTACACGGCGATCTCCATCTCTCTGGACTAATCACACCAAACAACAGCAGGGAAGATTCATGTGTGAGCTCAGCATTTAACTTTTACAACTTTTAAAACTACAGTTTGAGTTCAGGGTTAGAATTACGCAACTGGACATATACAAATGGAGGTAAAACCTAGGAATTTGATCTATTTACACAACAACACACGTGGCTGAACCATACACTGTTTATGTTACACACACAAAAAGAACATCTCACCCTCTCCAGTTCGACAGTGAAGGTTTGATCCCAGGCCTGTTCTCCAACGGTCCTCCAAGCGGTCTGACCCACTACTGTGTTCTCCAGCTTCAATACTGCGCTCACCTCCGCTGTAACACACACAAACACAAAGGTAAAACCAACAAACGCATTGTATTTAAAAGGTTTCGGGTTAAAATAACGGCTGACAGACTCACAGGAGAGCTCGTCTGTCTTGCCGGGGATCTTGAGGCTCATGCTGCTGGTGCTGCGGCTGTAGAGGCCACTCAATTTGAAGGAGGAGCGTCCATCTCCCACCGAGTGAGAGGGAAGAACCACTGGCGTCCCTCTGCTGCGCCCTGGGATGACCTCCAGCAGCCCCATACAGCCCAGGAGACGCACCTGAAGAGAGCCTGGAAAACAAGAAAGTACCTCCACGGTTACAGATACAGAGACACGACGCAGATACACAGATGTTTGTGTGTGTGTGGTTTCTGTGTCTACCTGTGAGAGGAGAGGGTTTGCTCAGGGTGCTGTACTGGTTATGGACATACGGGGTGCTGTGGCGCGAGCTGAACGCCGAGGACGATGCCAGCACCAGCTCCTCCTTGATGAGGCAGGCCTTGGGGTGATCCTCGGGAAGCTCCTGCAGCCTCTGCTCCAGAGAGCACCTGAGCAGGTCCAGACGCTGGGACGACTCGCTCAGACCACACTGAGCCTGCAGACAAGAAGAAGACGACGACCGTGAGAGGATGTGACTTTCTTCCTCCTTCACTGGAAGCAGGATAAAACCTGGTTCTGCACCTGTAAACCTCACTCATTAACACATTATCTCTGATTGAGATTTTGTCGGTTTGAAGCCAGACTTGCCTCATTTCCAGGCTTATTATGTTAACAGGCAGCTGGACATAGATTCATATTTACCATACAGATATGTCAAGATCAATATTAATATTAATAACCATCTATCATCATCACCAAGTATCACCCAAGAGTCAAGAGGGAAGCTGGAGTCAATCCCAGATCACCGTGGACAGGTCAGCAGCCAATCTCAGTCCCAACATATCATTCACACTCACACTCAGAGACAATTTTGAGTCTCCAGTTCACCTAAATTGGACACTTCTAAATTGACCTGTCCATGGATGGATGGATGGACATATGACACTACTTTTAAATACTTTTTTTATGTCCTCTCTGTTCACTGACCTCAGCCATGGCCTTCTTGTCTTGGACCTTCCCTGCGCCCAGCAGTCGCAGCATGTTCTTGGCTCCCTCGGCCATGGCGTGCTCCACGCGGTAGTGGTGCCACAGCTCCTCCACACGGAGCTCCACGCCACACATGTCCGGTTTACCTGATGACCGGTGGCAGTTTTAGTACGCACACATAGGAATGTAGGAATAACAGCAACATGTTGAGGCGATAGGACCAAAGCATGGATTAGAACAGTTAGAAAATTCACTGCAATTACGATTTAATTTCTGTTATTAGTGACGTAAAAAAGTATGTGATTCGAGACTCCTAAATGTGAATATTTGCATTCTTTGTCCCTCTATGCCAGTAAAATGAATATCTTTGGTTTGTGCACTCATTTCTGAGGTTTCAAAAACATTTGATTGACATTTTTTGCCATTTTCAATTCTTTTAAGAATCAAAGAACTGATAATAATTGCTATATATATATATATGTATATTAGAAATCTAATTGTTTATTTCAGCTTGAGAAGCTACATTAGCATCCATCGGAAGTCAACCAGAAAATTGATACAAGGCCTTTGTGCAGCATTTACTTTCTTCTGTGTTTGGGTTGATAACAGAGCTCCGGAGGGAAATAACTTGCCAATGAATGACTAAACGCTGCACTGTGTTCATCCAGTAGCTGCTGACTTTGTTTTCCTGACGTTTGCTTAAAAGCAGGTAGTGTTGAGTGGGTTTTTAGAGCTCTAACGCTGAACACGATTGACGGCTGCAGAAACGAGGACCAGCGCGCCACAAAAAAAAGTTAAAGCTGTGTTTTTCAATAATGTCAATAATGAACTAATGACTAATGGTTAGATGGAGCGAACACTGTCTAAATCAGTTAGCTTGTTGTTCTTTCTTCTCCCCTCCCTGCTTTCTCTCTCTTTCATCTCTGGTTCCTTCCTTTCCCTCGACTTCGCTCTGTTGTCATCTCTGACTCAGTCCTTTCAGTCTCGCTCCCTTCCTGGCTCCCCGCATCTGACCTGCCTCCTCTCTAACCTCTGTTAAATGAGGCTTGGCTTTTAGTTGTTGGGCAACATCAACAGGATGCAGGCACATCAATACAGCTCTAACCTGGGAGGGACTGTAATGGCCAGTGTGTGTGTGTGTGTGTGTGTGTGTGTAACTGGAAGACTGTACACAGTTAAGTTCTAAAGCAAGAATCGATCCATCACCACCTGCATCATAAAATATGCAGTGTTTAGAAGCTGAAAGAGAGGCAGGTGGGATGAAAGAGGAAGTGAGAGGAAGAGCATGAAAGCAAAGCTGTGGTAGATACTTTGGCCGTCCTCGGACTGCTGCTCTGTGGCCTGCATGGCCTTTCGGATCTGCATGCGGATGATGTCGATCTTTGTCTTGCTGTCCTGCAGCATCTGCTGAGCTGTCTGGAGAAGCTTCTTGTCCTGTGGGTGCGTTTGATAAGAAACAGTTGGACAAAGTTGGCGCGGATGAAATATTACACAACACAGAGTGACAGCTGGAGGCGGATTACCTTGGTACCTCCGTTCATATAGATTGGGATCATGTTTTCTGCTCCCTGTTTGACCTTCAGCTCAATGTTCAGCTGCCGCTCCAGAGCTGCAATGCGTTGCTGAGTGGCCGACGTCCGACCCACTGACCCCGGAGAGTTAGGGGCATCTGGGCGAGAGGAGTCATTGGTTGTTAAGAGACTAAGTGACTTGTTGTTGTACGGAATTAGATTTGTGTCAGTATTTTTCAAAAAACACTTTTCACAAAGCAAATAAAATATGGATTTAATCATTCAAAAATATTGTATTTTATTGTTTGAATATACACTTGTTCTTTGCGCCGTGTTTTTTTGTTTGTGGGCGGGTCTTAGGAAGCTATCTGCTGATTGGCTACTGAGTTTTGGAGTGACAGCTCAATGGACTGGACGTTGTCACAGGCTTGGAGTCGCTGTCCGTCTGGAACTTGTTCCCCAAGTTTTCCCCCGACGACATCCGACAAAATAGCTTCCTAAGGCCCGCCCACAAACAAAAAACCACGGCACAAAGAATAAATCAGGGAACGCAAAGAACAAGTGTATTTTCAAACAATAAAATCCAATATTTTTGAATGATTAAAACGATATTTTATTTGCTTCGACACAGATCTAATTCCATATTGTTGCAGCTTTTAACACATCATTGTCTTTCAAGAGTCATTTTGCATTCTTTACTGCTGGACTACCGGCATTTTGCATTTAACCCCCAGAATGCATTGCGTGTTGGTCACGTGGTCTGGCGAGCTCAATAATATGATCATGAGTCCGTGTGAGCAACTCCATAGGAATGAATGGAGCCAAAGGGGTGGAGCTCTATCCAGTTCTTATAATACATCCATGACGAAACCTCACTCAGTCACAAGTATCCATTCATACGACACACACAAGTCACCAACTGAGCGCTCACGGTATCATTTCCGGGTCACTCGCAGCTATTGGGACATTCCCTTTCCGTAAGGACTGCGGCTTTTGTACATTTGTTTCAGGATTTGTAAATTTGTTTCGGAAAATGTAAATTTGTTTCAAGTTTTGTAACACTGGTTTGCACTTCCAGGCCACCGTAGGTGTGTAGTGATGATCACTTGTAATGTATGGCACCGTGTTACCTTTGCTGTCATCTGGGCCTTTGACCACAATGTGAGCGTCCAGCTCCTGCAGCTGAGTGTGAAGGGACTCCAGCTTGCGTTTGGAGCTGCGGAGCTGCGAGTCCACCTGCTGGGCGTTCCTCTTGTCGGTCGTGGCCCTGCGCAGATTCTCGGCGCCCTCCTTGATCTTCAGCTCCTTGCGGATCTCTCTGCGGATCCTCTCGCGATGCTCGTCCAGCCGCTGCTGCACGCTCGAGTCCGAGAAGTCCGAGTTCTGGTCCAGGCCGAGCTGCTGGAGCACGGACAGCCCGCCTGGGTCGCTCTGAGGAAAGAGTGGAGGAGGAGAGAAAGGGTGGGGGGGGTCAAAGGAGGTGATACTTTTGCGATAAAAGTTTGCACATTTGAAAAAAGAAAAGTTAAAGCTACGGAAATTATGATTTTTCACTGGTTTGAATGTAATATTTTTTTGTATATAAAGGTTACACAATACTGTTTTAAACTATGTTTAGCCCTGTGTGTGTCAGGGGGATTAGCCAACTGGAGTTGAAAGGAAAAAAGTGACTCAAAGGGCAACATCTCCAGCTGAGCGCTGCTGAGCTGAGGTCACAGAACTGGAACCGGGCTTTTTGTTCGGTCCTGACACAGTGACGCGGTGTGGGAGGCAAAAACAACCGCTCTGTTGGTGAATGTGAAACCCGCTGAGCAGAGACTGTGGGGCAGCATCAAAGCAGAGGCAGCGTTCAAGTGCGTAAAAGGGGCTGAGTGCTCACATCAGCTCTCCTACTGATCAACACTAATCAGATTACAGCAGATTAGAACTGCATTAATGTAGACTAAAATCAATCAGGGGCTTGTCTGCTTCTGGACGGGTCACGAGTAAACATACACACAGAGCGCCGTGTACACGCGGACATTCAACACAAATGATTGAGCTTGTGTTGAGTTATTTTTATCTCACAACACCCAGATTTTATGACTCCAGTTATCGATAAATGGCTGTGATATCTAAAGATTAAAGAATACCAACCATAGAGTAACATAAAGTACACTGTGTGTGTGAGTGTGTGTGTGGGTTCATACCACATGAGTGTTAAAGCCCTGAGCAGCAAGTTCATGGGTTCAGCTCCTGGTCAAACTCTGTCTGTGGTTTTTACTGTCCCTGCTGCAGGAAGGCGTACAAACATAGGCTATAAAAACCCATGATACAGAATTCAGTCATGGAAGTTGACAATTCATCTCCTAGCAACCTCCACCTCAAGTGTGACCTAAGCACCGGCGCTGAGAGGACTCAGGCCAGAAACTACACCGTCAATGTCCTTTAGGTGTGAGAAGGAGGAGCTTTATCATACATTTATATTTAAATACATTTATTTATATATACTTTTTTGAGCATTCAGCCAACTGACAGACAAGAGTTCAATTTGATTCACACGATGCATTCAGTCAGACATTAACCACAATGTGGTTCCCTTCTTTTTTTATATCAACTAGTAAGAGAAATAGCTGAAGCATCACTACCACACAGGATTAAAGACTTTAGTTCCCTGACGTCACTGCTAGATATGAGGTCCTTATGCAGTGGTTTGAAAAAGTGACAAGTGGAAAAATGAATGTGTTCAGCAGCACCGTTACACCACAGGACTCTTAGTGCAGCCTAATACTCAGTCCAGAGGGGTTAATACTGTCTTCTTGGTAATATCATTGATATGACTGAAGGAAACTTAAGATCAATAACCTTATACTCTCATAATCCTTGCATATATCACACTTCATTCAGGTTCATTAACGTGTCGCTGATACAGAGAGAAAATGTCATGCAGTTGTTTAGTTTGTGATGTGAGAGCTCACACTCTCTCACACTCACACACACACACACACACACACACACACACACACACACACACACACTCCTGCAGTATTCTTACTGAGGACACTCTAGCCCTTTACCCTAACGTCCGACACAACTAAATACCTAGCCCTAAAACCAGATCTAAACCCCTAAAAAGGACCAGACGGTCATGATAAACACACACAAACAGAAACACACAGTCTGTGCTGCTATTCTTGTCAGTACGCTGCATTGACTTCCGTTCATTTGGACAGACAAACTCAACTCACCTCAAATGTATTTATGGAGCAGATTTAAAAACTAAGGTCAACTGAGGTTCACCAAAGTGCTGCACAGAATGACGTCCATGCATTTTCTACCGCTGTGCCGATCTCGGCTGACATGGGCGGGGTCACACCATGGGTCGATCCATGCAGAAAAGGCCCTTGTTCTGACCGGGGCTCGAATCTTCTTGCTGCAAAGGCAAGAGTGCTAACCACTACACCAACCGTGTGGCCCCAGAATGATGTCAAATAACAAAATAGAAATCAGTAAAAACCAAAAGCCACATCTCTAATCTGAACCATAACAACTAAATGTCTAACCCTAACCTAAACCCAAATCTAAATCTAACCCTAAAACCAAGTCTTAAAGAACTTTAAATGTTGTGAGAACCAGCCAAAATGTCTGCAACAATGTAGGTCTGTATCAAAAATGTGTCCTACTCCAAATGTACACACACAAACACACACAGAGTACAGCGTAGTGATGTGTGTGTGTGTGTGTGTGGGGGGGGGGGGCTCAGGGCCTTTCACTGCCACATGCAACCGCCATCCAGCTTAGTAGATCTGATTACAACTTCTCAGTTCTGTGTCCATTCAGAGCTGCAGCTCTGCTCTCATCAAAGCCATAATCCATGTGCAACACAATACAGCACAACAGTCACTCGTGTCAATCCAAACGCATGGAACGGGCCGAGCTCTGGCAGCATTTTCAACTGCTGCTGCTTCGCTGCGACGTTATCGAGGTTACGCCACACTGAAGCGACATGAACACGATCAGAAAGAGGAATGTTTTCATTCTGAAGAAATCAGGAATCACCACTACACTAAACTAAAAGTGACTCACACGTGCACCAGGCAGTGGAAGCAATTACATTCTGATGGTATGATGATAATAACCGTAAAACAAAAATAGCACAGTTTTGCATCACGTCATTGAAAACATGACCGACTGACTGCTTGTGCAAACCTGGAGGGGGAGGGGCCACATTACTCAACGCCACACACAGACTGAGTGATTCCTACACTGATTTTCAACATTACGAGACACATTTTTTTGTAATTTTGATACTTTAATACCATGTGTTTCCATGTAAACTTCATTATATAAACTAAAGTGTGTCCTGGTTTCTTTGCTCCATACAACAAATAAACTTCTACACAACATTAATCATGAAAACAATTACTAACGTGAATACTGTACTTAGTAGTACAGTAGTGGGGGGGGACCACAGCCAATCATGGCACAAGAGAAAAGCAGAGACAGAAGTGCACCGTGAGCGACAGGAAGGGAGAGTTTTTGCTGTGACGCACTGCTGTTCAGCACAATACAACCTCAATCCCTGGTGTTTTTCGAACAAAGAGCGTCTGGAGCGAGGTGTAAGACAGCTCGCACAGAGGGGCCAAAATCACAAAAGCACACAGGAATAAAAAAAACGCACAAGTGAGTCACTGCCACAGAGGAGATGTTTTTACAGGAAGTGAACAAGGAAGCTGACAGAAAAGAAAAGAGAAGGGCCACAGCAGTCATGGATGGGGAAAATAAAAAAATAAAAAAAAGAAGTGGCCATGTTGAGGCCTGGTGCGGCAACAGTTGCCTACCGAAGACTCTGTGTCATTCTGCTCGGCAGCCAGCGGGGAATCAACTGCTAGATCCTCTGGCAGGTCCTCCAGTACGTCCTCACTGGCCATGTTCGGCCTCCTGCTGGCTTCACTCACGCGGGGCCCCTCCTTCCCCTCCGTCCCCTGCCACACAATCACACACTCACACACACAACTCTGTGCCAATCAGGCACCAATGAGTGCTATTCCTGCCTCCTCGAAATCCAGGATGTCCTTCCCGCCAGGAATCAAAAGCCTGTCTAAATCCGGAGCGAGTGAACGAGGCGGAGGAGAGGAAGAGAGAAACAGCATAGACTGAACCCCACCCCACTGCTTCCTGTTCTGCTCGTGGCCAGATAGAGACTGAGGCGTCATGCACTCTGTGCAGATAGACACATGCACATTGGGGTGGTTTAGTAAGAGAGAGAGAGCTCAGGGCCGCTCTGCTTCCTGCTTCTGGGTTTCTAAAACTGAGAGACGGATGTCGCAATAGATCGCAGTCGTGTTCAATTGACTACCACACCATGTATAGTGTGTTTGTGTGTCTGCAGGTGGAAATACGTCTACATACATGTGTAGTCCTATATTTGTTTATTTATGTTTGCATGCATACAAGATCACACTGCCGAAGTCGAAGCGATGAATTCAGAAAATAATTAATCACAAAATAATCAATATCACAATCTGACAAAGTGCAACATCCGAATCGAAAGAATATTAAATGAGTGAAAAACAGCATTTTGATGAAATTCTGCACGTCTGCAGGAATTTTTTCATAATCGATTAATCTGTCGATTATTTTCTCGATTAATCGTTTGGTCCATAAAATATCAGAAAATCTTAAAAAAATGTTGATTGTGTTCGTCAAACCTGGAAATGCTGATATTCTCAAATGTCTTGTTTTGTCCACAAACCAAAATGATTCACTTTTAATGATTTCTTTGTTATCCAGAGCAAATAAATGAAGAAAATAGTCACATTTAAGAAGCTTAAACAATCGGAAATCTTGTTTTAATCATGAAAAAAGCCTCAAACCGATAAATCGATTATCAAAATACTTGTCGATTAATAATCGATTCAGCACTATAATCAACCACTAAATAATTTGTTAATAAAATAAATAATAAAACTGTTTTGATTCTTAAAAGGTAAATATCTCGAGGTTTCTCTGCTCCTCCATGACACAAAAGTGAATATCTGTAGTTTATGAATTAAAACTGTGGTCAGTAATTTTGAACTTTTTCTGACATTTCATTTACTAAACAACTATTTTTGGATTCAGATTCATTTATTGCTACTTTTCATTATGTGCTTCCATATATTTCTGTATCTTAAAGGAAGTCTCTGTCTCCAAAATACCTTAAAGATATTTGATAAGGTTTTATTTGCACTTTGTAACATTTAAGAAAAATGCTACATGAATTAAGTTTACCTTAAAAGACATGAAAGAGTAGTGCAAATTAAAGTGTAATTAACAACAGGTCAAAGTTTTTAAGAACCTGTCGGATGAATTAACTTGCACTAATTTGCCCTTTGTAAAGAGAGGCTGCAGCAAACATCGATGGCGCCATAAAGAGTGGCGAGGTGCCTGAAACACAACAGCCTGACATGCAAAGCCTAGTCTACAAAGGGGTTTTATGGCACACAGTGAGAAGGGAGAATCTTTTTGCGTGGACTGATATCTTAAGGGTGCATTCACACCAGTCCTTCTTAATCGAACCCTAGTCCGCTTGCTCGGAAAGTCCGGTTTGTTTGGGGAGGTGTGAATGTGCAACCAAACTCTGATGCACATCAAAGAATCATTGTTTGTCTCGTCTCCTTCAGTAATTCTTGGGGAATTACTGAAGTAGTTTAACGGAGTTTAACGGACTATTAGGTGTGAAAACGACCTCAGTTGAGCATTTTCTTCAACAGCACTGGGGTTGTTCACAGAGACTTAAAACCCGAAAACATGATAGTGTCACCGACTATGGCCTTACATGCAACAGCTGAGAGTCAGTGGTGCAGGTGAGTCAGTGACAGCTCACTGAAATACAAAGTGAACAAAAACACATGTTTACTTGAAGTGCTTACTTACTTCTAGCTCTTATTTGTACCCAAATGTTTTAATGCACTTATTGTAAGTCGCTTTGGATAAAAGCGTCTGCTAAATGACATGTAATGTAATGTAAAAACCCTCAGACTCCGAGTCTGGCCAGTCAGAGCAGAACAACATCCTCAAACAATGCCATGTTGTTGCGCTCTACACTGGCAGTTGGAGCGCTTTGCGTGTGATGAATCGATGAAGTCGACGTCGGCTGATAAGACCAACCAGGAAGTGAAAGTGGATAACTGTGTCATTGTTTCCAAAGGTCTTCGTTTTTGCCCGTCCATACTCAAACACATCGTATCTGGAGTAGAATGTATGCGTTTTATAACCAAACGGCATGAATGTAGCATGGATTGGATACATAAAAGGACATGACTTCATATGAAAGCATTGTATGAGCAGAATGACCCTCCATCATACTGAACAACCATCAACTTATAAATAAACTAAGGATAAGCCGAGGTGAACGTTTACAAGCAGCCAAATGTTTAAAGCGGGACAACAAGCCGAGGCGTCATCAGCCCGGTTCTGTTGGCTACAGATCATCTCAATGCTGTCTGACTTCTGTCCTCTTCCTGTCAGTGAGACCCACACATGGTCATGGGCTTATCTGCCTCAGACACTCAGCAGTGCGGGGTCACTGACCCTCCGAGGCCTCGCTGTGTGGCAGATGGCCCTCACTGGCTCCCTATCCGTGTCTGCTGTACCACACAAGGACACTCACACGTACACACACACACACACACACACACACACACACACACACACACACACACACACACACACACACACACACACACACACACACACACACACACACACACACACACACACACACACACACACACACACACACACACACACACACACACACACACACACACACACACACACACACACACACACACACACACACACAGTAGGAATGACAGGAAAAACATCAGAATATTAAATACTATAATGCAAGGATTAAAACCGTAACTGATGCAAAGATTTATGTACTGCATTTTAAATTGGCATGGAACGCTAAAATTGCAGATGTTGCAACTTGCTAATTGTGCGGTTTAAAATTATGATTACTCAGCCCTAATACACACACACACACACACACACACACACACACACACACACACACACAAAGAGCATGGCATTCTAAAATAGGCACAAACACACGTCTAGTTCTTCTTATTCACCCACGCTCCTGTAGGGAAATAGGAAGTGAAATAACATGAAGTTAAGTCTGTGGATGCAAAACACAGTCAGCTGCTCTTTCTTCACATCGTTTTGATAAAAACACACAAAGTCAACGCTCTGTGCTTCATATCTGTCATCAGGTAGTTCAAATATTTCCTTACCGAGCTGCTTTGCCTCTCGATGCTTCCTGCGTAACATGGAGCGGTGGCTGCAGAGATAGCAGCCCCCATACATCCATACTGTCAGTCTCCTTCACATATATGGATCTGCTCTCATGATTAGCTGAAATCTATCACAACTTAAAGCTGGAGTGATGCCTATAGAAGCAAAAGCCTCTCATTAGACGAGTGTGTCACAAGCAGCAGGTGCTAAAACTGTGCTGACTGGATTATCAGGAACTATGATCACTTCACTTTATAGAAATGAGCTCTTAAAGTTACAGTCTCATCCTGACCATCTGCTTAGACTGGCCCACAATACTGAATCCAGACTCTTAAAGGAATACTTTAACATTTAGCTTTGTATTACTAGAATATGGGTAGTATTTTTGAAAAATTAAGTTTGTCGAGAAATATCTTGATTCTTTTCTTTGTTACGTGTTAACTGCAGTAACTGTTAGCAAAGATGGTGGACACTGTTTACATTCTGGGAATGAGGTCCCGCCCCCTACGAGATTTTTGACTTGACTTGGTCTTGTAGACAGTGTCCGCCATCTTTGCTAAGCTAACAGGAAACCACTTGTCTATACTGTACCTGATAAAGACCAAAGTACATGAACAGTCCAAGTGTGTAACCCTGTCTCACACCACATGCAGAAGGAGCATGTGGTGTTTTATAACATCCATGAGACTTGGATGGAGCTGTGTGATGGAGTGAACAGCAGCAACTGTGTTGCGTTTGGCACATGCAGGCAGTGGTTTAAGGAACGCTTACTATTAAAAATGTGAACGCCTACTGATGTCTAGGTTTATTTTTAGCAGTAGAATCCACTTCTGAGCAGCGTGGGAGCGTCTCATGAGTTTATGAGTTTGATCAGCAGTGTGTGAACTAGAGCTGCAACTAACAATTATTTTCATAATCGATTAATATGAATCGTTTGGTCCATAAAATATCAGAAAACCATAAAAAATGTGGATCAGTGTTCGTGAAACCTGGAAATGATGATGTTCTCAAATGTCTTTTGTCTATTGACTTTTAATGATTAATTTGTTATCCAGAGCAAAGAAATTAAGAAAATATTCATATTTAAGAAACTTAAACAATCAGAAATCTTGTTTTAATCATGAAAAAAGCTTCAAACCGATTATCAAAATAGTTGTCGATTAATTTAGTAATTGATTAATAATCGATTCATCGATTAATCGTTTCAGCTCTAGTGTGAACCCATGTGACAATGGTTTGAATGGTTACATTTGTTTATATTTAAAAGTCATTCACTAGAGTTGTAAGTATGGAGACCTTCAGGGCCACCGTAGTTAAGCCTGTGTGATGGTTGAACACCCTGACACCTCTCTGACTCCAGCTCTAAGAACAAAATCCTACTTTGAGGTAACAACATGCTGCCTAGGAGATTAGAAACAGAATCATTTTTGTCAATCGTTTTGATCGATTGCTATTCCCACTTCTCTCCGATACTCTGCAACCCTCTCCGTTTTCCCCTGCTTGCATTTTCTTCTCCTTAACCCTTTCCTCTTGCTCTGGTTCTCTGCCGCATCATCTTCTGCCACACATCCTGGTTAGCAGACTCATGCACCGGCGCTGCCAGCGACACAAAGCGTTTGGTTAAGTTTTAACAAGCCGTCAGTCCATCCTGCCGTTTCTGAGGCTATAAATAGATAGACAGTCCATTGTGTTGAGGCAGAAAGAGAAGGAGAATGCTCCATGTGAGCAGCCATCACTCTGTCATTACTCATGCTGTCACCTACTTACAACAACTGCAGTTCACATGAAGCGGGAATAATGACTGGGCTTGTGCGTGGACTTGTAACCTGATCATTAATATAGTGTTGCCAAAAATAATCAGCATTTCATAAATGTTCCCTAAGCCAGACTATGTGTGTGTGAGTGTGTGTGTGTGTGTATATAGAGGAGAGAGGGATTTTAATGTTGATGAAAATGTGTTTAATGTCAGAAAATGTGTGTTTTACAGTGTTTTATTTTGTAGTGTGTTGCCTTGCAAGTTGGCGAGTCTCACATTTTGTTGATAGCTGCAGTGATGAATGTGTGAAGTAGATAAAAAAAAAGGAAATGAAAACATCAGGTGAGTAGAAAAAAAAGAGTGGTGTATTCAGAAAGAAAGGAAAACATGACTGGTGTGGTTGGCTTAAAACTGAACGCTAGAACGGGAAAACATGAGAAAACAAGAGTGAGGCTGGAAAGGAGTTCATTCATTGCTTTAATTGGGCGTGTCTGTGTGTACGTGTGCGTTACAGAGATGTGTGCAGCTACAGAACGGACAGTGTGACAGAATTTGGGAGAAGAAACACAAGTTTAAATTCTCCTCACATCCTGGTGTCTTTACACTGCCTCACTCTGCAAGCACTGGATGGGAGCGGGGTGAAGGGGGGTGGGGGGGGGGAGATGAAAGATGGTAGATGAAAGTTCTGGGTGGGTGTGATGTGTGAACATTGGATTAACACTAAGGAAGAGTTTTGAAGTTGTGAGAACCTGCTCAAAATGTCAACACGCGCCCATAATGGTTATGAGCCAAAATTTGCAAAATCCTTATTCCCTAAAATTTACCAATCCACAATTCATATCTTAGCTCTTACTTTATCCAGGGATAAAAATGAGTACAAACACACACACACAATAACATATTGTAACTGGTCGTGGATTAAATAAAACAGTGCTTTTCAACACAGCACATCAGAGCAAAGTCTGCAGATTATAGACTGCAGAGTTGACTTCAGGACTCTGATGTGGGTACAGGCCTCACTGTACTCTCCGTTCATACTTAAAAGACTGTTTGCATCCGTCTGTTGTGCCATGCATGCGTACCTGAGCCCCCATTTCCCTCACGAAGAATCATTAAGTCTTCCTATATTGTAATACATGGATCATGCACAGTCAATGTAATGTGAGAAGTCAAAAATGTTGAGTCTGCACACGGATGTTTCCGATGTTTAGATCATGGTTTACTCGCAGTTTATTATAAAAGGCAACACAAATTAAAAACTACACATCTAAAAACCACAAATTAACCATATTACATTTATTTTATTTTATTGTTTCAATGTGCAGAAACACGTTTCTAAGTTGTCAAATCCAAGTTTCAAAGCCACGAGTGTTGGTTTGCAAACTCTGGCTCTCTGTGAGTGAGTTAACAGCTTATACCATGCACTTTGGACTATGTGTTTTTCCAGTTAATCCCTAAAATCCCTCATATTCCAGTGGAAACTCAGTTGCCAAATCTAATTTTGCCGTTGTACAGCGCATCATGGCTGTATGTACTATGTCCTGTGTACAAGCAGAGTTTGATGAAAGTATCACGTGCATGACCGGAGAAGATTCTCCCAGTCTGGGTGAACAGGAGAAAGACTGTGCTAGAGGTGAGGTGAGAGAGAGAGAGTGTTGTGTGTGTGTGTGTGTGTGTGTGTGTTTCTGTGCACATCTGTCTGCATGCCAGCATCTGACGCAGTGTGTGTGCACGCGTGTGTGTGCGTGTGTTCCAGCAGTGTCCTCTCAACAGCTGGGGAGGAGCAGCTCAGCATGAATAGCATCTTTGTGAAAAGATTGATCTGCTCTAGAGACTTCAGTAAATGCTCATGTGTTTGCCTTCTCAGTTTTGTGCATTGTGAACTCTGCTGCAACAAACAGTCACTGTGTGTGTGCGTGTGTGTGTGTGTGCAGACTCCTGAGGAGTAAAGCGGCATAAACCTCCAGCGAGAAAAAAAGCCGGCCACGTACGCATACGTGCATGTGACTAACCTTGAGTCATGTGTCAAAGATAAAAGAATATGAAGTAGATATACTGAGCACCACCTGCGTATAAAAGCACCATCAAAAAATAGTTGACCCACTATTCGAAGACAAGGTTGGCACAGATTTATTCCGAATACGGTAGAGGCACACCCTGCAATCTTACGCATATGTTTTTCTCTTGTCCAGCTCTGACCAGTTTTTGGCAAATTTACTTCAGCACCATGTCTCAGATATTCTCCAGGACTATTCATATGTCACCACACATTGGTATTTTTGGTCTTCCAGAAGTATATACCCAATATTCCACTAAAGAGTTGGGGGTATTAGCTTTTACCTCCCTGATTGCTAAACGCCACCTCCTTCTTAACTGGAAATCCACAACAGCTCCTTCCAGCACACAATGGTTTAAAGAGACTATGTCCTTTTTAAAACTAGAGAGAATTAGATATTCAAGAAGGGGAAACTTGAACAAATTCTACAATAAATGGCAACCGTTTATGGATTTTTTTGCCACAATGTAATGTAATCCTCTATCACCCCTCCACCCTCTCTTTTTTCTTTATTTTTTAAAATTAATTAATTTATTTTTCCTTTCTTTTTTTTTTCTTTATTATCATTTATTTATTTTTATTATTTCATTTTATCTATCATGTTTATGTGGTTGGTCAGTTAGTCAAGTGATCGTTGTTTGTTTCTAAAAATATTTAAATCTAAGGGTGTATACAGACGGTTAATGCAAATCAATGTCTCTTGTATGTAAGTGCCTTTTGTTGTTCTTGTATACACACCAATAAAAACATGAAACAGAAAAAAAATAGTTGACCTACAAAAGTCAACCTCATGAATGAGCCACTCATTGAAGGCTTGTGAAGGAGTTGAGTTACAGTAGCAGCAGATGTCACTTCCCTAGCAATGGTTTCCGTCTCCTCCATTAGGAATAGTATCAAAATGACCAGGCCCAACCGACCATCTTTTGGTACCCTTCCCATGGGGTACCAGAGTAATGGCATGGTACGGTATGGGTGGAGCTAGACAGCATGACAGTCAGCTGATTGGGTGACAGATAAGCCACTCAACTCAGAGCTCCCTTTGGGTATTTGTCGTTCCCTACACAATGTCCAAATGCTCCTTCCCAAAGGTGAGGTTTGGAGTTCAATTTGATTGGTAAGGACTCTGACTTTCTGCTAAGCTCCCTCCTCACCATAGTGGTCAGGTAAAATGACCTGAGCCCATCCATATGAGCTGGGAAGGCCAACTCACCAGGACCAATGACTTCAAAGACCTTAGATGGAGCCAACTCCCTGTAGAGCCACCACCTGCACATGAGCATCAGGCCTGGGTGCAATGGAAAACAGGCAGCAGATGATGTCATAGGCATCTCCTGGCTTTATAGAGCGGTTTCTCAGCATGTGGAACGTCAAACCTATTAAGTTTAAGATCACACATGCAACCAGAATACCTTTTTTTAAAATTCAAAACAAGGGCTGCACTGAAAAAAAGAGGGAAGAATAACTACAGAGATGGCGATAGGGTGACCAGACGTCCGGATTTAGGCTAGACAGTGTGGATTTGTACCCTGTCCTGGGCCGGACACTCAGTTGTCCACCTTTTTGGAATTGCACTGGAACAAAGAATAACTCCCAATGCCCTAAGATCTACAGTCTAAAAAATGTAAACAAGGTTTCCATGTGCTGCCTACGCAAAAAAGCACTACTGCTGCTGCTGTAAAACATCTTTTCAATCTGAAAGGTAAAAAAAAAAAACACCTGGATGCTGCGAGGAAAGAGCAAAAATATTGCAGACATTCAACTATGCATTTACTTGATATGACACAGTGTTATTTATTTGTTATTAATGTGATTTTATGTTGTTTTTTGCACGCACTGATTCAGATTCAGATTTCTTAGAAGACCAGAAATGTTTTATTTTATTACTGTGAACAAACTTTAGTTCCTGTTCTGTTACTGATACATCATGATTTATCATAAATGAAATAGTTTTGCAAAGAACAGTCAAGTAAATAATGTAAATAAAGTAAATAATATAATATTGCTACTTTTTTTGCAAAACTGGGTTTTAAATTTAAATTTATTTTCATTTTTATTTTATTGCTGCACATTGCACAGTGGGGCTTGTTGTAAAGTCATTTCACTGGGGTTGTACTTGTACATCCACATGTGACAAATAAAAACTTGAATCTTGAATCATCATACCTTCATAACGATGGTACAAAGTTGTATTGTAGTGTAGTCGTGCTATGGAAATGTCCGCCCTAGATGGGAAACAGACTACAATAGCCTGAATATTTCAAAAGTACAATCCAAGTAGTGTAACTAAATGAAGACAGAGACATGAATGAACAAGAGTGCGGTCCAAGTCAAACTGGTAAATCTTTGATCCCGAGCCTCTTCATATTTGGCTGTTAGCAGCTGAGCAGCAGGAGGCGCAGCGCTGTGCAGCGTGACGGGGCCATGATGTCTGCTGCATGAGAGTCCCGTTATCTAATGGAATGGTTGAGCAGGGACGATGGTAATGGACATGGAAAGCAGATTAAAAGTGATTATGGCAGAAGGGCTGAGGGGGATAAGAGGTCCATTCCATAATGCAGATGATTATCCCTCTTTACTGATGCTGTTGATTACAATAACGTGGCACTCATAAACACATGACGAGAAAGGAAAAAAAAACAAATGCAGCCACAATTGTGTTATTCCAATGACAAAGCCCACTATTGAAGGCAACGTGATTTAAGGTCACAGGCGTCCACAGGTGAAGGGGATGGTTTTAATCTTCAACTACTCATTTAGGTTTGTGTCAGAAGTCAGAAATACTAAATATCTTTTAAAGGTGGTGTGATCCATGCAAGGAAATCCAGCGGTTTGGAGTCTTTCCAGTAAGAAATGATTAGGCATTACTCAAGTGAGAAGCAAATGTTTATTAAATCATCCACGAGTTTTAAAGGTCTTAAGACAATTATTGTAAATGGACATAATTCACTTGTTCTGGTCTTTTCTTGGGATTTCTCATTGAGTAAAACAACGTTTAACGTTTACAAAGTGGAAATGACAAGCCTCGTTTTGTGTCGTTATGTAAAGGATGAGCACTTGACTCCCAATGATCGAGTGGCAAAACCAGACGTCTCACCATCTTCTCTTGTGGACTCTCCTTCCTAAATGATGCATCCTATTCTTGAGACTATTTATATTCCTCCTGTTACAACTCTCATAGTCTCATATGCCTTGTTGATGGTGGGTGGAAAAAAAAAGGCAAACTCAGAATTGGACCTGGCTGCTATTTGTGCTTCACTATCTCAGCGTAACAACTCAACCACAGAGACTTTAGCAACAATGGCAGCAGTTTGGGTTACAGTCTGCAGGGCAGGTTTCCCTGTCACTACTTCCGTGTCTCCCTCTCAAACAGGTAACAAAAGCAGCGTTTCTTCCTCGGTTTGTGTCGTGTCTGTGGCTCCTGGCCCGACAGAACAGTCACTCCACTGTTGAGGGCATCGCCGCGGTCGAGCGCCACTGCTCCCGTGAAGCCTCAGGTCTGTGCTCCCCCTTAAATCCGACACCGCTCCTGCAGCGCAGCACACAGGCTATCACATGACCTCTGCACCGTGGTGGTGAGTACAACTCGTCTCCAGTGCCTCGGGCGTAAACCACAATCAGGTCACGCAGCGCAGGTTCCTCCGTTTCTCTCAAACTTCGTTTCAACCCAAACAAACGGAAACAAACGTTGAAAGTGCTGCCCTCTCTTTGGAGCTGCCTCCTTCAGTTTAACAAAATCATCAAACACAATAACCTTCTGCTTTTTCATCCATTCACTTATTGATGCACGTTTCTACACTTTTAAATCAGCTGTGAAGCATTGTGCAAACCATGGTTATCAATCAATCAGACTTTATTCACTTTACAAAAGAGAAAATTGTAGCACAACAAAAGCAGCTTAAAATACTCAAAGAGATTAAACTAAAAGAGCAGAATCAAGAATTAAAGGCAATAAAACAGACTTTAAAAGGCAGGGTTCTAAAAGACACTATCTAGAGTATTATGGGAAAAAAACTGAGAAAATAGATAAATAATAGGGTTATTAATCAAAATAAGTTTAACCAAGAGCCAGACTAGCTTTTTAGTGTTAGAGACAGTCTTTAGAGTTTTAGTGTTTACTTTGAGGTGATTAAATAAAGAACCAGAAGACCTGAGGGTTCTGGAGAGCTCATATCTCGAGTGTGGTAACCTTTATTTTACAGTATAAACAATGCAAATACAATGCTCTGGCAGTCAAAAATGGTGTTATTGTTTTATAGATGGATACATGTCTACAATCTACATTTCAAAATGTTTTCAAGTATCAACATTGAACAAGATGGAATCACATTTCCAGTTAAAGGCTCTAAATTGAAAAACAAAATCACTTTTGATCTAGTCAGTATTGATCAGGTTTACTTCTGTCCTGCTCCACTTCTTCAATTAAACGCTTGTTGTTGTTGTGTTTCCCTTTTACCCCAGAGAGTTCTCAACAAACGACAAAACCAGGCTACAGACGAGCACACGGCTCCCAGTCCTAGTCCAGATTAAATGTACGATATGTTGCACCATTTCTGCCACTTGACCTTCTTAGCGACACATTCTTCAATCGTGTAACACCAGCAATCCGTTAAAGCCTCAAAACGCATATGCAACCAGCTTAAAAACAGGCCAACACATAGGAGGACACAAGTGACCAGTATAACCAGTTAGTCTGTCACCTGTTCCTCTGACCATTCCGAGGCAACTGTTCAGCTGAAGAGACACAAGGTCTCAGAGCAGCACAGAGACACAGCGACACGTGGATCCTCGTGTGTTGGGATCATTTACAATTTTGGATTCAATTGAAAAGACTTAAAAGATAAGTATTGCTCCCCGGCACGACCTGGGTCTGCTCGACTGCACCCTAATGACTGAGCTCAGAGCTCGACGCACGCACTGCTTTGATTGATGAGCACCATTAACACGTTCCACTCAAGTTGTGCTGAAAATGTGACGAAGCAGTCGAAGGTTTTAACTTCCACCAGAAAATTTCTGCCTTACTTTTAAATGACATTCACAAACACTCCGTCTCAATAAGGTGGGATAAAACAGACTTTTTAAAATACATGTAAACATGTTAAGTCTAATTCCTCACATCCTGCAGTTGGGAGGTGAATTACTATTATAACTGACCTGGTCCTGCCGTGGTTCGCTTTGGTACAGTAGGGTATGGTTTGGAATAGTAAAGCCGTGTGTGAGGCTTGTGTTTCCACTGAGAACAGTTCCTTTACTTGGTAGAATGGGTGTGCACTGTGCCCGATGGCCGAGTGGACGAGATACGCAGTGTATCGAACAACAAACGACATGAAACGCGACACAACTGACGACATCCAGCTGCTCCATTTGCGTTGCGTTTTTCTGTCGCCCAATCAGCTGACTGTCGTGGGTGGAGCCGGTCTAGCTCCTCCCGTATCATACCATTTTACTCCGTACCGCAAGGGAAGGGTATTGAAAATGAAACGGTCATTTTGGTATTATTCTTAATGAAAATGCAACAAAAATATGTATTGTCCATACCAAACTGTTTACCGTACTACTTGGTGGAAACACAGCTTTTGACCGTGATATAACAGAGCAAGCTGGTACACACAGAAAGCAGTCAACAGACCTGTGGGAAGTTGGTTGGTTTGTTTGTAACTAGACTTGACTGTTCCATGTGTGAATTTTATTTTTTTGCTTGTTATATTTGAAAAATAAAAAGAGACCTTGATCAAAAAGAAATCAGTCAACAGCAAGAAAAACGCTGTGAAATCCAGACCATTGCATTTTTCAGCTGATGAGGATACAGAATATATGTTGTCAGTTTAAAGAATGACATTTTTGAAGTGAAGAGACAGTGGAATGACGTTCAACGTGGTCCCAACGAGCTGCCGGCAACTTTGTTGGTAAAACAAGGCAATCGGAGACGGCTGACTTCACCCCGTTCACGCGACAAGCCTCTGTCGGTCATATCGGCACACAACTAGGAAACAGACAGACACACAGAGCCACTAAGACAATACTTCAATCCCCACTCCGTGGAGTGAAGTAATGAGTCCCTGCTTGTGCTCGTATCCTGGGACAAGGACAGAACTCCAAGTAACTACAACCATAGCTCACGAGTACGCAACAGCGTCGCCCATGTGTCTGTGTACTCGTCTGTGACTGTCTCACTCTCCCTCTCCTCTGAGGTCACAGACACAGTGAAGTCTGCACTTTCTTAATCCTATGACTTCCATCATGGCGGCAGCAGGACATGCACATTACTGTGGAGTGTGATGTAAGACACGAGTGCGTATTCCAACGTGTGGGACGCCGTCAACAAACCTCTGGCAGCAGCGTGCACTAAAGTGTTCCAATGCCATTAAAGAAGTGGAGCAAGCTGCTCCCACTCACATGGGTGATCAATAAAAAAAAAAAAGTCATCTGGACGTGCCTTTGCTCCGGACCACTGGAGCGGGAGTCAGCAGCTCCTCTGACTTGCAGAACTCTTACACATGACAGGAAACTAAGGAGAAATAAAGAATTGATGAGAGGGGGGCGGTCACAGAGCGCGTGTAGGTTATGTTATCATCTCAGCGCAGAGCTCACATCCTCGGCAGGAGGCTCGATTTACTTTCCTTACAACCATCTGAAGGAGAGGGAGGGCCAAAAAATAAACAGGCTGAAAATCGATGTATGCAGCAGCGTCAGTGGGGGGGGGGGGGGGGGGGGGGCGTGGGTAGGTAGGATAGAGAGTGCAGAAAGGCACTAACAGTTATACTACGTTTTACACTGATGGCCTTGCTCTGTGCATACAGGGATAATGTGTTTTTTTCACAGGAGGGAGGGGGCGAGGCAGGAAGAGAGGGCGTGACATCAAATAGGATGAGTGTCATCGACAGCGCGGCCTTGATGAGGCCATTCTGGAGGAATAAAGGGCGAGAGAGCCATCAAACAAGCTCCGTGATCACCACAGTGCCGGGCCTCGCTCCATTCAACAGGTCCAGTCTGTCAACTGTGACCCGTTGATCTCAATCAACCGCCTGCTGGCCGCCAGTAACGATGACTGAGCCCTTGTCGCCGCCGTAGACGGAGGCTGAATTCATCAGACTGGACAGATATGGCTCAATTGCAGCTCAGACGGCCATCTATGGAGTTATGGACTGACTCATGAGGCCATAAACGTGTTAGAAACGCACCATCGACACAGCAGGTCAAGAGAAATCCTGTTATTTATACTGTATGACTCACAATCTACTATATATGGTTTAGAGTACAAGCTCCGTGGTCGATGTTAACGACTCACGTCTGAGAGAAGGTGGTAAAAATATGACATTATCTCTCGAAATGCACAACAGAAAACCACTGTGACAAACTAGGGCAAGGTTTTTCAAAGACTTGCATTGCTTTCTGAGCTTTGAATCTGTGTTACTTTTAAAAGTAAACAAACGACTGTTCATTTAAACCATTGACAAAGGAGTTCATACAATGCTGATCAGCTCCACGTGACTGTGTTTGGTTTGTTTTCATGTCTGTGGTGACTTCACATGAAAGTGATTACGCAACACGTTTTCTGCACTTGCCTGACTACGTGTCAGTAACAGGTGCTGCTGTTTACTTCACCACGCGGCTCCAATTAAGTTTCACGAATACAGTCTGGACAAATATTGCTATGTTAAATTCTTCTTCGTTTTTAAAAAAAAAATCTTGACAATAGATTGACACAAAATTGACAATAAAAGTCTTTGAATCTTAAAAAGGCAGATAAACAACTCATAACTTACTACAGTACCGCAGAAACACATCAGAAGACAACGCAGTTTTTTTTCTATATTCTCTCTCACTCACAATTGTGGGAGTGAACAATTTGAGTAAAATATCACAGTGATTGTGACTGGTTTTGGATTTCAGTTCAACATTTACTGTGTAACAAGTGTTTAACTGTGTTAAAAAGGTGAAGGAGCATGTCTTTGAAAACACGATCATGTATGAAGTGCAGAGCAGCAGCTGGGAAATCTTTGCAGTTTAAATAGCTCACTAAATTCTTGTGGCTGGAATGGACGGCCTGAAACTACCTGACATGCTTTGAATCATTCATCACAAACGCTGTGGAGTTAAATAAATAAAGTGATTAAAAAAGAAAGAAGAATTCTAAAGAGGAAATAATTGCATCCGTCTGTAAACAACTGAAACAAGGTCATTCACAAAAGGAGCATGAGTGACACAGTCAAGTATAAACCCTGGGTCTGATCTGCATTATGTATATTTTAAGTGCAGCATTTGTGAATCTTTTATCGCATTGTTTGATATTGCAAGTTTAATTTTTAACAGGTGAACTCTTCGGAAGGAAGTGAGTGTCAAATCTCCTTGATACACTTGCACACTCAACAGCCTTGAAGCATTTCATTGTTTTTAGGGCCCCAACTAACTATTATTTCTATTATCGATTAATCTGTTGATTATTTTCTCGGCCAATCAAGTCGTTGTTTGTCAGAAAATGTCAGAAAATGCTGAAAGAGTGATTTTCAAACATGGAAATGATGATGTTCTTAAATGTCTTGTTTTTAACATAATCCAAAATAATTCAGTTTATTTTATTTATTTGTTATACGGAGCACAGAAACTAGAAAATATTCATATTTAAGAAGCTGAAAAATCTGAAAACTGGTTAATCGATTAGCAAAATGGTGGACAATTCATTTGTTGATCCAATAATAGAGTAATTGTTTTAGCCCTAATTGTTATTGCTATTTTACTGCTCTTTGCGTTATACTTTATTAATATACTCATTTTTGATTGCAAAGCTGCTTAAAAGACTTTCATTTAAAACACAGTAAAGCACTACTTTGCCAGTGAAAGTGACCTAGATTATCTGGTTACTGCTGATTCTCGTGCCCACACGGGCAAACGTTACTTTCCAAGAAACACGTCAGGCACATTTCCTTCTTCGGGGAAACTGCTAAATGTCAAGGAGGCCGTGAGTTTTCACTCAAAACACATGATTCAGCTGTGTCACTGTGTCGCACAGAGGATGTGAGAGTGAGCTGATTGCTGGGAAAGACTTTTTTTTTTATGATATCCTCATACTTTAATGCCCACAACAGTTGTCACTTGATTGACACTGTAGATCGACACAGGTCATAGATAGAAACAAAAGGGAAGTGCGTTGTTGTCATGTGAGACAACAAATGTGAGACTGCACAAGCGTGCAGTGCTGTAACATCACAGCACAACACAAAAGAGAAACGTAATTGTGTGAACTCATTTGACAATGTAACTGTCATCTCTTTTATTACTTAAAAGTTACACACTACAGCTTTAAAGTTGGTTTATGCATTAAATGTATGTGGATTAAATGGCGCTTTCCCACTATACAGTACCGGCACGGCACAGCTCGACGCTACACGATTTGGTATGGTTTTCTATCACTAGAATACCTCCTCAACCTCCTGATTCCCGTGTCGGAAGCTGTGCTCATGACTCTTCCAGTGATGACACTCTCTGACCAATCAGTGGCCGGCAGTCGGCTCAGCCAGAGCAGGTACCATGTACTAACACTGAGGGAAAAAACGTACCGAGTCGAGCCGTGCTGGAACTGGGAAGTGGAAAAGCGCCAAGATGTGAAAACAACAAAATGCAAGATGCCATTGCCTAATGTACGTAAGAAAGGCTCATTCTAAGGCTTTAAAAGTCAAATTATTATTATTATTTTAAAGGCTAGTATATTCAATTTCTGCCAATGAACCCTCCTTATTTGTTACACACTGGACCTGACTAAAATGTCAGTTAGTCAGTGATGTACAGGCTGATGTATAAGCTGAGCCAGAACTCTGCCTTTAATTTTTAATTTTTGCTCCGCCGTGACCAAGGCTGGACTGACACCAGCGTAACTGGAACCCAAATCCTCTACATGAGACCAGAGCATCTCACACCACAAGCCTCCTCATGACTCACCGCGCTGCAACACTGTCACAAACCAGATATCATTTCATGTCTCTGATGAAATCTGATGCAATATAGAAAACGACTCCACTCACGATGGAACACTAATGTTTACCTACTTTTACACATGAAGCGAGGCCTCGTGAATAATGCAAGTCCAGCGTCCTGTCCTGAAAAGACCACTGGCTTCGTTTTGTCCATCAGCTGTTATGTATTGATCAGTGATGTGAGGTCAAAGCGGGGGCACAGGCATTTAAGGGAGGCAGCAGAAGCAGCAGTCTGTTATCCATTTACTTCAAAACACACTCTCTGCCTATAATGAGGCTTATTGCTCTATTTCTATTAAGTCACGGTTGTGCAAGAGCGCATGTAACACAGTTATGTATGAAGCTGGTTTAGTAGTCGACCAACAGCAAATTGAACACACCGTACTCTGAACCATGATTAGGGTCATTGTGGTGAAGGAATTTCCACGATGGTGATTTCATGCGGCTTAAAAGAGTTAAGTATAGTGAGTAAAGTGACTAAACATCGGGGACACACAGCAAGAAAGACCAGCTGGACACGGACCCTGTACGCGCCTCGTTTTAACATCCATCGCGACTGATCTGATCACGTCCAGATCAACCAGGTACAGGTCTGAATTCTCTGAATTCTCCCAATCCACAACAAACACGTCCTCTGATCTGATCTCAAAAACACACTCTGGACACCCTACACGACAAGATCTTTAGCCCGATTTGACCCATGATTCACAGTTGGGCAGAGTCTGCACCAGTCAGCAATAGTTGTGGACAGTCGGCATGAGATCTGTTAATGTGTGAGGGTAACAGACCCGTCCTCAGTCGCAGTCAATCAAACATGTTTGGAATTCTTTGACAATTCATATAATCTGTGATCCCTCATCAGTCGCAGTTATTACTCTGCTGAAATGTGACTCGTTAAATCCAAGGAAAAGGCAAAACCGACTATAAAAATTGGCATTCAAACGTTACAAAAATAAACAAGACCCTGTCACGTTCACGAGTCTATTATGAGAAAAATGTGAGTGATAAGACACTATTGTTATGGTTACGGTCATTCTAAACCATTTTAACCATAATAAGACGTGGTTAAAAAATAAGACAAATTGCTAAATATGACCAAATGCCACAAAATAAAAGGGAATTATATCTTAAGTTTAATTACTAAATTATTCAAATAACCATATTTCATGTCACAGCAGTGTGAGTAGAGCAAACGTCTGAACTATTTCTCCATCACTCGTGAAGACGCACACGCCAACACATCTGCAGTCAGACTCATCACAAACAATGAAGCTGTCATGTACAGACATGTCGTCAGCGTGAATACAACAAGGACAGAGAGGATGCTAGACCTGATCTCATGTGGTCACAGGAGACGCATGCAGGACACATTATAACGCCAGGGCTGAATGGATGCTATTGTCAACACTGTATGTCATTTACATGTGGAGACAGTGAGTCAGCGTGATTGTTGGCAACAGCGGGCGAGATCTACGACTGATTCAACAAATCCAGCGCTATGAATTGTTTGGGAGTTTTGGTAAATGACGCTCTCCCCTAGAAGCTTCTTTGTGTGCAATTAATTGGAAAAAATAAACAAACTGTTGAGTCACAAATGTGGGAATGTGTTCCCATCTCTACACGCCGTCTGCTCCACGTGAGTGTGGCAACACGAACAAGATGTTTTAACAGGTCGCTGTTAGAAATGTCATCAATGAGTGAGCTGAAGGCCCTCGTCTCACTCAGCATCCAGTATTTTTGTCATTTTTTTAACCAGCGCTAACAGTAATTAGAAGGTTAGACGAGCTCAGCTTTAAGAAACAATATCCATCATTATTTAAACATCAAACACAAGTCAGTAGCTCACAGTCTGACACAGCAGCTGCTTTAAAGCTGCACTAACAGAAACACTTGACTGTTGAGTTTCATGTGCAGGACATTAATGTTTCGGGATTACGTGTCTGTGTCGTGAGCTCCTCTCATGAGATGATCAGACAGACGGACGCACTACGTTCATACACAACACATGACCGGAGGAAATCCATGCAAGTCTGGAACTCTCGGCCAACACTGACGCGTCTTTTATTACACGTTTGTTGTTCGGCTCACTGTTAGGTTACAGCCACATTTAAAGATGCATAAATTTAACATTTTCTAGCCCCAAAAAAACCCTAAAAGTTACCAGGACTGTGTTTTTAGTCTGGAAAGGCATCTCCAAATTCAATTAATCTATTATTAATCCAGTACTAAATTAATCGGCAACTATTAAAACAAGAGTTCTGATTGTTTCTGCTTCTTAAATGTGAATATTGTCTGGTTTCTTTGCTCCGTATAACAAAGAAGTCATTAAAATGTCATCATTTTGGTTTGCGGACAAAACAAGACATTCGAGAACGTCTTCATTTCTGGGTTTGACAAACACTGATCCGACATTTTATGGACCAAATGACGTCTGAATGAATCGGGAAAATACTCGACAGATTAATCGATGGAGTCTTAGAGATGGAATCTCCGTTCATGCAGGAAGTACTGAAGGTCACAATCTCGAGTGTAATTCTAATTCTGACAAAATCTGCATTTTCCGACAACAAAACCACAGCGTGTGTCAGAGCACAGGACATCTCCACATGGATCAAAAGGACGGAGACGTAACTATAAAAATAACGGTGAACACAGACAACTCTTCTGTCAACTCCTGCTGAAGTGATAACAAGCGCTATAGACATGTTTGTAGCATCATCAGCATCATGTGACCTTATTCAGTGGTGGGAAAACCCTGGATTTAAACATTTAATTAACACACTGGAACCACGTCACGAAATGTCAAGCAGGTCGTATCTTACTACAAAGGTGTTTTCTTCCATGTATGATAATGTTATTGGAGGTCAGAGGTCAGACTTAGTGCCGTTAATAACAGACTGCTGGACATTCTGAGCTACTCTATGACTTCTCTTCTTTTTACACTTAGTTTCCAATTGACTGGTTATTGTTACATTCATATTGTTAACACATTATTTAAATTTGACAATAAGGCCAAGGCAAACAAAAGATGACACCAACAATGAGTTATTGTGAAATAAAAACCAATGATCCAAGACTAAACTAGACAAGTCTAAAAAGAGCAGAGCCATCTGTTCTTAGTGATGTCGCCTTTTTATCTGAACAAAACCAGCATTTTGGGAGATTTAAAACGCTATTTTTGGTCATTTATTGTGTTTTCACATACACAACCAATACACATCAACGTCATGGCCTCACCTCTGAGACATCACATACAAAGCGTGCAAGCTTTCTGTGGCAGCAGAAATACAGTGCCACATACAGGCCTGGCATACACACTGCAGCGTTACCAAGGGTTTCGTGTGTATGAAAACATTTCTTTAAACACGAAAAGAAAAAGATTGTACATAAAAAGTTCTGCCTGTGTGTGGACAAGACCTTGTGTTGCAGTCCTTCCACCAAAGGCACCTGTCAGCAGAGTAGTAGTACAGCAGCCAGTAGGAGTGGCCACTCTCTCTAAACTGCACTGTGATTGGTCAAAATCGTGTTTACAGAAGAGATATTGCCTCTCACATCACTGGATTTACACTGTGATTAAAAGGTCATTATTGGTATTATTGACCAACAACGCTAAAAATAAATAAATAAAATACCTGCTGTACATTTAAGGCTGGATTGAAAAAGTTGTGAAACTCACCTGCAGCTCGTTATTTGCCATCATGTGCCTCGCGCACAGCCAATTAGACCGCGACTCCAGGTGTCTTCAATTAGTGTTCGTCCACCTTCATGGTGGATGAGATCACAGGTGAAGTCCTCCAGTGGTTACACGCAAACATGGATATGTCCTGCTCACTTCAATGCAATTAAAAATAAATAACAATAATAATAAAAAACAGTGAAGAGTCCCAGTTTAACGTTAATCTATCGAGCTGCACGAACTGTTGAGTGGAGCAGGTGAGCAGGAGGAGACCATCATCACCTCCTCCTGGAAACAGCACGTCAACTCTTGGACTGTGGTGTGCATCACGCAGCGCGTGCTGTGTCCTGTGTTAGTGTTGGTGTGAGGGCGATCAAAGCTGCGGCTTCTTCTTCTCATCCTCACTCTGGAGAAACACGCACAAAAAAACCGAAATCAAAAAAAAATACCCCTCCAGGATCCACGCACGCACTCTGCCCTGTCTTTCAGCCGGGAACTGAGGCCATGTTGCCCGCAGGAGCGACTCCTACTCGGCTCTGCACACACTGCCGGTGTTTGATACCGTTGCTGCCGGGGAGGAGGGAACAAGTGGTCGGTCAAGTTGAGATTAGAGAATAAGACTACTTCCGGGTATACCCTTCAAAATAAAAGTTGCCTTTCAGTTAACCTCACCCCCTTTTTGAATGGCTAATACTTTTACTGCAACACAACTGTCCCTTTAGAAAATGGATCAAAATGCTGTTCATTTGATTTCTTTATTGTTTTAATTTGATTATTACATACTGATGAATACGCACAATATAGTGTGTAGTGTGTAACTCATTTGTGAAATAATAAGAGAGCTAAAAAGCTGTTGAAAAGAATTAAAACATGCATAATACTGCATACTGGTAATCCACTAATAATAGGTCTAATAAACGTAGATTTACCGATTATTATTGGATGACCTAATACTTATAAATGCATAAGACAGCTAATTGTTGCATTGTTTTCTGAGGTCATTGAAATGTACACTATGTTCATATGTGAAAAAACAGTGTAACTCTGTTCCCTGTATGCCAAATAATTGTCGTTGAAAAGCTTAGTGAAGTAAGCCAGAGTAACTTTACTAGTCAATGTACAGTTTACAGGCATAGGCCTAAGAAATTAGCTTTAAAGAATCCCTGAGATCACAACATTTAACCCAGTTCAATTAAAACACATGCACAAAGAAACATCAGCGCATAATGATAATGTAGCTTTGTGTATTGCACTGCAGCTTTTATTATATAGGACCGTTATATTTGCCATGACAACAAGTAAAGGAAGGACTTGTGCTTTTATTTTGAAAACAGTACAGGTTTTCCTGTGCTGTTGTCGCGGCCTTTATTTGCAGTTATAAATGGCACAGATCTTTGCAGCACCTGAGACCTGTTGATCACATTTGAATGTTTACAGCTGATGTGTGTGTGTGTGTGTGTGTGTGTGTGTGTGTGTTTTTGGACAAACACGCTGCCCATTCATCTTCATTAAGAGAGCCTTTGGGCTTTTGAATGTACAGACGGGGGCAACATTTCTCTCTTTTTAATGAATGTGCAGACAGTGAAGAACAAGATGGAACCCACACTGAGATAACATGAGCCGTGGATCCCATTTGTGTATATTCCCCATAATGTGTAGATTGATAAATGCAGCAACAACATAACCACTCTATCCCTGTTTATTTTGTCTCACCAATGTCCTTCTGTATTCCCTTTAATCCAGAAAAGGCCTTAGACTGACGTCAGACAGTGGTGTTCACAGACAATTAAGGGTCTCAAATAAAAAATAAATAAAAATCCATATTTATTTCTCCCACTTCTGCCATGACCATGTCTGCACTCACTTCTTTGACCATCAATCACAAGCATGCTCAAAGAATTAGTACCACTGTTATTCTTGTGCATGTGTAACCATAAGGCTACTACTGATGTAATGCATTATCACATGTCATCAATATTGTCATAGTTGTATGTAATAATATCTGCTCACTCTGTACACACAACATCCGTCACACGTCTGTTTCCCCTGTGGCTCTTTCTGAGGTTACCTCCATTTTCTCCTTGTTGGGTTTGTTCCTTACCCAAACCAAGGGTCTAAGGACAGAGGATGCTGCTACTTCAGCTATACAAACAAAACTGAATTGAAATTGAAGAAGTGTGTATGAAAAGTTACTGCTTTCTTGTTGAAATTACAACTAAAAGAAAAACATATGACACATCAGGTCTTAAGCCAAATTTGGTGAGTATTTGTCATTTAGGAACAGTGTGAGAAACTAAGAATGCTGTATTTTGACATGAGTCAAGTGTTGTTTGTTGTTGTTTTTGCCTATTTTTACTCAGTGTTATACTGTATAGAAACAGAAATGAGGAGAGAGGGAGACATTAAGTGACATGCAGATACAGTATGTACGGTATGTGCACCATAACCATTTTGCCATCAGGTTTTTATTTATCCTTGCCCTCAGCCTTAGGAGTGACAAAAAAACAGTGTCATTATGACTCGGTTGGTTTCTCTGCTGTTGTGCATGTGACCCATTAGGTAGAAACCAATGCTTTCAAATCTATTATCTATCACGTGACTGTCTTTGCACTATTAAAACTTTTGCTGCTACTTCTTACATTTACACTGTGAACTCCTAGTCTCTTATCGTTTATTTTAGTCTCAGTAAATGCACTTTTTATTTATTGTTCACTTTAGTGTCAGGATATGTCTGTCTTTATGTGTTGTGCCTGCACACTTTACTGTTTTTACTTGTGTCAGAAATGTCTTGTCTTGTCCTCACCGTACGATAGCGTACGTGAGAAGCGTCATTTTGATGACTTTGTATGTCTGGTAGAATGTAGCTGACTTTGATCTACCATCTCAAAATTTGAGACCCATCATGGGTCTTTGCAGCAAGACAACCCGGGTTTGCAACCCAGTCTGAACAAGGGCCTTTCTGCATGGAGTTTCACATGTTCTCCCCATGTGCGCGTGGGTTTTCTCCGGGTTCTCCGGTTTCCACCCACAGTCCAAAAACTTGCAGATTTGGGGATCAGGTAAATTGAAAATCTGTACATTCATTGTCTCCTTTTTCTTAATAACAGATGCAGCAGAAAAATCCACAAACGTATGCAGTTGCCTTCTACCGCCACTTGGTGTCCCCCTAATTCTCATCATTTGTTTCAGGAGTGCAGCTCTCTTTGTTACCCGACTGTCCTTTAATCGAGCACTTCAATAAAACTGTTTTGTAAATGCTACTCAAGTATTTGCCACAAAACACTAGACTATGAAGCTTAATGAAAAATGTATGAATGTTCAAAGTCAGACTACGACACAAACATGGACCAAAAGGATTTCAGTTGATTTTTATTGTGCACACATTTCTTAACAAAAATGTTTAGGCACTGTACCGACTATATTAAAACAACATGGGGCTCACTTATACATATGAACGCATGCATTACTGCTATTATTTGTTCTTGCCTACATAAGGTATATATATATATATATATCTTGATAAAATAGTGAAAACTTTATGATAGTATATAATAGCTATATGATAGTATAGCAGCATAAAGCAGCAGTGGATGTGACGGCACATGCATGCATGTGGCTGCAAGTATAAATGTAGAAAACTATATTCGATACGTGCTGCTTTCAAATATAAATACTGATTTCATGTAACTCTTTAGATTTAAATATTATATAGATTTCTTTTTTTTATAAAACATGCATTTTATTAGTAGAAGAGTCATGTGAAAATAAATGGCCTTAGATTTTAGCTGTGGATACAAAACACACAGAGTATTAAATCAGTGTTTCAGTCATGCAGCCAACAGGTGGCAGTGTTTTTTTTATATATTACTTTTGTTTCCCTCATCTCAGCCACACCTCACCCAGCTTGTGCAGACAAAGACAAACACAGGTGCTTTTTTTTTTTCCTTCTTTTGTTGTCCACACACAAGACATTTGACTTAGTTGATATAAAATATCATGATATGTTCTGATATTACTTATTAGGAGAATCAAGTATATTATATATAAAGTACTAAATATAAGTATTGCACAAATCACAAAACACAGCAAAATACATGTATATGAACAATGTGCAAAAACAGTCATATAATATTCAGTGATATATTATAGTGCTTGGTGTGTTGGTACTAAACTACCCCCCGCCCCCGCCCCCACACTACTCATCACCACCATCACCCCCTGACTGACTCTCCAGAGCAGCACATTGTCTCTCAGCCCAGTCATCCTCCTTTCTCTCCCACCACCGATGACATCATCGTAACCTCGGAGACTCCCTGAATAGTGGGCGACCCAGGAAATGAGGTTACAACTTTGGAATGTGAGCGGGACGACAACAACACCCCCCTATCACCACCAGTGCCCTCACCCCCCACCACCCCTAACCGTCCATCGCTCTCTCCCCTCCCTTTACAGCAGAACAAGGAGGGCCTTCTTCTCCCTCCTGCACGGCCTCGCCTCCCCCTCTCCCTCCATGACTGACGACTCTATTAAGTCTATCAAAAGTCAGAGTAGCTGTAGTTTACTGACCGGAGACTGGGTGATGGAGGTGGGGGTTATTTGGCAGCATCGTCACCCCCCCCCCCCCGCCCCCCCCAAACATCTAACATTTACAAATCCATGAAGATCACTCACTTACTCACTTACCTGAACACACAAATAAACAGAAGTGCAATTTGTCATAGCGTAATCTCTCATTTGAGAGGACGACCAGTATTTGGTCTCTGCGTTTGGTTTGTATGAAAGAGACTCGACAGTGGAACACATGAGGAAGACACTGGACTAGTACCGTTAACATGCCCCATGCTCTGATATGAGGCTGCAGTGATCAGTGACACAGTTTATCCACAGTGAAGTATTTGTTTTTGTTCTAATATTGTTTGTCTGACAGCAGATGGTCATGTGATAAGACATGTGATTGGATTCAAAATTAAAATCCCAATATGGCTTCAGATATGACTGCACTGTGTGATTGTGTTCTGTCACTCGTTTTAAGAGTGGATAGGATGTTCATGAATAATGAATAATGTTTATTTTTTTTGGAAATATGCTTACTAGGTTTCTGGTGGAGACTTGAGGTGAGAACCCCACTCACGCAAACAACACAACCTTTAACTGACTGTTTTTTAATCCCCACCCTAAATCAAAGTACATACTCAAATAAATACAAATAATCACACATTAAACGCCATAAAGTGAACTCTGTTTTACTGTGTAAGAAAGCGCAAGTAGCAAAAGCCCGGGTAATACTGATCATATCAACGGCGGCTCTGTTCAGTTCATGTTAATTGGGACAGTGCGACAGGGGGCCATCATACAGCTAGAGACTGAGACAGCTAAATGGAACTCAGCCATCATTCATTTCATGATTTACACCAGTAATCTGTCTACTGTGAGCTGTCAAAATCTTAGACATCTCCTTGATATGATCCTGTGCGAAGGATGCATTTATGTAAATGAACTTATTTATTTATTTATTTATTTAATACTGAATTTCCACTCTAATCAGTGAACTCTGCAGTTGTTGTTCGATCAATTTGTGCTAAGATCTAAGATAGCATTCTCCCTGTTTCTATTATTTGTGTTAAGCTAAGCTAACTAGCTGCAAGCAATAGCTTCATACTCATCATACACAAGTGAGAGTGTGGCCAATTTCAAATTTCTGACTTAATTCTCCACCAGAAAGTGAATAAGCGTATTTCTAAAAAAAACAATAAAAACATGTAAAGCTGCTTTTCTGGATTTAATTACTCGGTGATGAACCAGCTTCAGTGCTGTGTCTCCACCTCCACCACAGTCCAGTCTCCGGGTGGAGAGCTGCCCTCACTGTCCGGGGAGTAGCTGCTGACGGAGGTGACTGTAGCGACAGGAGGGCAAAACTGTGGCAGCATGTCGGGCCACATGCTGCTCTCCAAGGGGCTGAGGGTGCCCCCTGTCCCCACAGGGAGGAGGAGGAGAGGTGGGCAGCCCCCATCTCCAGACAGCATCAAGGTCTGGTTGATGAGCTGCTGCACCATGTCCACCTTCCTGTTCCATTCCAGATTCTGTGGAGGGACAGGATGCAGCTGCGTATTGACACCGTCAGAGGATGGCACCCTCGTTCCTACCACCTGTTTGTTCCCGTTCTGCTCTTCTCTGGCCTCGCCCTCCTCATCGCTGGTCTCCATGGCTTCGTAGATGGTGCAGAGCCCGGAGGACGGGGAGAGCATGACGCCAGTTGGGCTCCTCCTCAGCTGCTGTTGCTGCTGGATGTGTTTCTGCTGAATACGGTACTGCTGCTCCAGCTCCAGCTGCCACTGAAGAACCTGCCTGCGTTGCTGGTGCTCCTGCTGCTGGAGCTGCAGCTGGAGGAGCTCCTCGCGCTGCATCTCCAGGTGCTTCTGCTGCTCCAGCCTCAATCGCTCCTCCTCCAGCCACTGCTTCTTCTGCCTCTCCTGTTCCTGACGGTGCTGCATCTCTCTCAGCTTCTGCTGGTGCTGTTCCAGCCTCCTCAACTGCTCTCCACCAGCACAACCATCGGTGCCAGTCTCTATTAAAGGAGGAGGAGGTGGTGGTGCGATCTTGGCAAAATGTGCTGCAAGAGTCGGATCAATGGGCCTCCTGTTCCCTGGAACCAATGCCAAGTAGTGGCCATTGGCTATGGGAATGGTGGTACTGTGGTTCTGGTTCTGGTTGTCTTCCTGTGACTGTATTTGCAGCTTCTGGTCTCCGTCCACTGCCTCTCTCTTCTCGTCTCCTGTGAGACAGTCAAGATCACTTGGTGCATCCATTGGCGATGCATGCATCAAACAGTACATGTGGAAGAACAACAAGGGCCAGGAAAAAACGGGGGTTCAGGAGAGTTCTGACATGAGGGCAGAGGTGTGACTCAAAAAGAAAGGGGTTCTTAAAATAAGGGGACATCCATGACAGAGGAATAGTGTATACTGCGACAACAAACCAGGAAACAGGAACACATCATAAGGTGGTAACTGTATGTTTTCTCTCTATTGTGTTTGCTTTACTTCAGTTCATAAGAATAAGTGGAAAACTCTTCTGCTTTGTCCTCCCAGGATGGTTTAGTTGTCATGCAACACACAGATCACACATACACAGTTCACCGACAAGTACTGGAACAGACAAATGAGGACAGGGAATAAAACTCACAAAAACTTTTGTTTTTCTTCTTTTCTTACAAATAACTGTACTTGATAAATGAAAATGTGATAATGCACTTTAGTGTTCGTTTCATTTTGCCTTTAACCAGGAACCAGGATTTAAATAACCTCAAATACAGTACAACGTTTTTAAAAGCAATCTAAGCATTTCCAGGTCCAGGTACAGAGGCGTGTGTAATTTAGACTCATGGGTGTGGATTGTTCTGATGAACAGAAGCAGGCACGAAGGCATGAAAGGGGAGACAAGTGTTTTGTCTCGAGTAAAGACTCATTCATTCATGTGGCCTGTGCAGAAAGGACATGTTCCAGTATGTTTGTGAGCTTAATGTGATGATGATGTGAGCAGCTTTTACCCTTTTCTGAATGTTTAAAGCACTTTTGCAGAGAAATCTTCCCGCCTGACTGCTGGTTATGGTACACTGTGACGTTTTGAGCACTTGAGGTGCTACTAAAATATATTTAAAGAATATTTTATGCATGGGCCTATGGTACCCAATGTGCAAAGAAAGGCAAATAAGACTGCCCGCTTGCAAACATGGGTGTAGATATAAGATTTTTTTGCCTTTGCAAATGTTTTACAAGGGAAAAAAAATACATCAAGTATACAAGTACCTGCGTGTAAGAGAACTCGAAAGGGCATCTTTAAATTAGTCCTACAATGTGATTTTGTTCAGCTCGTGCTGAATCTGAAACGTTTCGATGGCACAGGCATGCTGGAAAACAAGGCACTGGGACACTTTTGGTTTACCTCTTTGGTTTTGACCAAAATCCCACTTGAGATACAACACTGTACAATGTTGCATCGCTTCCTGTTCCTGTACCAGTTATTCCCATGGTGAATATTTTGAGGTACCATGGAAAATATATTGTGCACACACACACACACACACACACAAATACACAAACATGATTCAAACACAGGGACAGTAAGTTCAAACATGCTGGATCCACAGGGAAAATAAGAAACGGGAACAAAATGCCTTGCCACGATGTTTTAATGGAATTTTGAAAGATAACCTAGAGTGAACCATTTACTTATGAACATGACTAGTGTAGAACTGTTTCAAATTCAAGGTAGTACACAGTCTCTTGTTAGTTAAACATGCAATATACTGTTGAAATAGTAAACCAAACGCCCACTATGAAAAAGTTTCAGCGAGTGTAAAGCTGTGATAGCGATGTAGGACAATGCAGGGTCTCATCACATATAATAGACTAGTTGTTAGTCTCTCCTGGAACACTCTTAATCAGCGAACTGAGGCTCAAAGCTTAGCCACTTAAAATTAAAAGCCTGAAACACATACTGTACGTGACTGCACGTTATTTACCTTAACAACCTATGCAAAAGAGCGCACAACCTCTTGGTGCACACATTTAAAAACTTCACCGACTCCTATCTAACACTCCCATACCTACCACAACAAACCTGTCTGGGCCAAACAGCCGCGGGTTAATATCTAGCCTTTATTTTGAAAAGCTTAAAGTCAAGAACACAACCTTTAAAAAGAAGCATGTGACTATCGCTATGGTGCTGTGGAACATGAAGCATGTGTACACAAGGTAGGGAGGACCAGGTTTCAACAGAACAAAACAAACAAAACAACAAATAAGCAAATACAAAAAAAGAAATCATTGACATTTTGTCCGGTAAAAACAGCAGGATAAATACACAATGTCCATTTCCTTCCATCTGTTTTTTTTTGTTTTTTTTGTCCTTTTTCCATTTAAAAGCTCAGTCACATTGGACCAATCAGTCAATACCCCATCAGGGGCTACAGAATATGCAGTGTTACTGAAAAAGAACATTCTACTAGAAAATGGTATTAGCTATTGTACATAAAGGAATTTAAGCCGTACACTCAGAACCATGACCATAACAGTATGAAAGAGGGAGGCTTCATTTAAAAATTGCTACAGTCATTTTTTTTTCCTCATCTCCTTTGTTCATTTTCATGTTTTGAAAATCTTGTCCTACAATCTTACTCCCCTCTTTTTTTTTTTTTTCTTCTATGCCATCTAACTCAATTGGAGAGAAAACAACAGGTAACGGGGGAAGGTTGCGGGGAAAAGGTGCATTCCAGGGGTAAAAGGTGGGGCTTATACGTTACCTGCCAGAAAACTATCAGTTTTATCACAAATAGTTGAGTAGTACGGTGGCTGGCTGTCGTCGGCGTCTTCGGAATCCTGGGCCCCGAAGTGGTGACTTGACTCCGATGGATCGACTTCCCCAAGGTGGTCCACTGCAACCTTTCCCCCCAGCATGTAGTGGTGCTCATCGAACGTCGGTTGGTTTCCTCCTGGAAAGCCCAACGGCATCAGGTCCACAGGTCGCCCCAGCAGGTCCTCTGCCTGGGCAGCGGCAGCAGCTGATGGCAGGGTGAGCTCCTTGATGAGGGAGGGGTCTTTGGCCTCCTCAGGAAGCTGTTCCATGTTCTCTAGGGAAAAGATACCTGGGCTCTTTCCGCAACTTTCGGCCATTGAGTGGGCATTGGAATTGGACGTGGTGCAGTCGAAGCCGTATGATGCCACAGAGTTAGCTGACTGAGGGGTGACCCCGCCTCCATCCTCTTCACCATCACCAGCAGGTGTTCCTGCTGCCTCCTCATCCTCGTCAAGAGAGGGAAGATTACAGGTGGCAGTGGGGCTTTCAAATCCAGCACTCTCGTCCATTCTCATTGCAGCATCTGGGTCGTTTATTTGCATCTCACCCTCTGTGTCACTGGCTTCATCTCCTGAGGTGGAGGGGGAAGACGGGGCTGATGCTGGAGCAGTTGGGGGTCCTGTTCCCAGAACCTCATCAGCAGGGAGTGTCTCAGCCTCCTCCTCTTCTCCATCGCCTTTCTCCAAATGAATTCCCAGGTCTTGGTCCATGTCAGGCTGGACTGAAGCAGGCACTGGGGTCTGCTGCTTGTCTGAATGGGACTCCACACCAGAGCTGCTGTCATAGTCACAGGGTTCCTCTGGTGTGCTTGTCTCACTGCTGCTGTGCGCAGCCAGACCTGGGCCACGGGAATGAGACATGCCTACAGCTGAGGCAGCAAGTAGGTCGTCCTTCATATCCTCGTGGGCTGACTGATGGTGCTGAGGCTCCGACTGAGAAGCAAAAGAGGGGGCACTGGTGTCCAAACATGTCTGAGCGGGAGACTGAGTTGGTGTTTCAGATTCAGCTGCGCCATGGTCTGACACAGGACTGGGAGATGACATAGCGAGGAGTGAGGCTGGTTGACCCCAGGTATCAGAGAAGGGGTTAGTCTCGCTCCAGGAACAGGCTGGGGGCACAGAAGGCTGAGGGACAGAGCGATTGAGGTTGTCTAAATGCTCCTCCTCATTGAAGTCGTCTTCGTCTACATTCTCACAGCTCTCGGTCACACCTTCGCTGTGCATTTCTACATCGTCATCATCTTCCTCATCACGCTCCTGCTGCTGAAACACCTTGTGGTGCTCCTCTATTCTTTCTGAACTCAGGTCCATCTCATCAACCCGCTCATCCTCTTCATCCTCTTCATCCTCCTCCTCGTTGGCCAGGGTTTCTACGTTGGGAGAGCCCATGAGATTTCCATCTCCCTCAGAGCCACGGAGACTTGAGTCGACCAGGGCATCTGAGCTCTGCGTGCCCTCTAATATCGCTGTGTGCAGGGTGCTACTCAGGTCAGAGACTCCCTGCTGCCGACTGCTGGTACAGCTGCTCACATCCTCAGAGTCCATCCCTGACAAGAAATCGTCACCGTGCCAACCCGCTGAACTGCCAAATGCTGGGGAGCAGACTTGGAACTCCTCAGAGGGCTGGGACATGCTCATCTCAGTGATCATGGATGAAGGCTGATGGCCTAGTCTCCTCTGTTCCTCATCTTCATCCTCTTCCTCCTCCTCATCGTCATCATTGATCTCCTCATCGGCCTTTTCTACTGCCACCTCCTTTTCATTAGGTGAGAGGAGGTCCCTGAATGTGTCATCATCCATGGGCAAAGTGCCCAACAAGTGGGGTTGTGCCATCATATGAAAGGCCTCTGCAGATGGAGCTGTGGGAGGAGACATTAACAGGTCCTTCTCTTCTTCTTCCTCCTCCTCCTCGTCCTCCTCTTCCTCTTCTTCTTCTTCTTCTTCATCTTGTTCTTCCTCCTCCCTTGTATCATATGCAAAGTATCCTTTATCTTCCTTTCCCTCTTCTATCTGGAAGCTCATCATATTGACTGCACTCTGAGAAGCAGTATCAGACGAGGCCAGGTGCTGGTTCTCATCCATAGGATCAGACTGAATGTACACGTCCTGCAGAGAGGAAGCATTCTGTGGCTCTCTGACAGGAGAAACAGGGCCTGGAGGGGAACAAGGAGGAGACATGACAGTAGTTCCCAAGGAAGTAACTGAGTCATTGGCAGACTCCTCAAAGTGGAACTGATCCAACTGGGCTGACAGCTGATCGCTATAGGGTAGTTCATGGACTGATTCAGCACCAAATTCTGCCTCTCGCATTTGGTATGGGCTTGGTTCTCGTACAGGCTCTGGTGTTGGCTCCCGCATGGGTGCTGGTGTTGGCTCCCACATGGTTTCTGGTGTTTGCTCTCGTACGGGTTCTGGAGTTGGTTCTCGTAAGGGTTCCGGTGTTGGCTCTCGTAAGGGTTCTGGTGTTGGTTCACGCATGGGTTCTGGTGTTGCTTCTCGTATGGGTTCAGGGGTTGGTTCACGAATTGGTTCAGGTGTTGGTACTCGTATGGGTTCAGGCGTCGATTCACGCATTGGTTCAGGTGTTGGTACTCGTATGGGTTCAGGCTTCAATTCACGCATTGGTTCAGGTGTTGGTACTCGTATGGGTTCAGGCGTCGGTTCACGTATTGGTTCTGGAGTTGGTTCACGTATTGGTTCTGGAGTTGGTTCACGTATTGGTTCTGGAGTTGGTTCACGTGTTGGTTCTACCACTTGTGCAGGAGCTGGTTCTGCTGTCGGCTCTGCAGTTTTTTCTTGTACTGCTTCAGGAGTTGTAGCAGGTTGTTCCATAGCTGGTACTTCTGGCCCAGCAAGGGCTGCTGCTGCAGAAGCAATAGCTGCTGTAGCTGCTACAGCAGCAACAGTTTCCTTTACAGGTTCACCAATAGCTGCTGCTTTGGGTCCACGTTTCACGGGCATTGGGGTGCTGCTGCCCACAGTTTTCTTGGGACTGGAGGGCTTGGCTTTGGGGCCAGGTGCCTTTGAAGCATCCTTAGAGGGTGTGGGTTTACTCTCTTGTGTTTTTGGGCGGTTTGGTGTCTTTGTTTCCGCAACCTTGGTAGTAGTAAGCTTTTTGGTAGCAACATCTGGCCGTGTTGCTGATTTGGGGGTCTCTGATTTTACTGGCTTTGTCGTGGATGCAGGGCGGGTAAGGGGAGAATTTGTAGGCTTTTTGGCTGCTGGGGTTGCAGGTTTGGTAACATCTAGATGAAAACAAAGCACAAAAAAGGGTCAAACAGTGCCACTATGAAACTTGAACACAGCATTTTTAAATACACAAAAAACAAAACCGTTAATATATAATGTCTTACTTTCTACTGTTACTGTTTAATGTTTAAGAACACTTTAGCATTCATGCTCATGAAATCATCTTTTTAATACCTTTTTTCAAAGGGGTGGAGCTTTTTGATGATTGCAGTGTTGGAGGTTTGCCACCAGAGGGGGTAGAGGAGGTTGGTTTGGAGGCAGGAGTCTTAGTGGTGGAGGGGGTTTTAGGAGTGGCAGGTTTGGCTGTAGCTGAGGAGCTCTTGGTGGTTGTTGAAGAGGGTTGCCGGGTTGACCCAGTGGCTGGACGAGATGATGCTGGAGTGCCAGTTGTTGACCTGATGATAAAAGACAGTGGAAATGATTATTATTTACAGCATAGAGGTCTATGCACGTGGGCTTCCTAGATAGTTAGTCTCTCAAATTCCCAACTGATTGACCAAAACAGGAGAATGATTTTCATATTTACTAAACCCAACAGATGAAGATTAATTGAAAGTGACTCATGAATTTAAGTTGTTAAGCCTCTCACATCTAGGTTTTTCTAGGGTTTATAGATTGTTCACCTTGTGAGGAGAAAACGGACCATTCTTAATGTGTACACTGGCAGGCAAAGCTCTGAATAACCTTTCACAGCCCAAATTAAATAAGACATTACCCTCGCAAAGTCAGAAGGGCAAATGCAAACACCACCTTATAGCAGAGTGTATAATGTTCAAAACTATCCCCTATACATGGGGAATATTATTGTTTCTTGCTGCTCTCTATTATACTATACCTTACAGCATATTTGGAACAGCATTTTCTAGTACTGCGGTGAGTCTATCTGCATCTGAAACAGTAGTGACAACAGGCCCAGAACCGGCTCACACCTCTACATCCCCATGACAAAGTCTCCTGAGGGCTTATGAAGACATTTTGGAACATGAGTCACAACGGACGCCAGAAATGCACCTAAACCCCTAGTCAACCCTGTCCCCGATCTCTTGTCTGCACACCATCCCCACACGAGAATGACACTGGTATCAGCTTGCCTGCTCTGGCGGCCTGCCTGGCCCAGAAACTGACTTCACTGCCCCATTTGAGCAAAGTAACCTACATCTAGTAGTCCTGACAAGGCTGTGGTGTGTAATCTACTGGGCCAACGCTACACTAACTGCCTGTTTCTAAATAAAGAATCGAGTTAGCACTAGCAGAAAGAGAGCAGGGGATGGGAGGGAGGTATAGAGAGATAGAGAGGAGATGGCTATAATCTTTAATAATGAAAGAAGAACAAAAATAACTTCAATGTGTGAGGCCAGTGGGGTAGGGTGTGCCATCAACAACCTGGCAAATGTAATGGAATACTGTTTGGTAACATGAAATGAGATTAAAGCCGGTGAAGAACGAGTGGCAACACAATAGGGGCGTGGCCATGTCAGGAGGTCAGACCAGCCTTAAGAGTTAATCCACATAATTTATAATTGGCTTGAAGGCAGTGAAAGGTGTGTTACTGATATGGAGATTGTAGGATCATGTCTGAATAGTTTTACCCAATAATAAAACCCTTCAGGTTATGCAAAACCACTGACTCATCCAAAGACGCACTGACTTTTATGTGGAGGAGCTTGTGTTTACTGGAAAATGAGAAAGTGCTGATGTGAACATCTAAACGTGCTCATGCACTAATAAAACCTTATTATAAAGACAGTACAAGAAGACAGACAAAAATGATTATTATTAGCTGGCAGGGATAAACTGGAAGCTCACACCAAAGTAATTTATTCTCAACAGCATGGTCTCCAACAACACTTTATCTTCTGAGCTTAGAGAGTTGTTCAGATTTTATTTGATGCATAATGTTATAAATACAAATGTATATATAAACCTACAATTTTGAACAAAAATGTGAAAAGATGAAATGAGAATAAGTTATGTGCCACCTAAATTAGAGAGGCAAATATATGCGAAGAATTACAGGGAGAGGACGATAAGAAGAATTAAGAGATACAGTGAGTGGCAATAAGATGGTGAGGAGATACAGTATTTAGAGAGAGAGAGAGAATTCCAAATATTCTGTCTGATAAAAGGAATATCGGTAATTCAGGAAGGCAGGAGTGCTTTAGGGAGCAATGTAATGGAACATACATGAGGGAGAACGATAGGAAAAGGGAAGCGGATAATACTCATCCGATTACATATTATCTTATAACAGTGTCTCACTCTGTACAGTTGAATAATTACTGCAGTATTTAAGAGAGCAGGCCACAGTAAAATGAGATCGTATCAATTTTAGATGAGAGGTGGTTTGACAACATTTTGATGTATATAAAAACAACAACGCAGTGATGCAAATATGCCTGAATTGTTTTAAGCCTCGATTCATTCTGTAATTAATCTCATTGTAAGCGCTGATGACAAAGCACACTGTAGTGGGTGTTTGAGTCTTTAAATGAAGCCACTTTGTGTTGAACTTGATGAGCAGCTTGTATCAAAGCGGGGATAAAAGTGTTCACCACAGGCCTCGCTGAGAGAAAAGCTATAAATTACAACACTATAAATTAGGGTTAAAGCAAATGGTGAACACAATGCCCTGAAATGCAGTGGTGCTGAAACATCACATCACTCTGACAGTTACTTGCTACAGGCGCCCCTGACGTACACAGCTATGTACTCCCCCATCAATCTAGTTTTTTTGGAGCTGCTGCACATTTCCTCAAACCTCGCCGCTGAGGAAGGATTAGTACGTGTGACAACATGGTTGCCTCCTGGTGCTGATTTGTTAAAAGATACAAGAGGCTATGATTCAAATCACAAGATGGACTATAACAGGGGGTTAATGAGTAAGCAGGGGCTAAGCAAGCATACAGGCAGACATGCTGCCTGCAGCAAAGATGACACGCTTTGGTAGGAGGACCTCCCTCTTCTTAAGATGATGCCATCTTAATTAAATGGCAAAGACATTTAAGGCAGGATTTCAATATGGGTTACATTCTCCACGGGAAAGATACAGTTCTGTTTATTCATTTTACTGTAGAATGATCAGAAGTCACTTCTCAAAATACAAATGAATAAAATAAAAGTTGTCAGATATTTTTCTTCTATTGGCTACATCAAATGCAAGGCACAATCAAGCCTTTTGTGGAGACTGTACAAAATACTGAAGACACAATTGTTACTAATTTATTGCATTCTCATTAATCAAAGAGGAGATGCAGACACACTCAAATATTTAGAGTTGAGAGGATTTATTTTTATCCAAAAGAGGTAAAAACTCAAAAACGGGAGGATTTATTCATAATAAATATATAATAACATTTGCATTAATGTTAATGTTTAGAAAATAGAGCAGTACTCATTTTGACAACGTTTTTACTTGTTACCCGTTTCTATCATGTCTGTCACATGGGTGTCACAGGGGTGAAATATGTGGTGAACACGCCCATAAACACACCCTTACAATCACAAACCTTTGTCACAAACTCTGAAATACACACCCGCCTCCTTCTGTCCTTCCCTTCCTCCTAAATCCATTTGGTAATTGGCTCTTTGGCTTCACCCTTATAAAACCCTGGCAGCAGAAAACTGCATCACAGAGTCATTGACCACACCCAGGACTGAACAGAAGATTTACAGGCTGCGCAACATGTCGCCGTCCTCATGCTGGGCAACTGATCAGTATCTGGGGCAAGAACCCAGACAACACACACACACACACACACACACACATACTAACACACAAACACAGACACTAACATCAGTGCTGGACCATTACATGAGCAGTAATTTGTTAGATCATGAAGAGGGTTGCATTCAACCCACTGCAGTAAAAATTTATCATCCCCGAGGGACCATCGATGAAGAAAACAGCATGACTAATGTGGGAACATGAGAGGCTCGGTGGATGGCATGAGAAACAGAACGCCACCTGATCGCCCGGCAGTCAGTGTCACATCTTCACATCTGAATGTGTGCAATAAGGACAGAATATCCTTGCTCTGTTCTCTCTCTCATCTATAAAAGGCCAATATTTCCCTTGAGTTTCAGACAGAGATGCCCTCTGACATGCACAGTATGTATATTTGGCAGCAGTTATAGGAGTTCAGTGGGGGCACATGACTTATTCATCCATGTAGCTTCCATACTCCACATCCACAGTGTTCTTCTTTTTTCTTTTTTCTTTTTAACATCACTCTGCTGCATTCACAGACAGCAGGGCCGCTTGGAGGAAGCGGCTTGGCAGTGTGTGCACATGAACCACGTGTCCCGCGCTCTGGCACGTGCGCCTCTCCCCTCCCCCTTTACCTCCACATCGTACTGAGCATTATACCGGCAAATGAACACACGCTCTGCATTCTGACTGCATGCTGCTCTTACTATACAGGCATCCACACACAGTATGTGCACACTCTGAAGAATCTACAGTATTCACTGTATAGCAAATGCACAGATTGCTGTGCAGTCCTAATGAGATGCTGCGTACCAGTCACCAATTATCTACACAAAACTAGGCATGGCTGCATCTATCAATTCCAATATAGTCTTTACCTCTTTTAAACGACTTGGCTGTTAATAAAACAACCTTACCTCCTATAATCAGCCATTTAAAAAACAAAACGCTCCAACTGAGAGCCCACACTCATGTTCACGTCACATGACTGTGGTGGCAGATACTGTGTCTATTTTACAGCACGTTGCCTAGAGCTGAAACAATTACTTGATTAATCAATTACTAAATTAATCGTCAACTATTTTGATAATCGATTTGAAGCTTTTATCATGATTAAAACAAGAGTTTGTGGACAAAACAAGACATTCGAGAACATCATCATTTCCAGGTTTGACAAACACTGATCAACATTTTATAACGTTTTCCGACATTTTATGGACCAAACGATTACTCGATTAATCGGCAGATTAATCGATGATGAAAATAATCGTTAGTTGCAGCTCTAATGTTGCCTGTGTTTAGTGAAGCATTTACATATTTTAGGTTTACAGATTGCACAATCTGGTGTCATTTCCAGTGACTTTGGCCAATATCTATGGCTATACTGTCAGTTTTAGTTACATGATAATAATACATTTAAATACTTGTTAGCTTATTTATTGGTGTACTCATCATATTACTGTGTGCACCCCCCTGTGACTTATGTACCATGACGGTGCGAGACAAATACACAGTATTGAGTATTGTTTCCGATCATCAGCGCACAAAAACAAAATCATCTCTGCAGCTGGCTCCCCAAAAACATTTTTAAATATTCATGCACTCATGCTGACACATTAACTCTTACATTACTGCATCGCTCACAGACAACAATTTGGTTTAGTTCTCCATGTGCACACTCATCATACTCGAATGTTTTCGGTCACGATCTGCATGCTGAGGGCAATCATTGTGAAACAACAGGTGCAAACAGGTGCAAACATGCACAACGCTGCATGAAGATTACATTAAGAAGTGCTGCGGCAACACAAAGACACAAACACTGAGGAAAAACAACATTAATACTTAATAGAATGAACCTAAAGGGAACAAATGTAGGCATATCCATGTATACTGCATGCACTTACACCAAGTATAAGCTCTTTATTCTGGTTGTTTATGTACACAATTGCATTTAGTTTTTTTGTTACAAAGAAAAAGTTTCAAAACTAAGATTTCTTTTTAATTTATGTGAGACTTTAAGTAACCTGTCAGAGGTTTTCTTTTAAACGAGAGTGGCTGTGCAGCTGGACAAAGAATGGGCTGTAATAGCCACTGGCAACAATATGTAAAAGTAAAAGAAAATCTAATTTAATTTGCTTAAACCTGTAGCTGAATAGAAGAACAAAACACCCGTGAGTGGCTTTAATTTGAACGGATGTCACTTAGTGAACCTGCATTTCCTCTGCACTCTTATTGCTCTGATAAGTTGAACCTGCTGCAGATGGAATTAAATCAATTGAGCCATATAGTGACACTAAGTATATTGATAGACCAGCTGTGTGTGTGTGTGTGTGTGTGTGTGTGTGTGTGTGCATGTGTGTATCGCAGCAACAGGAGAAGTGGGGGGCATCTGTTGGGGTCTGAATAAAGATTTGAACGAGGTAAGAAAAGGGCAAAATCTAATTAAAGTAGAAATTTATGGCCCTGTCAAAGCACATCACATACACTAATGCTGATGTGCACACACACACACACACACACACACTTAACAAAGTCTGCCTTCAAGCGTACATGGGGCTGTCAGATGAGCCTATCATCAGTAATGGTTATACCTCTCACATGGGGATTCGTATATAGGTCTACTGCAGTAAAATGCTTCCCTGGGCTTCACAACCAATGAATAGAACACACTTAACTGACTCAAACACTGAACAAGAATATTGCAGATTAAGCTCTTAAAAACACAATAATAGTCTGATTTCAAACTGATTATGACGATCAGTTACGGTTTCATTTCAGCTCAGTCTTAATAAATTTGACCACGTAACCTACTTTAGTCTATAATGTACTTAAAACGTATTTCCATCCACTTCAATGTTTCCCACAGAATTCATTCAAACTATGGCAGTAACAGGGAAACATGTCCATTTGTAAAAGGTAGCCAGAGAGTAAAAGAGAAGCACGCTGCGAACCACCACCACAGAGGTAGGACGTCTGATTGTCTATGTGGCCAGTAAATGCTCTGGATCCTGGATGATAGCATGAGTGAGTGAGCACAATCAATTTGCGCTGCAGCTTTTTAACACTAAGTTAGAGATATATTATGTTACTATGACAAGTGTAAAAAAGAAAATTAGAGTGTGGAGAGCTTCCATTATGTATAATACATGGAAAACACTGCAACTGTTATGTCACAAAATTACGTTTTCATGGTTGGCTGCAGTTGAGTCCAGTTGAACGTGACAAAATTGTGACAGTTGTCAGTGATTTCCGATAAAACGAATTAAGTTCACACAATTGGCGTTCTGTGCTGCAGTGCGGATTACCTGCATGCCCTCGTGTAATGCCGTTTAATTAGGTGTTGGCACATCAATCATTGTATAAAACTGTAATCTGAGTATAATCTCTGCAGTCCAACTGCTACCCATGGCACGTGGAGTGTGAAAGAATGGGGTTAGGACGTAGGGAGCACCTTGCTTTCAGGTCGGAGCAAGCACCTTTTATGTTAGTCAATGAATAATTACTTCGTGTAATAACTAAATGAAAAAACAGGAAAGTATGTTAGGAGGATAACCCTTCAAAAGACATTATCTACAACACTTGGATTGGAATTATCAGAGCTCTGATAAGAGGTGACCCAACCATGTGATGGTAACATGGTAGATAAAACCTTCTTAAAACATCTTAAAGTTGTATGCAAACACCAGTCAATCTCACTGTGATCTGCAGCAGCAGAGCCTTCTCACTAATACAGTGATGTGCGCAATAAGTGCTGCTTCTAAAAGGGCCATTGATGAAAGATTAATATGACAACTAGCTTCACACAGCCTCATCAAATTTGAGAGTATGTTATACTTGTTATATGTTATATGTCCTGTTATATGTTAACAGGAAATAAACGTATCCCCCAAAATGTTGAACGATCTAAAGCCTCTTTCAGTGATTTGCTGCTTCCATTGTCTTTCAAATGCTTTTATTCTCCTGGTTTCTTTTTGTTATGAAACAATTGCTCCAAGAGATCGAAACAGTTTCTCACCGTATCTACATACAGACATACCAACGGGGTGACATAACATATCATCTCATACCATCATGGTGCCAAAACACTGAGGAAGAGAAAGGCTGTTGCATAAACAGATAAACAATAATGCAGCGGCAGGATAAGATTCTTTTAAAAGAACAGCGAATCCTGGAGGCTCCATCTGATCAGGATGCTCACTGCATCCGACAAAGGCTTCATTCAACATCCAAACCCTGGTGGAGCAGCTTTAAGACACCTCAGGACCAAACACCATGGTGAGGAGCTCAGGTGAGGAACACATGTTCACTCAGACACACAAGGAATAAAGAGAATATTCTTGTTCTCAGTTAATTCTCCTAACTGTGCCTCCTCCCCTGTGTAACCCCCACTCCATCCTTATTTGTTTATTAATAATTCTTTAGGATACTTGCTCTGGTGAAACCCCACAAGGCATTTCTCTCAGGCTTGTTCTAACATAGGCGGGTTGTTGGCCTTTCTATGTGGGGGATCTTTGTCCCTCACTCCTTCAGTGAGTTTTCTTCTCTAACAGGGACTTCTTTGAACCTGACGCCAAGTGAGGCCTTTTGACCCATCTGCTTCTCACTGAAGATTTATCATCGTTCTACAATTCCTATCCAGCTATTTATCCGATTCACTGCTGGTATAGATACTAGCTGCATCATAGACACCAGCACTCTCAGCTTTATATTAACATTACACCTACCTGGTTGTCTTGGAAACAGGGGTCTTATCAGGCTTAGGTGAGGCAGTCGAGCTCGGCTTGGTGGGAGTCGCAGATTTGAGCGCTGAGAGGAAGAGGAGATAAGAAGAGGGTAGAAAAATTAAGAATTAGATGAGACAATAACAGTTTCACACACAGTATTATATAGAGTTAGTCACATGTCGTGAATTACAGATTAAGGTCAAGCGCATATATCTTTCATTCAGTGTGTCATATTAGATCTAGGGCAAATAAGTTTCTGGATGAGCAGCAGTCACTCTGGCATGTCTAATACATGTGTTGGATCTATCAGTGTGTAATCACATTACACATTAATAAATCTTCAGAAGACTTGAAGGCTGTGACAACATACCATGCTAGACTTACTATGAATGTGTTTGTCAACAACAACCAACATTGTAATATAAACTTTTGTACTGATCTCAGATTTTTGTCTAGCGATGACATCTTCACCAACCTGGGGGCTTCTTAGCGGCAGGTGCAGTGCTGCTCGTCTTGACACCATTGGCATTTGCTGATGGTGTCTTCTTGGCTGCTGTTGGTCCAGCCCCCGTGGCTTTCTTCTCACCCACTTTGCTCTTGGGGGCCAGCACCGAGGACGTACCTGTTGGTTTTTTGGAGGATGCTAATGTCGGGGTGCTCTTTTTGTCTAGGGAAGGTGTAGGTTTCTTAGCCACTCCATTGGTCTGGGGCTTAGACACGCCATTTGATAGGCGGCTCTGGGTTGTGTTGGGCCGTGAGCCAACTGTGGTCTTTGTTTGGCTGGTGGAGGTGGACGATTTTGTCTTGGGTGTGGCCTTGTTAGTAGTCTTGGCTTTGGAGTCTCCTGAGGTCTTGTTGCTTGTCTTAGCAGGTGGGGTCTCCTTGGCTTGTTCTGGTTGGGGCTTCCCCTGTCCTGCCTCTCCAACAGGCTGCAGGGGCATCTCCTCTCCCACTGGACTAGCTGCCTGGTCGGGCTCCTGTCCAACAGCTGGTGCTGCCTCATTTCCTGGATTTGATTCCAATGCTTCCATTGGCTCCAGTGCTGCCGCGACAACCCCATCCGGCTTCATCTCCCCTTGAGTGGTAGTGGTCCTCTGCAGGGCAGGGCTGATTGACGTGAATCTCACAGGATGGCCACAGGTCTACAGGCTTTCTGGAGACAAGGTCTGGTGAGAGATAAAAGATAATAGACAGTACAACACAGTTAGTCAACAGCAAGACCAGACATGACCAGCTGTTTGCCGTCTCTGCTATTGAAAGACAGCCTCAGGAATGTTGTTGGAAATCAGATAAACTAACGGTTTCAATCTTTCCACAGCTCCAGCAACACACACACACACACTGAAATATATATATTTAAATAAGCAGCTGAATGGTGACGTGCACACAAGCATAAGTGGCCATAAAAATGGATCACTTTCATAAGTCACAGCCTTCAGGATAAACAAACAGATCAACACATTTTTATGATCAGTTGAATGTGTGTGGGATGTCTCAGGGGCCTTAAAAGGAAGAGCTCATGAAGGAAAACATGTCTACTGCAGGAACAACACATTGTACAAATAGGCTTCATTAATTTCAATGCCAACTGCAATTCAGTTGCAAATGGTTCCCTCTGTGACGCCGAAAAGCTCAGTGACACTGACACACTCGTCCAGTGTGGCAAGTAGGGTTTTTTTCTCAGTGTAAACTGAGTGACTAGTGTGGAAGTCCAGTTTTAGGCAAGTGTTATCCTAGACGTTAACACAGACAACTTTCAAATATTAGATTTTTAAATTGATCTAAAAAGAGAAGTAAGGTGAGGAACAGACTTGGACACATATGAGTCAAGTCATGAACAACGAGCCTGAAGTCAGGAAGACAGTTTGACTCATTAGTCATAAACAAAGATGTCCGAGACATGAAATTGGGACATGAAGCATATGAGGCCTGCTAAAGGGCAACCAACTGTGATACAACATCATGCAATACGTTGCCTACATCCATATCAGACAACTGTCTCACATCCCCATTCAGGACCTTTGAAATAAAAAAGGGAGGAGGAGGAAAGAGATTTTTTTTCCAAGTTGGAGGGAGGAAGAGGGGGAGTAGCAGGAAACTGTCCTGTCAAAGTTTACAAACAGAGCAAGGAGTTGGCTGTGCAGGAGGCTCTGGTGAGACAAACTCTGAGGCAACACAGAGGCCGGCCCAGAGGAAGAGGTTTGGCCTATGGAGCATGGGAACAGAATGAGAAGGTGGGACAGTGAGGGACAGAGGGGGAGAAAGGAGACGAGGAAAATAACAAGACGTAAAATGAGCTCACTACTGGCTGAAGACTGCTGGTTGGACTGTAAAATCCAGACATCACTAAGTCGTCCCAGTTTCCACTGACCTAAACTTGTATCCACACACTCACTGTCCTATTTCTAGATTAGGACAGACATCATCTTTGTGCTGCTAGCTTCCTGGAAACAATTCTAACATGCATCATCGTCTTTATTGGCCTCTTCGGTCATCCTTTACTCATTCTCTGAACTAAATCTCACGTCAAAAGGACCTCTTTGATTTCCCACTGATCCTCCCTTTCTCTCGACCACTTTTGCCTCCTTGATTTCGTTCTTCCCCCACACAGCTCCCGCTCTCCTTCCATCCCTCTGTTCTCTGTTTGCCTTTGCACAGATGGCCAGAGCAGCTGAGCTGAGCCAGAGGGGGAATAAGAGACAGCAAAAAAAAAAAAAAAAAAAAAAAAAAAAAAAGTCTACGTATCCCAAACAACACATAAACCCAGACACACACACAGCCAGTGCAACAGGCTGCGACCCAAACCAACCGAAGAGGCTGACAGGGAGGCAACGTGTAGATGCAAAAAGGAGCGACTCATGCCGCACCCGTTCACAAGAGGTTTTTAAATGCCAGTGAGGTTCCAAAATGTGGACAGTTGGTTTAATTGCATTGCAGCTAGTCAAAGCTTTGAGGAGAGGGACTGGTCCAGAGTGTGGGGAAAATGGGAAAATTAGTTTGGGAAATGTCTGTGGGTAATGTTATTCTAAATTAACAGTTTAATATTCTTGGAACTACATGTATTTACTTTCTTCTTAGAAAATACCATATTTACTCTACAGTGATTTGTATACATATGTATATATACATATATATACATACATACACATATATATGTATATACATATAAGTATATACATATATACACATATATACTATATATATATACAGTATATATTATCTAGTCTGCATTGATTATATTGTGCGTACAACTGTGTTTACACAAGACTTCCGTTTTTCCCATGTTCATGAACGCAGCATCAGCTGTCAGTATTGGAATGATGCATCATGCAACATTAGGAGCGAGGGAAATGAAGCAGGAGGCAAACATTGCAGCATGAATGTCAGCCAGAGAACAGCGAGGAGAGGTGAAAATAAAACATTTGAAATACGCTGTGTGGGACCATTTTGGACTAAGCATCGACTACGGCAGCGACGGAGTGAAGCTCTGAAGTTCAGACAGACGAAATAACAAAAGCTACTGGGCTCTTCATAGCACATTTTCTGCTTGTAAGTGTCCATTTATTTTCTAACTAGAAGATAAGTGCAGTGTTTCATACACGTCCCCTGTATGAGAGCCATACAAGCACTCACATACCTGATGAACTGATGAATGTAGTGACTGAGTGTAAGCTGGCTAGGCCCAACATCACAATTCCATTTAGATAATGCACAAAATATTGTCAATGCTGATGAAGAAGCTGATGGACTTGGGCCACCAATAGGGTGTTCTGCTCATATTTGAAACCTTGCAGCTAAGAGGCCAGTCCCAATCAACCCAGCTGGGGAAGGTCAGAATTTCCACAAAAGCACCACAGCTCACCATGGTTTGGTAAGCAAACAGGAGATGCTGGACATACCAAGACATAAGCTAATCGATGACATCTCAACACGCTGGAATACTGTACATGGCACACATGCTTGAATGTTAGGTGGAGCAGCAGCCTGCAATCTACTCTGCATTGATGGACAAGTCAGTGGTCTGTCAAAGGCATCGTTCATGTTACCAAACAGTGACTTAAACTGCTGGAAAAAAAATTCCCCCCCCCGTCTCGATGATCCTGCCTCTCTAGAAAATGATCCTCAAATCCATGGCACATGGAAATGAGGACAGTGAAACCATCAAAGAAGAAAAAAAAAAAGGTACACAGACCCTGACATGTGAGACTATCTTCAGAGAGTTACAGTCCTTGACCCAAAGTTCAAATCCCTGCCTTTCTTGGATGAAATCTCTTGCCTCCAAGGACCTCACCACACACACATTCTAGAGCATAAATGACACATGAGTTTTTATTATTTTTTGCAGTTACTGGCAGTGCAGTGAAGCAGGGGGAGCTGGGCCATCAACAGAACCCCAGAGAGATTCCTCATGCCCCCCCAGAAGAAGACAGTGATGGCAGCGCTATTTTGGGAGCTTTTCAGGACCAGACCCAGCAGTTTCCCCTAAATCATTGACCAGGAGGTCAGCTCATACAAGGCAGAAGACAGCATTCATGTTGATGTTTATTCACTGAAATAGTGGCATGAAAAATGACAGCACCTGTCCTCATGTTGCAGAACTTGAACGACGACATTTCTTCCTGCAACTACCAGTTCCAAGTAAAGCCACTAAAGGCAGAATGAACAGTTTGTTGTGAGCATTTTGTTTGGTATGAAACAGTTAACAAAATGGCCCTTTTATGTAATGCCACTTGTAGCATTACTGTCATTATTTTGCACTTTATATTGTGAAAAGTCATCATCTCTGAATAGAACATGCTACTTTTGCACAAAACAACAACAGAGTACATTGTGGCTGAGAACACTGCAACTGAATTTGACTTTTGACTAATGAGCATACATCACCAGACATATTAGTTACACACACAACAGAAGGAAAAACAGCAGCGTAAAATCAACAACTGCAGAGGAGAATTACATAAATAGATAAATATGAAGGAGGAGTCAACCTGAATGTCTGTGTGATTACTACTGCTGATTTTAACAGTTGTCATGTGCAGCGTTGAATCGTCTTGTCTGACTGTAACAGCACAAGAGCCGGGGACACGCCAGATATCCGGTCATGCATCAAACTCCTACCATTTGATACTTTAAGAGCTCTAATAAAAGTACATCATTGTTTGACTAAGAACCCATTTTAAGCTGCTAACGCAGGAGACAACCACGCAGTGAAGCAGGAATTAAAGCTGCCTAATCATCATCTCCTCCTCTTTCTTTCAGTCCCTCTTCCCACAGTAGATTAAAGCATCTGGCTGGGCTGTTCATCTGACTGCTGTTCTTAATAGTGCCCTACATTAATGTGTGTGGGTGTATGTGTATCTGCACACACATGTGTTGGTCAGAGTGATAAATCCAGATTGCACACCCACTGCCAGAGGAACATTTCTCTCTCCCGCAAGTCTCCAGACAGCTGTGAGATTGCACTTCTCGCTCTGGCTCTATTGCTCATTTAGCCGGCCCTGCATCACTTGGACCATCAGTCAGCGGTGAGCATAAACAGGCTTCACACAAGGACGGGAACCCACTTTTTCATCTCGTCTCCACAGAAACTGAAGGTGAACCAAGCTGCATGTGGGCTTGTTCACGGCAGCAGACAAAAAATTATCAATTTTGCAACCTATTCTCTAAACTATTGGGCTTCTATGGTTTTAACCCAATTTCTAAAGAGCAATGTGAGTTCTTCATGCGTAAAACAGACCTAATTCTTTGGTTTAAGGCACCTTAAGACACCTTGGGTATGTTATATTACGGCAGCTTTATATTGTATTAGATTCCATTGCTAATTACTGCAGGTAACCCAACTGAAGATTCAGTTGGGAGTCTTCAGCCCACTAATACTAATTACAGGTTTTCATTAACCTAATTAGATTGAGGGTAGTTAAAGGGACTGACGGGGCTGTTACTACGAGATCAAGCAGTAAATAAGTCTATATCCAGTGTGAATGATAGTCTGGATGATGGTTTTTACTGCGGTTATATTAGCCAAGCACTTGTAGTCAACCAAACTGACATGAATAAATCAGAATGAATCAAGTGTGGCATTAAAGCTGCGGTTTATTTAAATACTTTAGGATAAGTGTTACATTTTAAGATATCCCACAACACTTTGTCCAATCGCCAGCTAGCACAAGCTCCTCTCGGCTCGTGTTAGGCAGTTTGTCAGTGGCTACATTTCTCCTCTTGTCAAACGCGTTCATGGCGTAACATAGGGAGGAGTAGAGAGGGGAATGTTAACTGCAGCAACTGAGAGGAGGATAGCCTAAAGACGACATAGCTGACAGAAGCTGGTTTTCAAGGTAAAATTCACACTACACCCAACACGTAGGCTTTCCTCTAAGAAACAAAGGAAAAAAACACATATTGGCTCTAGGAAATCCACTCCAACACCAACCAAGGTTTTGCCAAGGCTACAAGCCAGCCTGCAACGCACAAACAGGCATTTTCAACCCATGTGGGACAAAATGAAATCAATGACCTGAGACATAATGGTCTGTGAGTTTGCGCACAATTTCCTGAAGCAGATTCTAGACAGATGGCTTTGTCGGCTACATTAAGCTCATTTCAAAACATGTGTGATTTTCAGCACCAATCACTGTGTGAAATGTTTAGAGCATAAAATTGCTTTAATCTGAAAATAATTTCCTGGCCAACCTACCTCCAACGACACAGCTGGACAGCGTCTATCAGCTGCCCCGAGCTCCTGTGGTCTAAACAAAACACACACATGCACTGTCAATGTGTCAATACCTGATTCAACAGGCTGGGGTTGTTATCACCACTATTCAGCTAAAAACAATAGTTGATTTAATCAGAGCTGTGTGGTAGCAAAGTGCGAGTCTCTGCTGTTTTGTTGTTTTTAGCCGATTTTCACTGTAAACTTCTGAATGTAGTTAACTTTGCAAAAATGTGCTTGGTGGCCAAAGTGTCCAAGTCATGTGGTTGCAGCTTCCAAGCAACATCCCACTCCAAATTCCCTGCAAGCCTCAATGATGAGCTACACAGTAACTGAGAACAAAAGAAACCCACACAAAACCAGAGGCAGGGGACAGGACATTGGGACACATGCGCACACACACACTTCTACCTCTGTGGGGACACTCACTGACATATGTTCTATCTTATCTCAACATCACAAACTTAATTCCTAAACCCAAACACTGACCTAAATCTACTTCAGTACATTGAATCCCAAACCTTCACACGACACTTTGAAGCCCCAAAGCTACATTTCAACTAAGATGTACAGAGTAGTTCAGCTCACCGTGGTACAGTTTGGAACAGTAAACCATCATCCGGGCTTGTGTTTCCACCACAGTGATGGGACAATGTTTGTCAATGTTTGTCTTTTGGCTAATGTATAATGTTTGGCTTAACTGCAATAATACAACTGCACAACTGACTATGAAATCATTTTCAGTCCCTATGCTGGCAGAGTATGTGGTGAAAAACAGAGTGGATTGTTGGTAAAAGCAAGTACTAAAAGAGGTATGTTCTCTCCGAGCACTTCCCAGTTCCTCCTGTTGTTGATGTCATTTTTATTACAGTTAATAGGCTTCAAGTAGGCGACTAATGATGTACAAGCTAGCTCTGTTAGGTGAGATCATCCTTCTGGTCATCATCTCTTCGTAATACCCACAATGGGACATAAACAAAACGTGTGTGAGCTCAACTGTTTTATGTGTATCCCAGACTCTCTACAGTGCCAATACTATCAATATCTGGAAGGCATCCAGCTCCACTGAGGGATCTAAGATTTTCTGACTGTCTAGACACAAAGATGCTGTTCTTGAATAATCAGGTCATCAACATCCAGTGTTTAAACACTGCTACTTTGACCCCCTTTGTGTATCAAATACAATCTACTACTATGTGTGTACCAGTGCACATGCATTAACCATCCCTGTTAAAAATAGCAGAGGCTACATTTAAAAAATGCTCATGAATAAAGCAGATGCAAAGTCGGTAATTAAGCTAAATGTTAATGTGGAATCTGCTTGTGGGCTATAGTGCATGTTCACGTCTAATCACAACCGCTGTCAGCTTGAAACAAAAGACTCTTCGCCTTCTCAACACACAAGCCAGAATCAAAGAGCCCCCCCCACTCACTGCCTCTCTTTAGTCAGCCAACCGTTGCAGACCATGTTCAAATTGCTGTGGTAGAATCTGGACTCTGCTTTCACAGTACACAACTGTGTATACACACACTCACACTTGCATTCTGTGAGCCTTCTTCTATCCCCGGGGCCTACTCTAAATAGTAGTCAAAGAGAGGGATTGTGGGGGAAGGAAGCCATGGTGGGGGTAGGGGAGGGGAGATAGCAGAAAAGATGCAAAAAGAAAGTGAGCTTTTGTGGCTGATATCACCCCATAGCTAACGCTGGCATTTACTCATGCAAGCTCGATTTAATTATCCATGTCATAAATAATAAGAATAGAAGCTTCAAAGCAGGGCCGCAGAAATGGTGAGGTGTGAGAACCTTAGTTTGCCAGCACTGGTTTTGGAGGCATTTTTAATGAGCTTTCATTGGCCTCTGACCCTGTAATTGACATGCTTTCATCTCCACAAGCAGCTAACACTGGATACTTTGTAGCAGTGTTTGCTCTTTGACACTGCTAATAAACTGCCATCCTTCATGGGACACAGCCAAGGTTGAATTTGCAAAGCACTCCTCATAAAGGAGAAAAACAAATGTCAAGCTTCTTATCCTAAACAGCTGTTCATTTACTTTCAAACTGACTGATTATGGCACGATGAGCTAAACCATAACGCACTCAAATATCTTTTTAATGCTTTTTGTGTGCAAATTGATTTTACGATAGTCTGTCATACATTTAGAAAATACAGTGGGTCCAATCTCATCTTTGGAAGGACCACAACTCTGCAGAGGTACTTCAATTATTTAATCATATTATTATTATTTACTGCGTTCATGCTCACGGCTCCACTGCTTATGGGTAAGTGGGCTGATGCAAGTGGCCTCAGACTTGTGACTGTGACCAAAGGTGATTAAACTAATGGGGTCTATTTTTTTGGTGTTTGGTGTTTGTGTTTCACCCCTCCTCTCTGCAATGGGTGCAATGTCAGATACAAGATGCCCCACTCTGGCACAGGGCCTTACATTGTCCATTCATCCTAGATCACCATGTCTTCTCAGTCCAGTCTCCACATTATCTCTAGCTACACAGACACAAAAGTATCCTTTGATAAACTGAATGTAGGTCAACCACAGATAATGGTCAATGACCAATGTCATTAAATGTCTCATTTAAGCAACCACTTATAACAACACCCACTTATATTTGCTACAATTTAAAATCAAGACACATGGGACAATAGACGTTTTAGCTGATCAATAAGCTAATCGACTATTAAAACATCACAAACACACACAATTTAAATATAACTAGGATGGCACAGTGTGGTACCTCGCATTAAGAAGTGGTACAAACCTCAGTTCAACCAGAGAATTTCTGTGAAGACTTTGCATGCATGGGTTTTCTCTGACATCCTCCCACAGTCCAAAGACAGGGTGTACCCATCACTTACCTTGTGTCAGCTAAGATTTTCTCCCACTTATCTCGCAACACTCAAAGGATGAACAGTATAGATAATGGAGGGATATTCTGGCGGTGAGGTAAATGGCTGGAAGAGGGGGGGAAATGTAAATTCAAGAGTAGTGCAACTGACAGGGAGAGAGATCCATCTTTGTTGCTTAGATAAGTGAATCGAAAGCAAATATGTAAAGCTACCACTCCCCGTCGCAACATGTCTCATCTACTCTCGGTCACAAACACCAGCACTACACAAACAGCTGCAACAGTTGCCATCAGTTATAGCCACATGTTTACATGTTTAAAGAAGAGTTGCTTGAAGACAATATTTCCAGTCAAGAGATCCATTCTGTCTATAAAGGAAGCTCTCGTTGGGACTCTTGTCATTACTGTAAAGGACTTACGTAAGAGCACTCACAGGATCACAGCTAACCCTTTCAATGATGAAACTTCACTTCTGCCCACCACTACCACAACCACTGACTCTCTCCCCAAGCCACTAGGAGGTTTGCTCCATATGTCACCAAGTCCACCTCAGCACCAGCACACATCATCATGGCTGATCGGAGGAAGCACCTAAGCACCAGTAATCAGACAAGAGGTCGATTAAAACATGATATAAGCTGCATCTAAACTGTTGATGTACAGTATCTGTTCATTTGAAAACAAGAGCTTTCAGAAAAAGATGTGTGTTTCAGCTCCATAGCATTAAAAATGCCTACCTGATGACCCTTCAGGTATAGTGGGCATCTAAGCTATTTGCTTAGGTTTAGAAAGCACTACAAACAAGAAACAACAATGGTGAAAAGTAAGATTCCTGTTATGAGGTCGATGACAAGGTGAAACTGACACTGAGAGGAAGTGTTTGAAGAGGTTTTCATTCATGGCTGAGAGTCAAAACCAATCAGGAAGTGAATGTAACCCTCTCATCATTCCCACAGGTCCTAATTCCTGCCCATCGAGACTAAAACTGAGACAGCAGCATTTTTAAATGTCTCTCGTTCTCAGCGCTCAAAACCACCAGGGTAATGTGGAAGGCACACAAATCTGGAGAATTCATGCATTTTAAAATGAGAATGGAGTCATGCGGATATAGCTCTGGTTAAATGCAGATGGGGGTTACCACTAATATCACTGCCTCAATTGACTTGATGCTAATCACAGCTTTCACATTTCCCAAACACCAGTGACCTGTGAGGTCAGAATGCTGCCTCTGTCCTGTACACAAATAAACACAAAACAAAGCCTCTCCATGGTATTCACCACAGAAAGTGGGAGAGCTCAGCAAGCAGGGCGGGCGATTGAGGGAGGAAGAAACCAAGACACAAAGAAGGTGGGTTGCTCAAGCTGGATAATGAGAAATTATGATAAAAATAGTTATCATGCTTTTACACACAGTTTACACACTCTTACGTTCAAATTCAATATCACTAGAACACACACAAAACAGCTGAATGAAAACTTACAAATGTAACCTCAGATGAAGATAGATGTAAATGTGCGTCTTCCAATTCCATTACTTATCCAGTCTACCCACTGTAGTACAGTCATTCCTACACATTGAAGTCCAGTGGGTCAGTGGGCTGCTGCGATGCTCAATAAGACAAACTGAGGCTGAACAAAGGCCCCGCTGAGAGGAAGGAACAAGTCCTGCTCTGTGTCTGTTGATTACTTGGCTACTAGTGTGTGTGTGTGTGTGAGAGAGAGAGACAGCAGATTGTGTGACAGACACCTGGATCACGCAAACATGTGATCAGAGAGGTTGGCACTAATCCCCTGGACTCTTTGGAGGTTCTCACACAATGTTCTCAGGTGAATACTTAATTGAAATTAAGGGATTATAAGCCTACAAACAGTAAAAAAACAAAACAAACAGCTTTGTTAATTAAGCTCCACATAATGTAGTAGTGCAAAAAACAAACAAAGAATAAATCAACAAGAACTTATTAGGTCCAGCACTGGGGATGAAGACAATTACAAAGCCAATCATAGTTCAGGGCTGTACGTAGTGTGTATTCATGCCACCATCCCACCTAACAAACACCCAACAAGTTGATGCACACAACGCAGACCTGACCCTCCCATAGTGCGTCCACGCTCTTAGAAACTCGCCCCCCCCCCCCCCCCCGGGGACAGCTGATTAACACATGGCAGATCTTGTTAACTCCGGACAAAGAGAGATGCTAATCTCATACAGTTGGACTTGACTGCCCTCAAAAAGTACACAGACACAGCTACAGGGACCGAGAGCAAGAGGAACATAGAGAAGCCCAAGAACGAGGGATTGATTTGCAGCAGAAAACAGACGCCTCAGTATGGCCCAGAAACTAGACAATACTGTGGGGAGGCAAGGCTGGAGGGTCCTTCAGCCCCAAAACAAAAAGGCCCCACCAGTGAGGGCTCTACTACAGCCTGGCTGAGCTCCACTGCCTACAGGGATGACCAGCAGGGAAGTGCAGAGCTACACTGTGTGGATATTGATTGCACACAAGAAAGTGGGGAGCATCTCCACAGATGGGCAGGAAAGAGAAAGAGAGAGAGAGACAGACAGACAGACAGACAGACAGAGGAAGTGCATTAGTCAGGCAGGTTCCCCTGATGCTGTTAGTCCGCTCCCTGGGGAGATAAGAGAGAGATGGCAGTGACAAGGTTATAGGAGAGGACAATAAAAAATAGAGGGGTGGGGGTAATGAAGAAAAGTAAGAAACAGCAAGACAAGAAGAGAGATAGAGCACCCAACACAGAATCTAAGGCTAATTTGTAACTTGAAGAGCTGCTGGATCATCTCCATAATGGGCCGTCTGCCCACAAACAAGCTCCTCTCTGGGGGTAAATGAGATCAGGCCAGCCCAGGACCAGCTGGTGGCTTGGATCACTGACACCAGATAGAGCAGATACAGAAATGGAGGAAGAGGGCAGAACCGAGGCATCTGGACAGAATGGCAGAAACACGCCCAGGAGGCTCTGGTGCTCTCTTGAGATTCTGCACGAGAGACACGAACACATGAACACAAAGTACAAGTGGGACGGCCGTGTCCATAAGAGGATTATGTCATCGTGTTTGAAGTACAACAAGGCACGTTCCAGATGGAATCCAATCTCTCAAAGGAAGACAGACAGGTTGAATGCTTGACCACACTAGCACCTACTAACTACAGCTTTTTGGAGGAAACCACACGTCATGCAGCCGGTCTTAAAATGTCACTCTGACCACAGCACAACCAATTGTGAAGTACATTCAACATTTCACACAGAGATAATGACGTATCCTTACAGCAGCAAACACATGCACTGAGAATGCAAGGCTTGGTTCAAATATCACCAAGAGAAATTGAAATGACAGTCTAACAAATTGGCCTCTACAGCTGCTTATAATAAAAGGAGCCTATCATTGTGTCAGCAGTGTCTGGCACAAATGCCTGTCATTCCACACTGGGCAATGGTGAGGGCATGCTGGGTATCCTCCAAAATAATTACGACCTCATCAGACACCAGGCCAAACCAGTAGATGTACAGCAATGCCAGTATAAATATAAGATGGTGAAGCAAACTGAATTTCTGACAGCAAACGTCATTTTGGCCACATTTTGCCATCTCCAAGGCTGCATCACACCAAACAACCAGGCCCTGCTTACACACTGTGCCATAAAAAATTTTGGTCTTGAAGCCTAGCAACAGGGCTGTGAACCACATCCATTATCCATCCTCCCACCAGAGGAATTCCGAGCGTCCAAACACAGAAAATTACTGCAGCTGCTGGCAAATGCAGCCTCAAAAGCCACGCCGCCAATTGCCAACTGCATGCCCTGACAACTGTGACACCACGGGCCGCTACTGTGACTGGGAGCAGAGGCGACAGGAGAGTTTATCTCTGCTTTATCTTCGCTGTGCAAATTGACCACGGTGCCCCTGGTGGTTTCCTCAAACCTCAATCACCCAGAAAACAGCGGAGGAAATGCAGCCAAACACACAGTTTCTGGTGTTGTTTTGAAAAAAACTCAAAACAAGACATTGTTGTGTAGTTGTTGCCAAGGCTTAGGGAAAATAGGGTAAGAGACGTCATTTTTAAAGTGCAAGGGTCATGCGGTTCGGGCTGAAAAGAAGCCTGCGGATGACCAGAGGCACAGGCCTGCCCTTGTCACAATGAAAAGCTGGGGAGGGGATTTCATTCTGAGTCACACACTCACCCCAAAACCAGTCCTTAGGCTAAGCACAAACTAATACAGAGATCTATTAATGCAACAATCATCTCCCTCTCTCAAGACTGAGGCAGGGGTCAAGGAGCCAGCTGGGGGTAAAATAGATCATTAAAATTTAAATTGCCCTAAAAGACATGCTCATGAAAGACATTCTATTTGGAATTCATTATTTGGTGGTAATCTTTGAGTATGTTCTGTGTGGAATAATGACATGAGTCACAATGTTGATTAAAATGTACATCTAAATTATAACTTATTATATAATTACGATGGAAAATCTAGAACTAAAACCAAGGACTGTCATTATCACCTATAATTTTATGAGTTTGGGGGTGGAAGTAACACTTGCTTTCATTACCGATTAATCTGACAAAGATTTTCTTTAAATTTAAGGGAAAATTATTATATGTTCAATATTATATGAAAAATTATTACATTGGCATATTAGAAAGTAAATGTAAAAATTAAATAAATGTTTGTATCAACAAAAAAAAAAACAATTGCAGATTAGTGATGATCTGTTCAATAATGCACTGGGAATGTATTGAAATTGAAAATGTGAATATCAAAGTTAAAAGAGACCAAACTGATGTTAAACGCCAACAAAAACCAACAAAATTATACATTTCAAATAATGGAAAATATAAAGAAAAATCTAATTTATGACACTTATTATTAGATATTATTATTATCTTTAATTAAAAGCTACTAAATAAGTGATCATTAACCCGTATCAAAATGGGTTCCAGCATCTCTGTGTGAGAGGGATTGTTTCAGACAGTGGCAGACGTCTGCTCTCACACTGTAGACACTCACATCCTTTATTCTAGCTCTTCCAATTAACTGTAGTCTACTAACAACAATAGACTGAGTGATGAATCCTGATAAAAACACAAAGCAGAAGAAACTGCAGTCCACACATCACAACTGAGGTTTTTACACCTCATGTCTAGAAACTTATCGCATTTATAATGATGAGCTTTATTTGTTTATTTCAAGTATAGTGAAAAACTTATCCTCTACACACACAGAAGCCCTGTGGCCATAATCCTCATCCTGCTAATCTTTAAAATAACTTCATAAGAACAGAATGTTTCTTTTAATGGCAGCTAAATTTGATTTCGCATTATTGCATTACGCTGCCCGTCTGTCCTCCATTTCCCTGCCTCGTCCACCAACACTGTGAGTCAGCCTTTCTCTCATCCATGCACTGGAGGGAGGGGGGGGGGGGGGGTTGTGGACTAGCTGGGGCTTAGCCCACCTCTGACTTAAGAGTCCTGAAGTGGCTCCAAGCCCTGTGCGGCATAAAAAGTGCTCATATTAGTCGCCCTGGGATGCCATTTACTCAGGCTGACATCAATACCCCATGGTCGATCACCCCACATTATTGGCCGACCCATGCCCACTGTGGCCACAAAGCCTGAGACAATTTATGTCACTGTCTGTGGCACCTCGGAGGAAGCGAATGGAGCTGCGGGTTAAGGATAAAGATTTTTAATGTCTGCATGTTATTAAATGCTCTTGGCCAGGCTTTGGTAGCTGGCAGCGGTTTTTTTTTTTCTCTTCCCCATTGTTCTGCAGAGAGCAGTGTAATCTGTCTTGTTGCATTCACTCACCAAAAAGACTCAGCGAAGGAGCAGCTACAGCCCCCTCCAGCCTCAACTCACACTCCACAATAGCTGATCACTTTTGGGAGGGGGGTGGCATTAATCACCTCTGATTACATGCCAGATGAAGTCTGTGCAAAACGCTCTCCGGAGTATTTCTGGTTTAAACTCCCAAGGATCAGATGGAATTGTTGCTTCTACAAATTAACTGTAACAGTGTTTGTTTAAAGGAAAAGTGAGTGGGCATCTGCTCATTTATAAGGCGACTGCAACATTTCTCACACAACACTGGGCCCAGCGCAGAACAATGGGCATCCGCGATGGAGGATGGAGAGCGAGGGGGTAGATAAGAACTAAAAGTTCAAAAAGAGGGAAAAGCAGGCTAAATGTTCGCACTCAAAAGGGCAAAGTGTCCTGTAAACATTACAAAGCGTTCATTTTAAACACAGAATGTGCTTTAGGTTGAGAGTAAAAGACCTGCTGAGCACTTCCAGCTCTCACGCTGTCTGCCACCGCCCCATCAGACGCTTTCCACCCGAGTTCAAAGTGAAAAGCGAGGACGGTTCAGCCATTATGTATATTAAATAACACCAAAACTGTTTCTGTAGCATATTTAGCATTAATTATCATTCACCATGAGATATACCATAATCCCTACGCACACTTAGGTGTGGGGGAAAATTAGCAGCTACAAGTAATAACGTGTAGGACACGCGAGGCTCTCACATTTGTAGCGAAAAAGTAAAAAATCAAGTCACTTTTAATTCATGTCAATTAGAGACGTAGCATTAATGTGGTGTTAGCATGCTAGCTACAGCTAAAACAATCTCGTCCTTACCAGTCAGTCAGTGCAGCGGCGAGCTAGCAAAATTCTCTCCAGCTACGCCCAGTGTTAGCGTGAACACCCCGAGCGAATCCTCGAGTCACAAAAGACACGACAAAAACACGGAGAGTGGCGGTAACAATGAAGAAGAAGAAGAGGAAGGAGAGGAAGAAAAGACAGCGGAGTGGAACGAGCCGAGCCGACAGACAAGAAACTTGTGGGTCTCCGGCGCCGTTTCTCTCAAGTGATGCGCGTTCACACACTGAGAGGAAGAAAAGAGGAGAATGACGCTTCAGACCACACTCACTCACTCACTCACTCACACACACACACACACACACATCGTAGACCGGTGAACGGATGGATGGACAGGCGGAGGAGAGGGCTGATGCCTTCAGGTGCCCATGAAAAAAAATCGGAAGAATAGAAATAAGCTAATAAAAATGTTTTAGCTGTTGTAACCGTATAAACCCTACAAACACTATGAATGAGACAGAATTGGCAACAACACACACATAATGATTCACCAGCAGCTAATTATTTGATCAAGAAAAAAACATTCTCTTTGTTAGCACTAAAGAAGACAGACAGAAACACTGTCATGTGTGTAATGTTCATCTAAATCTAATGTTAAGACGTTAAACAGTAAGTGTGATTCCTATAAACCAGTGGTTCTCAAATGTTTTATATTACTATGTATCTGTTTTTGTTTTATACTTATATACTTCTATCTATCTATCTATCTATCTATCTATCTGTAAGTACCACCTGAGAAAATATTGAGCTCTTGAATTAACATCATTATCACCAACGTTAAAATACAGTGATGTAAATAGGCCGAGCAAAGTCAGCTGACTTTTCACAGGAGGCAGATTTATTTATTCCCAATGAGATAATTTACTCTCATCATCATCCTCTTCATCACATATACTTCACACACCTGTATAGTCACATTAGATTAAGATGGAGCGAGAGATAAAATCCCTTAGCTCCACTCCGATCCCATGCCCTGGTATATACAGTAGAACAGCATTTATGATTTTCCTCCAAGTACCACCAGAGAAAGCTGATGTACCACTGATGGTACACATACCACAGTTTGAGAATCACAAGAAAAGGCATGAGTATGCATGGATGTGTATGTGTTTGAATCACTGTCTGCATGATGGTCTTTTGCTCTTGAAACATCTTGAAACATCTTGAGTGTACGTACATTTAGAGTTATTTGTTATATTTACCATATTAACTGTTCTTTATGCAAACTAGGACACTGAGCCATGTCCTCCAGCAGGGGTTTAAGTATATTCCTTGACTTTGACAAGCATCTTCTGGTAGAAAAATCCTCCTTCCACCACTTCCAAAACCTACCAATAAAAGTCATTTGTTATACCTATGTTATAAAAGAAAAAAAACAACTGACTATTATGTATCTATATGTATCAGGGCACCACCAGATGTGTTGTTTTTATGTCTGTGATCATTGGCATTTGGACTGGAATGATGTGACTGAAAGCGCATCTATTATATATTAGCAAGCTGTTCATGAGTTTAACTCATACAACATGTATGTAATGTTCAAACATGTCATGAATAAACCTGAAAGTGAAATGAACTTGTATTTGGTTGTGTTTCACTAAAGTGACTGACACATAATGACACATAATCCTGACCTGTTTGGTCATTATAGCATTGCTAAAACAAACAGTGGCCTGCACTATTATTGCACATTACATTCATTAGGATTCCTTGAAGAAAAGTCCAGAGTCTAGAGGTTTAGGACAAGTATAATTAACATGCTCTACACACCGAGTGGAAGCATGAGGTGTTAATAGGGGTCATCAGTTCACTGGGAATCCATTACAAGTTAGTTCCGGCTATTCCCACAAGTATTTACACACCTAAATGAAATACAATAGTTCAATTAAATAAAGTTATAAGGTTCAGCCATTAGCGACATAATGTATTCAACTGTCTGATCAGCTGTGACCACATTTAAAAAGAGACATCAATAGAGACATTACTGACAACAAAATATCTTTTGTTTGTCCAGTAAGATTTGCAGTTTTCCATTTACCTTTATGAATAACAATAAAATAGTAATAATAATAATAATACAGTAAATGGAGGATGGAATGGTGGCTCGGCTTGTTAAATCTGACTAAATAAAGATGACTTACCCTTCACTTTTTTCTTACAGGAGCTTTCTGCAAGTCCATGAAGGCAACACTCATCACCTAAGCGCGCCATGCCGAAATTGAAAGGGGTGAATAGCGAATAGCAGGGGGACTCTGCTTTCTCCTGGAGTAGCCAATTGCCTCACAGGCTGGGGGATTATTCAAATGGAGGATGATGTCACCCCTTGCATGTCACCCTACTGTCTTGCCTGGGTTTCTCCCGGTTGTCTGTTGCCCTCCCTCGAAGGCCCCTGCACCCCTTTCTCTACCCTCTTCAAGCCCTTTTCTTCTTCTCTCCATGCATGACTGCACACACACACACACACACACATAAATCACCCTCACTTAAACGGTGCATTACAGCTGCCTCACATTCATCAAGTTGCCTTCATCGTCTGCCCCTCATTGTGACTTCAAACACACATCAGACCTGTTGCAACATGATCATTTTACACATTTTTACATATATTTTATACGAGGTATTTCCCGTAGGATTGAAGGAGAGGCACATTTACATCCTTCTTTGTCTTAATACAACAAATCTTAGATGTTTAGAACTGATGCTGCAAAAAAATGGTCGCCCGCCTTCAGAGTTTAATATATCACAGAGGCGTTTGAGCTGAAATTGGAAGAAACCAGTTGAACAGGGCGAGCTCATCAGCACCATCAACAAAGACTGGAGCAGCAGATACAGTGTGACAGCCTTTAGGTTAATTCTTGTGTTTTCTCTCAGTCACAATGAGTCACCGAGGGGCGTTGTTTCATGGCTTAAATGCTTTTGTTTCAGTGTGCCACGTTCCTCACCAGAGCGGGGCTTTTCATCAGAGAGAGAGAAGAGAGTGTGAGAGGGCATGCTGCCTGTCTGCCTGTCTGTCTGCTGTGCTGATGCTGCTGCTGCTGCTGCTGCTGCTGCTGCTGCTGGGGGCTGAGCAGCCGCCAATCCCAGTGTCTACATGAGCCAGGCTTTTGTGTGCTGCTCTGTTCTGGATAGGCTTCAAGCCTGTTGAGACTACGGTGCACCCTTTTCCAAATGCTGAAGGGGGGGTTTGGCCAGACATTGCTTCTCTGAGCTCAGAGTGGAATGGTTCTAAACTTAAAAAAAAAAAACTCTGGCAATGCACCTGGCTGGAAAAATCATTGCTTGGTGTCTATCTATGTTTTTCAGATTTCCAGAGGAAGTTTTGTTTGAGCTCCTCCAGAGTGGCCTGGTTTTACAGCTCAGAGGAGTGTATTTTTATTCTAGGGATAGAAATATTATCTTTATGATTATTTTCTTGGGTGAAATGTGTGAAAAATCTTAACATCAACGTGTGTTTGCATCAAGTTTGCTGTTTGAGATTAAAGATTAAATTGAATTATTAAATGAACTTTTTGTTTTTTGCTCCTGTTGAATCATGATTCAAGGTCATCACACCCACAATTAGTTGTTATTAAAAATAATTACCCGAATGGAAATAATAATAATATTATATAAATGTATAAGTTAGATATGAATGTAAGTTGAGAATGACGCCTTATACACTACTGCAGCTATATGTGGATTTCATAGTGCATGTGATCGCGCAGGTGTGACAGCAAACATGGATGGAGACAGCAGGAAGAGGGTGGGATTCCTTAAGGTGCCTGCTGGCTTGATGCTGATGGACGTATTGGCATGGTCCACCAGGCGCAACAAAGAGAGGAAGGGTTTTTTTTTCCACATACAGGCAGTGGTGTGCAGCAGCGGAGGCAGGAAGAGGCAGGAAGAGGCAGGGCCGCGTACCCTGCGACACAGTTCCCGTGTTATTTATCTCATTGTTTTTTCCCCCTGGCCAAAAGTCCAGCTGGGGCAGCCACAGCACAAAAGGGCTGGCACTCAGTCAAGCCCCAAACCCTGGCCTCCGGTCAGGGAGGTCTTCTACGACCTCACACAACAACCTTATACTTAACAAGCACAAGGTACAGCCCGGGCTTCCATTTCTTACTGAGACGCTGTGTATTTCAGCATGTACGAGTCAGACTGTGCCGAGGTTTGAATCATACTAATCAGCCAACCTCACAAAAACAAAAACATACAAGAAGGGAGGTGGCGCTGTACCGAGAGACACACCCATCGCATCAGACGCAGCTGCCATCTTTTTTCTGGAGATATTCATAAATCAAATCCCATAACTGTAACACTTCACTCTCTAATGTGAATATAATTATGTCTCTGCAACACTATATGGCCGTGTGTGTGTAAACACCACGCACACACGCACACACACACACAGGTTAGCACTCGCCGGTGTGGCTGCTCTCTTTTGCACAGAACTGACTCCCCGAGGAGCACAACATGCCAGCACAGCATATCATTAACATGCAGAATGCTTCTGCACTCGCTGACAGCAACACATGAAAGGGATGCACAGACAGTACAGGAGAGCGCTAATGAATGCACAGTTATTATAGATTGTGTGGGCCTGACGTCGTGTACATGAATCCTCCGTGTGCAACAACCTTTCAACCTGTAAACTGAGGATTCATATTCCTTATACGTCGTTGTTGTTTTTTAATCATTTAATGAAGCTCACAGGCCGGGCTTGCCATGTCAGTGCATTTAACGTGGCCCGTGGCTAAAAGGCCTCGTCTAATTGTACGCTTTCCCCATCTGAGTCTGTTTATTCAGCTCTACCTTGAAACCTGATGAAGTCCAGGGCAGGCTGACCAGTTCCTGTCACTCTGATTCTAAGTGCTTTGTCTTAGCCATGGAAGCCTCCCCGAGTAAATAATGCATGGGAGCACTAAGCATATTGGACATCTCTACCACTCCAGCGCACTAAGAGGACTGGGTGTGTGCACGTACAGTCTATGTGTGCCTGCAGTCTTTGGCTGGCACAGGGCGACTCTGTTTCGACTAACCTCGTGTTGGGAGGTGAGACAGTTTGTAATAATGGTGCATTTGAAGGTGAACCACTTTAATTATGATCAGCATTATTTATCTTTAATGGAGGAAGCAAACTGCTCTCTTTCTTAATGCGTTGGTCTGCCGCCGCTCCTCAAAGTGCCCGTGTTTTAGCTCCATCTTATTTCTTCATTGCCTATGGATTGCATTGATTTCCTGTTAGCAGCACAGTGGCTGCAGACTGGTCCTGCTCTCTCCCTCTAGTGGTGTCAAACCACCACAGCATACAGTGGTGGTGGTCTCACGTTTTACCGTATGTTTGAAAAATGTACTTTCTGTTGAAACTGAGATATGCAGCTCCTATGTGTGAACAAAAAAAACATGAAATCAAATAAACACAAAGTTAAACCATACAAGAGACAATGCAATTGTGAGATTATTTAAGATCTCATGAGAACACAACTCATCATTATTAAATGTTACTTTTTTTTGTTTAAATGTCAGCCATTCAAAATGTCAAATTAACATTTTTTATTATTAAATAATATGAATATAAAATTGCTTATCCCAGATCCTATTAGTTTGTAAGCATTGAATTTAGGTTAGGTTAGATTAGAATGGATTAGATTAGATTTAATTTATCCCACACTGGCGAATGCTTATTCCAGCAACAGAAGGGAGGGCAGGGGGATAATCAAGTACAAGTTAGGAATAGAATAAACTATAAAATAGGACAAATGTAAAGTGTAAAAATGCAGGATTACTGCACAGATTATAGCGACAGTGTAACTGATCCTGTGTGTTAGTTTGGAGGCTTTATTAGCAGAAACAAGAAAATCACAGGTGTAAATATTTAAAATGAATGTTCATTTACCATCTTCTTCACGATGTCCCAACTATTTAACACATTTTATGTTTATGTTTAAATGAGTATTTATGTCAAATGTTATTATACAGTCTGGTTTAAAATCTAATATGGAAGATAAAGAAACACTAACTACTTTTGACTTTTTGTGGGGGTATTTTGTGGGAACATGATGATCTATGAAGTAATTTGACACTAATTCTTAGAGAGACCACTATAAATAAGAATTTGGGTCACTGAGCTGCTCAGTAACACTGCACTGTAAATAAATCCGAGCTGTGGATAAAAAAACCAAAATGACTTGAGTTTCCAGTTTATTTTGCTGATGTGCACTTTCATTCAGAAAGCAGCATCGTCACTGAAAACATAAACATAAATGAGGGTAAAAAGCTGTACAACTTTCTACTAAACATGAACTAAACACTATTTAGCAAAATACTCGCCTCCTGTCAAAATGAGAAAAAAAATCAATAAATAAATAAGGCAGAATACAGAGCGTAAGAAAACAAACCGAAGAGAGAACAACAATAATACGGCTGCTAATCAATCACAATCGCATGAACGTACCTTCCCAGAAGAACATTAACAGTTACATACAGTGGTTCATTCCATTTGGCTGTATAGCTCCCAAGTGACACATTTACATCAAACGAAGCTGTACATCACTCTCCATCAAGTGCAAATAAGTCGATAAACACGGACACAGACGTGACCTGTTGTGACTGTAAACAATATCCGTCAATGTATGTAAACAAACAATAAAAATTAAAAAATACAAAAGCATCAAACACATCTCAAATCTTCTTTGTTCCCTTTTATCCTGATCAGATTTTGTGCAGTGAACGTCCCTGTACCATTGAACAGTGCCCTTGGTCTGACCCCGCACAGCATGCTGGAATAACCTCATGCATTTCAACACGGTTCTATAATAACAGCGATACTTCTTTTAAATAAGTAAGAGTCGATAAAGATGTGCCGGCTTATCGAGATGCCCTCAAAACCGAGCTTGAATTTCTGACATAAACATCATTTAACATTCGAAATGTCCAGTTTAAAACAGCATGAGGAGTTTAAAACTACAGGAGTGGCTTCTCAGCTGGTGAGTCAGGCTAAGCTGAGGAGTGTAATAAAAAACAAACATCCACATAATTGCAATTGAGCTTGTTATAAAATATAAATAAGGCAGAAGCATTAAAACATTCAAATACAATGGAGAAATAAAAACAGCAAGACGAGACGAATTAGTGCAGCGGAAGTCGAGCAGGATGGAGACGAGAAACATTTACATTTTGGTTTATGATAATAACTCATAAAAAAGGCATAATATTAAGCCAAGTTACTGCTCTTTGCCTTTGTAAGGCAGCAGAGTGTAACCCAATGTGTTCAAGTAATTTTTTTTTTTTTTACGACAAAACATTTAACCTCAAGCATCACGTGACATGAGTCCTGATCTTGTATAGAGGTGTTTTTTTGTTTCTTTTGCAGCCTCTCACGAGTCACTTTAAGCCTCAACCTTGCAGTGCATTACAGAGAACCCGGCTCATACATATTGATGAGCGAGTGGTTGGCTGCGGGGCTCGTCCGTCCCCGTGCAGCCGTCGTCTCCCCGCAGTCACAGGTGTACGTGAAAATGGGAATGGACCAATTTCATTTAAAAACGTAGCAGCAGCAAACGCATACATTCGGCAGTTAATAAATAATCTGTCTCTTCTGTTCCTTCCACTTCTTATATGAAGATCCAGACGACACACACATACATACATATATACATATATATATATATAGAGAGATAATCACAAATCACTTAATAATGCCTCCTAAGCAGCCACTTGGACAATAAAACAGTATAAGTGGAGCATTTAAATGAGCCTCCATTTTACTTGGTGGACGCTGCTTCCAGTCAAAAGCACTAAATGTGTTTCCTGGCACTCGTGTCGTCAACAATCGTCAAAGCCCCGACAAACTGACTTTTTCAGAGAGAGAGAGAGAAAGACAAAATAAATTATTCATACAGAACAAACACAGGTAATTGGGCTTGTGACTGTTTAGTGCGTTTCTACTGTTCCACAGCAAATCTAAATGCAGAAATTCAAAGACGGGCACAGAGGACACCGCGTTCCAAGGTCAGTCACTCTCAAAGCATTCATCATCCCTGTTGGCTTTCTGGGGAAAGAGTGAAATTGCAATGAGCTGCCACTGGACTGGAAATATGACGTTTAAAGAGAAAAGCATCTCTCTCATACACTACTTACTCCCTTTGTGCACCCTCCTCCTCCTCCTCCTCCTCCTCCTCCTCCTCCTCACCACTCACAGCAGCAGAGGAAAGAGCACGATGACCCCTCAGGCCCACGGAACTTGCCAGAGCTGGGAGTGTCGGTGCACTCTGCGATGAACGCGTGCAGGTTATTGATGCGCACCTGCTCCTGTGTTTGTGCCTGCAGGGGCCAACAAACAAACAAACAAACAAACAAACAAACAAACAAAAAGATGAACATTGTCTTCAGGATAACGTCATCACTGTCTGTGCAGTTCCTAAACTCTAATACTCGTGTTTTTATCAGTGAAATTAAAGCTTATAGCCTTAAAGCCTATATACTGGCTAAAGTCTGAGGTTCACATGCAGGGCGGGAGTTTACCCACGACTACTGCTGCTGCTTTAATAATTGAGATATGAACCAGATTAGTTTACTGAAACGAAATCGACATCCGCGGAGCCCGAGCTGCTCATATTACACAAAAAATAAAAAGGGCACGAAACAATGAAACCAAAGCGCACACTGTACCATGATGGTGTCGTAGGCTCCGGTGATGAGTGCGATGAAGAGGGACAGCACCATGTAGATGAAGAGGGAGATGAAGGTGTAGAGGTAGACCTGGCTGAAGATCCACACCAGCGTTCCACTTCGCTCCATCTCCTCGAACGTTATGAACATGTCGTCGCCGTTGATCAGAGAAAACAGACACTCGGACACCATGGACAGGGAGCGGAACTGCAACGCGTTAGGAAGGTCATTTTACACAGAGCTGGCTTTTTATTATTATTATTATTATTATTATTTAGATGTGATTCATTGAAATAAAGGACGCTTTTCCCCGTCTTATTAATGATACATACACCTAGAGCTGAGACAATTCATCGATTAATCGATAACTAAATAAATGGACTATTTTGATAATCGAATAATCGCTTCAAAGCTATTTCCGTGATTAAAACAAGATTTTAGTATTTTCTTCATTTCTTTAACAAAGAAATCATTAAAAGTGAATCAGTTTGGTTTGTGGACAAAACAAGACATTTGAGAACATCATCATTTCCAGGTTTGACGAACGCCGATCAAAATTTTTTAAGGTTTTCTGACATTTTTAGGACCAAACGATTAATCGATTAATCGAGAAAATAATTGACAGATTAATGGATTATGAAAATAATCATAAATTGCAGCTCTGCATACACCTCAAAGATGAAGATATTTTAAGATAATTCTGATGTGTACGTTGCGGTCTCATCTGAATGACTCATGCCGCATCATTTGTGGTGAGGGACACTGCAGTGTGTGTGTGTGTGTGTGTGTGTGTGTGTGTGTGTGTGTGTGTGTGTGTGTGTGTATTCAGTACCTTGGCATGATAGGGCCCCAGGACAATCCATCCACAGAAGCAATAGCCCAGATAAATGGCAGCTGCACAGCAGCAGAAGCGGATAACGTTAGGAAAAGCAGCTCTCAGAGTCACAATCAGGATCTGTGGTTACAACAGAGAGAGAGAGGGAGGGAGGGAGGGAGAGAGGGAGAGAGAGAGGGAGGGAGGTGAAACCCCAAATCTATTTACACTTCAAAGAAAGCCGCAGGGCAGACAAAGTGGCAGTGCCTGTGTGTGTGTGTGTGTGTGTGTGTGTGTGTGTGTGTTTCACATACATTGTATTTCTGAAAGAAGCTGAGGTAGCGGATGACTCCCACCCACACCAGCAGGGTGGAGGTTCCCAGCAGGATGGCGCATACATCATACGATGACAAATTCTGCATCACAACAGAGACATTTTTAATTACAAAGAAATGAACACACAGCTCTCAGTTCAGTTCAGTTTGACAGACGGTAATCTGCCACGTTACCTTGGATTCAATCCCAATCTTGATGAAGCTTCCCACGATCGTGAACACGTCGCTGACGATGAGCAGGATGTACCAGCCGTTAATAAACTCCATCCGGTCTCCCCAGGCGACGCTGCGGCCGAGTCTGTCGTTGAAAAACTGCACATACTCCTGCGGATGGAGATGATCGGGGCTATTAATGAACAGGGCAATAAAGTCTCATACACTCAGAATCCTGTCATGTGAAGACAGTGAAAGGCGCGGAATTGGATTTGCGATGCTAATCTCTGCTCGGCGATGTGTGAAAAATGACAATTGCGCCCGTGCTATGCTGTGGCGGTGATGGCATTAATCTGTCACAGTGATCATTTGGGTTATTTTAATCCCATCTGGATGAAAGATGGACAGTTGGTTTGGGGGAGTGTCAGGAGTTTGTCTAATATATCAAAAGTCAAGGTCTTATTTGTCATTCGTTCATTTATCGTCTGCATGTTATCCTCCACATGAGGTTCACAGGGTTGCTGGTGCTAATCCCAGCGGATTTTGGGTGTAAAGCGGGGTCATCACACCCAGGACAGGTTGCTAGTCCATCCTCCATTCACTCTCACACCTATGGTCAATTAAGAGTGTCCAATTAACCTCTTTGGACAGTGGGAGGAAACCGGAGAACTTGGAGAAAACTGGGGGAGAACATGCAGACTGCAGAAAGGCCCTTGTTCCAACCGTGTCATGAACTCGGGACAAGACCAGGGCCACACGGTTGGTGTTGGGTTTGTATGTGTGTGTGGGTCCCCCCCCCCCAACTTGCAGATTTGGGGAATTAGGAAAATTGGACACTCTAATTTGACCGTAGGTGTGAGAGTAGATGTTTGTGTTTGTGGCCCTGAGTCCTGACCTGTCAGCAGAGACTGGCAACAGCCAGATAAAGTGGTAGAAGATGAATGAATGAATGAATGAATGAATGAATGAGACCAATAGAAAAAATTATGGCCTCCAGCAACCAAAATGACTCTTTGAAAATTGCTCCATGGTTTTCATGCTGCTGCATGGGAACAAAGGGATGCTACATCCACGCTACATGTAATCTTAAATATTCCACAAGTGCTACGTTGTGAAATCGCACATACTGTATGGAAAACTGAAGAGTGTATGCACTCATGTGTTGACAACAGTTGTCGTGGAGTTTTTCTGACCATTAGTGGAGCTGTGGAACGACGTTTCACGGTCATTATCGTCGTTTCCACAGGGACATGTACGCAGGCGACAACAACACAATGGGCTCCACATGCATCTGCGGGCGGCGGTAATATGCCAAGAATTAAGTCAATCACATGCTTTCAAAGTGAAAAATAAAATGTTTTACAAGGAAGAGGACGCTTTTTAACCCGTTTGAACTCAAATGCTAAACATTAACAGACACTCTGCTCACAGGAGTGTGTAAGAAATGGTAAAGACAGCACACTGCAACAAACAGAGGATTCCTTTGTTTAGCCCTCCGTTTCCCCAAGTGTGTGAGGGATTTACAGTGACCTTCACATGTTTGCATAGTCAGCTTAAAATTTCAAAATATGAAACGCACGCTCTGGCTGGTTTGTCCCCTGGAGCTGCTTTAGAAACACGGCAGCACAAGACGGCGCCTCTTATTTTTACGGCCAACAAAAACCCAAACAAGCTTTACTTTAGAGCAATGATTGAATATAGCGCACATGGGTGTGTATGTGTACTAATAAACAGGTTTCACATAAAACCATCAAAGCTCAAGGCTGTCGTCTCACATATTGCAGGACGATGCCTCTGAGGACGGAGCGCCCGCACAGCAGCAGAGACAGCAGACAGACGACGGCCACCAGCACATCAAAGAACTCCCGGGCATAATTCTCAGCTGCCAGAGCGAGGGAATCAAATGACACATTATTAGAGTTGACGTGGAGAGACAGAAGAATGAGCATTTGCATAAATCATACGTGTCCGTCAGCTACTCACCGTGTCCGGACACGTTGGGGTCTTTACACTCGATGATGGAGGCCTGGTTCTGTAGACTGATCTTAATTTTGCCGCTGTGAGCCCGGTTATCCATGACGATCTGACAGCACACGGACAAACACGGTAAATGTAAGACCTCAGGGTATAGATATAGTATAACTATAACTATCTTTGCTTGGTTAAAGGTACGACTTGATTGCATTTGTAAATATATGAATCTGTTTTATCTTTTCTGGTTAGTGAAGAAAAAACGAATGGGAGCGAGAGAACGAGGTTACCGTAATGGCAAAGGTGTAGCAGTCGGGGATTTCATTGTTTATTATGGTCTGAATGTTAATGGCCTTCAGTTGGAAGTCGATAGTTATATTGATCAGCCTGGAAACAAAACACAGATTTTAATGTGATACATTAACACAGCGACGGTATCTGATGTTTAAAAAAAAAATAATAATAATATATAATATCTCACTTGTAAAACTTGAGAGTGAAATTCTTGTAGTCACCGTTTCCAGAATTCAGCGGATTCACGCCGATGCAATCTAGAAAATATCATCAGAAAATAGCATTAGAGGAACTAAGAATGATCGCAGGGGGAAGTAATATTATTAAACACATATCAATCATCTTTTTCCACATCACATGACGCCTTAACCACACTTCTACACTTCCTCAAAAGCACATCAATCATCTATTTGGAGTTTAACATTGATTTTGCCTCACTTTTGCCACATAGCAAATCAGTAGGTGCATTTAAATCACCACCTCTCACTGTGTGTGCCTAAAGGTGGAAATCCAGCTTTTTATGTACCGTCTTCTATGATGGCAACTATTTCAAGCCTCTAAAAGTAGAGCAAGGTCGCAGGGCACCTCCTGACCAATGTGGAGCAGGGACACAGTGACTCACAGTCACCGCCGTAAAGGGCAAAGTAAATATGGACACTGCATGAAAACAGGGCTGACGCTACTCGCTAGTGATGCAGAATAACACGTGAAAGGTCATCTTACAGGTGACCACATGGGGGTCGATGTCAAAGGTGTCATTGACGGGGTCAATGGTGGCTCTCTGGAAGTATCTCTGGCAGAGGGAGAGCGCGCTCCTGTTGAACCCGACGTCCAACACGTAGGCGTACTGTCCCAGCGTGATCTCAGGCAGAGCCAAGTACTGGACGGAAAGAGAGGAAGGAACTCTTTGAGCACCCGCAGCGGAATAACCGAGTAGGTTTTAAAGCTGCAGTGTGTCACTTTCAAATAGAAACAAGTGAAACCATGGTGAAATAATGCTGATGAAGCCTATCAGCTCCACGCGACTCGGTGTTTCTTAGAATAACTACGTTTCTACCTGAAATTACATATATTTAAGCTGTTTTAATCACAATTATCCTCGTCATTACTTGCTAAATGTTCAATTTAATTCTCAGTTTTTGTGCATCATAAATATGTTTTTATTGTGAATCATTTTATATCAAAACAAGCACTTTTACTTTGCAATTCTGTCTAATATCATAATGTATATCTTCTATTGCCCAGCGGCTACTAAATAGTTGTTTTTTTCCACTTTTTTTCCTCTATGTCGGCCCATGCTTGACCAGACTATACGCTCATTGGCCCCCAGGTCATTTGAGTTTGACCCCCCTGGTTTAACTGATCGACGTAACAGCTGAACAGTTTCTGTTCGTGTTGAATTTTTAACCCTAAATTCCATTTATACACAGAAAGCTTTCAAACATGGAACCAAAACTACATGCATGGCTACAAACAGCTAGAGATAAAAGACAACCATTATTTTCAAAAGCGATTAATCCGTCTATTATTTTCTTGATTATTTGAGTTTGTTTGGTACATAAAATGTCAAAAAAAAAAAAAAAATATTGATCGATGTTTACCACACCTGGAGCTTGTTTTAATTGTTAATACATTTCTAAAGCCAAATAATCGATTATCAAAATAGTTAAGGATTAATGTAGTCACTGATTAATAATCAATTAATCCAAATACTCGTTGCAGCCCTGATATGATTCGGTGTCTACCCGCTCTATGGCGAAGTGTATGTGGTCGTAGAGCTCCCTCTGCGTGTGGACTGCCTGAGGAGCGCTGTCCTGGTAACCCTGCAGGAACAGGTGTTTGAACGCCGCCGTGTTCTCCTCCTTAAACGTCACCACCATCTGGTTGCTGAGTCCGAACAGCACCAGCTGAGTCAGAGTCAGAGGCAAAACACACGGACGTCAACAGCCATGCAAACACAGTCAGAAATAAGTACTGTCCTGGTGTCGCGTATGGTATCATGATTCCCTCTCCTAACTGTGAGATTCATCATATTCTGTGCGTTTGAACCCACCTGCACGGTCACAATGATGATTTTGAGCAGCTGCAGGCCCAGTTTGAAAGGCTTCCGCCCTTTGGCGTGATACTTGTCACAGGGGCTCATGAAGAAGTACTTGAGTTTCCTCCTCAGAGCCTCCTCCTCCTCTTCCTCCTGCTGCTGGTGGAGCCCAGCGCCCACAAGTACGCTGGGACGAGGACTCGCACTCCCAAGAAGGTCCTGGGACCCATAATTGGTCATGGAGGAGAGCAGCTGATCCTTTTCTGGGAAAACACAAGGAAATGTGTGGATTTAGAATTGCACAAAACAGCATTTTGTTCCTACAAACCGACACGGCATCAGTGTGTATTTGAATAACGGGCAGGAGGAGGAGCCAGATGTTGTCTGAGGACGTGAACAGTGCTGATCATCACTGGTGTGTGTTATGGAGATTTTTGATCATCACGTCAAGTTGAAAGATTTTATTGAAGACGATGCCTGACATCTGAACAGTAAAGCATCATCGCAGACACCTGGCACCTTGGTATCTAGTGAGGGAACCTTGAAAAGGCACCTAGTGTGTGTCTTATCATAAGTTATGGCTGTTTATATTGAACACCAGAACATGTGAGTGACACAGCAGTGTACACATAAATAGGGATATAAAGGGACATCCTTTACAGCACAGCATCACTCTCTCATCACTGAGACGGACATTGTCCTACACAGCACTGAATATCATTTCCTCTAAGGACACCCTTTTGTCATGTAGGGACAGTAGGGGACATAATAGCAACTCTTTTTTGACTGGAAGGACACCCATAGAGAACAACGGTGTAAGGGCATCTTATGTATAACTCTTTTAGAAATAATACACTTTTAATTTATATTTTTTCTTTAGAGGACACATCATGAGGAAAAACGTCCTCATGTTTTTACCACTCAAGACACCACCGTACGCATGACATCACTCAGGATGGAGGTTAATACGAGATTTGAACAGCGTCTTTAAACCTTAAATTGTAAGGTGCAGAAAAAGCATCATTAACGGTTGTGAAAGTGCACCTTTAAGCTGCGGTTCTGCGGCGGTCATTGTTTCAATGAACGGAGCTTGTTCAGATGTTTGTGCCATTAAACCACCACACGAAGGAGATGCTATGATCACGTGAGAACTGCAGTAACACACACACACACACACACACACAGTAGGTGACAAACCTGTGGCGCTGTCATGGATGCAGGTGTAACTTGAAGACGCCATGTTGTTATTGTTGGTGATGATGATGATGATAAAGATGAAGATCACAGAGGAGTGACAGAGAAGCTCATGGTCCGAACACAGTGTGGATTGAAATCATCTCAGCTACAAAAAAAGAAAAAGAAAAAGAAAAGAAGAAGCTCGCTGTCGCAATGTATGGACGACACCTTAGTAAACAACAACACATCACCGCTTCCTGGTCACGTGACGACGCTACCACGTGACCGCTGACTGGCGCGCGCTGCTGCTGCTGCTGGGTAACCGAACACAACAAACAGGGTGTGGAGCTTGTCTGGGTTTATAAATCACGAAATAGTTTGAATAATAGGAACAACAATAGTGACAAAAGTTTCAAGTTAGCTCGCTGAAAGTCAAACTCAACTTTAAAGTTAACTTTTTATAGCCCCTGTGACAGAAAAGTTAATAAAATGTATATAATATTTTAGTTTTTTACAGAAGAGTATTAGGGCCATATGTAAAAACTAAAATAAAACAGCATGCATTCTGAGATTATAGTCAGAATTCTGATTAAGTTTTCTATTTTTTTATTTGTTGTAGTTGCTGTATTCTTTTGTAATTAATCATATATTGTATTTTCTATATGAATAATATTTATTAAAAGCATTGAAGTCTTTTGGTCATGTGACCTCTGTGTCATCTCTTCCTCTTATATTGATCTATGTTCATGTGAAACACATAGAGTTGTGACATGAGACGCTTCAATGCAGTGATTCACAATTTCATCTGACAGTGTCAATCCACCACCTGAAAGTTAGAAACTGGGGGACGACAGGAAATATAATTGCCAAATAGTGGAATTGTTTCTATTAATTCTTAAATTATTATATGCTATTGTTTTCTTCAGTTGGCATCAAAAGAAAATTCCAAAACATAAATAAATATTTTTTCCAACAGTTTTATTCAAGATCAACAGTGGTACTGATAATACAAGTACAAGAACACATTATGAGCAGGGCTGTATCCTGATTTATTGAGGTCCAAAGCCCCTAAAACGCACCTATAACCTCTGAAACTGTTCTGACTCCCAGTGAAACCATGTGTCCTCAAACAATAGGGATGTTAGAGTAGATAAACGTTAGAGGGGCTTTAAGTAGCTTTTCTTACCATGGGACAGAGCTACATACAGTTTGGACGATTACAATGAACATATTTTGCAAAAAGACAAACTATTCCTTGTATTTTTACATTATTAATTAGGATTGTTTAATGGGCTATTCAATTACAGTCTTGTTCAATTGAAAACTATTGAAAGTGGCTTGAAAAACTCTCCCAGTATTTAAATTTGTATTTATAGAATAGAAACCTTCTTGTGTATTAGCGTCATATTTGCATGCATGCACAAATAAAAAAAACACGATTTTAACACAAATGACGTATCACTATCGTCAAGTGGCTGCAGTCCTGACTGTAACTGTGAAAAATGCAGCTGGAGTTGAACTGGGATGAATAACAGAAAAAAACCCTTAGTCTGGACATTTAAATGTAAAATACAGTATTTGTTTTGTTTGTTTGTTTTTACAAATCATTGGTGACCATTGAGAAAAAAATCAATGACTCTGTTTCACATTCAACCCAGTTTGAGTCAATTGCTGCAACTCACAAGTGCTATGACTATCTAATCTGTTTTTTTATGCTGATAATTGATTCTCAAAGTCAAATAACAGTGCAACTGAGATGTTTTCCTGGTCACATTAAAGGAGTGTGTAAGATCTAGACGAAATAATTGACAGAAAATTCTATGCTGCATGCTCTCATGTGCACCAGAAGGTGTCATGTCGGGTTCTTCCTGCCTGCAGAGTCTGATAAAAACATGACAATTCTGTGTCAGTTGCACCATTGCAGTAGGAATTCTGGAGCTGACGGGTAAATGTGTTTCATGAGAGAGAGAGCGAGGATCAAAGTATATTACACACAGCTCTACAACGATGCATCACTGCAAGTAATGAAATACCATGACATTTAAAAGTAATTTTTGGAAAACACACCTGTTAATGTACAACATGTTTGAAAAAACCCATACATCCTGCAATTTTGAACAAACCAGCTGCATCTTTTTCTGTGGCTCAGCACATCCATTCTTGCATTAGTTTCCACAAAGACATTCAGTCACAGTTACTTCATATATTAACACAAGCCTGGAACTGGATGATTTATCCTCATCCTGTATGGAATTTTAATAAAAAGGGGCAGTCTCTAAAGTCTTTTTATTTATCTGCCATCCAAAGCCTTGTCCCTGGCGATGACCGACTCGTTAAACTTAATCATGAGTGTGGTGCCTTTGTGCCAGTGGGCAGTGACCTTGGCAGGGAAGCCGCTGTGTGTGAGGATGGCTTCCACGATGCCAGCAGTAAAAGCAGCGCAGTTCAAGCTGCTGTTCTCTTTCGGCACAGATATGTAGGCGTTGATTAGTGGCTCCTTCTCTATGATGTAGTAAGTCTTGTCGTCATCATTGGCCTGCTCCAGCTTGTCAGCCTCCTTCCCAAACAAAGACTTCCACACGTTGACCTGACGTAGAGAAAGCAAAGACAAATAAAGCATAAAGTATAAAATGAATGTGCTCTAAAAACACTGTATCAGAGGTTTACCTTGATGAAGAGCAGCATGTTCAGGACTTTGGTCTCCCTCTTTCCATTCTTCTCCCTCAGCACCAGCACGTCCAGCATGCTGGCTCCTACACTCTGGCCCATGTCCGCCAGGCGCGTCTGCAGCTCGGACACAGAGTAGACGCGGCTCTGACAGTACTGGACCATCTCTGAGAAAAGGAGGGCAAAGGCGCTCACACTGACCTCAGTCTTAGGTCGTGTCAGTGGTCGCTCTAAGATGCTGGATTTCCCCCGAGTGAACCGTGTGTCCATTTTTCTGTTGAGAAATGACGACAGTCGAGTTTAGCGTCTACTCTCATACTTTCGATACAGACACAGAGTAAAGTAATAGATGCATACATGAGTAATATTTCTAAGTCAAACAGACATTTCAAAAATAATTATCTTTTTTAGTCATCTTAAAGTAATGGATTGCAGCTGGAGCTAGCTAAACATAATAGCTAAACGGTTTGACTAGTTAACTTAAAAAAACATGTTTTAATCACACATCCTTTTGTACAAATTGTGCAAAAGTATTATTGTAAACCGCAGTAATGGTAGTTACCTCATCAACTGTTTGACCATGTATGTGATAGAGTAAGAATTATTATAAGGAATTGTAAAACAGACCAATATATATAGATTAACTTTAAACTTTATAACATCAGATCTTAGTAGGTCTTGATGGAGACTTTCTCTAAAAAGGAACTGCTTCACTTGGTCAATAATTAAACTAAATTAAATCCTAAAATAATAAACACACTGCCTCTTCACGAAGTTATTATCAATAATAGAGTTAGTACTTGTGCTTTTTCCAGTAGGAAGCACTGCACTGCTACTACTAGTGAAATAGTTGTGAGGCATGTAAGAGTAATTTAAATGAACGACAAAGACATGCAGATTTGGGGATTAGGCAATTTGGATACTCTAAATTGGCCATAGGTGTGAGATGTGACCCAGTGATGGACTGGCGACCTGTCCAGGGTGTACCTCGCCTTCTGCCCTATGTCAGCTGGGATTGGCCCCTGTGACCATCATGTGGAGGATAAAGCGGTAGAAGATAGATGGATAGATGGACAAAAACATCCAGCTTCAGCAGCAAGTCTTGCGACTATGCAAGTTGAAATATCAAAAGGCACAAACTAAGGCTTATTTTATACCATGAATTATTAGAGTTGTTAGTAATGAAAAAATGACCATTAATCATTGACTTCAGAGTGAGGTGTCACATGACAAAAGAGGAAAAACAATGTGTCATCTTTAATTTGGCACTAACAGCGTTACTGATCACATTAACAATGGCTCAGTGTGACAGTGAAGCAGCCTTCACCCTGAATAATTCATTCATTTACACTTGTTATTTTCCTACTGTCACCTGTCAAAATGGCTGCTGTGCAAATGGCCCACTGACAGCTTCTCTCTACATTAAAAACCACGCAGTTGTTGAGTAATTGAGTCGAACAAATACAACGTGCACATGCAGGAATCTTTGACAAACACCACGGCTTGGCTCAAACTGTGCTGTCAGACTTTTAAAGCGAACACACAGCTGTAACAACCACTGACTGCTGGCTTTACTATGTTAGCTCCCTAACCTAGCCACACATGCTAACTGATGCCATAACGCGAGCTCTTCCAGGAGCGCAGACGCGATTTACAATCTCAAATTACAAACTACAGACAACGACTCGTTATCACTAAATCTTCATCTCATATCTATAAGAGATTAAAAGTATAAACCAACCTTGGTTGACAGTAAATCAGCTAACGTCCTGTTTCCTTGTTTTTCTTCTTCTTTCTTCCATAGGGGGCAATGACTGGAAACCAGAGTTTTAACTGTTTACCGCCACCTGCTGTATGTGAGCGGTAATGACAATATGAACCACAAACAAAGTACATTATACTGCTTTACACAGCTTTCCTGTTTGTTAAAATGCATATAATGACCCACATTTATCTGATGTGCTTTTGTCAACTCTTCTAATGGCTATAGTCTATTTATTTGTTATTTAAAACCTTACTGGGTACATTTTTTTTTACATTTCATTTTATCTCAGAAATATCAGGTTAACTTAGAATTAGATGTTTTTGCATACACATCAATTAGTCATAATGAATTTGACCTCTGCATTTAACCCATCCTTTTTACACCCAGCCCATTGAGCTGTCCCAGGATTTGAACTGCCGATCCTTCAGTTACAAGCCCACTTCCTTTCCTTGTGGTCACAGGTCAACCAACACCATATGAAACAAACATTTGTGCATTTCCCACAAAAGTCCTCACACTGATCTGCATGTGTTGGAGCCACAGACTCACTGATTAAGTTACTGCTGTGCTCAGCAGTAGTTCCTGTTTCATCTCGTGGTGGTGAACACTGAGAACCTCTCCATCACTGCTTCATACACTGGGAACTTTGTTGTTAAAGTTGTTAGATTTATACAATATAAATAAACAATCACTGACTATCAAATGTGTGGGCAGTAGAGGAACATTAAAAAAGAATGAATTAAATCTAATTGATTTAAATACAAATGTTTATTTAATCCTGAGTGTTCATATATTGTGGAAAGTAGAATCAAAATATCTTGACCTGTACAGACATGATTGACATTTTCTGCAGTCAAAAACTTACCATCCATCCATCTACCAGTGCTACCATCTTCTTGTTCTAATAATAATGTCTGAATTGTTGGCTGTTGCCTTTATTCTGCCCTCTCCATTCATATCAGTGGGAGAAAAGTTGCAGAAAATGTTAAATGTGTCAAAAAATCTGAAACCAAATGTAAAGAAAATGATGATCTAATAAAACAGAAAACTGGAAAACAATATCATTTTACATTTATTTATTATTTTTCGTTATAGTTTCTCTTTCCAACCTATATCCAGTCCAAAAGGGTATGTACATATTTAATTTAGTCTCTCTCTTGTTTCCTTCTCATAAATGTCTTTATGTGTTCAGATTACACTCATAAAAGTTTTGTAACGCTGACTTTGGCTCATTGCATTTTGCTGCTTCTGCAAAGTGTTTTCCAACTCACAGAAAACACTCCGTCCACTTCCTGTTCAAGTGTTACAGATCTTCAAACAGTGTCCCACATGTGCACATTTAAACTTACACATCAGTATATGTTCCTGTCAATGCAACCCCAGCACGCACACACACACACACGCACACACACACGTGATTCATGGTTCTGGGACTTCCTCACTTTTGCAGCCTCTGGTTTTGTGTTTTCAGGACATGGACAGGAGAACACGTATTGCCTCAGAGAGGAGTGCCGGGGATTAGTACAATAATGCTGAGTTAGCTGGTGGTTGGTATAGATTCCCAGGAAGTAGCGGCCACATTACCAGCGACTGAGATTTCTTGCAGAATGTGTGAATTTCTTGAAAATGTCCAGGTCGGTCACTGTGACGCTGTGTGAGGTACATGCACACAGGAAGACCTTGAGCTGTTAAAGTCTGCAGGTGCCACTTTCCCACACTATTGTTGGCCACGCCAATGGATTAAAGGCGGATGCAGAATGAATCTGCAGTATGTATACAGCTGTTACATAACCACCCACCCACTGTAACCTTGCACGTGTATAAATGACAGAGAGGCAACAAGGTAACAGACATTTGGAGCTGAACGTGACAGAGACTCAGGATGGATAAAGGCTGCCTCAAACTCTCCCTGGTCCTTGTTATAATCTGGGCCTGTGCCTACCACACAGAAGGTAAGAAAGGTTGTTTTATTTATTATTTTATTGTGTCTAAAATACACTATATGAACATGAAACTGGATTTATTTTTTTATGATCATATATTTACAGGTGCGATTTGTGAATGTGTTCTCTGCATCACACATGTTAGATATTTATTTTTCTCTTTTGAGCACAAACAGTTTCTAATAAAAACCTTTATGCATCTAAAACCAGAGTGCACAACTATTAAAGCAAAAAATGAGATGTTTTAGACGTGAATTCTACAGACCAAACAAAGTTCATTTAGTGCCTCTGCTCCTGCACTGCCAGTGTATACACACAGACGCTCAGTCAGGTAAAAGGTCAGATAATACTGTTTGACAGAGATTGGTTTCACATCATACAACTACTATCATATGGAGTCTGTTCACAGAGACCATACAGAGGCAGGACAACAACATAAACCACAAGAAAAATCACCAAAAGTTTAATAATTCAAGTAGTAACATCCAGTCGGGTGACACAAGAATCTGGGTTCATCAGCAGCAGGCTCGGTTTCCCTTTTATTTTTGTCAGAATTGTACAACAATCTAAATTAAGAAACAAATGTGTGTATTCTGGTTCTCAGCAATGAAGGGTTGTGATTTCTACCATCTCACAGTCAAAGCCTTACTCTACACTATGTTGGAACATGCAGAGACTTTCAAATGTGGGAACTTTCTGTGCTCTGTCATAGTTTTTCAGTTCTTTATTTGACACACTGACAATCAGTGTTTCAGTTTGTTTGATAAAAGCCCTCACTGGTGTTCCATTTTACAAAATGAAGGGGAATTAGTTGCTACGATTTAACAGAATCAACTGCTCAATCTACTTCCATTATTTATTTATTTATTAACTACACTTTGGCTTTTGGACCTGCAGCTGATGGCAGGTCTATTCTATTCTATTCTCGAAAACAGAAGAATATAACACCAAAAAGTTTGAATTTGTCTAGCCTGACCCGTTTTTTTCATTTTGCCTTTAAACTTAAATGTCAAACAATAACTATGAAGCTTTCCTCTTCAGTTACCATGTTCAGATTCACGTCCTGTTCCACATTCATTCAGTGTGTTGTTTCTGAACTGAATCTGTGGGAATCTATTTAATGAAGTATGTGTTTTCAGTTCATTATTGAGATAGAATTTAACTCCTGTGATATCTGGTGTTGCACCAACTGGCCGTTAAATAAACATATTCTTTTCTGTTAGAAAAAACGTTTTGGAAACCTTAAAAAAAAATATATATATTTGTATATATATATATATATATATGTATATATATATATATATATATATGTATTTACTTTGTACTTTGCTCCAAATGTTCCATGTATTCTGCAGGTGACTGCAGTGTGATATTATTTGTGACAAACTTGAGATGAGGAGATTGTCTTCTGAATGACAGAAACATTGATGTGTGTGTGTTTCTGTCCCTCCAGCTTCACTTTCCCTGCACATGGACGACTTCATCAGGGCAGTGAAACAGGTAGAAGATGAGATGAACCCTGGAGCAAAGCCAGTGGCTGTGTTGAAGAGGCTGCGATGGGTCGCTGGTTTACAGGACCCGTTCATTCAGCACTTCCTGGGTAATGTGGATTCCAGTGGTTCTGAAATGGACGCCGGGCTTTTGAGTTACATCAGAAAGGCTGTGCAACACAAGGTGACGGCTGACGGCAGAGAGGAAGGTGTGGTTCTGACCTCTGAGGGCACCACTGTTGCCCTCAGGCCGCTGCTCCTGGGCATCGAGGCTGGGTTCATCTCCAGGTTCAGTGAGCGAGTTCGAGGCCTGCACCAGCTCACTCTGGCCAAGGACCTCGGCCTTGCTCTCACACACAGCTCTAATCTGACCCAGCGTGTGGGACCTGATGGCTGCTGGGACAGTTTAACCGCTCCTCGAGTCTTCACTCTCTCTGACACCCCCACTCTGCTCACCGCTGCTCACGTCAACGGAGGCATGGACGGTGTGGTTCTGGGGATGGGGGTCAAAATCAGAAATCCTCTCAGGCTGAGCAGTCTGCTGACAGAGTACTACTGCCACCAGCTGGACAACCGAGGACTGGACGCTGCCCCGCGTCTCATCAGCCGCCGCCGCAGGGACAACTTCAGAGAGTTGGTCCTCCCTCCAGTGCTCACCAGACATGTGGTGAAATCACAAGAGCTGCAGCAGAGGCTGAAGATGCAGCCACAGATGGAGGTGAAGGAGAAGAAGCAGCTGATGGCTGCGGTGAAGGAGGGCATGAAAGAGTTTGTCCACATGTTCATGGGTGAGCAGGAGAGACTGAGAGAAGTGTTTAAATAACATTTAGCAAGGTTTGTTGGTAGAATATGAGTATATATATAAATATATATATATATATACACAGAGAACCAGGGCAGCAACGAATAACCAGTTATTATATATATATATATATATTTATATATATATATATATATACATATATATTTATATATATGTATATATATATACATATATATATACATATATATACTATATATGTATACATACATATTTATATATACATATATATGTGTATATATGTAATTAATTCCATGTGGCTCGCTACTTAATATCAAGTTATAATGAGTTATTTCTGTATGTTGTTTTTCATGAATAGATTAATTTTGCATCATAAACACGTCTATATTGTGAACTATTTATCATTTCATATCAAAACAACCACTTTCATTTTCAAATTATGAGAACTCATCATCATGAACATTGCTATTTCGATGTATTTTTCTTTTTTTCACTTGAGCGGCCCCCTACTGGCCAAACGAGACGGCCCCAGCTCTAGAAAAAGCCTCTTACATATACTTTAATCAAGGGTCTTGCTTTGCGGAGGCCCCCATTTGCTCGAACAGACAAAACAGCCAGTGAGACACAACGTTTGGTAACCATATGATTTGTTACGATCTGCTGTCTCACGTCAGATCTCAGTAAATCACAGCACACCGGGCCTTTAAACTCGTCCTGAAGTTTTGTCCTGAGCTAACCAGCTGTGGTTGAACATCTGTTTCAGACTGCCCACCCATCATTCCCCGGTGCATGTGGGATGCAGCACCTTACAGAGGAACACCCACCAACCTGTCTCTGCCTCTCTCCTTCATGTACATCCACCACACTTCCACACCGGGTGAGCCGTGTCTCACCTTCCAGCAGTGTTCTGCTGACATGCGCTCCATGCAGCGGTTCCACCAGGAGGACCGAGGCTGGGACGACATAGGATACAGGTAAAAGCTGTTTTTTTTTCCAACATTAGTGTCTGAAATTCTGCATCCAACTTACAACGTTTGTGCTCCTGAAGCTTTGTGGCAGGCTCTGATGGACACATCTACGAGGGCAGGGGCTGGCACTGGCAAGGAGCTCACACTCTTGGACACAACTCAATAGGCTATGGTGTTTCCTTCATCGGAGACTATACAGCGAGTGTGCCTTCCTCGCATTCCATGGCACTGGTGAGGGATCGACTGGCATCCTGTGCTGTCGGCGGTGGGCGACTGAAACCCAGCTTCATCCTGCAGGGCCACAGACAGGTGGTGAACACTTCCTGTCCTGGAGACGCTTTCTTTCACGAGATTAAAAGCTGGCAGCACTTTGGGGTATGTGGACATTCTATATGTTGTTATTATTATTTATTAGGTACAAAACATAGTTGAACAGAACATTAAATACTATTCACAAATTACTCACCTAGACAATCTGATGAAAAATGTATTTCATTTTCACCAACTTTATAAACACACCTGAGCAAAAAGTACTCAAAATGTTTAAAATCGGATTGAATTTGTGAAATTTGGAAATATGTCATAGTTCAAAGTTCACTTGGCTCAGTTTTATGAACAAAAAAAAAAGAAAAATGGTCTAATTTTGTGACTTCTGCACAATTATCGCTACTTTATATCACTATTAAAAATGCAATATAAAAAGAATCATAACTTTGACTCAACAACAAACACGGGACGAAGAAAAACAACGCATTTTTTTAAAGCCTGAACATGTGACCTATAAACACACACCCACAGGATGTCCATATAAGGAGTTGTGTATTATTCTCATTTGTGTACCTCGTCCTTCATCAAGAGTAGAGAAATTCTCAGATGATTTAATTCATTAAAGTGAAAATTATGCTAAATTCCGTAAATAGCAAACAACAGAGAAAATAATCGCCAGATGTTTCCTTTGAAAACATCCCATTAATCATCTCATGACCGCTGTAGATGTTTTGTGACCCCTTGAACAGACCTGACCTCCAGTTTAGGAACCTCTGAACTAAACAAACACAAGTGCTGTTCCTTAATAAATAAAGTTTCATTTTTTATTTAATTTCCTTTTTCTTTTAGGAGGTCGAGAATTGATCATCTGCGGGCAAGAGGAAGACACTTGGATGAACAAAACATCACAAAATAAACGTTTGATACACGTTGTTGTCAAGAATCTATTTAATTTCCCATTGAACACAATAACCTCTCAGTGTTGCCTAAATATTATTGTGTGTACATTAAGTTCCATTTCTATTCCTCTGAATGTTTAAATGTGAGGTATTTTTATTAAAATTATTTCCATTTTTATCCTTTGCTTGTAATACACCATGATTACGATGAAAATAGTAAATAAATAAAAATATAATATGTACAGTATGGGAAAATGTTTATTTAACTAGTTCAATTTCTTTTGAAGGAAATATGATAATAAAGCTGCTTTAAATGCTGACTCATCAAGACTGGTTGAAATCAATATCATGCCATATTTGGAGTGTTTTCATAATAATAAAGACACAATGTAGGAAATGCATGCAAAAGCAACAACAATTATGACACTGATGTTCACTTTACTGAGCATTAAACATAATTTTCTTCATGTGCATTAATAAGTAAAGTTTAGTTTACTATTTGAACATGTGAAGGGTCATTAAATCAGTCCAAAATGTATAAACAGATAAGAATAATCAGTAATAACTTGACAATATGTCACTTTGACAGAGGAAGTACTGTTACTGTTACTGTTACTGAGAACAACAACAGGAGGACGAGCATGTCAGTGCAGAGTGACTAAACAGAAGCCTGCTCTGTGCTCGTCTCCAGCTCCACGTCTGACCCACAGACCCCGTCTCAGGACGAGAGCGGTCCCAGAGGAAATCCTGCTCCAGACCTCTCAGCAGGTACACTGACCTGGAGCTTCCAGCCAGTGTCCCAGAGTGACCCAGTCAAAGTATGAAACATCTGTGCACCAATCTGAAAATTCACATACTTTTCCCACCGGAGCGGAACGAGCACGAGAGGATCTGCCAGGAAGAAAACTGGGATAAATCGGACAAATCCAGGTGTGCAAAGTTTCCACAGCAGCCAAAGAAAATAATCTGAACTGTAACGGCTGCAGACTGGGCCAAGTCCTCACTCAGCTCAATAAAAGGTCTAAGAGGCAACGGCAATTTTATTTAAGTAGCACATTCTGTTACACGTAGATACAGTTTAGTAACGGATCTTAATTAGTTTCATAGAAAAGGACCAAAGGAAGTAAAGGCAGCCTCATTTTACACACAGTCACAAGACCGTCACTGCTTTATTGACCAAAAGTAGCATTTTAAATGCAATCCTGCCAAGGATGAGACTTCAGGACCAGGGTGATGTGTTCAGACTTCTGTGGAAGAATAAAACGTCTGATTGAGTTTTTTGATAAGCCTGTGAAAATGTACTTACAGTATTCTACAGTAGTCTTACAGTCTGCTGCTGAAAGAATGCATCCATTGTCTACAGCACGGATCAGCAAGGAAATGTGGTCGAGGGCCAACTTTCTTTGTAAGCAACTGAATATTTGGGCTTCATCAGGGAACGTGTCTTAAAACGTCTTCAGTCACAAACAAAAACCCACGTTTGCTGCCTGAAACTAACAATAATGTGGACGTTGTCTTTAATCAGCAGCTTGTTACAAAGACAATTTTTACTGTGCATCATTTAACATTTAAGAATTACTGCTTCTTCTTTTAATCTGAACATATGCACGTAGTTATTTTACCTGGCTGTCTCCATGACAACAGCAGTGTTTTTAGTTTTTAGTTTTCAAACCAAGCACTTAGTTTAGGTTAACTGTCAATTATAGCAAGACAATCTATGTGAATACGTTCATAGTATTTCAGAATAAAAGCTCTGAACTTAATATGAAATAGATTTTTTTTTTGAGAAAATAAGCAAATAATTTAAGATCAGATTTGTTAAATCATCTGCCGGGCCAGATACTGATGCTGGCGGGCCAGTTTTGGCCCACGGACCCCCAATTGCTGACTACTGGTCTACAACTTCATCCTCCACATGAGTGTCACAGCTGCTGGTGCCAATTTCAGCTGACGTAGGGCAAAAGGTGAAGAAGTAAACACTGTCCAACACGGCAACTAACAGCCATTTACTCACAGTGTCCAATTAACTGAAAAACCCTGGAGAAAACCAGGTCGCAAACCAATCTTGCTGTGAGGCAACAGTGCCAGCCACGTGCTCCTCCGTGCGGCCCAGCTACACAAACACTCTAGTTGATGAGAAATGACAGTTTTTTGATTTGAAGAGATATTTTGATTTGTATTAACATAACCTAATGTCTTTGTCCTCAAAATATCTTTGACCAAATGGCTGCAGGATTCAGACTGGACACTTCTGCTCTATTATTATTATTAGTAGTAGTAATAAATTGTTATCATGATCAATTACCTCAACTATATATACAGTGCTTAACACATTTATTAGGCCACCTGTCATAAAACATAGAAAACATACATATTTTAGAAATCTTTCAAAAACCACAAATGTTATTGTTAAATTTGGCAAATAACAACATGAATTTAACCTTTTTTATATCCAAATATGAGCCAAGCATAATATTCAACCACTAAAAGTAATGTTTTTGTTCAGGAATGCAAGTAAATAACTATATTTTAATCAAGAAATAAAATGTGCTTTACTATTGTTTCTGTTGTTTTTTTGTAAAACAGTAAAATGGACAACAACAATAATAATTATATTTTAGCAGATTAGAGGCTCTACACAGTGGTGTATTAATTATTATAGGACAAACATAAAAAATGTTTTTTTGGGGGCAGATGTGGTTTTGTGTGGTGGTCTAATAAATGTGTTACACACACACACACACACACACACCTCTGTGGCCTCTATGACCAGCAGAGGGAAGCAAATGACCATGAAATCATTAATAAAGAGCAATAAGGCGTTTATTGATCAGCATCTATGGAATGTTGTCAGACAAACGAATGATTAAAGTCAATATAAAAGAGTGCACACCTCACACACACACACACACACACACACATGAATACATGCTCTACTACATATTTCCTCTACGTGTCATTTCATATTGTGGTTAAACGTGTCAAATAGAAACTAATGTGAAAACAGTGTAGCATTTATGTTGATTATATTTGATATTTCATTAAAAACATGTGAACAAACACTATGTTTTCATTGTGATTCTACGTCATTAGAACCACAATACAAGAATAATGTCATATAAACATGTAAAAGGAATAAACGAGCGGTAAAAAGTGAAAGTTAATAAACTTATTGGCCCCGCTGAGCGTGTGTGTGTGTGTGTGTGTGTGTCGTCGCCCTCCCCGTCGACGTTACGTACGCAGCCGTGGCGTGACCGCGAGCCAAATAACATGGAGTCCTCAGCTGTCTGGCATCTCCATGGGATCCGAGCGAAAACGGCGAGCAGCGACTGAAAAGCCCAAGTTCGTCCACGGGAGCACGGGCAGCGTTCACGCGGGCATCGCGTCGAGGCGTGGAGCCTCCGCCGCGTCCTGGAAACATGACGAACTGAGCTTTAAAGAGACTCCCTGGTTTTTTCTTCCGCTGCATGCGATCCGCAAACAGGGCCGACTTCAGTGAGTATTTGCACTGGAGGGGGAGAGAGGGGGAGAGAGGGGGGAAAAATGCACTTCATTGGCGTTTTGAGTTTAAAGGGCGTTGTGCATGGATGCATTGTTGTTAACGCTCACCTGACAGCGACTGGAGCGGTACCAGACTGCGTCCTCCAAACCCGTGGGACACGTTCACGTACTCGAACATTATTCCTGCTCTTATTATTATTTCATTTTTGTGTGTAGAGGGGCAGCAGAGGAGGATATGGGCCTGAATATAAAGGCCACTTATTCATGGAAGCATTTGGGTGCACCATTTCATTCTTTACTGTGAAAATAGGTCAGATGAGAAGGAAACTGCAGCCGAGGGCACACTCTGCAGATGCTGCTGCATCTTCTGAGTCTGACATGCCAAAAACAAACAAACAAACAAACAAACTCAGATGTCACTCAGATGTTTGCATCTTATTGTTTCGTCCTTGGGCTTTTAACCTCTGACCCCGGAAAAGGTCATGACAATGTTGTTGTTTGCTTTTTGGGTGAAAACTGTATCCAGGTCACCGTCATCATCTAATACAGCCATTCCCAAAATGTAAGATCCCCAGGGCTCGACTAAAATGTTCTGTGGCCCAAATAAAGCTAATAAATCACAACTCTCATCAACATCATTTTCCATCGCGCGCACAAGTCACATCATGTAGAATGACATCAGTGATGTACCCCACACTAATTATGAGAGGGGTGTTCCACTTTGAAGGGGAGGGCTCAACTATTGTGGCGCCACAGATTCACAGATGAAAGAAAATAATCTTATGTAAAATGATGGGAAAATTAAAACGCACTAACAAGGCATATTCTTTTCTTCCTTGGACAATAATCTACATGATGATGAAATGTTCATCAGACTGCTCACAAACGTGCACATGTGGATGCAAATGGCACTGATTAGAGAAAAGTAAGTCAAGTGAAGTCAAGTTTATTTACCTGACAGATTCAGCTGTAGATTCACCCTTTCACAGATATAACAAAGTGCTTTACAATAAAATAAGTACAATAAGTATTTAAAAAATACAATACATAGACACAAAAACACAAACTTAAAGCCATAAAAACCCTCCAACTTCCAATCCAACTTTATTTATAAGTGATAAATAAGACAAATAAGTAATATAAAATATAAAAAATGACATCATAGGCCTAACAACGAACAATACAATACTGTAGAAAGTATAAATAAAACACAAATGAAACATACATACAACATAAAGACAGAGGCAGCGTGCTCCACAGTTTGGGAACAACTCTGATCCTAAAGGTTGTTTTTGGGGACAAAAGAATGAAAGTCTCTGGGACGTGGGATCAGGTCAGAGATGTAAGAAGTAAAAAGCTCTGTAAGTTAGGACCAGGAAGCTCCACCAAGGCCGCACTGTTCAATGTTGATTCAATTCTGATCTGATATAGATCAGATTTACATCGACAACTACCAATTTTCTTGGCTCCGACTGTCATGTGACTGTTGAAATGTGCACTCTCCTTTGTTGTTGTGTTTATTTGGATATGCTGCCGCTGTAGGTCGATGACTACAACGCTCATGACTCGGATGTGAGCGTTCTCACTATAGTTTCACATATTGGATTTGTATCCACCTTAGGACCAGAGGCTGTGACACAAATCTAAATCTGATTTGAGATGTATCACTGACGATTGGATTTCTGAGTCCACACAGCAGAGAAAAAGATCTAATATGAATCAGGCAGTAGATGTTATTATTTTGCCTGTGTTTGTTCTTCATGAACAGAAACAATGCAACATTATTTGTATCTGCATCCTTTATCTGGCTCTTGTCAAGCAACACTGACTTTAATTGTGTTCCATGTTTTCTGTGCCTGTTCCCAGACGAAGAGGAAGCTGCACAATGTAGCCAGGCTGGTCACCAGTGGGACTCCATACACTGTTCTCTGGGGGACACATGGAGCCAGAGGGACCCCTGACCCCAGGGTCCAGTTATGAGCCCCCACCCGTCAACACGGCACAGGGCTTCCTCAGCTGTACCTTACAGGTAGAACCTATGAACGCACGATCACGCCTTCTCTTGTTTCCGTGACGCAGTGGTAAGATTATGAAACGTCTCTCTCCTCGTCACCGCCTGTAGTCCTCATGTCCTCCAAATGTGACGGATGTATCTGCCAAAAGCCTGTGGGGCCACACTGGGGAGGACGAGGCCTCCATGCAGAGTGAGGGCGCACAGCCCAGTGCAGACCTGGGGAAGGACGCACAGAGGAGATTCAGGTCCTCAGCCTTTCCTTCCTCCCTGAGCTGGGACTCTGACTCCGAGAAAGAAACACTAGATGGTAACACATGGTTTAATATCTACCTCTACGTCCACAGAGCAGCACTGTGGCGTCCACAGTCTGCAGTCAAGCAGGACACGATCCTCGCTTCAGTCTAAACTATCACTGTTGTCCCAATTTAGCTTTAAATGTTATTCAGTCTCTCTCTCTCTCTCTCTCTCTCTGTGTAACCCGTTTTATTTTTGAATGTGGATTTCTAACTGTCGAGCTGTCAAGTGACGTTTCTGTGGTTGTGTGTTTCGTGCGCTGTCGTGTGTCAGAGGAGGAGCTACAGCACTTTTCTAACCCTCATGGTCTGGCTGCTCACAGCCCAGGATCTCCCTCTGCTGGACTCAGGTGAGGTGGAGCTGAAGGAGGACAGTTAGTCCGTTCATTTCCATGCACATGTTTGAAGATGACACTAACTGTCCTTGTCCCAGTATACAAGTACACTAGTGGGGGTAGTGGATTGATTGACTGACGTGCACCACGTTTCAGCTCGTTAGTATGAGGTGTTTCCTGGATTATCTTCAGACTAGCAGTAGTTAGTATGAACATAAGAATATTCAATTCTTTAAGCCAACAGTGTAAAATCAATCTCCCGCGTTGTCATCTCAGGACAGAAATCAACAAAACTGCTGTTCCACATGAGTTGTACTTTCTGGATCTACCATCACATGCATCTCCAGTGTGATTTCAGATAAGAGCTCGCATGTGATCTGTAATCAATGCTCTGTAATTGTAAGGTTTGCAATGTTGGACCCAAAGTGCAGCAGGAACGACTCACGGGAGAGCGCGGGGTAAAAATACAAACTCAATAATATAAGGCGGGGGTTTAGAAAACACGCACGATAATCCTAAAAACAAAAGGCACCAGGGTAGAGTCAAAAACACACACATCAAAGATCCAAAAAAAATCACACCGGGAACAAACAAGACAAGGTGTTCAGAATATAAAGTGATCTGAGACAACGAGGAGCAGGAGGAGCAGGAGGAGCAGGTGTGACTGGCACAACAACACAGGTGAATGCAATCAACAAACGAGAAACTGGCACGGAATCCAAAAATCAAACATGACATCAGGGATCAGGATTCAGAAAACTCCACACAAGACCTAGAAAAACCAAATAGATAAACAAGTCAAAGACTGAGGGTCAGGGTCAGTAATGAAATGACTTCTAACCCCTAACTTATTAAGCTGGTTAATTTTAACTGAATTAAATGATGTTTTTCCCTCTCAATGCTGTCTAGACTTGACAATGAAGATGACCCAGAATCTGAGAAACTGCAGCACTTGCATAGTAAAATGAATCCCTCTCCCCCCGAGGAGGGGCACGGCGACAACAATGAGAGCGCAGAGGCAGAGGAGTCAGATGCTGCTCAGCTCGGCCAACCAGACTGTGAGTGCCGTACAGAAAGAAACACAATCTGCCTGCACACTAAGTGCAGTATCTTTGGCATTCGCTCCCATTAATAAATGTGCCGTTTTTCTTCTCGCAGTGGCAGAGAGCAAAATCTGGAGTGTATCAGAGGGAGCTGAGCCGTTTCTGTCCAAGATGAAACCAAAGGGAGGTTGCCAGGCAGAGGAAGAGGAGGTGGACAACAGTGAGACGAATGAGGGAGAGAAGAGGCCCGAGGGAAAGGAAACTAAGGAGTCAGAGAAAGACGTTTACACCTTCCCTGGAGACTCAGACCCCGAGAGTCCCCCTCCTGCTCCCTGGGCTCATTGCACATTCATTCAGCGGTGCAGAAAGAAGAGAGTGCTGCTCAGGCCCTTCTCTGGACTTGGCACCTTGAATTGCACGTTACCTGAGACTGGCCAGCAGACAGGAGTGACTCTCCAGAAGTCAAGGCCGCTCAATGAAGACGGAGGGGCGTACGACTTTGACGACGTCAGCTTTGGAGAGGGAGCGGCGGAGGAGCTGATGGAGTTCAGAGAGAAGGTGGACAAGGAGGAGGAGGAGAGCGAGGCGGAGTCGGGACAGGAGATATTCACCTGCGTGGAGTGTAGCATTTACTTCAAAAAACAGATCCACCTGCAGGAGCACATGGTGGAACACTGTCAGAGCGGATCAGGGGGAGGCAGGCGTTTGGGAAAAGTCGGTCGCTTTCAGTGTGTTGAGTGTGGATGGAACCTGCCAAACCGTCTGTCGCTGGCAGACCACCAGAAAAGACACGAGGAATCCCGTCTCAAGATCCTCGGGGAGATCGAGAAGCTGAATGGAAACGGGAAGACGAGAGAGACTCAAAAAGTGGACAGCGAGGATTTCAGCTCAGACTCTGCTGTGATGCAAGACTCAAGCCTGGTCTTGAATCCAGGCAAAGTGTCAGAGCCAGAAATAATCACGTCTCCACCTCAATCCCCTGCGCATGTTTCAACACCGAAAGCAGAGCGAGAAGTCATCGACGTGGACGCGACTTCTGCCAATTCAGCTCGACCCCCAGCTCCGGGCCGAGCTGTCTCCTACCGCCGCCGCTTTGCCTGCACCAAGTGTAACTTTAATGGAAGAACCTCCCAGGCGCTGGCCAATCACTCCAAAACACACAACAGGAAGAAAAACAGTGCTCAGGCTGACTCACCGTATCCTGGTTCACCGTCGTGTTTAACACCTACTTCCCTGGCCTGCGCTCACTGTGCCTTCCATACGTCAAGTGAAAGTGTGCTGAGGGAACACCAGAGGCGTACTCACCCAGGACAGCTCTCCATCAGCGGGGCGTCGGCTGACGAATCTGGCCAGTGTTCAAAGTCTAATGTCATCGCTCGAGGTTCCAAACCTCTCCTCAATTCTGACCACCTCCCTGAGTCTGGATCCCTGCCCGGTGCAGCTCAAGGCCAAAACCAGCAAGGAATCGCTGCGCCCGAGGACGGCACAGAATCGGACCAGGCTGCGGCTCGGCCTGCGAGCCTGGCGGGCTTCACGTGTGCCGGGAACAACAGGAGGTTCAGCAGGAGAGGAAAGGCTTGGACGGAGCTGACGAAGAGAGAAGACGAAGAGCAGGACGAATACGGGAGCACAGAGGTCGACTCTGAACGCTCCCGACGAGAGACCAGCTCACCTGCAGGAGTGAAACGGTACGCGAGAGCTCGATCCAACACAGGTGAGCTTCTCTAACATTTGGGAGTTTCTATGCAATTCAATTTGCTGCCATCCATCAATAATGCATGCATACATGTCAGGATATCATCCCTCATCCCACTGTGATCTCTCTAAGATCACAGCTTACACCGTGAGACAGGATGAGCAACTTTAAAGCTAAACTGTTGAGCATGTTATGCTCTGTCGAACATTTTTACCATCTTTAAGCTCCTTATTTTGGTTTTCTTGCCTGAAGCGTTCATGTTTTGATTCATTCACTGCTCTCATTAGCAGCACTGACCCTGCTGGCAGCTCTTGTCTCAGCAATGCTTGTCTTTTCTGTGGCAAAACATCACCTCTTAAGGCTTTTAATGCATACACAAAGTTGCAGAATGGATCATCAATGTCAATATAGATAAGTCACCATATAGTCACAGTTTTGGACGTCCTCACATATGATTTTATTGATTCTGCAAACTGAAAATGTGCCTGTTTTCATTTAAAATTGAAACAGATCAACTGTCAGCTAATGACTTTTCCAGAGTTTAATAAACTCTTCAACTCTTCTGGTAACATTCAGTCACCATGGTATTTTCTTCATGAACTGATCCCTACAAAACTACAAAAGAGAAGTCAGCTCACTTCCACAGTGCCAAAAATGCCATTAGGAAATTACAGTTAAGGGTAATTTAGGAAGTCAAGAGGGAACTTGCACATAAAAGTGCATGCGTGTGTGTGTGTGTGTGTGTGCTGGGAAGAAAGGCTAAGAATGTAATGCCTGTGTAAGACTTGAGAGGAGCTGCAGAAGGTTTAGCAGAAACAGGAGTGGCAGTGATCTGTTCCAATGTGCCGCAGTGATGCACGAGCAGGGTCGATGTGGGACAGTCGTCAGGGGAAGCATGAACTAAATCTCAGTACATTCTCAATGTAAATGTCATAAACAGCCCGCAACAAGACTTTGTGCAGACTTCAGATGTTGACTTTATTCAAGAGGTCACAGGTAAAGTTTCTCCTCTGATGACTCTTCCATGCCCATGTTTGTACATCAGCTCAAACGTCCTGTAGCACTAAAGAAAAGACACTTTTGTGAGTGATAACTACATATACTGGTTAGTGGTCAGTGCCAGAGAAATAAAATGTATGACGTCAAAATTAAGCTGTTGTTTAAAGTGTTTAAAGATATCGGGCTGTAAGTAATGATTGTTTTCAACTGAAACGTGAATATGGATTGTTTTGGCCAATCCCTGAATACGACATAGCATAGGCACGTTTTTTTAACTCAACTAGGCACAAGTGTTACGTTAAGTTAAGTGAGGTTAGGGCTAAAAATAGACATGGCTAGGCAGTAAGTAACGGACGATGACGATGAAAAATTACAATTCTTTAACCCAAACGTTTTTTAAGAAGGGCCACATTTGATAATGTGAAGATTTCTGGGGGCCAATGGTCCTTTTTTTTCTTTTTTCTAAACAGTAACATTTACATACAAATGTATGGAGCCCCTAAAGGGACATGGGGAAACATTTTTTTAAAAAATATCTCGCGAGCACCAGAAAGTATCTTGTGCGCACGAGAAACATTTTATTTTTCTATTTTTTCCCCCCATGTCCCTTTAGGGGCTCCATACAAATGCACTGTTTTACAAAAAATTGGATTTTCATTGTCACAATTGTCATTTTTAAATGGAAATCTTACCATATCGAAGCCGTGCAGGAGTGGGAAAAAATGAAAAGCAAAACTGCCTTTTTTTCCACATCTGGAGTCCAGTAACATCATATGAGATGAGTGCATGTAGCTGTCTGTCATAGGTGGGTTTCAAAACCTGGGACTCTGGTTTCAAAACCCAACTCCTTACCAGCTAAGGTAATGGGGGTCACATGTAACCAGGGACGTAGTTTGGACACCTCTGCTTTAACCACTGAGTACCCTGCCAGTGGAAACCTTGTTGAAGCGACTTCATGACCAGATTGCTGTTATTACTTTAATACTACCGCTAGGGGGCGCCTATTTTAAAAACGTCCTAATTCCTGCATAGTCGCGTTGCAGTTGAAGAACAGTCTCATCATTTTCACCGTCACTCATCACTGGATTATTTTCTCCATTCATTGAATATTGTGACTGAGGATTGTTAAAAACGGCAGACTCCTCCGCCCCCCCCCCCCCCCCCCTTCAGCGTGTCAGGTATCAAGCATGGTGGCCTTTACATAGCAGACAGGATGTCCCTCTTCATTGTTTGTGCTGTAAGCCCCCCCGCTTCCAAATGTGAAACACACACTCTGGCTGGTTTGTGTGTGTTTGAGCTGCTGTCGAGACACGACAAGATGGTGGAATACGTCGAGTAAGGCCCATGCATAAAGCACATTATTATTATACAAGGCTTTTACTCAGGGTGTGAAAACCGAAGAGATTTTTATTTTACGCCTAATAAACAGTTATAAACATAATTATGGGTGGTACATTCAGTTTCTGTCAATAAAGACTCCTAAAAGTTGCAGACTGGACCTTTAAGCTGAAAAAAATTCACAAAAATGATGCAATCGATGATCAAAGTAATAATAGTGACAGGTAAATTTAATAATAAATTAATCATAGTTGACAAAGTCAGGCGTAAATCTTCTCAGGGAAGTTGTGAAGGGGCTCTCGCCTGCTGTATTCAAGCGATGTGGCGTCAGCTGATACTGATTCAGTTTGAGTATATGTCTGGTGGTTGTTCAACATTGATTTTTTATTTTTTTTTTGTTCGTAGATGTGCAGAGTCCCACATTATCCAAGAGTGTAAAGGATGAAGGCAAGCAGGGAGTGCAGAGAGGTGGAAAGGTTTTAATTTTGAGGAGGAGCACCCGCGTTACTGCCACTCCGGCTGAAACTGACAGCGACGACGACGACGGCGGCGACGACGAGGAGGAGCGCGTGCGAACTTTCTTGTCCGAGGCCATCTTGGATGAAGAGCAAGACGAGAGCGATGAGCAGGAAAAGGCGCTCAGGAGCGTGGAGAGGAAGTGCCCCTACTGCCCCGATCGATTTCATAATGGCATCGGGCTTGCCAATCACGTGAGAGGCCACCTGAACCGAGTGGGTGTCAGCTACAATGTGCGTCACTTCATATCCCCCGAGGAAGTCAATGCGATCGAGAGGAAGTTCTCCTATCAGAAAAAGAAGAAGAAAGGTCAGCAGCTTATTGCACCTGTTTAGGCTGTGGACATGTTTTCAGTGCAGATTTCCTAACTATAGCAGACAAAGCCTTTTTTCTTTTGGCCAGTGTCTTAAAGGTCCAGTGTATAACAATGGCAAGGGTTTCTTAGTAGAAAATGAATATACTACCACAAAGTACTTTAAATGAAGCCCTTTATATGTTAAAACAATGACTTGTACCACTGTCGTGTACCACTGTTTTCCTCCAGCAGCACAAACCAGCCAAAGTGAGCGTTATGCATTTTTGATTTAACATGTCAACATTGTTCCTGGTATGTCAAGGCCACTGCTGTTCTGTTACACATCCTCTGCAGTCTCACCAGTAGATGTCACTAATTTGTATGCACTGGACCTTTAAGATATACTTGCATAATAATGACACTTATCTATCAACACGATCGGGGCTGAAATGCTCGTGTTTTGCATGTATAATGATCGAGTTCTGCTCTTGGGGTTATTGCGTTAGTGAGCACAGAAGACAAAGTGCAGCCGAGGCTGAGGCGAAATGTCACTTTGACCTGATTATGGCACCGGAGGAAGACTTTAGGATCAGCAGTATCACGGTCAATACTGATGGCGACTGGAATGTACCAGAGATTTATACACTGAACAAAAATATAAACGCCAACACGTTGGTTCTTGCTCCCAAGATCTAAAAGGCACTCCTGTGCAATATCCATGCTGTCTAATCAGCATGTTGATATGCCACACCTGTGAGGTGGGATGGATTAGAAGGGCTAACGAACACAGATTTAGACAGATGTGAGAACGATATTTGAGAGAAATGGATTCATTGTGTATATAGAACATGTTTTAGATCTTTGAGTTGAGCAAAAACAAAAGTGTTGTGTTTATATTTATGTTCAGTGCATTAATCCATCCAATATTTCATTCAAAAACACAAATGTCAACATGAAGGTGACTAAGAAAAAAGCTTCAAAATGATCAAAGTAGTTGACGATTCATTTACTAATCGATTAGTAATCGAGTAATTGTTTCAGCTCTAGTCACATGCTGTAAAGAGAGAAGTCTGCCACACTCTTGTGTTTGAAATAGCTGCTGATACCTCTGTGGTAAATGCATCAGCACAAAATGTCTCTACTGTCACATCATTTGTTTAAAGGTGGTGAACAACTGTATCTGACTGATATTGGGTCAGTATTGTATCAGACACAGGGAAGTGGCATTGAGACATCCTTAGTGTTGACACATCAGAATGTGGGTTTCGTCCTCTGGGGAGCATGAACGTCTGTTTCCATTAGTAGTTGGAGAAACGTCACTCTTGACCAATCTGGGGAACTTAAAAAATGTTCCTAACCTTGACTGATTCATTCCAGTCTAAGGTTTGAGTTAAACTCATAAACAAAATGATTGTTGAAAGATTTTGATATTGGCCTTTAGTTGTCAGTGGGACTGGGACACTGACAGGAGTCTCTTGATCCCAGAGTGGACCATGCTTCTTATGTCTGTGACCATAGACCATGCTTGTGTCTGTAACTATGCTTGTGTCTGTGACCATGTTCTTTGTGTCTGTGACCATGGACCATGCTTGTGTCTGTCACTATGCTTGTGTCTGTGACCATGTTCTTTGTGTCTGTGACCATGCGTCTTGTGTCTGTGACTGTGGACCATGCTTGTGTCTGTAACCGTGGACCATGCTTGTGTCTGTGACCATGCTTCTTGTGTCTGTGACCGTGGACCATGCTTGTGTCTGTGACCGTGGACCATGCTTGTGTGTGTTACCATGGACCATGCTTGTGTCTGTGACCATGCTTCTTGTGTCTGTGACCGTGGACCATGCTTGTGTCTGTGACCGTGGACCATGCTTGTGTCTGTGACCATGGACCATGCTTGTGTCTGTGATCATGCTTGTGTCTGTGACCATGGACCATGCTTCTTGTGTCTGTGACCATGCTTGTGTCTGTGACCATGGACCATGCTTGTGTCTGTGATCATGGACCATGCTTCTTGTGTCTGTGACCATGCCTATGTCTGTGACCATGCTTGTGTCTGTGACCATGGACCATGCTTCTTGTGTCTGTGACCATGCTTGTGTCTGTGACCATGGACCATGCTTGTGTCTGTGACCATGGACCATGCTTGTGTCTGTGATCATGGACCATGCTTCTTGTGTCTGTGACCATGCCTGTGTCTGTGACCATGCTTGTGTCTGTGACCATGGACCATGCTTCTTGTGTCTGTGACCATGGACCATGCTTCTTGTGTCTGCGACCATGCTTGTGTCTGTGACCATGGACCATGCTTCTTGTGTCTGTGACCATGGACCATGCTTCTTGTGTCTGCGACCATGCTTGTGTCTGTGACCATGGACCATGCTTCTTGTGTCTGTGACCATGCCTGTGTCTGTGACCATGCCTGTGTCTGTGACCATGCTTGTGTCTGTGACCATGGACCATGCTTCTTGTGTCTGTGACCATGGACCATGCTTCTTGTGTCTGTGACCATGGACCATGCTTGTGTCTGTGACCATGGACCATGCTTCTTGTGTCTGTGACCATGGACCATGCTTCTTGTGTCTGTGACCATGGACCATGCTTCTTGTGTCTGTGACCATGGACCATGCTTCTTGTGTCTGTGACCATGGACCATGCTTCTTGTGTCTGCGACCATGCTTGTGTCTGTGACCATGGACCATGCTTCTTGTGTCTGTGACCATGCCTGTGTCTGTGACCATGCCTGTGTCTGTGACCATGCTTGTGTCTGTGACCATGGACCATGCTTCTTGTGTCTGTGACCATGGACCATGCTTCTTGTGTCTGTGACCATGGACCATGCTTGTGTCTGTGACCATGGACCATGCTTCTTGTGTCTGTGACCATGGACCATGCTTCTTGTGTCTGTGACCATGGACCATGCTTCTTGTGTCTGTGACCATGGACCATGCTTCTTGTGTCTGTGACCCTGCTTGTGTGTGCAATTGTTGAACGGTGACGATGTATCACACAGTATATTTGTATTTGTTGCTAGAGTGAAGTGTGATTGCATCTGTATGCATGAGGCACATGTGTTGTGCGTGCGTGCGTGAACCGAACATGTATTTATACCACCTCTATTTATATCTGTGCAAAGTACAACTCTAAGACAAATGCATTAGTATTGTATGTAATGTATCATGTTCCTCCCCCTCCTCCCCTTGTTTTGTGTGTGTGTTACCTCACACTCAGTAACCTCCTCTCGCGTTGTCTCTCCACAGTTGCCAACTTTGACCCGGATACTTTCAGTGTGATGCACTGCGAGTTCTGCAGCGCCGGCTTTGACACGCGCGCCGGCCTGTCCAGCCACGCCCGAGCCCACCTCCGCGACTTTGGCATCACTAACTGGGACGTTACCATCTCGCCAATCCACATCCTGAGGGAGTTGTTCTCCAGCAGGCCTGACCTTGTAATCCCCACAGCGCCCCCTCGGAGCCTCAGCTCACCACAGGAGGAGGACGACGACGAGGAGGAGGAGGAAGAGGAAGAAGAAGAAGAGGAGGGAGGGGAGGGAATCACTCAGGTAAAGCTCGAGGAGGAGACAAGTGAGAGTTTGCTGAGTGCTGCCATTTCTGATGCCGTGCCTTTAGCATCCCCTCAACGCTGGAAGAAGGCAGATGGTGGAGAAAAGAATGAAGGTAGGTTTTTCTTAATTAATTAAATTGTCCTTACAGTTTAGTAGTAGTGTACCACTTAGACCACTTCCTGCTGTGGTGTTGCTCTGTTTGTCGCTGTGTGTGTTTGTGGGCTGTTACCTGGTGACCTTGTTGGTGCTGGAGCTTAAACTAGGTCAACGTGGCCAACTTTGACTGTTTCCTGCATATTCATGTGTGCATGTCATCACGAGACGGCATCTAAAGGGGAAAAAAAACAACAACAAATTTTGATTTTAGTAATGCTGTAATTACGGCTGCAACTGCAAATGTTATTAACACAATTAAAAAAACAATGAGTTGACAGCTACTCCTGTAATTCACTGCACTTAACATGACTTATTACACCGTCACTCTCATTGTTTATGTGCAGAGACTTTTTATTCTCCGTCCTCCCAGTAGAGCGGTTTATCTAAGACGAGCCCCGCTGAGCCTTCAGAGGCTGAGAGTATGAAGCAGTTCAAACCCTGCACGTGGACTATTTTACTATGAGGAATGAGCAATGCAATGTTTTTTTTATAATCAATAAAATTACTTTTAAAGCAGTATTAATAACTGAGTATAGTCCAACACTGTGTAGTGTTTGAGTGACTTCTGACACCACAGGGTCTGTGTGAGTGTAGTTGCTTGAACCACTGTCTTTGGCAGTAGTTTGACACACAGGCTTTACACAGTGAGGACGTTTTTCATCCTGTGAGCATCATATACGGTCGTTCTGTCACATCCCTGCACAAGGCACACTTCTGCTTCTGAAAGAGACACCCCGGGCTTTCAATCAACTCCAATGTAAACCCACTGGTGGTGCATTTTGAGTATGGTATTATTGTTAGGGACCAGGATAGGACTGAGGTTAGGGTTTGGATAAATATCCAGGTTAGGCTTAGTGGAAATAAGCAAGGGTGTAGGTTTGCGTATGGACGGTGGGGACATGTCGCCATCAATATTCGGAGAAAGCCACATTGTCCCTACCAATATTAGAGATTTACGAGCATCAGTGAACGCGTCACAGCCGAGCAGAAATATCGCTGCGAGTCACAGAGGAGACGAGAGACGGAGCGCAGGTGATGTGCTGTTCTGACAACACAGCGGTGAGTTTTTAGGGCCAGACCTGAAGCACACAGACAAATCTTTCTTTCTCTCTGGCCTGCACTACTTTACAGTGTCCTCACCAGTCTTGTAACCAAACACATGCCCTTGGATATGGTTTAGGGTGAGGGATAACCGTCAGCAAGCATTTCCATGACCAATAAGAAATCATAAATAGTTATAAGTAGCATACAGTGGCCTCCAAAAGTATTGGAACAGTGAGGCCAAGTCTTTTATTTTTGCCATAGACTGAAAACATTTGGGTTTGACATCAAAAGATGAACATTTCAGCTTTTACTTCCAGGTATTTATTGGAACATGTGACTGACAGGTGTGTTGTGTTGCCCATATGTGTCCTATTACATTGTTTATTCAAACAATAAATAGCACTGAATGTCTACGCTCAGTTTCAGATTGGGTAGGATAGGTTTTGCATGTGCAGGCTGCATTGAGAAGTGGAACAAACATGAAAACCAGAGAGCGGTCTATGGGTGAACAACAAGCAATAGGGAATTTGAGAGACGATGGGAAATCAATCAGAGCCAATGCACAAACATTCGGAATGCGCTGAAGAAGAAAGACAACACAGATGTCCAACAGGTAGACAGGTAGAAAAACATCAGCAGTTGATGGTGGAAACATTGTTAGAGCTGTAAAGAAAGAGCCTAAAACAACTGTTGGTGACATCAGCAACAACCTCCAGAGGGCAGGAGTGAAGGTATCCCAGAAGACTTCATGAACAAGCGTACAGAGGCTACACCAGAAGATGCAAACCACTCATTAGCAAGAAAAAGAACAGGAAGGAAAAGTTACAGAGACAAGTCTCAAGTTTTATGGACTGGTGAGACAAAGGTTAACTTTTACCAAAGTGATGAAAAGGCTAAAGTTTGGAGAAAGAAAGGATCTGCTCATGATCCCAAACATACAAGCTCAGCTGTGGAACACGGTGGAGGTAATGTCATGGGCTTGGGCTTGCATGGCTTCTTCTGGGATGGGCTCATTAACCTTCACTGATGATGTAACACATGATGGCAGCAGCAACATGAACTCAGAAGTCTACAGAAACATTCTGTCTGCCAATTTAAAGATGATAGGGAGATCCTTCATCATGCAGCAAGATAACGACCCCCAAACACAACAAAGGAGTTCATCAGGGGCAAGAAGTGGAAGGTTTTAGACTGGCCAAGTCAATCTCCATATATATACATATATATATATTATCCCCAAGTGTGGATGGACGCTCAGGGCAGCTGCTCTTGAGCATCTGAACACGCCGCCCGGTGCGTGCATCTCTTTGTATGTAAGTGTAACCATGTGTGTCTTCAAGGCAACGCTGAGGGCTGTGACAGAGCGTTAGTATATGACTGTTGGAATGAGAACGGGCCGGGTTAGTTTGCCCCGTCGTCATTTTCTGTGACATTTTCTGTCGCATGCATGAGCAGTTGAGATATGCCACTCAAGGCAAAACGCCATCCCTGGAGTGATGCCACTTAAATGATGAAACTAAAAAGTCTTTTTAAGCCGTACTTGTCACGGTGACAGATGTGTCTAGTCACAAGTGCAAGATTTGATGTATGGGCACAAACCTTTTTTTGCTCAAAGATTTTATTCATATGATTGTATATATTAGGTTGTGAGGTTGGATGAGTAATGGGCAAGGATAATAAATAAATAAATGAGTCCTTCATCAGTTTGCATTTAAAGGACTACTTCACCGATTGCATTTGTATTACTAGAACAGGAGTAGTATTTGTGAAATCCTGAGTTGAGAAACATCTTCGTTCTTTTCTCTGCTACGTGCCCACCAGTGACACTTGGTCCTGTTAGCGTAACTGTTAAAAATAAAAAATGGCGGACACTGTTTACATTCTGGGAATGAGGTCTCGTCCATGCCAAAAAAAAGAATGAAGGAATTTCTTGACTCAAGGGAAACTGAGGTTTTTCAAAAATACTAGTAATACAAATCAGTCAAGTATCCTCTACTAGAAACCTTACTAGAATTAGGAGCAGCGAGCAGCCACTGATCAGTGCCTGGGGAGCAATTGGGGTTGGGTTCCTGGCTCAGGGGTAGATTTTTTTTTCACCTGGTGGGGACTCAAACCGGCATCCCTCCAGTTACAAGCCAAGTTCCCTTTCCACTTGGCCATGAGTTGCCAATGTTTGTGTGTGAATACTTGTATTTGTTACCTCTTTAGGGATCTTTTCTCCTGGCATGAACACTGGCCTTGTCAGGACCTGTAGTTCTCATAGAGACCAAAACCTGGTCCTAATGTGGTAAAAACCTCATGTCTGAGAAACTGGTTTAGTTTGGGGCTAAAGTTTGAATTGTGGTTAGGTTAAAATTAGGATTAAGCAGTAAGTGGTTAGAGATACCACTTTGTTCAGACTGTCCTCAAAATGAAAAGCAGTGCAAAACTGTGCGCGCGCGTGCGTGCGTGCGTGCGTGTGTGTGTGTGTGTGTGTGGAGAGAGTGAGTGAGAGTTACTGATGCTGGTGGTAGATGTGGCACTCAGTGCATTTATCCAAACCTCCGCCTCCACTCGATTGGTCACGCCTTAGCGTAGCGGTGCATATGGGGGCAAAATGGCTGCTTCCACCTCCCCGCAGACCCAAACAATAGCGGAAAAACTGTCTGGTTTCAGCTGCCGGGAGTCCGATGCACTGCGGCGGCGGACCGGTGAGTACCGCGCGCTCTAATCCCCGTTGCACCGCGTGCCCTCGCGTCGCACGGCGGCGGCGTTTCACCGCGCGTCTCGCGCCGCATCTCCTGTCACATTGTAGCCAGACAACAGCCGTTGGAGGAACAAAAAAAAAAAAACTCTTTATCGTGTGAGAGAGAGAGAGCATGTAAAGAAAAGCGGTGTCGCGCACAGCCATGCAGGTAGCCGCTGACACGCGCGTCTAAAGCTCACATGAAGCTGATTTCTGGGCTTGTTCCGCGTGCTCACGTCCTGTGCCGCGCGGGGAAATTGCAGTGATTTCTTATGTTCTTCGTTGTTATGATATCGTGGTGTTTATCCTATGTGAGGTGTGTGCTTTTATTGTGCATGTGTGGGATGACGTCCAGACTCTCCGCTGCTGCAGGATCTCTAAATTTCCCCCACTGTTGCCCAATCCTCGCCATTTTACTTTGCTTTGATTTTTGATGGGGGACACGCTGTGCTTTCAAGTCCACACATTTGTGCATGTGTCTCTTTTTTTTGTTGTTCCACCAAACTGTTGGCGAGAAGGCGCAGTAAACATGGCAACTTTGTGCACTGAACGCTGTAACCTTATTACAACTTATCCGGATCAAGTATCCCTTAAAAATCGAAGTATCACTTTTACTCCTCTCAGCGTTTCTGTGTCTGGATGAGCACAAAGTCAAACTGTGCCACTTTGCTCCGTCTTATAAATAGTGCATTGATCACGTTCTATTGTCTCCTTATTCTAATCCACGGTGTTCTAATAACGCTGCGCTCTGGTGAGGTGTCACATCGCTGCTCCTTTACAGTCAGGAGATGAAGTGACAAGCGCAGAACCGCCCACCAGACACAAACCATTGTCTGTCTCCACGTCTCTTTTGATTTAACGATTTGTCGCAGAAAATGGCACTTTTGTCCCAGGAATGTCTGACTGCAGGGAAGCAGCTCCGCTGTGTTTGTGCTGTGATTACCTTCGTGACAGGTTCTCATCGGCGGTTTGCGCTGTTTTTTTTAATGCATTTTTGATGTGAGATGTAAGATGTTGTGATACAGTATTCTTGCAAAGAGTCACATAAGCTAAACATATATTCTCACGCTTTATGAGACTGACAGAGACACTGTCTGTACACGTTATCAAAGGTTATTTATTACCACCTTAATTGGCCTAATTAACATGGTATTTCCACACTCAAATTATAAAATAATACACATTTACATCCACAGCCCCAATCAAAATAAAGATAATTATAACAATATAAGAAAGAAGAAACTTTATTTGTGTCACACTTTTTATAACTAATCTTATTAAGTGCTTTACGAGGTTAAAACGGGCAAATACGTGTACAAATCATGCATTTATCCTGTTTTTTCTCTCTTTCTTTGATGGTTACCTTCTGCACAAATAAATCTAAAGAATAAATAGGCATAAACTATTAAAAATCTGTTACCAAAATCAGGTAGTTGAAGTTGCACTTCATCATTTCTGTGGTTTGCGATGTTCTGCCTCCGTTTGGTCTTTGGAAACAGAAAGAGATTCATGTGGCGCTGATTGAACCCATTCGATAATAGTTCAAATGTAATGGACTTTAGATTATATTTAATTCGCACACTGCTGTTTTAAAATGCTAATCGCACATAAAATAATAAAATAACTAATGTGATGAAAACACCTGAGAGGAGCTTGCAGTAAAACCATGTGCTAAGATAAAAAAAAAAAAGAAGAAGAAAGAATAAGAGGCGATTTGAAAGATGACACTGATTCTGCAGCCTCAGATCTTCAGGCAGTGAGTTTGCAGAGCCAGTGGGAGCTCTGACCGCAAAAGCTCAGTCACCTTTTTTTTATCCTGAAGCAGGATTCAGGAGCCGTATGCAGATCCTGCGGCTCTGAAGCTGTGCCCAGGCTCATGAGGGAGGAGCTCAGCCACGGAGCTGAGAGCCTGGCCATAATCAGCAAAATTCATGAAATTTAAATACATTGAATCTAAAATTAACAGGTAACCAGTAAAACATGGCATGGCTGTGTCTCGAAGTTCTAGTTAAAAGCCGAGTAGGTGCGTCCTGAACAAGCACCTGTGAGAGAGCTTATTTCTTTAAATAAACAGCATCAACACTGGCACCAATAAACAATGCACAAGTGAAAAGGGGCTTCCGATCATCATTAAGGATGGATATTGTGTCTTGTGTTTCAGGGGATGAGGAGGAAGCAGCTGAGGAGGAGGATGAGCCGGAGCTGCAGCTTCCAGACGGTCTGAGCTCAAGCCCGCGGAAAACGGGCCTGTGTGGCGTCTCCACAGACAGCCTCTCACCTGAGGAGGATGCAGACACCAAGGGTGAGGGAGACATATAAGGAACGCTGAGCCCCGAGTGTTGACAAGGGATTGGATTTGCTACGGCAGAACCTTATCACAGCTGTCAGCTGGGAAATTGTAAAACTGACCGGAGGTCAGCGTCGAGGCAAGGCAAAAGCTCCACCAGAAAGGGTTTACCCAGGGGAAATCCTGAGAGGTAGACAAATGTATGTAGGAGCTAATAAAAGCGGCCCTAACTCTGCCGGTGTTCCCGCAGACTGGGTGAAGATGTAGACAGGAAGGGTAAGTGAGGTGACGTGTCCTCTGGGATATGTTTGGCCTCTAAAAAGAACCTGCGATAACTGCTGTTTGCAACCTTCGTGTTGATTCTGCATAAAACACAATATGGGTAAAAATGTTGAAATGCTGTTTGAAGTCTAGGCTTGTTTCTCATCGGCTGCTCTTGCCTTTTTTTCTTTAAAGTCCACAACTTGAAGTGTGAGGTGTGTGGAGCTCAGTTCGGGACCAGACGGGGACTGTCCAGCCACGCCCGCTCGCACCTGCGCCAGCTGGGCATCAGCGTCTCGGAGAGCAGCGGAGCGCCCATCAAACTGCTCTACCAAATTGCCAAGGAGCGTAACATCGACAGCCAAATAAGCTCATCTGTTCTGGAGCCGCTTTCAGCCAAGAGCCCCAACACTCCTGTTCCACAGAAAGATGAGGATTTAGACGACATGGACTTGGACGAGAAACCAATCGCTCTCTCTATCCTGGCCAAAGCCGTGAAAGCGGTGGCACCCTCTTCCTCCTCAACACCTACACCTTCTCCTGGTGCCTCTCCAGCTCCACTTCATTCGGGCTCCCCCTCGTCAGTCGTGAGGAAAGCCCCCATTTCCTCTCTGCTGCCCGTGTCTTCCCCGTTGCGCTCCCTGGAGCACAAGGCTGGGGGAATGAAAAGCATAACCTCCAACCTCTCCGGTTCTGCCACCATGACAACGTCCAAACCCCTCTGGGCACCGCAGGAGAATGATGCTCCTCTCAACCTCAGTAAGTGTCACTAAGCTTAAGCCATAACCTTAAAATGTGTTTTTGGGCATGCTATTTTGGAGCGTGGAGTGGAAATGTTGGCAAAATTTGAAGGATGGTTTTCATTTTTCCATTTAGTAATGATTATTTTTAGAATAGAAATTCCTTTCCAAAAAAATACACTTACTGGTCACTTTATATGGTATTATGTGAACCTAATAAAGTGCCCATTGTGGTCCTTCAAGTGTTTAGAGATGGTCTTCTTTATACCTTGGTTTTAAAAAGTGGTTCATTGAGTTATTGTTATAGTCTGGTCATTCTCCTTCGATCAAAACATTTCCATCCTGACAACTGCTGCTTCTCAGCAAGCTGTCAGGAGACGGGCAGTTTCTGAAATACTCACGCTCAAGTCATTTCAACCAACTTTTGTCCTGATTCTGATGCTTGGTTTTAAATTTCCCCAAACCCTGGTCCTCAGGGACACACCTGACTCAAATGTATGGGTCGTTGTCAGGCTTCTGAAGAGCTTGATGATGAGCTGACCATTTGAATCAGGTGTGTTGGAGCAGGGAAACATCTAAAACATGGAGGCCAGGGCAGTGTTCCCTGAGGACCAGGGAACAGTTGCTGCCATGTAAATGACAGAAAAGACATTTGAGTTTTACAAGGAATTGAACAGATTGTCTATGCTGTTTGTATCTGTGTGACTGAACTGAAAGTGCTATCACGTCAACTGTAATCAATGTCATTGTTGATTTCACCTGTAGCACTGGAGGTGGACCCCAACAAGGACATAGTGTGTCAGCTGTGTGGTGCCTGGTTTGAGACGAGGAAAGGCTTATCCAGCCACGCACGAGCCCACCTGCGGCATTTTGGGGTGGAGTACTCTGAGTCCAAGGGCTCGCCCATTGACCTCCTGAACCAGCTCATTGACACTGATGACTTCAAGCACAAAGCCAACGCATTGCAGCTTGACGGCGACACAGAACCGCGGAGCATCACCACCGCGATCTCCTCCCCAAAGCAGTCCCTGCTGAGCCTCTCCTCCTCTCCACCCTCATCCCTCCTCTATAAGGTGACCACAGCCGGAGGAGGGTCCACGTCCAAAGCTACCTCTGCCTCTGCCTCGTCTTTACTTGGCCCACCTGCCAAGCGTCTTAAGTCTTCTTCCATGCAGCTCTTCCGCCTGAGTAGTGGTGAGCTCATGGCCCTTCCACACAGTAAGTGCTGCCTGTTGTATGATATGATAAAACACAGAAGCTGCATTTACATCGAGCGGTACAGTGCAGTTTGGAATGGTACAGCCTGATCGTAAAAGTTTCCAAATATACAGCCTAGAAGTGCTTCAGATAGTCTGGTGTGATTATTATAACATAGTCCAACACAGGAAGCTGTGAATGCAGCTCGGCTTTAGATCCACTTTAAATGCCCTCTTGGCTCATCGTAAAAAATAAGATGGTGATGTTATGCTGTAAAAATGGGTCACTGCTGTGTACTTACACTATTTTTTACATAAGAAACGCAGACAACATTGAATCCACACTCTGTCGAACACAGAATATTGGAAAAACACTGTTTTGTGTATTGTTTTTATCCATTCCATTACCTGGAACACTTCCAGGTAATTGACTGCTTTCTTTCTGGAGCAGTCAATGGACTACAACGAGTCCAGCTCCACCCTTTTGTGCTGGTTCCCCAAACAGAAGGGTGTGAGAAAGCAGGACAGAATGCTAACTTCTGTGCCATTCAACAACTTTTGACAATTAAAATGCTGATATTTCATGACATATCGAGCTGTACTGCTTGGAGCAGATTGCGGTGGAAAGTGTGATAAGAGTTACGTTACGTGCCATCAGTTTAAAAAAGTCAAATGCTTTTTTCCTTTTCGCATAACGTCAAAATCTTAGGTGAACCGCCAAAGGAAATAGGCTGCGAGTACTGTGGGGAGTATTTTGAGAATCGCAAAGGGCTCTCCAGTCACGCCCGCTCCCACCTCCGCCAGATGGGCATTACGGAGTGGTCTGTTAACGGTTCCCCCATCGACACTCTGCGGGAGGTCATCGCAAGACGGGGCCTGCCGTGTGCCCTTCCTCTAAAACCTCTCAAAACTCCTCCTCCATCCTCTCCGGGACCTCCCCGTTCTCCTCTGTCGACCTCTTCCTCTCCTTCTGCCACCCTCCTCGGTCGTCTGCCCTTTGCCTTTGCCCGGCCCTCCAGTCCTCCTCCGCCCGCCACGTCGAAATCCAGCTCGGCTCCACCAACACCCTCCGGCGGGCTAATCCTCAAACTGAAGCCCGAGCCGGTGCAGCTGGAGGTCACCACGCCTGGAGTTGTGGGGAGATCTGCGAGCTTCTCCGCTGAACCTCTCAGCTGCAGGTGGAGCGACACTGACAGTGCGTTCCCCCTCAACCTGGGTAATGGAAACAACAAGTATCTGTGCCAAGTTGTTATTTATTATTAAACAACTTAAAGAAATAGATTTTATGAACTGTTTTGAGCTGTTTTTAGTTAGATAAGACAGTTGATGTGATACACCTGTGCCAGTGAGTGTGATGGTTAAATATGTTGATAATATTCTTCTGGTCCTTTACTCAGCATTGGCCCATGAAGTGGAGCCAACGAGGGATATCCGCTGCGAGTTCTGCGGGGAATATTTTGAGAACCGCAAAGGCCTTTCCAGTCACGCCCGCTCCCACTTGCGCCAGATGGGCATCACAGAGTGGACGGTCAACGGCTCACCTATCGACACCCTGAGGGAGGTTATGCACAAGAGAGGAGTGAGTGCCTCCTCGGACCAGGGAGTGAAGAAGGAGTCGATGCAGGGAGCCAACAGTCCCCGGTGGGAGACCACCGGCGGCGCCGGCAGTGGCGGTTCGGAGGGTTTGGTGGTTTCAGGCTACCAGTCGTCCAAATTCCGTAAATCTCCACTCAGTTTGCTGCAGTCGGGGTCGAGACTTCACAGGCAGAGCCTGGTGTCTGTGGGCCAGTCCTCTGCGTCACCTGCAGGGAAGCTCTTCAGGATGACGTCACTGGGGAAACGGCCTCTGTCAGAGGAGGCCCTGTCTGTGGAGGCGTCCCACTCACCATCACATCAGCTGAAGACCTTCTCACCTCTGCCACGTGATTTCACCTACAAAAGAAAACCCTCCCCAGACAAGCATGCACACCGGGGTGAGTCTGTTGTCGAGTCTGTAATATGTCGCCAGTGTTGTACTCGTTTACTCGCTGTTCTTCCTACACTTCATTCCTTTTCTTTCTTTTCAGATCCCAGCTGTGAGTTGTGCGGGTTCTACTTTGAGAACAGAAAAGCTCTGGCCAGCCACGCACGAGCCCACCTGAGGCAGTTTGGTGTGACTGAGTGGTGTGTAAATGGATCCCCTATCGAGACGCTCAGTGCTTGGATACGCAGCAGGCCACAGAAGGTGCTGGAGATGCACCGCAGCTACATGCAGGGGAGCCGCTCTGCCCTGAAGAAGGTGAGGCGAGGCGAGGCGAGGTGGTCACTTTTACACTTTTACACTAAAATAAGCAGGTACACCTGGGTGAACCTGATAAAAAAGGCAATTAACACCATTCCCACTGTCTGGGGTCGGTCTGCCTTTGTGTTTTTTGCCACAAACAAAACACACAATGAAGCTCGGTATCTTTTTCTTCAGTCCTCATTCAAACTCAGTGGTGAATAAATGAAATGTATAAATAAATATCAAATTAAATATTAAATATTGAGTGAATGAGTACAAATGTTCATTGCCAGAAGATGAATATGCATCTGTGTGTTGTTCCAGAAATGACAAATGCCAAAAAATGAAGCAGATAAAGAAGACATCAATGTATTCGTCCAGGTCTTGAGTTCCCACAGACAAAAAAAACCATGGGTAACCAGTTTAAAACCGGGGTTGAGCAGATCTTTTGTTCGGTGGGAATGGGGAAAAAGATAAATCAGGCGTCACTTGGAGTTATCTTTGTTCTCAGCTATTCCAGAAAAAACACACTGCATACATGAATGTTGGAGGAGTTTTTTCTTTTCAAGTAAATAACATAGAATTATATATCAGTGAAGGAACTTGTGCCCCCCCCACACACACACACACACCCAAAGCCGAGCAGCATCACAGTGAAAGATTAAAAACCCACTGTGCTACATTTCTGACACACTCGCTCTCCTCCCAGTGTCTTTGAATAGACGTCATGCTTGGAGATCTAACATTCCTCAGCTGGTGGCTCGACAGACAGACATTTTGTGCGCTGGAAAGCCTCAGACGTGTCGTCTAACAGCCTTGAGTCTTACTGTGGATCCTGTGCCTTTTACACCCAGCAAAAAGAAATCACTGTGGGGACAGATGCCAGAACAACTCGGCTATTGACTTGATAGTTGCCATAGTAACCAGGGTGCCTGGCAGCTTATGTTTCATCTTCAGATAAATTATGGCATGCCGTTGATAGAAGAGAATGTACTTTTTTTTTTTTCTCCCTGCTGAATTAGTTTCTGGTGCATTTGCGCCACCTTCATACCTTTTCCCTGAATGTGATGTGACACACATACACAATGGATCGCCTTGTAAATGTCATTGTCACAATTGAACTGAGATATTAATAGACCATTTATTGATGAGTGGATTACGATTAACCACACGATTTCTCAAGGAAAAGGGTGTGTTTTTTTTTTTTTTTTCTAAATCGTCAGATTTATCTGTGATGAAAATAACTTAGATGTACTTGGTTTTATTTTCATAAAAATCTAACTGAAACCAATCATTAATCATTAATCTATCACCATTACATTAAACTCTCAGCGTTAACATCAAAATGACACATTTAAGCCAAACAAAAGTTCCATCTTTGGTCATAAAAAAACTAGGTGAGTAGGAATTAAACGAGGACATGGCAGCTGGGGCTAGGCTTAAAAAAAAAAAAGCTTTGAGACATAAACTTCAACTAAGTGCTGTGTTTTTATGAAGCAGAATTATCTCAAATTATCCCGGTCCCGTGGACTCACTGCCCTCCATGTTTTAGATGTTTCCTTTGCTCCAGCACACCTGATTCATATATAAATGGCTCGTTATCAGGCGTCTGCAGAGCTGAATGACGAGCCGTTCATTTAAATCAGGTGTGTTGGAGCAAAGAAAAGTAATAATAAAGTAGTCGTAGTTATAGTAAGTGTGGTCATTACTGCCGATCCCATGCAATGTTCTCTGATCAAACATTTCCGTCTCTTCTCGCAGAAGGCCTCTTCTTCGTCGTCGTCGTCCTCCTCCTCCTCGCAGTGGTCTTCCTCGTTGGCCGTAAGCCTGGTGCAACCACCGAGCCGCGAAGTGAGCTACGGCTCGTCCAAGGTCATAGAGGGCGCTGGAACTGGTGCAGACCTACGGGCCGCGGCCGCCCGGTCTGCCCGCAGCAGTCCCAGTCCCTCACGTCTCGCGTGCGGCCTCCCGCTTCAAGCGCAGGTGGCACGTAGTGAGCTGAATGTCCGCCTGCCCAGAGGTACGTGACGACCCAGCATGCAGTGTGTATTTCCTGTATTTATTTATGGATACACTCACTCATGTCTTTGTTTTGTTCCATGGCGTCGGTAATGTTGCATGACTTCTAAACCAATGCAGGTTATAAGTAGTTTGTGTGTAGTTAGATGTTAAAATCTATTTCTGTGCCATTTTTTTCCACCAACCATGTTCATAAACTCTGCCTCCTGCTTAGGTTTTGAGCGGCGACCCTTGAAGCACCCGTCATGTCCAGATGGAATGGAAAGGGACAGCGGCCCTCCTAAGCCCCCCCGCACAGGCACAGTCCCTGCCCTGGTGCCCAAACCTCCCTCCTACCCACTGGTCAAACTGGTGGGCAAGTTCTACACCCTGAAGTGCCGGTGAGAGATTTTCTTCATCAGCAGGGACACGAGGAAAAACAATTTTTAGCTGTTTAACAAAAGGTTGACTTTATAAAATAGACTATATCTTTAAAATATGTTGACCGCTCACTTGTCTCGCTCCCTGTACCAAAGTCCGTAGAGAAAATCAGCGATTTTTACATCACGGCGCACAATTAAGTATGAGAGTTGAGTTTCTTGATTGGTTGTTGCCATAATCGGTAAATTCACATGTGTTATTTTGTGACTTCAGAATTTGAATTTACTTGACACAAACTTGCCAAATGAGGCGGCAGTAGACCTGTAGCTCCTGTGGACTTTGGTGCAGGAGAGTGAGCAGTAGTGCTGGGTGGTACACTGGTCCGTGATGAACACCGGTATTTATTTATTATCATTTTATGATATGATACTGCCAGAAAAGGGGAACGTTAGCACAGTAAATCACTGTTTGAGGGGGGAGCCTTTTCACCGCTGCACCGGTGCTAGTGCTAAGGGCTTAGCTGAAGGAGTAACTGTGGTAATAGAAGGTGTCGAGTGGCAAAAATTGACATGTTGGAACAGTTTCAGTTCAACAAATTTGTATTTGTACAAAAAAGAGGAGTTTTTTTGGGTTTAAGAAGTCTGACATGGACCAAACGGTGTTTTACTGCAAATGTTGTCGGACTAAAGTTATTGCTGGAGGTGTTAGCACTGATACTGTGACAGTATCTCATAAAAAAAGAAGAAAGAACTATCACTTTGAAGTTAGAGATTGTGAGTCAGCACCACAGTGTCTTAATCCCAAGCAGCAATCACCGCCTACGACCCCCTCACTGAGCAGGACATTATATTTTTTGAATAGTGAACCGTTTGGGATTTGCAGACGGCATAAATGCATATTCTTATATAACTGGGCTACAAACGTTTTTATACCGTTGGAACAGAATTGACCAAAATCTGATTGTGTTGTGTTATTTCTTTGTGTGAAAACTTTACTGGAGGTGTCACAGTTCATTTACAGCACAGTCATGCGTACTTGTCATTAGCGTAACTCCTAGACCGTTTGTGAGATCTAGAAAATTCAAAAACTATGGACTGGCGGCGACGACGGTGTGACACCACATGACCCTCATGTAGGGGATAAAGAGGTAGAAGACGGATGGATGGACACCAGAAAGCGGAGAAATAAAGTTTTGTGCCCATATACTTGTCATCACGGTAGCCCTCAGGACTTCCACAGGAACGGCGAGATTCTCTGTACCGTAATTCCTTGAATAACTGGCAGATCTCTAAAGTGAAAGAAGCATAATTCATAATTCTGTTTATCAAGACGGTCATAAGAGTTGTTAACTGTGTTCTTCTGTCCGCGTCAGGTTCTGCGAGGTTGAGTTTCACGGTCCAATGTCGGTGCAGGAGGACTGGATCAGACACCTCCAGCAGCACATCCTCAAGATGAACTACAACAAGCCTGCTCCACCCAAAGCAGATCCCACTGAACTCCCTGCCCCGAGGGATGACCCGACCTCAATCCAGGCCTCTGCACCAGCCTCCACCTCTACCTCCAGTACCGCCACCACCACACTTGCCCTCACCTCCACCCCAACTCGCACCACAGCACCTAACAGCCGCTCCCCTACACCTGTAGCCGAGTGTGCTCGCACCACCACTGCCACAGAGATCGTGAAGGTCTCAGAGGAGCAGGCCACCCTAACTGCGACTCCTGTTCCCCTCCCTGCACAGGTGGTGTAAGCTCGGACTCATCGCTCACTGTCGTTGTAGCCTCTTCTTGTTTTTTTCTCCTGCCTTTACACTTTCTTTTTGTCCATCTGTTTCTTTCCTTGGCCTTTTTTTAACAAAGTGTGGTTGTGGAGGAATGTTGCCCCTACAAAGAGCCCTCTGCTCCCCAAGCACTTTTTTGAAGCAGCTTTCTAGCCTGGTAGTCAGTCCCGTCACCATGGGAACAAAGCTCTCCTGGCTTATCTGCACACTGGGAATTGTGTGAACTGTCCAAGGTTATAAGAAAGGCTGAACTAATGTTTTTTTGTTTCTTGTTTATACTGAATGTCAGTGCGATGATTTGGACTGTGGCTCTCCTTTCATTCCCTGGGCAGTTTTTCGGGTGGGGGGGTTTAATCAAACGTCATTCCCTTGTCCCCCCCCCACTCCTCATTCCCACCTCTGGACTGAGATTGAATGACATTTATGATCATGTTAAACAAAGAAGGCACTTTTACCATTGACGTTGACACTCAGCACTTAATGTAACGCCCATTTAAATGGGTGAAATTTGACTTATTCTAATTGGTTAAAGGAGCAAGAAGTGGAAGCACACACCCCCAAAAAAGGGAAGATTCCTTGTGTAATGTAATACTTTACCCCCCCAAAAAAAAATATACAGTACATTTTGCTTGAATGTAGCTAAAAGCACCTATTAAAACCTTATATGCACACATTGAATCACAATCAAACGTACGCCCCCATGTTACAATACCATTGACGTTTTTTGCCTTTTATGACGTTGCTACTCCACAGTTTGCTGTTTTCAGCAGATAGGGCTGCTGTTGTGTCACTGACACAGTTGCTTTTTTTTTTTTTTTTAAATATTTGTGATATATATATATATATATATAAGAAGCGGGGCCATGGAAAATGTTCAGCGTCACAACATTTGAAGTCTCTCCATTCACAGTGTTGCCATTTTCTTCCTGCCATTGTTCAGTGTCACCCCGATCGTTATTTATTTATTGTTATTATGCATCCGAATGTGGGTAAGTTTGGTCCTTTTTTCTTTTTTGAAGCTAAAGTAGATCTTTGGAATGTTTTGAAAAATAGATCAGCGTTGCACTTTTGCTCTAGTGCGCGAGCCGAGTGTTTGTCTTAGGCTGTATGTTTGTGTACATGCATAGCAGATGTGTTTTTTTTGTTTCTCGTTTTGAAAGAGAACGACAGACAGAAGTGAAACCGCTTGATAGGAGGACGCCTCCATGGTTCAAAGTGAACCAGAATGTCGGAGGCCGTCGGTATGTAGTCTGGGTCGGGACTTTAATGCATCCATCATCGTGTTAGGATGTGCCAAAGAGTCTGTTTACTTCCTTGTCTTGCCTCTGTAACAGCTGTTTACAGTGGACCTGATGGTGGAGGAAACTCTGCACAGCTCCACACTGAACAATGGACTGAACCAGTGGTGACCTGCATCAGCTACATGCACTGCGGTCCAGTTTGAAAGACTCGGGCTACTGCAGCAGCTTCATGGGACTCATGTTGTTACCATAGGGTTAGATTATTCCAATTCGATAAGAACACCAACGCGATCCTCTGGAGAAAGGCCAGAAACGCCGCCGTGTTTCTTTCTACGACGCTTCAGAGTGTGTTCATATCAACGTAGAGCTGAAGCAATAACTCAAGGGTCCACTTAGGCTGCTGGCGTTTTTGAAGTTTGTTCCAGTGTTTGCAACATGACTGTTCAATCCAGATGATACCCCAACCCTTTTATGGAGTATAGATGCATACTATATAACTACATGTACTTAAGAAGCTGTTGATGCTACTAGAGCTATCCGCAGTTCTGATAGCAAGGTAGTTTTAAAAGAAAAGAAAAAAAAAATTTAAGTGATCCTAATTCCTCTGGTGTGATTATTTGATTTCAACATTTGATCTATGTATTTTTATTGCTCTGTGCATTTCTGTATTTGCAGTCCTGCAAGGTGAATCTTAGAGTATTTTTTATTTTTATCCGTTAGTCTCTCCGAGCTGAAACTTTGGTGCTGGCGAGGATGTTGCAGGTCAGAGAGGGCGAGTGACTGAACATTAGGGAAACCTTGTCAACGCGATGGTCACGTCCTGGTATCAAAGGACTCTAATAAGCAGACTTTAAAGGGGACGACTTTGCACTTTGAGTTTATCTCTCGCTCTCTCTTTCGCTCAGTAACTCATGCTGTGACCTCTCACAGGTCTGTGGCTGCGTTACAGTGTGAGACGGGACTAAAGAGGTGCAGGTGCATCAGAGTTCCCTTTTTAAGATTACCTGAAAAAGCCTAGGCCAGTGTAACTGGCTGCTCAGTGTGTGTGTGTGTGTGCGTGCGTGTGTGTGTGTGTGTGTGTAAAAGATGATGACATGACAGCGATGATAAAGAAAAAGATGCAGTTGAGGAAAGAACTGTACTGTACACAAAGGGGTAAGTTTTAAGTGAATCAACTCCAGAACAAACAAACAATAAATGTGATTTCAATTTCACACACTGCATCACATTCTTTTTAATGTCTGACATTCATCCAGTTATTGTTTCTCCACCAGGGGGAGATGCAGCTTCATCTTTTATGGTCGGAATGGAAGTAAATCATTGACCAAAATGTGGAAATTGTCTCTGGTAACACACACAGCACAGCTCACAGGGGGGATCACTTCATTCACCTCTGCTGCAAGAGTGGCATCCTGATATTTATTGGCTATTTATTTGCAGTTTATCAAAAATACTTCTTATATCACATGTCATAGAGAATAAAACCTGGTATTTTACACCAGATGCATACATGTGTGTGTGGGTATATATATGTATGTGTGTATATATATATATATACACACAACATTTTCCTCCCTATTGAAGGTGCAATAATCAACATTTTCATATAAACAATAGATCATGTCACTTAATGTGATGTGTAAAGGGGTCACACAATGAATCCACAGTTTCCTTCTTCCCTGCACAACATTTTAGCATCTTTAGCTCGTTGTTTTGATGAATTACTGCATTTTATGTTATTTTGAGCCACAGCAAGCAACAGTTTCTTTAATCAAAATGCATGAAATGCCATCTGGGCATCGCCTGTGCAGCAGCAAACGGCTACTCAACATATCGGGGCCTTGAGCAGTGTAACAGTCAAAGGTTTGCCTCAGGGGTGAAAGGAGCTAAAAAAGAGAGTAAATATTGAAGATTCCGTCGTTAACATGACTCCATAAATCTACTCGACGAGAGCTGAATGTGTAAACAGTTTATAACCACGTCGTTTGCTATGAATCTTGCTGTATTAACGACTGCTGGACTACTACCAAAATTCAGTGTTTTTCCCCCATTCTGAAAAATAATATCTTTGAGTTACTGTCAGTCACTTTTGCCAGACATTAGTATCTACTAATATTTCTCACCCGGTCACATAAGTGTCAGTGTGTTACACGCTGCACACTCTCACGACACGTTTGAAAACTAGAGCAAACGTTCTGGAGAAAGAAAAGCCTCCACCAAGGCCGCTCGCCTTCCTTCCAACAGTGATGTTACACATTCCTGTCTCGCAGGATTAACAATTGTTTTGTTTGTTTGATTGCTTCAAATCCTGAACCGGGATCCATGTTTACATCATCGTGACAATCGAATCATTTCTTCCTTGGACCCATAACTTACAAAGATTTCATCCAAACCAATCCTTTACTCTTTGATTTACGCTGCTCTCAGAGAGACACAGAGAGAGAGACAGAGAGAGAGAGACAGAGAGAGAGACACATGCAGCCAAAAGCATAACCTCCTTTGTGAAAATCTAAAATGCAGAGCGGTCCGCTGCAGCGTGTCGCTGTCACGCAGGAAGCCAACTGTATGCTTTATCACCAGCAGCACTTTCAAATAAATAAAGAAACCATATGTTCGTATAAAAAATATTAACGATTGCTGCTCTCAGTGCAGATTTAATGAGGCGGAACAATCATCCTCAAGCTCAGCAGGGGTCACAATGAACCTGACAATCGGGCTTTAATTACAACTGTAGCTACGTATTTATGACACCAGCTCCCTCCAAGATCGATTCTTATTGACCTGCAGACTTTAGAGGTGACGACGTCAGCTGAAAGTGGAAATGAGAGCAATAATTCCAATCAACCGAGTTAATGAGTTTGTCAAACACGAGTGTGCAGCTTTCACATCTGTGTCAGTGCACAGACGGTGTTTTTGTTGTTAGTGTGCTGTTAATGTATCCATGCAGTTTACTTCTGTCAGAACACTGTATGTTTGAAGCAGGTTTAAAGCCTTTGAAAGGGATTCCTGTGAAGTGTCCTTTGTTTAACTTGGACGTGCGGCTCCATCCACGCTGACATCTGTGTGAATCGCCGTCTTTTATTTCCCCTCCGTTCGTCCTCTGATGGGAAACTCTGAAGAATGACATCATGGGGAAATGAGGAGTGACTCAGAGGGACCTGAACCACAGATACGAGTTCATTTCTGCCGCATCCAAGCACAACAAACCACTGCTGAGTACCTGAGCAAACATCTGTCTCTTCATGTCATGTCTACAGTGTGTCATTGCAATTACTTCATTTTATACTCAACGTCTTTTTCTCTTTGCTGTAGGAGCAAATAGTCCATCACTCGTTCTCTGCAGCTTGGAAGCAGGCCCTGCTGACACTTGGTGGGTACATCCTGGAAGGTTGGAAGGTCACCAACCCAACACAGAATTTCTCTTCTGATGAAAGACACTGGTGTGATTTGCTCCTTTGGAAATATTTAATGCCCAAATGAAACGGGGAGGTGACTCAGTGTAATTAGTTGTTTAATTTGGAGTTAAACAGAAACAGAAAGGCCGAGCTGCGTGCCGGGGCGGCTGCAGATGTTGCGCTCCCACCGGCTGCCAACACACAAACACCTTGAGCACACAAATATCATGGAGCTCCACTTTGGATCCAAACAATAGAAACGACTCCCATCTTTAACCAATAACACCCAGATTGCATCAGTCATTTTTATTCTTTATGGCGAGTTACATAAATGACTGCGAGGCCAACAAGTTGACGTAGGATTGTGTGTTGTAATGTGTCAGATCTGTAATGTAACGTGAAGACACGTTAAATCAATGTTTTTGAGGTTGCTTTGCAGCATAGGCAGGTGCTGCTAAAGCTCTAGCTTGTGTGCTGAAACAATTACTCGGTTATTTGATTATTAATCGATGACTAAACTATCGATTAATCGGTTTGAAGCTTTTTTCATGATTAAAACAAGATTCCTGATTGTTTCAGCTTCTTAAATGTGATTATTTTCTTCATATAACAAGGAAATCATTAAAAAATGAATCATTTTGGTTTGTGGACAAAAACAAGACATTCGAGAACATCATTTCCAGGTTTGACAAACACTGATCAACGTTTTATGGACCAAACGATTACTTAATTAATCGGGAAAATAGTCCTCAGATTAATCGATGATGAAAATAATCGTTAGTTGCAGCTCTAGTCTCGGTGTAACTTTTCCAACAAAGGACGACGGTAGCTCAGTGGAAGAGCGAGTCGTCTCTAAACTTGAAGTTTGCAGGTGTGATTCCCGTGTGAGTGAATGGGAAAACTGTAATGTACGGCAGCTTTGAGGGGTCAAACACTTTATAAATACAGATCCTTTACCATTTAATAAATGGCTGTGTGTGCATATCCACACACACACCCTCCTTCTATGAATGACCCTGTGATTGGTCAGTTTCTCTCATCATGGGCTACATCCATCTTCTTTTGCTTTATCCTCCACATGAGGGTCGTGGGGGGCGCTGGTGCCAATCCCAGCTGACATAGGGCGAGAGGTGGGGGGTTAACATTGTACAATTTTGAGCTGTCCCAGATGACAACATGAAATAATCCTGTCATGGACGTTCAAAGACAGTCATTATCATGATCTTATGACCACAGAGTTCCAGATAATGTCAGGACTTTAATTTTTACAGTGCGTGTGTGCACTCACTGCTTCAACTGCAGGTTTTATCTATCTACTCTAATAAGGAGAAAAGAAAGTAATCCATGTGGGAGGCTTCGCCGCAACAGTTCACATACATCATACTTAACGTCGTACCCAAGTTTATTAAATCTATGTCGCAAACCATGTGCGATCTGTAAAAAAATCCTCCTAAAACTGCTGAAATCTGTCTGTAGGAGGCACGAGCGCTGTAAACAAATCCCAGAGGAGCTGCACAAGTGTCGTTTGAGATTTATTTCACGCTGACAGGTTATTATGGCCTCATTGATCAATACATGCAAATAAATCCTGGTTCTGGTCCAGGGCTGTGGCCACATTTACATTTTGCATCTACATGAAAGGGGAGGAAAAGATGCTTGAGGTCTTATCAGAAGACACTCGGCTGGCAGAACCACATGTTGGGGATCTTTTGATGAACAACAGCTTCCTGATTAACGTGATGTTCATCAAAGTGTGACAGAATAACTCGCTGCAGCTGTTTGCACAAAATCATCACTCTCTTATCACGTAACCAGCAGGCGGCACAGATTATCGGCACACTCTCACCACGGCGGTTAATGCACAATGTCACTGGGTCTAAACCTAACTGAACACCTACGAGGTGTCCTGGGCCAACATTTCAGAGCGCGGCTCTCCATCACCATCATGGAAACACCAAACAAGGGAATATATTGTATAATTTATTTAAAAAAGAAATGTCGTCCGTTCCTCCAGAAGAGGTCATGTACTTGCGGAATCAACGTTAAGGCACATTAATGCGGATCTGGCAGTTCCTGATGGCCCAGCGTCTTACTAGGACACTTGGTTTTTCCTTTAATTTGTCTCTATACAGTGGTTCACATTGTTCAGTCGCTGCACTCTCATCTGTTGCTTGTTATGTTTTTACAGGGAGTAATAAGCAACGCTCCGCTGCCAAAATAAACTGCACTTTCCACTTTCTTGGAATCAATTTGTCTTTCTTACGGTTCTCCTCTTTTCTCTTTCTCTAGGACGTGTTCGCCCACTGTTCCAGCACTAAATCTGATTGTCACAGGCTTCAGCAGGGACAACAGCAACCACAGCGGAGGATCAACCTCAGTGTGACAGCGCTGATCCACTGAGAGCAACATGTACGTTTGAACAAATTCCATCAATCCCCTTTAAACCAGGCCAGAGCATAGTTTCTTTTTTGTTGAACATGTCACATAGGGATTATAAGATTCCGTCCATGTTTGTGCATTGTCTTCTTACATTAATGCAATAATGTGCTGCTCATTTTGACTTTGAAATAAACTCAAAAAACAATTTGCTCACATATAACTACGCGGAGAGGTTCTCAAGCGCGCGCTCTGTGCTCTGTGCTCTCTGTCAGCCACTGCTGTGATTGGCCAGTCCTCATGAAGCCTCTCAGCCAAGTTTTGCAACATGTTGGAGTCATGTCTGTGAGGTTGTTACCAAACAAACCAAAAAAAAAAAGGAAAAGTGACATGTCGCACCAAACTGCTGCAAGACACATGCAATTTAACTGTGTCACTGTAAGATCAGGAACAGCCGCACTGATGTGTGCTCGCTGCTCACTCTAAAGCGTCACACGACTGAATGTGTGAGCTAATACTAGTGAAACTGTTTACTAGTGAGGAGGCCTGTTTGTGAAGAGGCGTAGTTCAAAAAAAGAAAAGAAAGAAAGTGTGGCAGGCGAGCTAAAGGAACTAAAAATGGGAATCAAAAATGTCAAATTTGAATTGCTGTGTGACTTGCAGAGCATGTTTTACACCACATTGTAACGTGTCCATGCTGAATTACACTGCTGCACATTCATGGACTACAAAACTTCTAAAAGGTTACATTGATTACTTTATAGCCACCAGGTGGTGTTTGAATGGAAGTCAATGGGAAAATGAGCTTAGTTTTTACTTGATGTATAACATCAGTAAACATTCTCCTGAGGAGTTAACGGTCTTAATCCTAAATTTTTAGGTCTTTAATAGAACATCCATCCATCTTCTACCGCTTTATCCTCCACATCCAGGCTGACATAGGGTGATAGGCGGGTGCACCATCGCCAGTCCATCCCAGGGACACATAGAGACTCTCCACTCTCACACTCACACCTACAGTCAACTTAGAGTGTCCAATTTGCCTAAACCAACGCACACACTCCATGCAGAAAGGCCCTTGTTCCGCGAACCCGGGTCTTCTTGCTGCAAAGGCAAGCGTGCAAACCACTACACCCACTGTGTGGCCCAGAACATGATGTCAATTTTGTAAATGATAATTATTAGAGGAATATAGACGATAAAGCACGGCACATATGAGTGGACACATTGTAACGCCTCTGAAATGTCCTCATGGTGCTGGACAAACCCTTAGTACTTTCAATTTTGATATGATTATACAATTCGTGTACATATGATGTACAGTAATGGTCTAAAATAAACCTTGAGATAAAAAAGATTGTGAATCTCCATTGCTTTTATTTTACATACATTCTGTGGATGTGAGAGCGACAGTAAATCCCAGCTAGAAATCCCATCGTGGTTGTTTGGATGCAGTCAGTGACTCACAGCGAGCGGATTAAGTGTTGAGACGGAAGGATCCAAATATTTTATTCAGTTAATCTGTACGTAACTACGTTGTGACCCTTCTGAGGCTCATGTGTCTTGATTCCTCCACATTTTCTGCTTGACATTTGTTTTGAATCTTGGGAGAAGCTAATTCAGAGGGGAAGTGAGAGCAAAAACAGGAAAAGTTCATATCTTTGTTTGGTGATTAGATCTGCGGACCCCTGAGGTGCCACATGAATGTCCCAAGTGGGCCTATTGTAAGTCTACAAATTTGCTCACAAAAATCCCAAGATAAGCGGAATGCACACAGGTTAAGTTAAGCCAAAGGCAGGAAACTTCATTATTTGGGACAGTATGGTAAAAGGTTCAAAGTAAACACACTGGAAATAGCAGAACAATACTTCACTGATCCGACAAACACAATTGAGTAACGAGCTCCCAGCGCTTTCCTCTTTCTCTGCAGAATGTCGAGGACATAAATCTGCATTTGTTTAATAAGTTGTGTCTCTCGAGATGAAAATCCATCAGTCTGACCTGTCAGCTGAATCCCCCTCTTCAAAGTTATGAGGGGCCTGTTGACACATGTCTGTACAGGGTGGGGGCTGAAGAAGAGGACTGATACAGAGCACATCAGACCACCCTCAACACAAACACACAGAGATACACACACATGTTTGCGCTTCATTCATAGTGAAGACACTCAAAGACATAATGTACTCCCTAGCCCCTGACCCTAACCTTAAACATGACAACTAAGTTCCTAACCCTAACTCTAACCTAAACCCAATTAAAACCCTAAAACCAAGTCTTAACTGGGGATGAGCCGGTCTGTATCGGTATCAGTCCAATATTGGTAAAAATCACTATTTCCTTTATTTATGTGACACAGTTGGATCATTGTGTCTTTCTTGAGCACAAACGTGTTGTTAACAGCTTCATCGTTTCTTATACTCACTAAAAGTCCTTCTAAGCGTTGACAGTATGTGAAGACTTACCTAAATGTCCTCACTCCCTATGGTTTATACATTTTAGTTTCCTCACAAAGATACTTCAGAGGACATTGCATTGACGTACATTAATTTCCTGGAGACTTAACCTTAACCATAACCATAATTGCTACTGGCCTAATCCTAATCCTAACCCTATAACCCTAACCCCAAAACCAGGTTTTAATCCTCAAAAAGCCCTTTAAAGTTATGTGGACCAACCAAAATGTCCTCACGAAGATAGGTTTCACACACACACACACACATAGACGTATAGTAATGCATTCCTTAACTTTAACCATCACAACTAAATGACTGAACTCTAATCCTGAAACGTAACTATAATCTAAACCATTTCTAACCCTAAAACCCTTAAAAGGCCTGTTAAAGTGGTATGGACCAGACACAATGTCCTCACAAAGATAGGTTTAAATCTACATGTATCCTCACAGCCTAGTATAGACACACACACACACACACACACATTTGCCTCCATTAACTTGATCTCAACACTAAACAGACAGCGCTTGTTGTCTCGTATTGAGTAGACACAGCTCTTTGGACGGCAATGATATTCTGTCCTTTTAGTACAGACTGAAATCTATTAAAAATTTGGGGTGAATTAAAAGCCAAATGTTACGGGTGCATGCCACATGGGTGAAGGCCATGTCTGGAACAGCAAGCCCCTGTTTTTTTTTTCCAATTTCTGGCCGGCCAGATCATTTACCGCATGTCATTCTGCCGCTCTCGTCCCGTTTCCTGTTTTTATCAGATAAAAGCAAAAGGTCAAAAGCTATACTTAAAGCTGCAGTGTGTAGATTCTGTTGTTGTTAATGATGTTGTTATTATGCCTCAGTTTGGTCCACATGAACAGAAACATTGTAATATTATTTGAATACTACGTTGACTTGACTGAGGGAGTTTGTGTGTATACAGCAGCAGTGCAGGGTCAGGTGGGGGCAAGAAGTGTTTACCCCTAAATACTGCTGAACTTCTTTGTGTTTTCACTCGTACTCCAACCTGTTTGCAGTTCCCTTGTTTTACTAGCGCAATGTTGCTGTTTCCTCCGTCTGTTTTGACATAAAACAAATCACTTCCTCTGAGGTAGTGACACTGGCACAGTCTTTAAAGGGATACTTGAAGTATTAAAAAAGTATCCCTTATTTAATATATATTCTATATGGATACAGACCATTATACCAACTCTTCTTCCTCTGATTTTATTTGGTAGTAACGAGTGACAAAGATAGTTAGAGGAAATGTAGTGGAGTAAAAGTACACAGTTTCTAAATAACAAAGTACAGTAATGAAGTGTTTGTACTTTGTTACATTACGACACTGCATTAACATTTGTTAACATTTCAAAGTTGCGAACGACAATTTGAAAAAATGAAATGTAGGAAAAAAGAATGAAGGAGATTTTCAGTATACATTATAGACGTAAATTAAGTTTTGGAACCTTTATTAACATTAATGTGGTTTTTCACAAAAAGTGTGTTCATAAATACTGTATATACATTTTACTGATAAAAAAATAATAATTACAATAATAATTCATTTAATTTAAAGGCCCCTTTCAGAGAACTCAAGGTCACCTTACAATACATGATTAAGGAGCAGAAAAATACAATAAAAATAAATAAAATACAGGCAGTAAAAATACAATATTCAAAGTTTTAAAAAACTTCTTAAAACATTGCATTACCAGTGACATAGAGAAGGTGGTGCTGTGTTTTGATTCTGTGACTGTATTTTTTTATTTTTTATTTAATCTTGTGGACATTTGCTCACCACATGTATGGTAGCTACTACGTGAGACTACACAGAAGACAATGTGAGCTTGAAAAAAACCTTCTAGTCTTTCTCAGTGATTCCATCTCTCTGTGTGCTTTCCTGGGACTCAGTTCAAACGAAACTCACCCAAACTAGATGGAATTTATTATTAGATTCTTTTTAATAAACATTTCCCACGCAACATTTTTAAAAGGCTACTTCCTACCAGACATTTTACGGCCACACAGTCCCACAGGTTGTGCTCATGTGTAGGAATGTGAGATGTGATGTACAGGGTATTTTCAGATTAAAGTATACACATAAGATTTGTTTGTATGGCAGCACAATCAATCAGATCAATGGGTTCAATTCTTAGTGAAAATGTTTTCCAACTGTGTAAGACTCAAAATCTGACTATTGGTGAAGCTATGTAGTAAAATATTACTCATTTATATTATTCTTTTTAATCATCGTGGTGTTATTTAACAATGTCAGTCTGATGGTTCATAATGGTTTCATGATGGTTTCAGCATGAGCTCATTGATGTTTGCGGTTCAGGTTTTTGCTCTGCCGTGCATTTAAGCCAAGCACACATAAGCTATTAATTATCCACCTGTAACGAGTGTTTTCTTCAATTTATAGACCCTCAACCACACGTTCATATTTCTCTACACTTAGCTGTGGTTTGTGCAAACACTGATTTATATTTTAATATCACTTATCTCCCCCAGTGCCCACATCTCATCTGCTTTTATTGTGAAATACACATTTTATGACATTCAGCAGGTTAACCATGTGTAATGTACAACTTCACAGAGCCACTTGTAGTATTTCTTGTTCTTATATTTTTACTATTAAAGGGCCAGTGGTGTAAAAATGTGTTTTTTGCTTCTTTCTGTCATGGCTCATGTGTCCTGTTTTATTTTGAAACTTATACCGTCCTCTCGTTTGAGATCGCTTCACTTCCTGCCCCTGTGTGTTTTCCCTCCAGCCTTGATTGCCTGCCCCGCCCTCATTAGATTCACCTGTGTCTCGTTGTCTCCGTCCAACTCATGTGTAGAAGCTGTGTTCCCAGTGGAACGGTTCGGTACAGTATGTGTTTTTTTTTTGCTTTTTTATTTGGAACAGTACCAATCTAATCCAACTTTATTTATAAAGCACTTTAAAAACAAGAACTGCTGAAACAAAGTGCTGTACAGTGAAGATAAATAAAACACAAAATATAAAAACTTTAGACCTAATGGAAAATAAAACAAGAAAATACTGTAGAAAGTATAAAATCAACACAAATAAAACTATAAAAAAGATAAAAAACGTTTAGATTCAGGTATCTGTAGGAGCAGCTGATCAGCTCTGATTGTGTTACCAAAATAACCATTTCATTTTTCAGTACCCTTCCTTTGAAGTACCAGAGTAATGGTACAGGTGGAGCTATAGACCCACGACAGTCAGCTGATTGGGTGACAGTAAAGTGCCACTCCCTCGCAAACTGTGTTTCTTTAACTCCCGCAGTCTCTTCGTACTCTTCATACAAAGCTTGACGTCTTGTTGCCACAAACCGAGCTGCTGGGCGTCCTCCGTTGTTGTCTGTCGTGTCACATTCGATGTCGTCGTTCGTTGTCGGCGCACCGGTACAACGCCACGCTACGTATCTCGCTGACGCGGCCGCCGAGCACAAGAAAAGTACTGTTCGCAGTGGAAATGCAAGCCTGAACCCGGGCTTTACCGTTCTAAACCGACCCGTACGGCATCAGACTGATGGAAAACACGGCTCCACAGACCGAGCACTCTTCCGTGCATCAGGGAACTAACTACTCCGGCCTTGGCATACCAGAAAGTATGTGAAAACTCTTTCAGGACTTTGTCCACTCTCGCACTGACCGTGTGATGTTTTTCTTCATTTGCATAGTGAGCTTCCACTTCACGACATGAAATGCACGTCTGTTCAAACTGCTGTAAAAACACATCAGGCAAGGCCCGTGCCTGAAGAACATATAAAAGACTTATTGTAAGGCTACGAGGACTAAACTGTTTTTATTTTCACGTGATTATTCACAGGAAATCTATTCAATATCTGCCACTAAACACTAACTAAAAGATACACACTTGACCTTTTAAATAGATGTGAAACACATGGTCTCAACAGTGTGACATTTTCATAAATGATGCTTTAATTCATTCTTGATGCCGCTTAATGACTGTGTCGTTTAGACGCTCACGTCAGTAGCCAGATAGCTTAGGGAAAGAGCTTTTCTGGCTCTGTCCAAAGAGAATAAACTAAATCATATACCACCACCTACAGATTACTTATGGTTTATGAAGTCATAAGCAAGTCAAATGAGCAAGACAATGTTACAACGGTGAGTCAAGATCTTCAGCACCATCCTGTCTGACATTTAATCAAGTTATTTTAAATAAACTCCATTCAGGAAGAAGCAGAACCCTCTTGGGCTATTCTTAGCCTTTCTTCCCAGATCTGTCACCTTTTCATTTTACACACTCGGAGGATAGAGAGAGAGCGACGCAGAGAGACTCTGCAGCAGAAAATGCTTTAAAGTCTGGCACCAGGAGCATCCTTTTGGAAAGCTCCAAGGTACCATTCATCATGTGGAGCTATGTGAGAGAGCTGCCCAGCAAACATTAAGATGTTACTTTACATTCTCTTTCATCTGAGGAGTGATGGCTCGGCACACGCTGCAGGCACAAAACATTTGCTCTCATTTGACTTGACCCCCATTTATCACCCTTTTTTTTATTTTATTTTAAAACTAAACAAAAATGTGGGTCTTCCTCGTCCGTATTCATAACCAGGCTTATCTACAAATATCATACAGTGTCCTCTTTGTTGATGTATGTGTTTGAGCGCCCCTGACGGTGTGGGCATTGTTTATCCTGGCACCACACTGCGTCTGCGACAGCCGCTGAAAATCCCGGTTTGTTCGCAGAGAAGCACTTCACTGTGAAATGTTGGTGATTCGCATCCCCCGAGGGAGTCGCAGTGTTTATAGAGGACATTTCTGTGTCCTAAACAGACTCGAATGACAAAACAACATCCTAAATTTATACCCACAGCTTCCTCACTTTGCCCTGATTGCACTTTCTTCTGTGGTCAGGGTGCAGGTGCCTTGATAGTTTTGTAAAATGATTTATTTCCTTTTAAACGTCTTTTTAGTGCATGTTCCCAGGAGATGAATGGACCAAATTACTGTCAAAACAGTTTTTGGTGAACGTCCAATGAGTTTCTGAGTGTAAACAAGTGTACAGTAGGGCTTTTAGCCAGAAGAGGCTGGAATACATTACTAATATTAGGGACCAATGAGTTCATTTTTTAAAATACACATGGAACAAGTTCTCACAAATCTGGAAGCATAACAGTGTCTAAATGTGGGTCAATCCTTTTTGTGCTTAAACCTAAAAACATTCATAAACAACTTGTGTTTATAAACACAATAATGAGCTGATTGATGAGAATAATTTGTTGAGTCTTCGGTGCTTGGACACAAAGGGGGAGAAATCCAAGCTGAGGACGTTTGCTTGTGAAGCAGTGATGAGGAGAATCCATTCTAGTCCAGAGGATGGTGATGGTTGGTGACAGGATGAGACGGATGAAGGATGATGGAGGTGGAGAGTGCACATGACGGCGAGAACTGAGGCAAAGAGACGCCATATTTGAAAAAAGACGCCCACAAAATGATTGGCTAATGAGTGAGGAACATCGCAGTGCTGCTGAGGAAGATGAGACCAGCTGATGAACAAGTGTGTGTACATGAGAGGATTAAAGTATTCTTCCTCACTGAACTTTCACTAGAGCTTACTTTCGTGACAAAGAACAATTACCATTATTTCTAAGAGCCATGGAAGTAGCAGTTAGCCACTAGGGGGCTACTACTTCACTGGTTAATGGAAGTCTATGGTCTGAATATTCTTACTTTCAGCTCTTCTGCAATAGAACATGATGCTCACCGTCCAATAAACGCCTGATTGAAAGTGACATCTGTGAACCTGCGGTTTAAATAACTGACATGGTGACTTGTTTTGAAGTCTTGGTCCATTTGTTATACACAAAAAGAAAAAGAGTAATTAAAAAATGTGACAATAAATAGCTGTAACAGCAGGATCAGGGATTAAATTCACATTTAAAAACATGTGTTTCTAAGACAGTTTGAGGGGCCGTCCACACGGAAATGGCTTTAGGTGAATATGCAGATTTTCTTCCACACGGAGACGCAGCTTTGGGACCTGAAAATCTCAGAACACGTCTTGTCTTTAGAGATTTCACACATGGGGGTAAAAAAAAAAGTGTTCAATCATAAAATAAAGAGAGGAGAAATGTGACCACTGTGGGAGGATTTTGTAGGTGTTTGTGGACGGTGCGAAGAAGACGCTGTCCCCTCCAGGTACTTGGGGGCGAAGAGGTTAGTGTCTTTGTGCCAAAAATGATATTTGTTCACAGTAAATGCATAAAAACCTCTCCTCATTGAAGTGAATTGAATGCAGAGCATCAACCTTCACTTGCATATTCAAAGGTCTTGGTGTTTTTTGCACACTTTTGTTCCCTTTCACCAGCCTGGGTCACCAGGGTGCAACATGGATACAGAATGGCTTAAAGAGAGAGAGAGAGAGAGAAAAAAAGCCAGTAATGATGTGACCTAAATGGTTTTCCACACTATATTTACTTTCCATAACTTTCTTTGACAGTTTCCAGTCTCATGGAATGTAAATTCAACTGCCACGCCGTCACATCAAGATGAGAAGCGACATGAAAAAAAGAGTTTTTAATTTGCCTTTTAATTAAGTTCAGTGGGTCTTTGCCAGACTACTGAGGTAATGTTGACTCACCGCAGCCTAGAAAGATCGAAAGCCTCTGATCCCCCACACCAGCAAACACATTAGCATCTCACCACCTGCTTTCTAATGCTTAATGTCACTTGTTCCACAGAGTCCATTAAGCGACGCGTGGCTTTCTCGTAACTCTGACTCACCATGTGGCCCCTGTCCTCACTGAGGTTAAGCTCCAGACTTCACATGAGCACTGGGAGTTTGAACGCTGCTGCCTTTTGTTTTTGTTGTCGTCTGCTGAGCTGATTATTGTATGATGTCGCAGAAAAGAGTCAGACATTTAAAGGTCTAGCGTTTCGTACGCTCCGCAGTGACAGTTCTGGCGTTGCACGGCTGGCATTTGAACAACGATGCTGATTAGATTCATGTGGACGCAGTCGTTAAAGGTCAAACGTTAGTGCTTTGCTGTAGCTCTGGTTCTGTGATGATGACTAACTGTGTAATATCATCTATTCTTTTGTGTTCCTGCGCTACTTCCTGGTTTCCTCCTGCCCTAATTTGGTGTCTGCCGGGTGGGCGTGGCTTCCAGATTCACCAACACACCTGCGTGTCATCTCCAAATCAACTCCACCAGCCACAGCAGCATAATGTGTGTACGCCGGCTTTTCCTCAAAGACTCTGCCAGATTGTTATATCTTCTAGTCCAACAATGAACACAAACTCCCTGTTTAGTCTGTGGAGATTCACTCTGAACCGGAGACTGTGCTGCTCTCCAGAAAACTCACGTGTTAAGAGCCTTCACAGCTGGGTATGTAGTCACTTAACTTAAATATTGTCATATATGCACTGTCCCTTGAGGCTAAAAGATTGTGTCTGAATGGAAAAACTCACCCATTTGACTTTATAACAAGAAGACACCATGAGTGCACAAGCACAAACTTTCTGGCAGTATAGCGACTCCATGTATTTACGGTTTATATTGCATTTGATTTGATATTTCACCATTTAGAGTGAGTTGTCTCCAATGCAGCAAACCTCTGAACTCGTACTCCTTTAGCTGGTTTTAGATATGAATTGCCTGTGTTTCTGTGTGTTCTTTAGCACCGTTGTCCTCCATGCATCAGTTTAAATTGCCAACATGTGACTGTGCAAACAGAGTGAAAGTTCATTGTTTGACCATGTCCATACAAAGAGACACTCTGACACTCTTATCTCCGAAAGACAGAGACAAACGCTGTAATATTCCTGAACATTTAATCTGTTTTTCTTCAAGACAAGAGCAGGGATCGTGATGCAGCAGAACGAGTGGGATGAAAGCTATTTCTCTGTCACTTAAAAATGATGCTTGCAGCTCTGTGAGCAGATGTATTGATCTGTTTGGACGCTCTCGGAAGTTTAGGTGCATTAAGGAAAAGGAGGAACCACAGACACATTCTGGAATTACACTGAAATGTTTATTGAGACGACTGAAAGCCGTGAGGAAGTGAAGAGATCACAGTTTTTTTTTTATGAACTGTTTGTAGTGAAATGAGTGATACTGTTCCATCTATAATTATAAGGAACATACAGTATGTCTGTTTGACTGTTCACCACTTAACTGTTCAACCGTTCTTGACAGATGTCAAACAAACAAGGTGACACTAAGAGCACCAGTGTGTGCAGTGCTGACTTAGACTTTTGGACAAGAAATGCAAGAGAACAGGTAACTGCACTAATAACTATAATAACACAAATGCACAAATGTTTACATGTAAATATATCATTTGTATATCAACATCCTGGAGTACAAAAGTTTAGAATTGTTAATAATGAATAAACATGATCTTACTAAAAGGCAGTTTAGTCAAGGTTTTTTGAAAAAAAACATACATTTGAGGTTAGAAATAGATCTAAAAGATTTAATTAGATTGTTATGTGTCATTTCAAGAAAAAGATCTCTATTAAATACAAATACTGTCTGAAATACCCACATATACATACAATATATATCATAATACACTTGACAAAAGTCTCGGGCTACCCTGGTTTTGTTGTTTTGCAGTATTAAAACATCCATATACAATAACGTCTCGATTTGTTTATGAGAATACGATGAGTAAATGCAGGCAATATGTATGCAGAGATGAAATGACTGAGGAAAAACAGCTTCTACAGGCTAAAGTGTCCGTATTGAACAATAATCATGTCATTGATTATCCATTACTATTTTAATGTCAACAATATCTGCTGGGAAAATGGCAGTTTTATTCAAGACATGCTTCAGCATCACATATACATGTTGTGTGAGTTAAACTCATTGACAGCTTGCTAGTATATCAGACCAACTTTCAGTCAAATCATTCCTTCCAAAAACACACAGATTGCACAATCTGACAGACATAAAATCATAATCTCGCATCAGCAAGGCCAACAACAAAACTAGTGGTGGCCTCGGTCAGTACTGCATGTACAAAAATAGTGTAGAAACATTATTCACCTTGGTTTAATCTTATGGAAAACATACGATACAGTATGTCCAAGTCATGTCACACTAATAGCTGGCATCATTATTACGAGAGATCTGGTGATTTAGACATCACCTTCCCTCAGATGAAGTAAATCTCTGTGCTGCCAGAGCCAGAGAAGTAAAATAATAATAATAATAATCTGTCATCGCAGAGGAACTGAACTATGCCCACATCTCTGCCAGTACAGTAGGTCAAAGGTTGTAAAGGAAATCTGTAAACGGTGTGTTTACTGCGGACAATTTGGATAATTGAGCGTCCCCATGGCCGTCCTGGTGAGCTTTGAATATCTCACTTCGCCAAAGTGACGCACATGAAGCCGTTGGTCAGAGTATGAACAGTATGTTACAGCACGTCTGGTTAATTATACTAACAGTGGCAAACAAATGCAGCTTTTTCCTTCATTTCTGGGAACCTGTGAGGTGTCTAATCTGAGGTGTCTAATCTGTACTATCTGCTGCAGCATTTCACAACAAACATGTTCAGACTTCATCCTCCATTTTTAATCATCATGTCTCAAGCAAAAATGTTGAAAATATGAGTAAATACGTGTAAAAGCACCATAGATTGTTCGTGTTCATGTACATAATGTACATCTTGTGAAATACGTAAAGCATGACATCAGGGTAACAACGGGACTCCCCGTTAAAAAGATCTATAAAGTTTAATATAAAGTAGATTGCAATTATTATTAAGAATTAAAATAACAAGAACCACACTTTCCTATAGTGCATGTTTGTGTAATTGCTTGAATGTATTTAAAAAAAAAAAAAAATAATAATAAAAAGCTTTTTTTATAGCTTTACAATGAACCGTTTATGGTTATTTATGGAAAAGGGCCTTGTTGTTTTAGAGAGGCTGCCGTTTGTCTACAGCAGCCTGAGCACACGTGTGATTTAAAATGGTTAGAATGTATATGGAAAGGCCACCTGCAGGCTCTCTGAGAGGAGTTTGTTTCAATCTGCAGTCTGACCTTTTAGATTTCATTCATTCATACACACCGCACCTTTTTGAATAATAATAATAAAAAAAAGCTTATTGCAGCAGGGGCAACAATAAAATAAAGATCTCTCTTGGAAACTAAAGTTAACATTGAAATTCAGAAGCTGCTCATAGTCTTATTCAGTCACAGAGGCAGGTGTTGGACAGTAGTCGGTGTTTAAGTAAAATAAAAAGTGACAGAAAATACATCCCTTTTTTACAGTTTCACAGTGGACAACATCACTTATGATTCACTGACAAACAGCCGCGAGTCAATATTATAGATTTACTTTATTAACCTCACTCCACTGCAGCTCAGTGTGTTTACCTGCCTCCAGTGTTATATGCCTTTTTCTGGCTGCCGGAGTGAGAATGCTGCCTCTGTTATACAATACACACTATTACTTTTGTGGAAGTGCAGATAGTGCAGGTAAATATGGCAGAAAAAAACACTCACTTGTACAAACTAGAATAAAAATATTGTAGAATTTACTACAATCCTCTGGTACACGACTAAATCCACAAAAGGCCATTTTATTTATCGTCTACCACAAAATAATGACAGCTATCGCATCTCTGTTTCGTTAACATCCCCCTCATTAATCATTTAATTTAGCATTTCCTGTTTTATTTTGAAGCTCACATCTTGCCTCGTTGCCCTGCCGTGTTTCCTGCCTCCTTGATGAGCTGCACCTGCCTGCTTCTCGTTAGTCTCCGCCTTGCATGTTGTGTGCACCTTCATGTTTCTGTTTTATGTTTGTTAGTGTATCTTGACCCTTATTCTGATTGCCTTGTTTTTGCTTTTTCACTTTTGGATTTCTGTGGACAGAACCTAATTAGTGCCGTCTCTGCGGTTCAGTGTGACAGGGTGACCTCACAGATAGTGATTTATCTTTGTAGCCTGTGAAGTTTGTGTCAACATAAACAGCAAAGCAAAGTACAAACATTTAAACTGATAAGAATCTTTCTCATCTCTAAAATGTCAAACATGAACTTAAAACGTGGACGTGGTGTTCCAACTAATGAACAATCTCTGTTTTTATCTGCCGTAGCCATCAGTGCCATCTATCAACGTTACCATGTTGAGAGTGAAGAGCAGTTCACAGGGATTTGTTTTCTTCACTCACATTTTAGAAAGAGATAAATAAAATCTAGCTGCTGACCTCAGATGACTTCATGTAATAAGGAGTATTGAAGAACCTTTGTAGAATTGTAGTGGAGTCAAACGTGCAAGAGTTGACTTGTAATTATAGTGTTTCAATGTATCAAGTTTTCAACAAGTGTTTTACTTTAGGCAAGGCAGCTTTATTTCTATAGTCCATTTCATACACAATGGCAACTCAATGTGATTTACATTAAAAAAAATACAGTAAGAATTGGAAACACATAAAAAAATGCAATTTGAGAAATAAAAATAAAACAATTTAGAAAGAAAGTACATAAAATATAGTAAAAGAGAGAAATTAAATACACCTAAATACAAAATGTCTGTACTACGCAGAAGACAATAAGCATGCACACTGTTCACAAACAACAATAATTCAGAACCAAAGTGGATTAAAAAAAATTATAAAAAAATTAAATTTTGAGAGAGGAAAACACTTAAAGGTCCAGTGTGCAACATTTGTTATTATTCTGCCTTGGTCGCAACAGAAAATATGGAATATTATTTTTATGCTACATCCATCTGAAAACAGGCTCTGTCAAGCAAAACTATCAGACCTGACTGAGGGACTGTTTGTATACAGCAGCAGCGCGGGGGCGGGTCAAGAAGGGTCAAGAAGAATTTCATTTGTTCACATTTAAACGTTATACACTACAGTTTTACGTGAATGTACTTTTGTTCTGGTATCTTCTGAATACCCAGTACAGTAGGGGGAGAAAAAAATAATCTTCCCTGTATGTCACAATCTGGCTTAAGGCTAGACAAAGAGGAAGGAGACCACACATGACTTTCTACTAAAATTATATTAATGCAAAAAAAAAAAAAAAAACAATCTTGAAAAAAAATCTATACAACAACACAACTGAGACTGAGACTGGCCCAATGCCAGCAGCTTATAGAGACCAGGTGATGACCCGACATCTCCGATCAGGTTCCTGCAGGAAGAGGCCTTCTTAAAGGGTCCTCACTCTGCCCACACAACAAACATGGACCAATTTATTCCTCCAATAAAACTCTAAATAGCCACATTAGCCCGGACTAAGCTTGATTATGTAGTGCCTGTAGTGCTTTCCTGGACATTTTAAATACCCCCCCCCCCCCACCAGAGTGTTATTGGAGGATATAACAAGACTTTTGTTACATTTTTAATGTAGAAAACCAAAGTCCATGAAGGCATATATGGTTCTTTGCCTGTCTGTGGTAAAAATATACAAGGAAAAACACAAATACTGTGAAAGGAACATTATTTTACAACAGTGTTTCCCAATCCTGGTCCTGGGAGACCCATGTCCTGCATGTTTTTGCTGTACCTGTTCCAAATTTTCTTCTCAATTCAACTTTATTTATTTTTATAGCCCAACCTCACGAACACAATTTGCCTCGAAGGGCTTTACAGTCTGTAGAGCAAGTGGCAACCCTCTTTTCCTTAGACCCTCACACAGAAAAATGGGAGAAACCTCAGGAAGAGCCTTGGAGGAGGAATCCGTCTCCCACCCTCCTACCATAGATCAAGGAGAAGACCAAGCTTCATGACCTTATTGCATTGCACTGACATTTCGAGCACCACAGGCCTCTGATTGGTCACTTTCTGTGATGTAGCTGGATCTCTGAGTGAAATCCATGCATTTCTAAGATCTCGTGATAACGTTGTTTCAGACGTCTGCTGATGTTACCAAATATACTGTAGTTCTTTGCCCGGTAAAGGGTTAACAAAGGACCAATAGTTGGACAATAACAAAAATTCTCAGCAAACATAGAACAATTCACAATTTTATTCAGTACGATAATAATAACCAATAAGGAAATAAGAACAAAACAAATGTAATTGATAAGTTAAAAGCACAAATAATTCATTTAAATGAGTAATCGTTAAAGACATAGAAAGTCCTGCCTTGTCAAAATAGCCACTACAGGTTTTTAACATAAGTGATCAAATGCTGCCAATGACTGTAAAATGTGTCTGCTGAATCATGCAAAGAGATTTAATCTTCTCTAATCCCAGGAAATACCTTGTGTTTGGGGTTTTCTCCACGTTAAGAGTATTTTCTGACGCAGATTACAGAGCTTAACAAAATGATGTTTGAGTCAAACACCAAATATGGCAGTCCATGGATGAGATGGTAGGAAATCGGAATTCTTACAGTATTTCAGAACCAACTATGGACGTGACAAAACCATGTGAGTGAGATTACAGGAAGCCAGGGAAAATCGGTCAACCATATCAGGGTTTTTCAAGTTCAGGCCATAATGTGTCGTAGGAACAAGTTTGAATTGTACCAGCTGGGATTTTAACAACAACAACAACAAGGCCAATCAAGTTCTTTTCCACAGAACTGGAGGTATTATTTTCATTTTGTAAGCATTCTTCCCTGATGTTATTTCTAATTTATTGCGAGTTAATGCGAATTTAATGAGTGCACACGCTAAAATATATTTGTCCTGTTTGACAGAAACAGCACTCAGTGAAAGACCATTACAGGAATATGATCTAATTAATTCCCCCGATGAGTGTGCTTCTCTTCTCGCTCACAGGCTCCATTTGTTTTTACTCCATATTTGTTTTCACACATAAACTTCTAGTTTTTTTTGTGCATTTGTGAGTCATCAGTGGGCCGTTAAAGAGGGGAATGTGTTTTTAAAATGGAAGCATGTTCTTCATGGGCATAATAATTACGGAGGGTGTTTTCAGAGTGGGATGAAAGCACAGGTGTTGTTGAGCAGCAGTGGTAATAACGTGGCGTGTTGTCCAGATGGTTTGAACGATTCAAATCGCTGCAATATTTATGGAATGACAGAGGAGAATATAAAAATGCTCATCGTGTTACTTTGTATTGCCTGAACCTGAACCTGATGATGCGCGTTTTATCGTCTGATATGAGCCGGGAGCAAACAAACATGTTGTGCGTGTATCGATATATGGCTGTGAGTAATTCTGGAGCGTGTCGGGCTGTTTAGTCATCACGCTGGAATCATTTATGATTGTTTTTTACTATTTCTATTATGAGAATTCCATTTTTCTCATTCATCATGAAGAGCTGACATAATGTCTGATTGGAAGTAGTTTGATGTAACGTCGAGATTCGCGCCTCCAGATGTTGGTACGAAGTGAGTCACGTGCTGTGACCCCAGGGCGGGCGGACGGATGGACGGACAGTTGGCCTCTTTTGGAAATGATTCTCTATCCTCTCTCAACACATTTTCTAGTCTGGATACAGGAAGGGTGGATACAATCAGTGTTTCCTCAAACCTCAAGGATGTTTAATTTCCATTGGAGGTGGAGTTCTGGGCAACTTTGACACCTGAGATGTAAAGGAACTGACTCTATAAATTCACACATAAGACATTTAGTGTTTGTCTACTGATGTTTCACATTTTTGGCTTAAGTTTTATATTTACATACTTATTTTTCTCTCATGGATTATTGTGCTGATTATTTGTGCCTTATATGAGATATGAGTGAAAGAGCTTGGATGTGATTGGCCGTACATCAAAGTTCTGCTGTTTCAAGCTTTTGAAATGTGACCTTTTGCTGTTTTCATTGTCATATATTTGTCGTTTCCCTGAACTGAGACCCACTAATTTGTCAGAGGTGATTTATTTTGGGTCACCAAATAAAATGGCTGGTATTTTTTTCCCAGTCTTTCGCTTTTTAAAGTTGGGGGGGCGACAGGGGCTCAGTGGTAAAGCGAGTCGTCTTTAAACTTGAAGGTTGTGGGTTAAATGTGTCGATGTGTCCTTGGGTGAGACATGCGGTACTGTAGTGGTCATTAAGACTACAAAAGTGCTATATAAATACAGAAATGGATTTTATATTTATTCTGCTTATTTATTCTGCTTTATACATTTAAAAAAAAAAAACTATTGAAATAATATTAGGTCTAACAGTCTGTAACATTTCTAGAAATGGCAGTAAAATAGTCAGAAATGTTATTCTATGCACACATTTGCTCTTGTCGTGATTTATATGTTGTGACTGTGTCCGATAGTGGGTCCCTGTGTGAAAAGTTTGGGAAAACACTGCCATATATGACAGTAAATGAAGAGTCTGTAGGTTTTGGACACATGTATTTTAAAAAAAATACTTTTATTAATCCCCATAGGGAAATTCCTTCTCTGCATTTAACCCAGTGCTTGTTGATCCTCAGGGATGCACTGCCCTGCATGTTTCTGACGTCTCCGTGCTCCAACACACCTCATTCAAATGAATAGCTTGTTATCAGGCTTCTGCAGAGCTTGTTGACGAGCTGATTGTTGGTTTGAATGAGGTGTGTCGGAGCAGGGAAACATGGAAAACAGGCAGGAGACGAGAAACCTTCCAAGTTTAGGGCAATGCAGACGTTGTACTTTTTGTAGATGAGGAATATCAGACGAAAAACTATTTTATGCTGTGTTTTACTGGTGTAATGCACCTGTAGGCTGCTTCGGTGTGTCCTCTGGTGACACATGGTTAAAAACTAACTTTCACAAACCTTCCAAAAAGTCTGAAACCTTGTCTCCTCAAATAAAGTTCTGGTGGCAACGGAGAAAGTCTGTGGGCTTTAATGCCTTTTTGCAAAATGTAAATATAACTGCACGTCATTTGTCAGATTTAAAAAGCAATCTAAGATGGCAGACACTAAATTGGAGATGGCTTTAAAATAAATGAGGTGGCTGTTCCAGGGTCATTATTTTCAGCGTTGGGCTGTGTTTATCCTGTTGGCTGTCCTGACATGACCTGCAGCCTCTCCTCGCAGAGCGGAAGGGCTGTACAGAGGCAAGATTGTGAGGACGGCTGGGAATAACAAATTACATAAACTAATGGCTCCGTAATGGATCCTTTCTTGCAACGAGAGACTCGAGTACCATAGCTGTGACTCTGAGCTGGTGCTGTTGGATTTTAAACACACAAGTGAAGGAAATAGTAAAAATAGCAACCAGTAGCAACGCAACAAATGACAGTGTGTATTTCAGGGGTTGTTTACTGTATGATTTTTCCAGATGTGAAAATGCCACACATCTGTCACACCCAGTCTGTCCTCACAGCGGCTGCTGCTGCTCATCATCAGGAGAATCTGCTTGAAAGTGAATCAAGTGGCTCATTAAACTTTTATGGCCAACGCCAGCGTAATGTGCGTGCAGAGGCTGCAGCTAAAAACGTTTCAAAGGAAATCTGCGGCCTTTGTTTTATTGTTATTATTGTGCTGTTAATTAGCACGTTGTTGAAAGAGCTGTCTGAGAACTTCCTTGGCTGTTTTTTGTGTCCAACTGATACAATCCTGAAACAAGTTGGACCTGGCCGGTGACAATGAAGCTTAGAGTCTGGCAGATAAGGATTTATAAGAAATATCCATTAATCATGATAAAAGTCTTGTAATAATTTGAAACGAGGAGGAAATATCATTTCAAATTCATCCTCCGTCACAGTTTCCATACTAATATTGAAGCTGTTATTTGATTACTTCAGAAATAACATGGTAATAACATAGTATACTCCCTTATAGCAAAGTTGGGGCAGTGTACATGGCAGGCCGCAGCCAAGAAGAAAAGGAATTTGGCTTGTAACTGGAAGGTTGCTATAGAAGGGCCAACAGCAGGAGCAAGGCACCCAATCCCCTGTTGCTCCCTGGGTTTACTGCTCCTCCACCCGTCTTGTGTGTTCTTAAAAAGTATGGAGAGGTCAAATTCACCATCACACATGGGGGTGTGTGCAAATATAACCAATTCCAGTTATAGTTGCTGTACCGTTCAGCAGTCAACAAGGTACATTAGTCTTCATTAGCATCTAAAATCCATCCAACAAAGGTGAGACATTTCAGTCTGGACATAGCTATTAGTGAACACAACGTACCATTTGGTTATTTACTACCCGACATCAGTGATGGAAATTTCCCTTCAAACGTTGCATTCATGGCACTGGTTTTCTGACATGCAGTACGTGGTACACGCGCTGATACGTTTGACAAAAGCTCTGTGTGTGGATTTACGTATATAAGTATGTTTGCATGGTTTTCTTCCTCATGTCAACGTGACCACCCCCCCGTCCAACAAAAAAACACCACAACACGAGACTCACTATTCTGAGTCTGTCCTGTCTGTGGCATGAAGTGCTCTTTATCCTTTACGTCATGTCATCTTTTATGTTCTGGAGAACCCGAGGAAGAGGAGGAGGCGGAGAAGGCGGGGGTGGAGCCTTTGTTGAGGATCCACAGCTGTGTGCTTTAACAGGGGCTTTGGCGAGGGGTAGGGGGGCAAGCAGCCTGACCAGAAAAGGAAATATACAGCAGGGACTTGAACCATCGCACAGTGAGGAATGAAGTCACACTTCACACTGCTGTTAGTCATGTTTCACTCATCCCTTTAACAACAACAACAACACGCCTGTGCTCAGGTTCATTTACTGCTTTATTCACTCAACTGTTCTCTTCCCTTAATGACGGTCAAATTTAGCCACAGATTACTGTGGAAATTTAGACTCGTGTGGAAAAAGACGATAACATTTCCAGACTCAAGATACTTTTTAACTAGCATTTTAACTAGGGCTGAACAATTTTGAATAAATATCTAATTGTGATTATTTTGACAGGAATAGTGATTGCGATATGATTCCCGGTATTGGAGGGAATGGTAATTTTTATGTCATTATTCTCCTTTTCATACGATAAACACATTTAAAATGATGACTGTGTGATATTTGTGCAGATCCGTGAGAAACACAGATGTTCTCTTCAGTGTACACATCCAGACAATAATTGATCAAAAATGATATTTCAACTCACATTGTGGCTTTAACAAATATTGTGCCTCCTGTGATTTGAAAATTGAAGAAGGCCGTGTTGCGGTTGTGATAACATTTCAATGAATAGTTCAGTAATTTTAACCCTTAGAACACAGACCATTTAAGCTGTTTTTTTCCAGTACTATGTTAAAATGTATATCAGGGATGTCAAACGTACGGCCCGCGGGCCAGAACCGGCCCACCATTAGGTCCAATCCGGCCCGCAAGATGAATTTGTGTAAACTACTGTCAGAAGAATGCTGCTGCCCCTTTAAGAGCCGGCCAAGTGTACGTGCTGAGAGAGAGAGAGAGAGCGCAGCGATGTGTGTGTGTGTGTGTGTGTGTGTGTGTGAGAAGAGAGAGAGAGGCTGGCATACGGGCAGAGTTGGCTTTAATCACTATGAAGTGGAGTAAGTATGTGTTGAGAGAAAGAAACGCTCAGACTGTTCCAGATCCTGTTCATCCCCTGTCTGTCTGTAGAAGTAAGGGTGTTAACCTGGAGCAGCCACAGCTCCACTGTCCAGAAGCAGAGCAATCTAGAAAATGATTTCTACATCTTGACTTGTTCTGTATTTGAAATACTCACATTTTTAGTTCCAGGTACCTGTGACTAAATGTGTTGTACCATACTAAGTTGTAAGTGGTGTAATGTATAAACTTAAGCATAACATTTTCACGTCATTCATAATATGTGTTGTGAAAGGATTCATTAAATGTAAAACAATGGGAAAACATTGGAGTTCTTGTTGTTATTATGCTATTATTTTACTCATCCGCACACGTGTGTCGCCCCTGACAATGACTACAAGAATTGATTATGGAGTGTCTTATATCCTTTTATCTGTTTTCACCACAACCTAGGCAAATCTAATTAAATCATTTTGTGTTCATTTAAAGTAAAAAATACTCAAAAACTTTAAAATTGTATTCAATTTGTGAAATTTGGAAATGCGTCACAATTTTGTGACTTCTGCACAGTCATCGCTACTCCTTTTTTTTTTTTAAATATGCAATATAAAATGAATCATAACTTTAACTCTTAGAATAACCAATAAGAAGACGGAAAAAACACATTTCGGAAAGCCTGAAACCCCCCCCTTAACTTCTTCTATCTTTTTTTTTAACTAATGTTTTTGTTATATAACTACTACTATATTAGTTGTAGTAGTAATAGATTTGCACATAAACCCAAAATGAGGATCATAATCCAAAAATCAATCAAATGTTTATATAGATCTTTTGGAATTTGTGACAGTTTAACAGCAGCAAGACAACACACACACACACACACACACACACACACACACACACACACACACACACACACCGCATGCATCAGTCAGTGACTGACGGAGCTGCCCAGTGGTGTAATGTTGTCCTGCAGGGGGTGACACTGGTTTCCCTCCGCAGATCAAAGCTTGGCTGTCTTGTAACAGACCGCTTATAAAAACATGTAACTCAACCACCACATGGTTCACTTGTGTGTTCATGTGTGTTATGCCGGTCGCAGCCAGCAGTTTATTTGGCTTTGAAGAGCAGGAAAAGAACAATTAAGGGTAAAGTTCAGAACGCCGATGACTTTCTCATCTGCACACAACACAGTGTCGTGTCGCGAGGTAAGAAAAGTGGTGGATGCAGATCTGTATACTGTACATCTAATGTCACAAAGACATCTGTGTGTAGTTTGTGGTTTGAGCAGATGGTTTCGACCACCCTGTAACCACTTTGTCCCCTGCAGTAGTTCTTCTCCAGCTTTAGGCCGTAGACCTTACACTACACTGTGACAATAGACTGTGACTTGCAATCTATGTTAAACTGTTGCTCAAGTTTTCCTTTGATACATTTTTTAATATTAGCAATGAGTGTGACACTTTGAATATCTTCAGTGAGACTGAAAATGTGCACAAATGTATTTCTCAATTATTAAACTCTGCCTCACCCTCGTCTCTGCTTTTCTCTGCACGACGGCCAGCTTCACTTCACTTCACTGTCACTGTTTGGAAAAGCTATAAACATTTTTCATGTCTAGCCTGGTCCGACAATAACCCCCTCAAAGTCATTCTGATTGAGCATGATAGCCTGACTTTACTGCTCTTATTAACCCTTTCTCCAGCTGCAAACTCTATTCAGTGAAGTGATTTGCTAAAGATTGTTGCATTAATGCCATTTTACAGCAGACAACACGTTAGCGCAAACACACTTTTCATGACCATAATTACGCGGCGGTTTGTGCCATTGGAAAAAGTCCAACGGTTTCTGAAAGCTGAGAAGTTGCACGTCAAAGTCAATATGTGGTTATTACGGTAATTTCACTCGCGGGAAGCCTGCGAATCAGCATCTTTGTCACCAGAGAGGAGAGTTCAAAACATGCCTGTACATAGTTTCCATTTTTTGGATATTGACACAAAGACTCAAACAAATGCTATTTTAAATATGTTTTATACTGTTCAAATTTCGGCCACACGGTGGTGTAGTGGTTAGCACTCTCGCCTTGCAGCGAGAAGACCCAGGTTCGAGCCCCGGTTGGAACAAGGGCCTTTCTGCATGGAGTTTGCATGTTCTCCCCGTGTGTGCGTGGGTTCTCTCCGGGTACTCCGGCTTCCTCCCACAGTCCAAAAACATGCAATGTGGGGATAGGTAAATTGGACACTCCAAATTGACCATAGGAGTGAGTGTGAGAGTGAATGGTTGTTTGTCTCTATCTGTGTGTGGCCCTGCGATGGACTGGCGAACTGTCCAGGGTGTACCCCGCCTATCGCCCGATGTAGCTGAGATTGGCACAGCACCCCCCACGACCCTCTGGTTGAGGATAAAGCGGTAGATGATGACAAATTTCAAATTTCACATGCAAAACCTGGTGTTCATGTACAACTACAGTATTTTTCTCAATAAGATCTTTTGTTTTTCTTTTTAAATTGTTAATACACTATTTTTAACATGCAGTAAATTTTAAATAACTGCCAGATATTGAAAGTAATTCTGGAAAAATGGGCAAAAACACTTTTTCACAGGACATTTTTTGGCCATTTTTAGAGTTACAATAATTAAAAGTTGTTAAAGGGTTAACAATCGTAAGAAGAAATTGTAATGCGGCTCTGTGCAATATAGAATCACATTGTCCTATTTGTATTTCACTGATATTTTTGACTTTCTTTTTATTCCTGTGATCTCTGGCTTGAGACTGTGACGTGTGTTCCTATTCGAGCAGAGACTAGGCGTGTCGAGTGACAACTCAAACCCACCCTTGTTTATCTCTGTCCAGAACTGCAAACAAAAGCTCTCACCAAGAATCCTGTGAGCTATTGTTCAGCACACAGAGCAAGACACTCATGGAGTGACCTTCTATAACAGGGCCAGTGTATGGACCTCAAGTGGTTATTGTCTGCACATAATGACTGTGTTAGTGTCCTGCTCTCACTCTCATATCTACTTCCCCTCGCTTAATAAAACAAGGCTATATCACTTAATATTATTAATGTGTCTTTTACCTTAGGGTGCGTGAGATTTCTATCTGAAAATCTATCCGTCCATTATCTCAGGAGTTCCCAAACTTTCACTCACAAAATAACAGGGCCAGGGAATCAAGGAGGCCCATCATCTCAAAAGTCATAATATTTCCTGTGTTGTTGTAAATTGACCAGCTGCAACTGATACTCTTACTCAACGCTCCACTGAAAACTTAGTCTAGTCCACGCCTCGGTCGTTTCACGCATCGACTGCATTGCTGTGCTGCCTGGCATCTCCAATAAACGCACTCACCGACTCCAACTTACTTATTTAGAATTCTGGATCATTACACACTCAAAGCACACCAACCTCGTCTGTCCCTCTGTTAATTCTTACTCAACGGGCCATTTCTGTTACTAACTAACAAAGCTATTGATAATCTATCACCTCCATATCCAATGTCTACACCCGCACACATATTTTTGGCGTAAAGAGTACAATGTTTCCCAAAAAAGAAGCTGAAATTAACAATAAATTGACCACAGAACATGTTTCCACTCAGAAACATCCCAAAATGTGTATCGATCAGGGGTCTGCAGTCTGTGGCTCCCTGTGGCTTCCATCCATCCATCTTCTCCCGCTTTATCCTCCACCTGAGGGTCGCAGGGGGAGCTGTGCCAATGTCAGCTGACGTGGGGCGATAGGCGGTGTCACACCCTGATCTATGTGTCCTTGAGCAAAACATGTTGAAGGGTGTGACTGGGTGAAAACTGTAGCATAAAGCAGTTCATCTAGACAAGAAAAGATCTGTATAAATACAGACCATAATACCAACTCTTCTTCGTCTGATTTTATTTGGTAGTAACGAGTAACAAAGACAGGAAATGTAGTGGAGTAAAAGTAAAGTTGCTTGAAATATAAATAAAGTACAGATACGTGAATTTTGTACTTAACAGTAACAAAGTATTTGTACTTTGTTACATTGCAACACAACATAATTACACATGTGCATCTCAACGTAGAGATCACAGTAGATCAACTAAATATTTAGTCACAGGTATCTCGCACTGAAAAATATAGCATTTTATTGAAATAAAAAAAAACAATTCATCCTGTGGGCCAGATTGGAACCTCTAGTGGGCCGGTTTTGGCCCGCAGGCGTATGTTTGACACCCCTGATTCAGAGTGTCCAGTTTACCCATGAACCGGGGTCTTCATGCTGCAAAGAAAAAAAAATACTATTTATTTTTGTCTTTCAGTCCACACACTCGTATTTAGAGACCAAGGCGAGAAATAAAAGTGTTTTAATATGAATAAATAAAAAAAGCAGTGAAAAGTAAAAACCTCCCTAAACCTGACAAACTTGTGTTTGAAATATGTAAAATCCATCCCCAGCACTTAATTGAAGTCATGTGTACATAAAGGGAGTGCACATTTGGAGTCCTGTCCATCTTTGCATCCTCATATTACACACATACTATTTTTTTTTTTTCTCAAGCATGAACTACATAAAGTCCACACATTCTTTTATTTATTTCACTGTTTTTTTGGTGTTTTCCTTTAACAGGTAAAAACAGCATACATATATATATACACATGTTGTATATATATATATACATATACATATATATACATGTGTATATATATATATATATATATATCCTCTATCTATATATGTATATATATATGTATACGTATATATATATGTGTATATATATATGTATACGTATATATATATATGTATACGTATATATATATATATATATATATGACTATTAAAACTATGATTTAGTTTTAACCTCTTTTACAACTATTATTGCTCAAACAAATATTTCCAATTGTTTATAAATTGGATTAGACTTATGGAAATCATTGAAGGACCCCCCCCCCCCCCCCTCTCTGTCCCTCGCGACCCCCCGGGTCTCCTGCCCACTTGTCTGTTGTGCGTATCCTTTGAGAGTCATGGGGGTGAAGCCCAGCTGACACGGGATGAGAAACAGGCTACACCCTGGAAAGATCCCCAGTCCATTGCAAGGCCCCAAATGTGAAATTGTGAACATAGAAAAAGAGAAAGTCATAAAACTTTAACCGACACACACAAACTGTGATTCGGTGTGTGTAGAAAAAAGAACAGTGACTCCCCTTCTGTTCACAATCATGACGCAAGACACCCCAGCGTAAGAAGGAAGGGGGGGGGGGGGGACTGGTATCATTAAACATAAAATAAATCCATATTTCACTGCACTGGCTGAGCAGGAAAAGGCTCAGTGTTCAACTCTGTGTTACGACCAAGATGAATGTAAATCTCTGTGAGTGTGAGGGATTCCTCTGGAGTGTCTTTTTCAAGTCAAGTCATGTTTATGCGTTCAGTTGGACAGTGATTTAGACGTTCTTTTGAATGTGCAGGGGTTGTTTTTTTTTTCTTCTCTCCTCCAGGTTACAATCTTTCAAACTTCTCCCTGTCTGGTTTTTGAACAAGGTTCCCAGTGTTGTGGAAAAAAACCCGTCCCACAGATAAAAACCCTTTACCTTTAGCAGTTTTGATGTGGAGTCACAGGTGTCCTCTGCAGTGGTGTAACGGCACTGATGGTGGGTGTAACTCCCTTTTGCTCCGTGTTGATTGAATCAGGACGACCTCATCTGAGGGCGATTGTGTAAATGAGCTCATTCCCAGCCCGATAGCCGCGTTGCCAGTTGGTACATGAGTGGATATGCTTATTTGCCACTAAAAGACAAAACATCTGGAGGCTACAACCAATTCCCTTTCGAGCCTGGAGGCTGGAAATACCATCTGTTTCTATGATTTGAGTTTGTCACCGTTCAGTGAAAGTCCACTTTTTTTTTTGTTTTTTCTTCGCTGAGAGTGAATCACTTAACATGCGTTAATATCGGAAGAGCCAATTCCACCCACATCTGGAAGGTAAAATGAAGTCCAACTGTCTCAGAGCAGTCAACAGTGGATGTGCATAATAGGTTTTAAAAGGAATATCATGTTTTTAACCGTGCTAGAGGCATTTTTGGTTTTCGGTCTAGACTGAAGCATCTCTACAACTGTTAGATGCACTGCCATTACATTTTTATTCTGATGTTTGTGGTCTCTGTACAAGGAACATGACAAGTGCTGGAGTGAATGCAGTTACATGATGTAAGAATTTAAATGATAGACCATTATATAGTAAACAGGGAATGATCCAGTTGTGATTTATTTATGAGAAATCCAGGTCGAGAGTGCAAAATCACATACAGTAAACTGGAGGAAACAAATACAGTGCATTTGCTTTATATCAACCGTTAATGATGAAACATATTAATGTATTTGCTATTATACGTATTAAACTGCTCAATATTCCAGCAGCTACGTGTGCTGCCGAGTGTTTGCTCAGTGACAGTGGTCTCTGTCTCAAGGCGCTCGCAGTAAATCAAAGGAAACTTTTCCACTATCCCACAAACCTTAATCCAATCAGGTGCCAGGACTCCACAGAGAGGTGGTCCTCTCCGCTCGTGAGGTTAGGCTATTACGAGTTCATTAGGTGACTCGGGGAAGGAATGAGGGGAATGCTGACAGCAACGAGCGGCCAGGAAGTTAGCCGAGAGTCGGCCAGAAGACGGCATCGCTGACCGCAGCTTTAATGTCCTGTGCAGCTTCTCGGGAGGCCGAGCGTTTGTTTGGCCTCAAACATACGGTGCAGCTCTGTCTTGTCATGCACATCTGCGCTGCAGGGACTGAAAACATCATGCGTGACAAATCGAGACCCCACAGCTCCTGACAATTGTTTGCAGCAGCTTCGCGAACAAGAACAACAAAGAGTTTCTCTAGTCTCATAGTGTCCTGCTCAGATGTGGTTTTAGCATATCTGTCCTGAAGGATCCCATCAGAAATGGTCATTGTTTGAGTACAGCGGTTCACACCTGGCATGAAAATGAAAAATGACCTTCTGACTGTGTTTATGTGTATGTCCAACTGTATATATGGATTAGCACAGGTGACCGGGAGGCAGAGAGCAAAAACAGTTGTGAATCAAAGCGCTTCCTCTTGTTACAGGAAATGTGAGTTTTACCATTAGAGAGAAAGAAATCAGAGTTGTGGTTGTGGCTGCAAATAAATTAATATATTATTCTTCCATGTGGTCACATGTGTCCTCAAACCTTTGGATGTAAGAACCAGGTTCTGTTAATACCAGGTAACACTTTCTGTGTGCGTGTGCACGCAGAGCTGCCTCGTACGTTCTCTCCCTCATGCACTCTGGAATAATTGTGTGTGTGTGTGTGTGTGTGTAGTGGTGAAACTGGAAACTGAATAGCCCTAAGGGGATAAATAACGTTATCTGTGTCTGGATTATCTCTATCTGTATCTAGGGTCCGTGTAATTTGTTCTGCGAGGACCCAAATGGACGAATCGGTGCTCGTGTCCAGTTTTGATTCGGCGTGTACCATAGAATCAAAACTGCTCACTGTAGCACAAACACTTTCCTGTCCATGGAAACTTGCTTAAGGTTATATGAGGAAGTCCACTGGTATCCAGTGTTATAATGTAATGAAGTTGCTGTACTAAAGTACAAAATTCACGTATTTGTCCTTAATTTACATTTCTAGCAACTTTTACTTTTATTTCACTACATTTCCTAAATAAATGGTGTACTTTAACTCTAATACATTTCTCCTAACTATCTTGTTACGACCAAATAAAATCAGAAGAAGAGTTGGTGACATAGTCACATGATGGATTCTATCAGGGAACACCTGGATATTATGCTTCTACTGCGAGGAAGCCGCTTTTATTTTGAAAATGTAAGTACATTTTATATCAGAAAATTACTTTTGAATTCAAGTAATATTGTAAAAGGTGACTTCATACTTGTACTTTTACTCAAGTATCTCCTTTAGGTTCTTTCTAGAAGACTGCTAGTACCTACACATGTACAAAATGTGAAACGGACGTTGAACATGGATACGACCCGGCCCTTAATTTCATTTTATGGCGTTTCCTATGTAGATGTGATCTTTTTTTTTTGTTTCGCTTTTGGCCCTCTGCAAATAAAACTGAACTATATAAATAGGAAACCCGGGACGTGTCCCAAATTGTACAGTATGTGGAAAAGAGAGAGAGAAAAAAAGAAAAGATTACTCCTCTGAGGAGGTCCCATTATACGTGGAGGTCAGGAGGAAATTGCAGCAGGTGATTGGATAAATGATACTGGACTGTGAATGATTGCAAATCATAGCATTTGCCATTTCAGGGAAAGTGCAGGGAACCAGGAGTGTGCAGTATCTTTCAATGGTGTTATTGTTTTAGTTGGTGATGGCAGAGACTTGCAATGTGCCATGATGGACGAACAATGACGCCACACCTCGGACGTCATGTTTCTATGCAAACTGCTCTTCACTGTTTACACAGTGAGTGTTTTTTTTGTGAAAAATGAATCCCATGATACTTCCATCAGCTGTCACGCACACATATGTGCACTTGCAGCTTCAAGTCGCCGCAGTGATTTATGACCACAGGCCTGAGGTAGTGGATTTACAGGCCAGTGCTGTATGTTATTGTGATTTCAGATTTGTGCTGAGGTCATACAGTAGACTGATTGCTAGCACGGTGACTAAATCCTCCAGTATTTCAGGATATCTCGTCTTGTTATTAGATACTTTTGCAAGATAGAGTCCTGCTGATGGGAAATAATCTTTCAAACTCTCAGCTCACACCCTGTCTGGAAATTCTGGCAATAAAAAATTCAAAGCACATTTTGAATGACTTGAATTATTTCATTTCTGACTTCTTGGCAAAACTGGGGTTTATAAAACTTCTGAAGGGAATTGGCAGTCCTCTTCTCAACTGTCAATCTTTGGATGTCTTCGCGTGCTGATCCGATGCGTTAAGTGACTCCATATGTAAAGACGGAGCAGGATGGTGTCTTTATTTTAGCCTTCCGCAAGCGTTGAAGAGTAAAAGTGTAAGAAATTGATCAAACCTGTGAGGAATTAGTTTTGCCCCCTTTTCCCTTGTATTCCTTCTGTTTTGTCATTCCGTGTTTATTTGTTTGTGTGTGTGTGTGTGTGTGTGTGTGTGTCTTCTGGATCCAGTTTCTTGCCATATCACCTGCACACGTGCTTCACATCAGCTCCTCAACAGTATTTAAACTGCGGCGCTTCGCTCTTTGCCAGATCGTCCGCTCGCACATGTGATCCCGCGCCGCGGCCAAGCCTCAAAGTGTTTGAGTTCATCTCTCCTGCTGTCGCTGCGTCTCACTCCACTGCAAATACTTCTTTTTTTTTTACCTGTGTTTCACGTTCACCTTCGCGTCACTCGACTTATCCAGTCCACAAACCCCTCCCTGAGATCCTGTAACCAAGCTTACTCAGTGTTTGTCCTCCAGTCTGACCTAGTTTTTCAACCGCGCTGCCTGACCACCTCTCCAGGAACTTCAAACCAATCCTGGCTAAACATCTCGTCTTTGCTGCTCGTCCCACTCTCCAGTGATCCCAGCCGGAGCCCCGAGCCATCCTTCTTAACTTCTGTCTCTGCGTCTGACTTCTTCTTCAAGTCCAACAAAAGCTTTGTTCAAGACATAACAGAACCATGTGTTTGTCTGCTCTCACATAAGCCACAAATGTTTGCATGCCAAGCTAATAAGACAACTGCCTACAGGAGTAACCTGTCGTTACCTCACGAGGCACGGGGTTTAAAGGGAATTTTATTTCAAAAAGAGAGTGAGTTAGTGGATATTTTGTCTTATCGATATCCTTCAGTGTTGTTTTTTCTGTGTGTTTCACAGGTGTTGCTTGTTTTCTTCTCCTGCTTTAATAGTTGTGGGAATGCTGGGATTTTTTTTATTATAAATATGTGGAAAATAATAAAACCTTAAGTCATAAAAATGAAAAAATGAACAGGAGAGTGGTGAAGAAAGACAAAAGTATTTTAATAGAGCATTCACTGGAGTGGAGTTTCTCATCATAGGGGAAGCTGCTATTGGATGCTTTTATATAAAAGGGATAGTTCAGGATTTGTTATTCGTATTATTTGCTATCGACTCAGGCTGCATTCACACCAGACCTTCTTAATCGAACCCGAGTTTAATCGAACTCTAGTTTGATTAAATCGATAAAGAAGCCAATTCTAGTCCGCTTAAAAAAACGTAGGTCTTGGTTTCGCTTTAAGTGAACCGAATGCAGGAAGTGGACTACAACGCAGGGCATTGTGGGTAAACACAACCAAAACATACGCGTGTGTAGAACATTAGCATTATGCACATTATGGAGTGAGGACAAGGTGAAAGCTCTGATAGAAATATAGTCAGACTGCTTAACCAATGTTAACCAATCAATGAATTAGTTAGTTACTAGTTACTTCTTCCAAAAAGTAACTGAATTAGTTAAAAATGATAAAAGTAACTAGTTACTAGAGAAAGTAACTATTGCGTAACTTACAAGTATATTTGAAGGGCTCAAAGAATTTGGACCCCACCTCCACGCCCTCTTTAACGGAACTTAAAATGCATGTGTGAAAGTGTGAAAGCAAGTGTACCATCCGTGAATTTTAATATATTCAGTTCTTTAAGCTGATAGAGCGTAAACTCGGTCTCCTTGTTAGTCCAAAAGATGCACTGGTTTGGATTTTGCCCAGTTTTCCCTCCCCGTTCTCAGTGTCATCACCTCTTCTACTGTCTCTTGGTCAAAGCCAGGGGGTGCAAACTGTGGAGCACGCACAGAACACCCAGGCCAGTTTACGCTCAACATAACGTTACATGCAGCTATAACTCGACTTTAAATTGTCTTAGTAGGAGAAATTTCAGTCGTAAAATAATATGTATTTTTAAAAGTCCAGTTTTAGTCTAATGACTAATGCAGTAATTGAGTTTTTTCTAGCATCTCATGAACATAGAGACTGTCAGGACTGACTTGCAGGATGTTGATGGACACTAATCCTGCAGCAGTGGAACCCTGATTATAAGTGTGGATATGTGTGTGTGCTGTGTGGGAACAGAAAGCTTGATAAGAGTAGACTAAATAATAGGAAAGCTAATAATAAGGAAGTTCAGCATCATTTCCAGAAGGCAACAAACAGAGGCAGCACTACAGTCCAACTACTGGACAACATTAAAACAAGTGACTGGTTTAAATGTTTTGGCCGATCAGTGCAAATGTTTGACTCTGACACAATTGTTGAAATTTCACAATAAGTTTGAAATGACGTTGCAGGTTGTTGAGAATGAACTGCATTTTTAAAAAAAGGACACAAACACACACACACGGCTCTGCCAGAACATTTGAACTCATGACACGTTTAATTGTTGTGATGGATTGCCGTGCACTTCAACACGTTTGCATCAAAGTCCGCTCTCATTTTTCCACTTTGGCTCGCAGTAACCGGGACGGTTTAATGTTGGGTCTGAAAATAAACTCATGGAAGACGATATGCACTACAGTGCTAATGCTAAAATACACAAAGCCCGAACTACAACGGGATTTGATAGAACAGATAGGGTCTTGTGTTGGGCTGATGCGCTGCTGCAGAGGGAAGAATCTGCAGCATCTGGTCTTAATCGCGGAGGCCACAGGCAGGAGAGACCATTACTCTCTGGCTGGCACTTTGTGAATGAGGCCTTTATGAGAGGTTTGGACATGAGTCTGTGAACCAAAAACAGCCAGTTCAAGCCACATTCTGACATTTAAATTAGTTTCTGGCCATTGACATGACATTCAGCCACATATACACAAACATTTTAGGAGGCAAGTGTGGCTGACAAAACAACATTCCAGTAAACACTTAGTAAGGGCTTGCCAATCTGGCCCTCAATAATTTCAAATTAAAATTAAGGATGCCACTGTTTTTCTTTTCTAAATCAGTGTCAACATGTGTTTCTATTGAGCAAAGTGAAACGGCAAACCTCCGGACTGACGCGTGGTTTTATTTGAGGAGGAGTGTTCCTGTTTTCTTTTCACACACTTTGCTGTTTGCATTCTGACAGAGCTTATTTAAAAAAATCTAAATCACATGCAGAAGGATTATAAACATTGACTTTTCATAACCACAACCATGCCAGGACAATACTGGGCCCAGATTATGTAGAGACTCCAACAAATGTTATTTTTATGTTATGTTATGCTGTTCAAATTTCAAATTTAACACGCAAAATCTGGTGTTCATGTACAACTAGTGTTTTTTCTTTATAAAACTTTTCTCTTTTCTTCATTTTAAATTGTTAAAACACTATTATAACGTGCAGTTAATTGTAAACAACTGCCAGATATTGAAAGTTATTCTGGAGAAATGGGCAAAAGCACTTACTCACAGGACATTTTCTGGCCCTTTTTATGGTTAAAACAAGCCAAAACCGACCAAACACGAAGATTGTTATTCTGAACAAGTTCTCATAAAATGATCTAAAAATCATGATTAATGTTCTCAGTCATGTTCTCAGCTGTGAGCATCAGTAATGAGCTTGTGTGTGTGTGTGTGTAAAACAAACACTTAGATGTTTGGGCTGATTCCAGAAGCCATAATCCCAGCAGCAGTTTAAGAAATACTTGGTTCACTTGAGGAATGCACTTGCACTTGAACCATACAGTGCCCATCCTTCAATCGACATATCTGAATGTGACATCTGTTGTTGGAATTGTTTAGTCTTGTTGTGTTTGTGTTTTTGTATTTCAGACATTTTAGACGTGTCGTTTCTTGTTGTTTCTGCATTTTTGAATGAACCTAACCCCCCGTCTGCATGTCTTTGGTCTGTGGGAACACACAGGGACAACATGAAGACTCCATAAAGCGAATTATCTAACAGTTGTGTAACAGACGGCCTTCACGGAGACTACTGTTAACGGCTCACAGAGGCGTGATGGTGCAAAAGCGGTCGTAGATCATTTCAGTGAGGACGCTGACAACAAAAACGGTATCCGTGGAAATTAGACTCACCGGGTTGTCAGCCTCGCTGCCCGGGGGCCGTTCATCATATTCACCGCACTGTGTAGTTGCACGGACAAAAAAAAACCCCCAAACATATCCGCTAATAACACTGACTTTATAGACTCACTGTAAACACAATGGAATTCATTTGATTGATTTATAAAGTGATGACTATTTGGACTGTGGTGTGATATTGTGCTTGTCGGCGTATAATCACAGACCGTGTGTGGGAAAAATAGATGTTAGACCTCTGGTTTGAAAAGTCGGATGGAAGTAGCAAGCAGCAGTGGAAGTCTGCGGGAAAATGAGTCTATTCTTACTTCATTTATTATGCCAGTAAACATTTTCCTCAGGATTTCATGCTCTCAATTGCTATTTTCTGGTTATTCGAGGAAAAGTATAAGCACAGCACATGTGAGAGAGCACATGTGCTGTGATTGACAGTCGGAGCCTGTTTGCAGGTGATTTTTTTTTGTGTTTTTTGTTTTGCTTTGAAACCTGAAGACTGCGTCCACTTTTCTTTCGCCTGGTGGTTCTGACTGAACCTTGGCTTTGAAATCTCATCAAGATCTCCTCCATCATCTTCATCCCTGCACTTGCTGCTCTGTGCACCTTCACACTTTATGTTCGTCACATTTATTTGAAGCGCTGCTGGACATGAAATGTAACATTTTTGTATGTATGATGATATTTTGGCAGCGTGGTGGAGTGGCGGTTAGCGTCGCGGCCTCACGGCGAGGTGTGTTGATTTTGCATGTTCTCTGCCTGTGTGTGTGTGTGTGTGTGGGTTTGTGGTTTCCTCCGCACAGTCCAAAAACATGCAGAATGGATGTTAGGTCAATATCAATACTCACTAAAATATTAAAATACTAACATCTGCTGGGATTGAGGTCCATGACCCTGAAAATGATGACAGTTCTATAAATGTATAGCATTATGAAATGAATACTAAAACTGTAGAAAACAAAGGACGCAGGGCAAGAAAATGGCCAAAAAAAAACAAAACCCTGATGTGTTGGAAAGTGCTTGGCAGGATTTACTATATTTGTGAATCCTTGGCCTGTAAACACACTGAAACTGGATTTTATTGTCTAAATAGACAAAAGTGGTACTGTTTTAACCAAGTCTGGCATTAAATGTATGATGCGCCCTCTCATGAATCAGATAGGTAGTTAATAATACCAACAGAATGCCTGTGTGGTAGCAAAACAAGTCTGTAAATTAACAACTCCGCCCATGTGTGTAATGCTGCAGGGCGAAGAGGTCGCGGTTCTCATTTTGCTGTTTCCTAGCACTGATGTTTGTTCAAAACAAAACTATTTTTGGCATTGATAAGCAGAATATGTGTTGCGCCTGTGTAGAAATTAAAGCATTTAACAAGTGGAGTCTGTGAGGCTCACTGTGCCTCCTCGCTGGGTGTGGTTTACTTCCAGGACAAACTCAAGTGTGTTTCCATCACAGTTCAGAACCCTGAGCTCACTGATGCTGAATGTCCTGAGCCTGAGCCGAACCTGTTGTCTGTGAACATTTAAAGACATTTGCAAAAGATTTGCACGAAGCAGAGCTCATGCTTTTTATTAATTAACGCGGTAAACGAACGTAAGGATGCTGAAGTATGAGAAAATGTATTGGAACCACCTCGTTTTACTGAAAGAACATCAGGTCAGCGAGGGTTGATTACGCGCATGCGGCATGTCGCTCTCACTCCTGTGGACAGGGGGAAGTTTGGATTTTTGATGGTCCACCAGTGCACCGACAGCCCACTGGACGTTGTCCCAGTATGTCCAAATGGCAAGCGACCAAATGTTCCTGTAGCTGGAAATTGATCAGCAATTGCGTTTCACTGGTGGACGTGACAAAAACAACATGCTTTTTTCTGCTGGGAGTATTAAACCAGAAATAGCTGATTGTTGCGTGTGCCCTCAGGTCATTGAAGAGTAATGTTCTGAGCCCCCCACACCTGATGAGCACACACACAGACCAGTGGTGTAATCTACATGCATGGTTCTCAAACTGTGGTACCAGTACCACCAGTGGTACGCAAGCTTCCTCTGTTGGTTCTTGGAGGAAAACCAGAAATACTGTTCTACTGGAGTTTGTAGAAAATGAAACAAATAACAAAATAGTAATAATACATTAAATAATAATTAGAAGGGCTGCCAATCGATTAAAAAAACTCACTAATTAATCTATTAATTTTCTGTAATTAATCGCGGAAATAAACCTGAAGCTTATAACAGACATTTATTTATATAAAATCATGGAATGAATGTAGAATCAACACAAAAAGTCTATTTAAATTCATTTCTTTAAACTTTAAACACAGTTTCTTACCTGGGAAGTACAAATTTGGCACAAAATTTATGTTTTAAACATCTTTTACACAGAGAAATAAAACACTGAAAGAGAGCGCACAAACACAAACAAGTCACGGAGGAAAAGAGAGAAAATGAACGAGTTAATAGTTGACAATACTAATAATTGGTCACCGTATCTCTCACTCCATCTTAATTCAATGTCACTATACCAGTGTGTGAAGTTTATGGGAGGAAGAGGAGGATCAAATGATCCTCAATGATCTTTTTGGGAAAAAATCTGCCTAAAAGGACGAGGATTTCCATAGAACCACTTAACCACTTATGCACAAGGATAAGTATCAACACCACTTATTGACAGAACTTGCACTCAAGTGAGTAAAAGTTGAGGATGTCAAATCATTTTCATCAGAAAAGTAAATAAATATGATGGATATTTTTTCCCATCTCTGAATTTTTCATGATCCCATGTTCACTTGTATTTAAATAGATTTGAGTGGGTAATAATAGCATGCTCAGATTTGACAGTGGCAAATTTACATGGCATAGATTCTGGCTTGAATTGAACAAACATTCAGGTAATATCTTAGAAAAAAAACTGACATAGTCTTCCAGGTTCCTCCTGAATCCAAATAGGAAGTGAAACTACATTGAATAGCCACCCGGGGGATATGGAATGACGATCTTTCCACTGAAGTTATGTGTACTGCTGCTTAATAGAACAGCTAATAAAAGTGTCCTCTCTCTGAACTGTCCTCTGATTGGTCAAAGTCTCCCATTACGGGCCAGATTTCCACAAATGTTGGAAACAGGCTTCCTCTCTCTCTCAGATCTCTTAGTTTACTTCATGCTCAAATGTTATAATGGAACTATTCATCAGTTGCGCCAAATATAGGTTGCCTACTATGCTTTTAAGAGTTGAACGTGCACCAAGTACTGGAAGACCCAAGTATGTTTCCTGACAAAGTCGATTTTGAGCGTTTGACTTTATATCGGAGCACAGTTTCTGTGCCGAAGCAAGAATCTGTCGGCTGCTCGCTCTTAGAAAGAAGTTGGCACATTCGATCTGAAAAAAAGGAAAAAGGGAAGAAAAAAAGGACGGCTATCCAATCCAGTCCAACTTTATTTGTAAAGCACTTTAAAACAGCCACAGTGAACCAAAGTGCTGTGCACAATAATGAATAAAAGACACAATAAATGAAAGGCATAGAAGCTCACAAGAGGCGATAAGACACATCTAAAACGACTAAAAGACACAAATAAAACAGATGAAATAAAATGAAATGGAAATAAGACGTAAGGTTTAATAACAGGCAGGGAAGAGGCCTGTCTGATGTGCAGATCAAACGCACCGTCCCCTCTGACTCAGGAGCAGCTGATCAGCTGACCTGAGTGAAGGTGTGTGAGGGTGGAGCAGCTCAGAGAGGTAGGGGCAATGCATTGCAAATGAATCCTAAAATGCATGGGCAGCCAGTGGAGTGAAGCTAAAATGGGGGAAATGTGACCCCACTGACCCCCACATAAAGTGCATTACGGTAATCCAGCCGAGAGGTGACAAAGGCGTGGATTACGGTTTCAAAGTGCTGGTGCGAAAGAATTGTCTTGGATATAAACCATATAACCTTTGACCTTAATTTACAGATGATCTCTAAATATGTTTTGGGTATCACCGATCATGTTAAGGTCAATGTAACACCCGGTCGTGCTGGGATTACGCCCTCCCGGCGCGTTCCAATTAGACCGTCACTCTAAACTTTCCCCTGCCCGTCAGTGCAGTTCTTTGTGGTTGCCAGTCTTAGCTGTGTTAGCATGCTTTGCTGTTACACTTGATTGATGCTGGCAAGATTCAAGCCTCTGCACACCAGGAGTCCAGCGAGTGACTCGACTACCATGTGGAAAAAGTGAGGATGAAGAAAAGAATATAATTCCACAGGACAGATAATTTGGACTTCACACTTGAGTGAAAGTTTTCCCATGATTGCCTAAAGGTCTCTTTTCAGGATTTAAAGTAAGCCTTAATGAAATATGCCAGCGAGCACTTGAAGTGGAGATATACAAACTTTCTATTATTTGTGGTTTTGAGACTAGTTTTTGATTTTTTTTTTTGATGTAACGTGGTAATTTTTGGAAGTATAGTACCAAAGTCACGTATAAATAAATAAATCTTTGAAGGGGCTAAAAAGGAACTTGGTTTCCAGCCGTATATATTAACAATGGATCAAATGAACATATACTGAACGTGGACCAAAGTCAAAGACTTCAATTATAGTAATGAATGCACCAGGTTGTTTTGGTTTTTTGGAACAGCAGCTGAATGGTTAGAGTTCACTCCCACCACTTTCATCAGAGCTGCTTCCTGCAAAAACAAGCTGTTTTTGCAAGAAGGCTTTGATAGACCAATGACAACATGCAATGAGCTCAGCACCAAACAGCAGGCAGACACAGTGTGCAGCTATAGCCTGCAGTGCAGCACAGATTCTTTGTAGGAGTTGGTGGAGACCAAACACAGAGGAACAAGAAAGATGAAACAACGTGTTCTGTGTTTTTGTTTGTTGTTGCACGACCAGCAAATTGCTGAGAATTGTTGGGAATACACTTCCCCCACGTCATTATTTAGACCCGTCATTCTCAGAAAGTATGTGTCTTAGTGCTGTCATTTAAACGCGTTATTAACGGCGTTAACGCAAGCCCATTTTAACGGCGTTGATTTTTTTATCGCGAGATTAACGTTCTTTTTGGCCGAGCAAACTTTGTAGTTTTTTCCACACGCTGTTGCAACAACTAGTCACGTTAGAAAAACCGCTACGTTTTGAGTGGATGGCGAGCGCTGTGAATCCAAATAGGAAGTGAAACTACATTGAAAAGAAATCAAGGGATTAAATATTTTAATCGTTTGACAGCACTAATATGTTTTAAATATCAGGAAGTAATAACTTGGAAATATCTGGTTAATCTATTCCAACTTTTTACAAAAATGGCAATAAAAGAGTCAGACACATTATAGGTTGCCCTAATGTACTTTTATCATTATAGATACATATAAAACGTTCAGGAAACAATGACTCAGACCATTCACCAAAAATTATAACCACATGACAGTGCCAACCCTTTTTTTATATGATAGTAAAACAAGAGCCTGGTACATTTATTGCACACCACAAAAAAAAACCCAACCAAACACGTGACGACTGTCATGATTTCCTGTGACACAAATGATTAGGAAAAAATCCTGGAGAACAAAAAGGTTTTTTTTTTATTTCTGACAGAGGAGAGAGTGAGCTAAACGAAAAACCATCCAGCTCATACAATTTAGCAGAACACGAAGACAGTGATGGGTAAGGACAACTCGGAATGAGACGAATACCACGGGCCAGAGCTGAGACTGAGGATGCTGTTTAATACTTGTCACTTATTTGCTGTTTTTCCCTATTTTCCTTTCTCCAAAAGAACAACGATGACGACAATAGCTTCACTTTCCATCAGCGAGGTTAGATTATAAAATTCAAGCTGAAATGAAATGAAACTTCTGAATGACATGGTCGTATACATTAAATCTTCTCTTCTCTGTATCTTCTCTGTAACTGACAACAAACCCATTTGTATGTCAGTAGAATGTCAGTGTTTACACTGTACGTAACACAAAGTCCTGATCATGCACCGAGCTGTGACTAAGCTGAAATTACAAATCTTCATATCATCATATAATAGTGTAAAAACAACACTGAGACACTATCATCTTGGAAGGTTGTTGTGGATAATAACCAGTAAAGAGAAAGGTTATTTTTGTAGCTTGTATGTGACTTGTCTATGGCTGTAAAAACAATATATAGTTAAAAAAAATAATAATTTCATCGTGTATTTTTACGACGAAGAGTTGCTCTTGACAAATGCAATAAATAGACCAGACGTTGCAGTGATTGCAGATGAGTGCATGCTGGTGCTTTTGCACCTCAGTGTGAAAATGATTGATTAACACGAGCACCAAATGGAAACCATGAGCCGTTTGTGCTGCTTCTGCACCCAGTGTCGCCCCCACGTTAAGCTGTAACCACAACATTAAAGCTGTAGTGCGTAACTTTCGGTGATATTTGTCGTCGCTGGTGTGATTCTGCCTCTGTTTGGGCTTCATGAACACAAACAATCAAGGATTATTTGTTGGCTCTGCTCTGTCAAGCAATACTATCAGACCTGACTGAGGGAGCGTTTGTATGTAGAGTCCTGTGAAAAGGTTCCCTCCTTTTCACAGTGAGTGAGGTGTTTGATTTACTACACACATCTTGGTTTTCCTTCACTGTTTTCCTGCTGTAATTTAACGTCTGCAGCATATATAGTGTAGCATATTTTCCTGGTTTTGTTAAAGGATTAATATTACTGATTTGTTTTTGTCTGTTGTAGTTTACCCACTTTTACCGTCCAGTTCAATTAGGGTGGAGCTAGGAGGGGCATAAGAGGCCCCTTAAAAACACTGTGGCAGCTTGCTGAGAGGCTGTGTTAAGTCGTATTTTGAATTTGTTAATACTTTTATTTGCCTGGGACCTTGTGTTTTTCTTTTGTTTCATTTCTGGTTAATAAAACCACCACAGCTTTTATTTGAGCATGTTTCCTGAGACCTTCTTCAAGCAAAAACACCTGGTTAACTAAGTCCAGTGTTGCCAGCCACACTCAATGAAAAACAATCCCTAATTTATGTAGCCTATTACTACCCATAATGTTACAAGTACACAGTGTGCTTCTGAAACTTCTTGTTGTGTGCTCTTCTTTGTGTTTTCATTCATACTCCAACCCGTTTGCAGCCGCCTCGCTTTACTCGCACGGCGTTGCCGTTGCCTCCATCTGTCTTGGCATGAAATGAATGACTTCCTGTGTGCGGCATGGGAATGGGTGACATGAGATCTGAGTAGCGCTATCCTGACAAACACATTATGGCAGGAAACCACAGCGCACCAGAGGGAAAACCCACATGAACACAGAGAGAACACAGAAAACACCTGAGACACACCATGGTTTGGACCCAGGACCTTCTTGCTGTGAGGCAACAGTGCTTGTTTATATTTAAAAGTCATTCACTGTGGGATAAACATAAACAACACTACTGTTCACTTGGATTCTGAGCACATTTTGTTTCTTTTTTGGTGGATCCCAACTCAAGAGGAAAACCAAAGCCTGTTTATTGGTCAAATATTGTGGTCGATACCTTTGTGTGCCTGCTGGCGCTGTTCAGGTGGCGTACTGTGGCTTTAGTGAAAACAGCTGCTGTTTTCAGATGGTGAGCAGCGCGGGGTTAATGTGAGAACTCGGAATGAACTTGAACAGTAAAGTACTCGGCCGTAAAACCGAGGCGAAGACCTGAAAGACGCTGTAAATCTCTGCAGAGCCTGGGATGAACTGCTGAGTCAAGTAAATCTCTGTGGCTTTATCAATACAAGTGAACCCTCTCACATCACACAGTCACTGAATCCACCAAGTATTGATTTGTTACATGAATGCTTTCTCTAATCATTTTACATCATCAATTATGTCCCTACTGTACCAAATCAAAATCAATTTCCCAGCTGTTATTTATGTTAAACTTAAGCAGAGAACAAACAAACAATTGGACATTTTAAAAGATTAGGATTCTTGTGGATTTAGATTGAACAAAATTGAATCTAAAGTTGCTACACTTGTAGCATCAAATATTGCCGAGAGAAGGTCGAAAGAAGTTCATACAAATGTTTTGCACTTGTAGTTTGGTTTCTATTCAAACCAGCTCCATGTGATTTAAATCTAGAGTGTGTGCTGCTCTCACAGCATGTGAAGACATCTTATTCTTTTGTTCTTAAGTGTTGATATTTGTCTGTGGGATGGAGCTCTGATGAACTCATCTGTTTCCTTTTGTTACTTGCCTTTTATCCACCACATTTCTACCTACTACAGGACGTTACTGTTGTCGGGTTTGTAAGTGATGAGAGGCAGAGTGTTTGTGAGAATAGTTTGCGTTGACTTTTAATGCTTCACTTACTTCCACCAGGTTTTTTGGGGGGTTGTTTTTTTTGGCTTCTCTCTCACTAGGGATCGCCACAGTGGAAGATCTGCAAATTTGATTTGGCAGAGATATTTTATGCAAACCCCATGTGGCTGAGGTCACTTTAGAGTCTCCAATTAACAAATGGCAGTACCTTGTTCAGGGTTACCCTGCCCTTGACCTGCTGGGGATTCAAACAGCTACCCTCCGATTACAAGCCCAATTCCTGTTTGCTTGTCCATAGCCTGCCCCAATTTGCTTTTCATCAGGAAATACACAGAAAATGATCTAGAACTAGAGATTTTTTTATATAATTTAAGAGAAATGCATTTAAATTTCAAAACAAATCATGGGGGATTGGCACCAGCGAAGATGAATGAATGAGTGAGTGAGTGAGTGAGAACAAATCATGGAAAAACAGTGAATCCTTTTTGTATTACCAATTGCAGAGTGAGATTGTGGAACAGTCTAAACAGAGAACTATAAGTCTGCCCAAACATTAACATTTTTATTTTATGAAGTCTATGGATGAGGAAGAACCTCCTGGTGACAACTGAAGAAGAAGTCACCAGATGTTGTATAGTAGACTCATTTATGCACATTTTGCATTATTTTCCCTCATAAATTTGTCTTGTAGTGGTAATTTTTGAACATATTTAACAGAGGTAAAGTTTTTATAAATCTCAATTTATTGTAGTCTGGTCTAATCTAGATAGTCATATAGTTCTTGTTTTGCATATGGTCCATGGTATATAAATTTTAGCAGGGTTTATTGGCAGAAACTGAATATACTATACTTATGAGTATGTCGATATAAGTGTATAATTGTTTTTAATATAAACTTTGCTTTTGGCAAGGGCCTTTTTTTTTGGCGGCTCCCACCGTATGGCGCTTTTCCACTATACAGTCCCAGCACGACTCGCCTTGGTTCGGTACGGCTTGACTCTACTCGGTTTGGTATGGTTTTCCATGACAACATAGTACCTCCTCAATGTGGGCGGAGTCATCACAGCACGGCTGCATGAAACTGCTGTGACTTTTTGTTTTATACACGACACACACAAACCAGTGACTTGTAAAGCAGTCGATGTACTGAATCGTTAGAATCAGTACATGTTCAGTACATCCTGTATGACTGGCGCACAGTCACTGAATGGCAGGGGTTGTGATGCGGCTTTCAGCAGTGCTGTCGCTAAACACACCAGACTCCTGTTAAATATTGAGATTTTTAGACATTTCCTTTGCTAAATGTTGGAGATTAACACATGTTTCCAGGATTTTTCAGTCTTTTTAACTGATCTACAGTTCGGCATTGTTCGGTTGATTCCAGAATAGAGTTTACCAAGTATCTGCACACACGGGGGATCAGTGTGACACAACACCAGAATTTGGCGACTGTTACTTGTGCAGTGACCAGAGGGCAGTTGTCCGCTGTCCTTTTAACTGATATGACTGTATAATATAAACACAGTTGTGCTGACCATGCATGCTGTGTGTATATATACTGCACTTCCATGTGTGACTCTTAAGTTGTTCCCATGCTCCGAACACTAACCCTGGAGCTGCAGTGAGGACGCTGCAAATTTCTTGCCCTCTTGTTCATGAATTCCCCATGTGTTCAAATTCCTGGGTATGTAAAGAGCAGTTTTATTCAGAGGGGTTTTCTCTCGCTCTCTCTCTCTCTCTCTCAAGTTTAAGAGGGACCATTCAAGGTTCTTTTTTTTCATCTTGTCTGTGATTTTTGTCCCTGCAGATTTTTAAGTCTAATAGACTTTGTTGGAATCCACAGGGCATTAAAGCGGGGAGGTTTATGAAGTAAATCATGACTAAATTAAATCTTTTGGATAGAGTAAGAATGATTTTTTAGTCAATATTCAAGATTATTAATTGTCATACTCAAAGAATATGACACGGGGAATGAGATTAGATTAGGGCAATTAAGAAATTAATTGATTATTTAATTAACTGACTATTTTAATAATCATTTAGTGGATTTGAGTGTGTGTGGTTTTTAATAATTAAAACACGCTCTTTGATTTTTCAACTTCTTCAATGTCAACTAGTCTGTCTTCTTTGATTTATATCACAGATTAATCAATACAACTGATAAGACAATATTTGATAACATCATCATTTCAAGGTTTTGGAAACAGTGCACAGTGAAATTTTAATGACCAAACAATTAATTGACTAATCAAGAAAATAATCAACAGATGAATTAATGATGGAAATAGTCGTAGGTTGCAACCCTAGAGTAGATATTTGGAGTAACACACAGTTGAACAGGTGTACCTAATAAAGTGGTTAGTTATCACACATTACAGTAACAATACATTACAATTAGTAGTAAAGTTAGTTGTAAAACTCAATAGCTGCTTATTGTAAACACATCAACCCTTAAATTAGATGATTAAACAAATTGATCTGGCGTACAACAAGGAAATTCTCATCTGGAAGATGGTTTGTTCCAAATAAAACAGACATATCTTCAATGATGTGATGAATTAAAGCTGTACTGTGTAAATTTTTGGTGATTTTTCTTGTTATTATTCTGCCTTTGTTTGGTACTCGTGAACCTAATGTCACATTATTCCTTCGTCTGAGTATAGGCTCTGTCAGGCAATACTATCAGACCTGAGTGTGGGAGCATTTGTGTGCACACAGCAGCAGAGCAAGGGCGGGCGGAGACAGGTAGCATTTATCCCGTCAAATTGCTGAGAAACACGTTTTTTCTTTGAGCAGAATGAAAGAATTCACTCACTTCTTTTTGTTTTCAGTCACACTCCAAACATGTCTGCAGTCGCCTCACTTTACTACCACAATGTTGCTGTTGCCTCCATCTGACTTGACATGAAACAAATCAGTTACCGCGTGCAGCCCTGAAACGTTGCCGGGCAACATGAGATCGCAACACACAGAGAGTCGTGTGGGGCTGATAGACGTCGTGTGAACTCATTTGACAACAGTTTGAATGTAACAGACAGTTGTTTATATTTAAAAAATGATGCACTACGGTTTTAAGTAGACACATGTGAGCCTTTTGTTTTAGTTTTGATAAAGTCTCTGTTTGGGTGCCAAAATGCAAGAGAAGTGATTGTTCTGAAAGCTAACAGGCACTGGTTCCATACAAATGTCTATTTGACCACCCACACAGTCACTCTGCAGACTTAGATCACATTTCCACTTAAAAATGTTCCTCAAAAAACATAAAACTCCTCGACTTGACTCCTTTGCTCTGCTGTCCTCTCTCCTAAGAGCCCACAAGCACACTTCCAGGAAGACGAGATAGACATATTTTCATTGCATGCGGTCAACAGAGAGCGAGAGATGTCGGGGTGGGTGAACTCTCACAGGACTGTTTTGTCGTGAAGGAGCCATACAGTTACTTTAATTACTTTGTGCATGTTTCCCTGCTTTACTTTAAGAATAATCATCCAAATCGAAAAGCACAGATCGTCTGAAGTGTTCTGCTATGATTACCAGCAATGCCTTTTAACCCAGTAGGTCAATTTTAACTTTTTCCTTTTTAATAAAAGTGACATTGCATCATGTGGATATAACGTGTCTAATATGTTCTTTGTTATTAGAATCCATTGTCCCTCAGACTCTAAGCAAATCATGATATGATGCAATGAGGATGATGTTCATAGTTACAGAAAAATGTCTCCGGATTTAAGGCATGATAATTGTGAGGTTTTCAGCAACTATGTCCTGGAATGTTTTGGGGCCTTTTCTTTTTTGCAGAAATGCAGAGAATGGTGTGACAAACCATGTCTGTGCAGCCTGTGGTGTTCAGCTGCTGCTGCTGCTGCTGCTGCTGCTGTGGGGAATAGTATAAAACTGTCATGCATAAGTGTTACGTCGGACAAACACTACGACATGTAGGTTAAGTGAAAGATGTGAGAGGGAACAAGCTGGTTATTGAATAAATCCACAAAATGAGGAAGTGCGGCACATGTCGGGTTTTCTGCCGCTGTTACAGTTAAAAGGATTTGTGATGATTTTTTTTTCCTGAGCCATGTGCGGTGCCACAACCGTGGATTCCTCTGTGATGATGGCATCGGGCATGAGACACGCAAACATGCCGTTAGAAAAAGTCTCCAACCAGGTGAGAGTGGTTTTGTTAAATGGATGTACTGTATGTTATAGTCCAGGGGGGGTGCACACAACACAAATCCTCTAATGCAACTTATTTATTGCTGTTTTGCTGTTTGGTTTCCAGTTTTATGGTGTGTCCCTTTGGTGCAAATTAAAATATGCAATTAGCATGGCTGCGCAAGTAAATAGCATCCATGTGCAGCTCAGAAACAGAGGCTCAAAAGTGCATTTTTTTTTTTCCCCTCTCCGCCACGCTGTGAAGCTATGCAGTGTGTGCTCCACCATCATCCTTCCAGGACTTTGTCCACACACACACACAGTGGCACAAACAGAAATGGAAAAAGTTATTTGTAGCCAAGTGAATCGTGTGATTTGTTGCAAAATTTGTAAAGCTTTTGTTCAGCATTTTTTTGCATTTTCATACGATCCATCTTCAGCTGGACTCTGACGACGAAATCCTCAAGAGGAAGAATCTGGACACATTGCAGGGCAGCATGGAAACATCTGTTGTTACACATCTTACACAGCTTGTGTTTTCACGGTATCAAAAGGGAATTTAACAAATGTTATGACTTCATGGCGGCTGTGGCTGTGTCGATCCACAGTAATATTTGTTCTGCTCCTGCCTTCTGATTGACTTCCTGCCTTTGAAGTCCTAATGGCGTGTCTCCTCTGTACATTTGTGTTTCTCCTTCTCACTAACGAGCGCTGGCTCCGTCCGCTCAGGCCGGTCAGGTGTTAACCGCGTCTTAACCAGGACGGGTGTGCATTAACACCTCAGCTAATGACACCACAGCTCCACCTGTCCCTGATGGCATTCTGGCTGAGTCTTTGACGAGCTTTTGCATAACTGCATGTATGAACAGATGTGTGCAGGCGAGGAACCATCGAGACTTGAATGTGTGCTTTCAAAACACCATTTGAGACCTTTCTTTCATTAAAGTGAACTGGAACACACACACACACACACACATTATATAAACACACACTGCAATACCTGTCAAAGTGTATTTCAACACACAGGTGCAGTGCGTGTGTGTGTACTTGTATTTGTTGCCTCTTTAGGACCTGTTCTGGCATACACACATGGCCAAAACCTGGTCCTAATGAGACAGAACCTCATTCCTGATGGTTGTTCTGAGGTTAAGGTTAAGTACTTGTTAGAGTGTAATTTGTGTAAACAGTTAAAGTAGTTAACCGTTGGCCTTAAGCCTTTGAGTAAATATTATAATAAGGTGTTTTGACCCTATGTGTTGTTGATCCGGTAAAGTTAAGGTTACACAAGATAACACATTAGAATTCAGCGCATTGTCCTACGAAGAACTTAACTTGGTTTTTTACAGTCATTCACTCTCACTCTGAATTTTACAGTGTCCAATTTGCCTAATCCCCAAATCTGCCTGTTTTTGGATGACCCTCATGTGGAGGATTAAGCGGTAGAAGATGATTGAATTAAGATCAATATTTTGACACGAGGAGAGATTACCCAACTAATAACATAAGGCAGTAATCTGTACATTCATTCTGAACACTTATCATGAGTATTGGGATTTAAAATGACTTTGTTTTTTCTCCCACTGTCTCGCCATCTCCCTGAGGCGAGACCTGGGGCGTAAATCCCCAGCAGCAGCAGCAGCAGCAGCAGCAGAAGTCTGGTGGTTCTCCTAAATGATATTGGAAGACCATTTGCATTCACAGCTGCAGCTACGGACTGCAGTGTTTGCAGTGGCAGGAGCACAGCTGGTTCACAGTGATGAGAGCTGACCACGGGTCCTGTGAGGTAGCACAAATGAGGTGATGCAGGGGGGAGAGTTCATTTATAACAATTAACAGACAGCGGGTGACTCTCCAGAGACGTAAGAAAAGAAAAAAAAACCCTACAAGAGTTTTTATATAATGCATATGCAAATACCAAGTTACTAAGTCCACTTTATGGTGCATATTCTGGCATTAATCACTTTAAGCAACGGTTGACTTTTATTTAAGCTGCAATTATGTGAAGTCATACATATTTGAGATAAAAATGTATAATCACTGCTCATAAAAGTGAATCCTTTAAAGGGCATTTCCCTGTGGCCTGCAGGCAGATCTGCACTTACATGTTAAACCCTACAGGTTGTTGTTATTATAGGCTTAATATTCAAGACCTACATCCTATGAGGGTTTTGAGAGGCGCAATCAGGAGCAATGCAACAAGACTTAAACTATTCATGTTCCTCCCTGGGATTTCTCTGACTGGCCCCTTTCACTTTGCTCTACTGCCTGGAAATTGCTGGTTTTCACTGACTGAGACACCCACAGGGAATGTGAGCACGGTGCAGCTCCGGCATATAAAAGCGGCATGCTGCAGTCAGAGCAGAAGAGGACATGCTTGTGCAATGTAATGGGGAGGCTGCCTGCTCCAAGACATGAGTTTCTATACAGTCTGTCTCACACAACGAGGAAACAGTTCCGATTAAAAACAAAACAAAACCGTCTCTCACTCTGGAAAAAGATCAAGGGACGTCAAGAATTTTATCACAGCTCCAGCTATGAGTTACTGTCCCAGTCAAAGCGGTCCTGAACATCTCCATGGAGTTCTTATTCCAAAGGTAGGTGAATTATATTTTTAATTTGATTTAAAGGAAAATATGTGAATCCAGGCTGCCTCTCAAAGCCTTTACATTTTCTCTCATATACTCATAACTGTACAAGGTAAAACATAATTAGGTTTTTTTTTAAATGTAGTATTTAAAGCATTAACATATTTTCACAACAGGGAAGTAATCATGTCAACAACAGTTGTCATTGAGATGAGAGAAATGCTCCTTTCATACAGGCTTATAGAGATAATGCTCAGTGTACATGTGTCATCATCACGCATCATTTATCTTCATTACTTATTTAGTGAGATTCTATCAGGCTTTTAACAGCATTTTAAAGTCTTCTATGGAAACACAGCATTATATGTAAACAAACAAACATCAGTATCTGTGTGTGTGGGGGGGTAAAAATAGAAATGAACATTAAAGAATAAACAATTAAATATGTATGAATAAAGAAGAGTAAAGTTTAAAGAAGGTATGGTCATCGAACAACCTCTTTAACATGAGGAACGTGTGCATTTACTTATGTATTATTTACGACTTACTATGTATTTACTTACTTAAAGAGGTCCTTTAATTGTTTTCCTTTTGACTGAGGTGAAACCTTTTAAAGGTATTGATATGTACGGTGTTTTCTTTATACATCACTGCTGCTGTTGTTTTGAAAGTGCATTAGGAAACACGTACAATAATTCAAATGTGCCTTTAGTATCGGCTGCAGCAGTGCATGTGGCAAATAAAAGATCTTTCGTGAATCTTACCTAACAACAGTCAGCTACATGATACATCATATCAGTTTACTCTTTTAAAGCATTCCCACTAATGGTGATCAACAAGTCTCGTCTGGTGCAGCACATGCAGATTTATTGTGTGTAAACACTGTCTGCGTTTTCTCGTGCTCTGCACCTTTGCATGTGACCTCCTGTCATCCACTCTGTGTTGTATGGATCTAATGATTTAATGCAGCAAACGGCGTCTCTGCACAGTAGGTGCATGTTCTTGAGGAATGCCGCCGCAGCACTCGCTGTCGACAGAAACTGCCGGGACTTGTCCGGGCTGCCCCACGATGCCTCTGCGCGGGGAGCAAACTGAGGCCTTAACCTCGGAGAGAGCTGACAGCTAATTAGTTGTGTTTTAAAGATGAGTCAAATTGTCCTGAGGAGCTTTGCCCTCAGTTCTCCCTCGATGCACTGTCAATGTAATATTTGAAAACCTGTTGAGGACTGCAGAGAGATTAGTGGAGTGAAGGAAGAGTTGAAAACGGGGACAGGATTAAACGTTTTTCTTTTGGCAGAAATCTCACTGACAGTTCACTTTATACATGCTCACCTCCTTTTACTGACATGTGCTTTTTACTCTTAATCTGGGCTGGTGTGAAATAATTACAGCTAATATCCTTCATTGCGCAGAGCTGCCAGTCATTTAGTGGCACTAATAATATATTAATGGTTGTTCCAAAGGTACAAATTGAGGTTCATGAACAGTCAAATTGCACCGGATCAAACATGTCCAGACACTGAGGGCAGGGTGTTAGAGAATGAATGAAGCTCGAGGGTCTCATTTTTTTTATTCACCTCACCATTAAATCTGTCACATGTAACTTTTAAATGTACTGTATATAAACAAATGTCACGTTCATTATCAAATGGGTTTTCATCTCCACATGACTCTCTTTGTGTTACTTAGTATAACGGTGTTAATCTGTGAACCCTTATGGACTATGACGAGTTTGGGACTTTGTTCACTGATTTTGTTGAATGAATAAATAAATAAATAAATAAATATGTGAGCAATAAATAATACATTTGTCTTCATCCGATTACAAAATAGCCAGGGTCAAATCGATTCTGCCGAGACATAACCTTGAAAAACTCGCGCATGCCTTCAAGTCGACTGGATTACTCTGTCACGCTTTTTATGTTGGGGATAGCCAGGTTTCCATCACTCGCCTTCAGCCTTGTTCAGAATGCTGCTGCACGCCTTTTGACCAGAACTCACAGACATGAAAATACTGTATCTCTCCCGTACTGGTTTCCCTCCACTGGCTCTCAATTTGAATTTACTATTGTTTGTGTACAAGTGTATAAATGGCCTCGCTCCACCCTTCACGGTCGCTAAGATCAGCTGATCAGCTGCTCATGGTCGTCCCCAAAGCAAGGCTGAAGCTCAGGGCTGATTAGACATACACATAAATGTTTGCTTTATTACTGTACAGCACTTGGGTCAACAAAGTTGTTGTTCAATGTGCTTTATTGGATTGGATTACCTGAACTTATTTGTCTTGTAATGCCAACATCAGGGTTGGTCGTTCCTTTTATGCCTTTTTTTTAATGTTGCTCACAGCTGGCCGATTGCTTTGTTACCCACTTACTTATAATTTATGGAAAGTGGCCATAAAGTGCTTTACTTGGCTCTCACACTGTTGATCTCACAGTGGGACAGCCCTCACTGATTTACCATGAACACTTCTCAAAGTCTGAGTGTCAGTGAGGTGAACACAAAAAGTTTCAGAAATGAAAGCCACTGAATAGTCATTAGCTGTAGGCAGGTTCCAATTGGCTTGACTCGTATGTACTGTCGTCAATCACGAAGGTGAGAGAGAGTTGTGTGAAGGGTTTGCACATTTCTATCCACATGTATCCAAGCTCCTCTAGGATCAACAACACAGAAAAACAGTATTCCCTTGATGTACCAGGTTGTGAATGACGATCTATAGATTCCAACAGTAAGACAGCGCAACCCAATGTCACGTAGTGACCTGGCGGTCAAGAAACCTTATTATACCAAACTTAAAGATATCATATATATATATAAGTGTCTATGGTAGCTTTTATCCGAAGAACAAAATAACATCAGAAGGGCCACAAAGTCACGTTCCAGTCCTTGCGAGAATATTTAATCAAGGCTTAAGGCCAACAGTCAGCTCCTTCAGTCCACTGTTCATAAATTACATTGTAACAAGTGATCTTGCACCAACCACCTGACCTAACCCTAAACTAAAACTAACTCAACTCTGGCTCCAACAAATTCTATTGTGCAAAAAACCTGGTCCTTGTGATTAACACTTCTTGTCTTCGCTCACCCTTGCGCTGCTGGTGTATACACAAAAACACTCCCTCAGGCAGGTTTTGCTTGACACCGCCTGTTTTCAGATCAAGGATGCAGCATAATGTGACCTTGTTTCTGTTCATAAAGACCAAACAGAGGCAGGAAAATATGAACAAAAATCACCAAAAGTTACGCACTGCAGCTTTAACGTACATGACAGTAATTTCTTTCAGTCCTCGTGTTGATCTGATCCATTCTTATTTCCCTCACAGTATCTTCTCAGCCAGAGGAACCACATCAGGCCCAGAGCCCCGCAGTGATGCTGGCGATGCAACACCACAACTCCTCGGGTCTCATTGCCTCCTTTCCTCTCTCTAACCACACCGCCATGGTGCAGGAGCCAGAGGTGGAGGCCGTAGCACCGAATGCCACCATTCCACCGAGCAACCCCACAGCTGCGGGCCTCACCATGACTCTGGGCATCCTGTTCAATGTGGTGGCCCTTGTCATTCTTGCCAAGGCGTACAACCGCTTCCGTCGCCGGTCAAAGGCCACGTTTCTGCTCTTTGCCAGCTCCCTGGTGGCTACAGATCTGGCAGGACATGTTATTCCTGGAGCCCTTGTGCTGAGAATTTACTCTGCAGGTGCTGGGAAGACTCTCGAAGCTGCCTCCAGCGCCAGAAGTGATCCCGATGCCTCGTGTCTGTTTCTTGGGGGTTGCATGGTGTTCTTTGGCCTGTGTCCACTTTTCCTGGGTTGTGCCATGGCTGCCGAGCGCTGCCTCGGTGTCACTAGACCTTTGCTTCATGCGCGTCTGGTGACCACAGCACGGACAAAAATCGCACTGGCCCTCATTTGGCTGCTGGCTCTGGGTGTGGCCCTCCTGCCCTTCTTCAGCCTGGGTGCCTACACCTATCAGTACCCATGGACGTGGTGCTTTATCAGAGTGATGGAGGACACTAAAGCAACAGATCTGGCGTTTGTGATGCTGTTCTCCGGGCTGGCCTTGAGCTCTCTGGCCATGGCCTTTGTGTGTAACACCATCAGTGGGTTCACGCTGGTGAAAGCCCGGCTAAAGAAAAGGTCCTGCTCCCAGCGCCGCTCAGCCAGGTCTCATGACACAGAGATGGTGGTGCAGCTGGTCGGCATCATGGTCACCTCCTGCATCTGCTGGAGCCCTCTGCTGGTGAGATTGGTGAAAGTAATTCATCAGACATTTCACCAAGTTTTTAATATCTTTAAACACTTTGACATATTAAACCTGTGTTTGCTTTGGTTCTGTGAGTAAAATGTGTCATATTTTATGAAGTAACAAACTACTTTGATTGCCAAATTTATGATTTATTTTTTCTAAACGTGGACAGATGTGTCAGCATGTACCATCATAAATAGTATACTGTTATTAAGGACACATTAAATGAATTCCATTAAAAAGCATGACGTAAAAAAAAGAAGATGTTAATTGCTGAAACTGTCAGTATGGCCCTGGAATGCAGCACTGAGCTTTCTTCAAATGAGACGGATGTTCTTCATGTTTGTGCAGGTTTTATTTGGCTGCAGTTGCTGCTCATTGGTGACACATGACGCCATTTGTTGCGGGTTAAGAAGATAAAGTGGGCTCATGGCTGTAGTTAATTACCAGATGACTGACAGCTGATTAGCGCTCTAAGATTATTCGATTGATTGTTGAGTGATTTGCAGACTTTCAGACACTCAAGTGCAACTGACTAGATATATATATAGATAGATAGATAGATAGATAGATAGATAGATAGATAGATAGACAGAACAGCTGTATTTGGTTTACTTTATTACGCATTAATAAATACTGCACAATTTTTTTAATATGTTAATCTAGAGATACTTGGATGAACTAATGCACTAAAGAGTTTCCTTTCCTTTTTTTAAAGATCTTTGGATTGATGTCAGCAGCACGCTCGTACAGTGGCTCCCTGAGCGGTGACCGGGACACGTACAGGGGGCTAATGGTGACAGGGGTCAGGATGGCAACATGTAACCAGATCCTGGATCCTTGGGTCTACATCCTGCTGCGGCGTGCCATCCTCAGGAAGATCTACCGCATCACGAAAAAGCAGGCCAGTTTCAAGGGAAGCACTTTCCGCTCCACCCGCTGGGATGTCAACTCCTTTCAAAACTCAGAGAAAACCAGCGTTAATAATAAGGTGTAACCGAGGACAAAAAGGGGAAATGGCATTTGTCTCCTTTTACGGGATGCTCCAGAAGGATCAGAACTGAACCTGGCAGTGTTTCATCCTGGTCAAAGTTCAGCCTCCTGCATGAGAGGAGATTACTTTGGAGGCGTGATAGAGCGAGGCCACCTTTGTTGGCACAGGATCCAAGTTTGAAAGATGACTGACCAGCTCATAATAACCTTTGAGGTTGTTGAACGAATGAATCAGTGATACACTGCAAAGGGAAAAACCTTATAAACTGTTAAAGGTGTACATGTTTGCATGGCAGTCTGCCCTCTATGAGAGCAGCTGTAAATATAATGTTTTTTGTGTGCAGGAGAATTACATAATCAGCAAAAGTGAAGACTGTATAGTCCTAAAGCAAACATCTCAAGTCAAACATTTGTCCATAAATATGCTGTTTGTTCAATTATAAAAGTCAATGACTTGTGTAAATGCTCACATAAGAGAGCAAATGAAATAGCTGTGCTTTTACCTCAGCTTAAAGATGTGAAAAACACTGTGTGTGTGTGTGTGTGTGTGCGTGTGTGGTGTGTGTGTGTGACCATGCGATATAAATGTGAATGTGTGTATCTTTGTTGTGTGTCTCTGAATGTATCTACAGTATTTCCCCCTGAATGTCTGGGGACTGAAGTGAAACGTGTGTTATCTATGTGTTACAAAGGTTAATTAAAAAAAGATGAATGTAATATTACATATTAAATGTCTATACGTTACTGTTTCACCTCATTCTGATTGATATATCAATATTTGTTTACATCTGTGTCAGAATAAAGCAATGTTTCCTTAGTAAAGTCGAGAAAAAAGTTAAAACAGGGTAACACACAAGTTCACACATGCACACACACACATACATATATATATATATACACATACTGTATATTTGTGTATATATATAGCTTATTTTATTATTAGCTTATTTGCTAGCTTGTAAAGATAAGATAAAACTCATATGATAATAAATTGGTATAATATAAATATAACTAGAGCTGCAACTAACGATTATTTTCATAATTGATTAATCGAGAATTTGTTTGGTCCATAAAATGTCAGAAAATGTTGAAATATATCTCGTTTTGTCCACAAACCACCATTTTTTAGCTTTAATGATTTCTTCGTCAAATGAAGAAAATAAACCAGAAAATATTCACAATATCTGTCTCTCTGAAGTAAACAAAAATGTCAGTGAAAAGTTGAAAGTGCAGGATTTCTCTATTGATTCAAGTACATAAAGCAGCGCCACCATGAGGAGACATCAGGTAGCAATCCAGGGCAAGTGAAACTGCCAGGGACTGTTTACTATTTAATTAAAATAGCAATATTTGCCCTTTCATATCAACTATCGTATTGCACGAGGAAACACAACAATATATCATCAAAACAGTATTTTAACCAACCCCTAGAATGCCACGCTGGCCACTTTATTAAGTAGTACACATAAAACCCAATGAAGTGACCAAGATTTTCAATTCTATCACTATTGTGGTAAAAAAATGATTATAATAAGTATAAAAATAGTATCCAAAGCTAAACTGTAAAACTCAACACTTGAAGGACATAAGAACATCCGGACACATGATGACGCTTCCAACAGTGTAATGTGACTGTTATTAATTGCTTTGAACAGCATGCAGGCCTCAAAACACTGAGGGCAGCTGTTGCGGGTAGACCAACCCCACCACCTGAAGCCGCGCCCCTGTTTCAGTACCCTCCGAAATTCTAGCCAATTGGAGAAGAGTCACATGCAACTTCCATCCAATCACCATCATCGTTTTTAGCTCGTGGGGGCTTGGACAGAATCTTCCATTTGCACTCGCTGCTACTGAGACCAGGAGATACCGAATGAGACGTCCTTCCGCCGTTGTGAAGACACACACGGTACGTAATAAATGTGTTCACAATGACACTCCTCCTTGTGCACACCGTCGCACACAACACAAAACACATTAGTAGTTATCGCTTGCTTTTTGTGTGACTGTGTGTGTGCGGTAAAAACATACATATGTTCGGCTTTGTTTGGCTAAGCTAACCTGCTAAGGGCTAACTGGCTAAACATTCAATGGGGTCTCGGTCTCGTCTTCTCGACCATTTTGGTTTGTGGTGGACAACAGGGATATATTTTAATTGTAACTCTTCTGTTGGCTGATTTATCAACCGGTCAATTATTTCTGCGGTTTGTTGTAAGGTGTACTTTACGTCAGTGATGGGCAATGAGTATTGTTGAGAGGGTTGTTTGCTAGCTGCCGTCTCTTGTCAAGTCCTGCACTGAAATAAAATGGCGTCTATTTTTTTTAAATGGTCCTGATGGATCTGTGGGCTTAGTGTCCAAAATATCTTTTATTCACAATTCTCACTCTCCACCCTTTAAGAGGAGTTTAGTGTCACTTTAATTTTAACAGGTGAACATGTTTGCAGCTTGCTGTAATGGAGCAGCTCCCAAGCGCCACTAACGCTTTGACTGATAAATTAAGTGTGATTGTCATGCTCGTTACATGCTGCTCATTTGTTATGACTTTAGCTGGTTTCAATGCTCTTCTCTAGAAAAAGATAGCACTGTAGGCTATGCGTGTTTCGACAACGCCCCTGAAATATTTTGTTATAGATGCTCAATGATCACTCTTTGATCATTTGAGGCGACAGAGACGCATTGTCAATCATAGGGATGAGGAAAAACAAAGGAGAGCGTTGCACTGGGTAATGTGTAAGAGCAATTTTTTGTTTAGAGAAAGTCCATAAAGTGTAAGTGGAAGATCAAAAGAAAGAAATCTGAAGCACTCCGGTAGAGAAAAAAATCCTTTATTTACTTAAAAAATATTAAACCAATAACAGACAAATACATTCTTTAATGGGGTGGGTCAAAATATCGATTTGGTGATATATCGTCATCCTTCCTGATGTAATATGATAATCGATGGCGATATTTTAGTTAACAAATTCAAGGTAGGGTTGGTGAATCCTGGAAAAAAACAGTTCATGCAAACTACATTTTAAATCAAAATTCCAAGGCCCTTTCTTCAGACTTCCCTCCAAAGCTATGCCTCCAGAGCATGGGAACATGCAGTGCTTGATTGCAAAGAACGGATTGCTATACTTGTTCAAATGACAATGTGATGCTGAAAGACAACAAATGTTCTCAAACGATCACAAAGACATAAAGTTATCCTACTTGTGCAGTCGATAGAGGGTCACCATGGCATCACTTTCCAGCCCTTTCAGTAGCTTTCCCAAAAACGTCTTGTTTGTGATCGACAACCTGTTGTTGGCGCCTTTTCTGTTATAACGCTGCTGCAACTATTTAGCAAGCTAGCATAAGCTCTGGTGTTGTCTTCTGAGCATGCACAATTAGTGCAGATGGCAATTTGATTGATGCATCACAATCCTCTTAATTCGTCCAGGCCATTCAATGTGATTGGATGGTGTTTTTACAGGCCCGTCTGTTCCACAGGTGACTGACATTTTAATTTTTGTGACAATATATTCATTAATTGGTTACAATCGGGGTGGGAAGAGGATTTCAAGCAATACAGAAACAAATGCTCCAGAAAGTGATCTGCCGTTCTCTAGAGTAAACAGTCCCTGTCGGGTTCATTCGCTGGGCATTGCTACGTGATGCTTCCTCACGGCAGCGCAGCTCAAATGAACGAGGGGAAGGTTGGTCTTAAGTTACCTGGCTGAAGAAGAGGGAGTTTACAGTGGGATAATGGTGGAGAAAGCTACGTTAAGAGATGCTCCATGATTCTTGTGACCTTGCTTTTGCTTTTCACTTTAACTGAGTGAATTAGACATTGTGCTTAAGACTGTAGTGCTTAACTTTTTAATATAAACAAATGATCGGGGGGAGAAAAACTCTTAATCAGTTATACCAACCATATTTGTGATTGCAAGAGTTGGGCCACGTTTGTCCCCAAGCATGTGTTGCTGTGCAGACATCCATCAGCTAAAAAGTCTCCACTGACAAAGTGGGGAGTGGTTTACCCTGTTTAGCATTTGTGGCTGCAGAAACTACCCATTGACCAGATTACATGTGTGCAGAATTTGCCTGTGTTTTCTCCATTTATTTGTGCATTTAAATGGTTACACATTTTTCCCCACAGTGACATTCAAGTTCTACCTTGCCATTGTATTATTTTAAAGTGTGTGTCTGTTTTTTTCTCATAGGGAAGGACTGCAACGCTGTCATCTTCTGCAAATAAGATCTTTTTTATCACTATCAGTCACAGATTAAAGCAACAATGGTAATTATTTCATTCAAACTTTGATTCCATTTTGAAGTTGCTTATATGTGTCATTGGTTTATTGTTTAGACATCAGGCAGGCTGTCGAAGCATGGGTTATGGTGTCCTTTTTGGTAAATATCACTCATAATAAGACAAATAAATGTGTCACATCTAATTCTAGCTGGAATGCTGGTGCCAGTGTTTTGTCCTATTGTCTGCCCACGGCTGAAGGAACACATGCTGCAGCTTCTGCATCACAGCTCTTCTCTAAATTGGCTTTGGCTGTGTGTGCATACGCTTGCCTTTTGTAATCACTGGTGTTAGAAGCTTGGTGTTACATAAGACCTTTTTAGCAGTTTTAATTAATCAGAGACAAAATTAAATGAAGGAGAAGCCTTATAACCTTTTGAAAATATTCCACAAAGAAGGATTAAGGCAGATGAACAGTTTTTCTGACCCTAGAACATTGTCAAGTCTACAACATGGATTAAAGTTTACAACAGCAAACAACTGTTGTGGAATTCTACCAGGAAATTCCACAAACTAGAGAGAAAGTATTCAGAGTCAGTGCGTTTGCATCCATGTTAAAAGTCTGATTTTAGTCTGACATTTTTGGTTTTCTTAATGTCATGTAAACAAGTTAGTCCAACTAAAATCGTTCTGCGCATGCACCACAGTTCCCTTCCCAGTCTTTGACCGGAAGTATAAGGAGACCACGTATACACTGCGTCTAGATCTTTCTTTAGACAACACAGCAACCACAAGAGCCATAATCGATCATAACATAGATTACATATCGCGGGGAACGCAAAATATTTCCACACTTGTGATTTAAGAGAAACGAGAAAAGGAAGTTCAGTTGATGAGTCTCCCAAGTCAACAGTTGCCGTGTTTATTGTTATTGGCAGCAGCTTCGGGTTAGTGGAAGGAGGTAACATGACGTAGGTAACACTGAGGCAATAAGGAATTGTCAAAAGGCGGGTGTCAGATTTTGTTTTGCACTATGACAAAGTAACTAACATGACATGCTTTATTTGTGATATGATATGGTGTTAAAGGTCCCTGTTAAAATTTGCCACAGCAGGAAGCATCTTTGAATTTCAAACTTATTTATCTTTTTATCTCTTTTCATCTCTAGCCTCCACCAATGCGCCATCGCTCCATGCGTGTTTTCATGAACGATGACCGCCACGTCATGGCCAAACACTCTGCCATCTACCCAACTCAGGAGGAACTGGAAGGTGTTCAGAACATGGTGTCTTGTACAGAGCGTGCCCTGAAGGCAGTCTCTGACTGGCTGGATAAGCAGGAGAAGGGAACATCCAAATCTGACTCTGATGGCACAGAGACTGATAAGGAAAGGTAAGGAGATGTCATTTATCTTCACTTACTACATACAGTCTCTTTTTTTTGATCCATTGTACCTTTTGTGTTAATCTGCTGTGTCAATTTTTGGTAGTGAGCTGAAAGACCAAGCCACTCGCTCACTGCGTGGTGTCATGAGAGTAGGCCTGGTTGCCAAGGGGCTGCTACTGAAGGGGGACTTGGACCTGGAGCTGGTGCTCCTCTGTAAGGAAAAGCCTTCCATTAATCTGCTGAAGAGAGTGTCTGAAAACCTTGATTCACAGCTCAAGGTGAGAACACGGCTCAGCTAATTCAGCTGCCAAAAGTATTTTGTTTGCTTGACCTTCCTGTCTGAGTCACCAACCATCAGGTGCCTGTTTCACACGGTTGTTACTGTTTTTGAAATTCCTTTTGCTAAGGGGAGATGACAACATCACGTACACATTCAAGTTATTCTTTTTTGGCAAGGCATTAATTCTTGAAAGGTGCTGTCAGTGGTGTCCTTAGCTTCAGAATCATTGACTCCTTAGGCCATTAACAAAGTAACATTTTCAAATTTAATTTCACTATGTCTTGTCAGCTGTCACATAAAAAGATCTGTTTATCCAAGGGCCCGAAAGAACTATCCTTAGTCCTAATGAAGAAATTTCCCCCAGAGCTGCAAGCTGCATGTCAAGGATCACAGACAATCCATCAAGAATTGTGGAACCTTCTGTATAAGCCTGTAGTTAAATATACCAAAAAAATACAAGAAGCAGCAATGATTTAATGTGAAAATGGTACCACAAGTATAGTCCTGTCTGCTGCATTCAATCATAAGGTGCACATCTGAAAGTGAATTTCTGGCCAGCAAATGTGTTGCACCTCACACCAAACAGGGAAGAACAATTAGAAAATGTTCCCAGAAACCCACTGTGCATTCAACAAAAAAGTTTTCTATAAATGGTATCAAGTTGTTTTTCAGACAGTTGTTTTTGATCCATCAAATGGACTGTAAATCAGACAAAACTTATCAATGATAAACTGTCATGCAGATTTGTCAGGTGAGCTTTTAATAACATTTGGTCCCTGACTGCATGTATTGACATGAGGAAGGAATCTGCTGCTGTATTTCTGCACAGAACAAGGCCAAACCACAGAATAATACCATAATAACAAACTTAACGGGCATGTTTTGTTAGTCTTTGATTTCTACGCTTACTCCTGCTACTGTGAAGGTTATTTTAGGCTAATGGTTTGACAGTGTGCAATTGTATGGGAAGCAAATGCGCACTCTTGTGAAGAGCAGAAGCTTTTGATAGAATTATCATTTGGAAAAAAACTGGTCCAAAAATGCCAACAATTGTTTGACAAATCAGCAGTGGTTGTGGTTTTTTTTTAACTGCTCTTTGCTCTTTCTCAGCTGATTGTAGAAGACAAATATGTGGTGACCTCGGACATCCGTGAAGCCAGTATTGCCATTAAGAACACCAGTGAGCCCCCACTCACGCTTACAATTCACCTGACGTCACCTTTGGTTCGCGAGGAGATGGAGAAGGCTGCAGCTGGAGGTAAGCCTCTACACAGGACCTCACTGGTTCAGTGGTGCCTTGCTTCCAGTAGGGAGGCCAAGCAGGCAACCAGACTAGACAGATATTGTTTATTGGGCCTTCAATGGAGCTAGGGGACAAGAAATGTACTGTCACATAATGAATCTCTGCTATGCTTATAGCTCTCTAGTCACTCTCTAGTTCCATGTAATGTAATTGTACATTTTTGATGGCCCAATATACAGTATAGGGCAGGTAGTATACTGACTGCTGAAGACATGGCTTTTCTTCCCTTTGATGATCAAGATCACCAATGAAATGAAGGCTTACTGAGAATTTAACCAAATACAAAAGAGAGAGAGAGAGACCACGTTGCTTGCATGTGTTTTATCACTGATGATGAACGGTTTGCATTGCAGCAAAAATGAGTAGCAAAACATGTGGAGAAACTGCCCTTGGTTGTGAGACCCAGCAGTGGGCTATTGATTGTCTCTGATGTTCCTGAGCAGGGAAGGCTCAGGGTTACAGATAACGACAAGGGATATTTGATTCTGTACTTCAGTGCAGCTTCTCTCAAATCAGGAATCAGCCCCCGTTGTTACTTAATAGTACTTTGTGATTGACACATGTTGATCAAAGTTTATAATACACGAAGTCTGGTTTTAACTTTACAAAAGAGTAAGATGTATTCTGTTCGGGTGATCTCAACAGTAGAGGATCTCCGTTTTAGCAAGCCTTGACCTTATCTGTAGCCCTCTGCCATCAGTGATGCCCAGTTTGGGTCTTTTGTTAAAGCCATCAGTTTTGCTGCAGTGTGGACTTGTTTTGATACTCACTTTTTGTGCATCTGATAATTTCTGCCTGTGGTTCCAATTCTGATTCTCTCTGTCAAGCCTTCTAGTTTGTCAATTTTTAGGGATGCTGGACCTTTGACCAACTGGCCGCTCTCTGTCTCGGAAGGGGCAAAGTGCAGTGTACCCAGTATAGGGGCGAAGGGGAGGGGCTCCACCTCCTTTTAGCACCAGAAAAGAAAAGCACACTAAGGCATCCATTAAAGCTAATGCAAGCCTGGATAGATAACCTCCCATTTGATACAATGCATCTTAAATGTGCACATTTGTTTTTTTAATGTTATGGATTTAGTTTATTCTTAATATTTTTCTCTAATAATAATTTTAGTTATTACCCACTTTTCAATACTGTAATTCTGGTGGGTTTTAAGTTCAATGCCTGTGCCATGCAAATCCATATTGAATGGGAGGTTAGGTTAAGAGTGTTAGTGGTTCTTCAATGGAGGGGTCCCCCTCCCCTTCTCCCTCCTGCCTGTGGTTTGGAAAGGCTGCCTGTGTTCCCCCTGGCCGGCTGACAGAACTCCCCTTGGTCAAACTGTACCTTGTCTTCTTATTCCACCTGCCAATAGAAACGCTTTCAGTCAACGATCCCCCGGATGTTCTGGACAGGCAGAAATGCCTAACTGCCTTGGCATCTCTCCGCCACGCTAAGTGGTTCCAGGTTTGGATCTTGTCTTTATTTGTCTCTAAAACAGGACTAGTTTTGAGTTTGGTTCTACTGTATGTTTGTCATTTATTTGGGCGTTCCATTGTGTGTTTTTTGTTCTTTTTTACTCCTTTGAAGTGTTCTTCCTGTAGTAATATTTGATTATCTGGATGTTTGTTTCTTAGGAAACCTTTGTCATTACACTGTTGTAGAGTTGCTTTGCTCACTAAGACAGGTTCTACTTAAAAGACACTCATTGCTGCTTTTAGTCACCAAGTTCATCAGCCTACCTCCAAGCTGCTTAACCCAATTAGCTAATAAATCTGGGACTAACTTGTGTCTAGGTGCAATATTTCTATAATATTTGTATTCGTGTGAGTGAGTTGTTGTTTTCACATTTATGCAAGCTGCTCATAGTGCACTTTTTGCTTCCACATTTTGTAGTTTTAAAGACAGAATTTGTTTAATTTATAGTGAACCATGTTGCCAATAACTTGTAGTGTCGTGGCCTGTGTCATCTTTGGCTTTCACACTCTTAACAATCCTGTGCTCCATCTTTGCAGCTTGTTTTTGTAGAGTATGTGGCCTCAACCTTTCCTGCTCTCAGGCTGTTCTGTACCCATGTTCCACAAAATCAGAAATATTGCACCTTGAGTCATAGTTTTTGATGTTATTTAAAATGCCCCTGACTTAACAACCATTTCCCCTTTCAGTGACAACGCTCATCAGTGCATCCTTTCTTGAGTAGTTCACTTGGTTTTCATGTAAAAACTGTTTGAGGTGATTTTATTGATTCCTCTTCACTTGATCTTTAATAGCATATTTTTTTCACTCACACAAATGTTGATAACTTCTCCATTAATCGTCTTCGTAGCTATAACTGTTAATGGTTATAAGTAGGGTATAAAAGTAATCAACATAAACATTATTTTATGATTCAATATATCTGAATATTTCCATAATGACAAAGCTAATTGGTCAAATGGTCTGTGTGGCTTCATTATTATTTGTTTCATGTACTTGGATGTTTATCTTGCTTTATGCCCCACATGGTCTTATTCTATGACTCAGGCTCCTTGTCCCCCTCATGCCCCTACCACCCCCTTCCCTGCTTGTGTCCTCAGGCTAGAGCAAATGGACTCCGCTCCTGTGTCATTGTCATCCGGATACTGAGAGACCTGTGTGTCCGTGTCCCTACTTGGGCCCCGCTTCGTGGTTGGGTGAGTCTAAACCACCCAGTACTGCCTGCATAGAATGGACATTAGTAATCGTTTAGCGGTTGCTAAAATGTACGATCTAAAGTTGGCATCAACAAGGATTTGTTCAAATTCAGAAGACAAAAACTTCTAAGCTTAAGGTTAAATGGCATCTAAAAGAGACCATTTAAGAGTGCACTGCATGCTGCATCGTTTTTGTTGAACAGTTAAGATATTACTGTCTTCTTTGAGAAGATTTTGTTTTGTAATCCACATTTATTTGAGGATATAAATCATTTTTTTAAGCTTTAATACAAATAAATCAATGAAAAGTCAATGATTGATTGTAAATTGTCATAATGATTGGAAGGAAGAAGAAAAGAAAATGAGAAAATGTCTTTTAATGCCCACCTGTAGCATCAAAATCCTTTTGAAGCTCTTTTGTGGCAGTTGTATTTGTAAAATTCCCTTCCCAAATCATAAAGCCCTTTTTTTATTATTACCTTCATGTATGTTTTTGATGAAGTCTGCCAAGATATAAAGAAGCACGGCTCCACCTTGGCTGTTTAATGGCACAGATACTATGTAACGCAGTGACCTAGAAATCCCTCCGTGTTAGTAGCCAAGCTTAAAAATAGCACCCTTAAACAAAATCTCCCTCTCTCCCCTGCTGCGTAGCCCCTGGAGCTGATCTGTGAGAAAGCCATTGGTACAGGGAACCGGCCCATGGGGGCGGGAGAAGCTCTGCGGAGAGTTTTAGAGTGTCTGGCTTCAGGGATCCTCATGGCAGGTATGTATTTGGAATCTCTCCTCGAAAGTATATTTAATTTTTTTTAAACGAATTGAATTTGAAATATGCAGCCACATTGTAAAGGATAATTTAAATCTTAAATTATGTGTTGTAGATAGTGCAGGAATCTCTGATCCATGCGAGAAGGAGCCTACAGATGCTGTTGGTCACTTGGACCACCAGCAGAGAGAAGATATCACAGCAAGTGCACAAGTGAGTAAGACACATTGAAATGTGTTTTTCTGCTACATCAGTAAATGTGAAGTTCACACTGTTTGTCATATGTTCAGCATGCCTTAAGGCTGTCAGCCTTCGGACAGCTTCACAAAGTGCTTGGAATGGATCCCCTTCCCTCTAAAATGCCCAAGAAACCTCCTAGGAAGATTCCCATTGATTATACTGGTAAGTAATCAGTGATAGTTATCATTTGTTGTCAAGGGTGTTGAGGAAATGAAGATGGGTGCTTCTCATTTCCCTCTGGCTCAATTTGTTGTGTCTGTTTCAGTGCAAATCCCACCCAGCACAGCATATGCCCCACCAATGAAAAGGCCCATTGAGGAAGAAGAGGGAACCGACGACAAGAGTCCAAATAAGAAGAAGAAAAAACTGCAGAAGAAAAGTAAGTGCCCTTGTCATTACTTCACTGACCAGTGTGTAGAATAAAGCGACATCTGCAGGCGAAGTTGCATATGGCAACCAAATGAATACCTTTTACTTCTCCTACCTCCCCACCCAAATTGTGTATGAGGCAAGTGTGTTTGGCCTTAAGGTAGCCTATAAATTATATTTATTTAAATAATAATAATATAAATATTGTATTTAATTTCTGCTGATGTGTCCCACTGAATCCGACTCCCTGGATCTTTAAAACACGATCACAATTATCAGTCTGACACGTCACTTTTTCATAGTACCTTTTTTCAGTAATTTAATAAACTGATTGAACAAGATACTGATTATTGATAATAAAGATATTGCAATTAATTTCTCCAGGTCTCCATCATTTTTTTACTGATGCAGTGCCTCAATTAAAGCCTTCATTCTGTCCTTTCCACCAGCTCCAGAGGACAAGGCTGAGCCTCCCCAGTCTATGAATGCTCTGATGAGGCTCAATCAGCTGAAGCCTGGTCTCCAGTACAAACTTGTATGTCAGACTGGTCCGGTTCATGTTCCGGTCTTCACGATGTCTGTCGAAGTAGATGGAAAGTCCTTTGTGGCTTCTGGTCCGTCCAAACGCACTGCCAAGCTCTATGTAGCTGTAAAGGTGAGCACCTGTAGCATTAATTGCCTGTCCAGCTCCTATTTTAGTTATTTTTCAAACTTTCCTTGCAATTGAATCGGCTTTGAATCTGTGTGCATCATTTCAGGTCCTGCAGGACATGGGTCTGCCCACAGGAGTTGAAGTAAAGACTGAACCAATAAAAGTAGAGGAGACTGAAGTACCTGCCACCATTGAGGATGTGAAGCCAGTGATAACACCCTTTGAAATTAGCACAACTGCACCAGCAGCAGACAGTGCAGACACCACTAATGCTGCAGAGGTACAAAACGATTCCCTTCCGAAAAACAAAACAATAATGTGATTTTTCCTTTAAATTTGAAAACCACCTCCCTTTCCTCTTAGACTGCCCGTCAGCAGGGACCAATCCTTACTAAAAATGGCAAGAATCCCGTCATGGAGCTCAACGAGAAGCGCCGTGGCCTCAAGTATGAGTTGATCTCAGAGACTGGCGGCAGCCACGACAAGCGCTTTGTCATGGAGGTGGAGATTGATGGTCAGAAGTTCCAGGGGACAGGGTCCAACAAAAAGGTGGCTAAGGCCTATGCTGCACTGGCTGCTTTGGAGCAACTATTCCCTGAAGGTGTTGTGGCTGAGGCTGCTAAAAAGAAAAAGGGACCACCCATGGTAAGTCCCGGTGAAACATAACAGTGGGTTTTATCTGTTTGTTGGTTTGTTTGTTTGTGTGTGTGTGTTTGTTCTGGTACAAATTCCTTTTTTGTTTTTTTATTAAATAAAAATGTCCAAGAATCATTATTAGGGGGGTGCCACGCTCTTTGGATAGATATTTAGATGCATGAGATGGTGAACGATGGAATGGAACATAAAAATATACCATTAAAACTAATGGTAGCCCATTATACTAATTCAGGGCCACTGGGCACAGTGTTTGCTAATGACTCACCGTATCAGTTACTGTTGTGATTAGGGCTGCAATTGAACAGTTTTCATAATAGATAAGAATGTAGGTAATTTATTTTCATTTTATATTCCTCACAATGAATATCTGTTCGGCAACAATCACCAACTTGTAGCATAGTAAGAATAAAAAAAGAATAAAATAAATAAAACATCAGCCAACATTGCACCAATTAAAGTACTAGTTTAAAAATAATACATTTAAAATACTAGGATAAAATGCCCCTATGCCAGTAAATAAGTGAGTAGTCAGATTATTTTCTCAATTAATCGTGTAGTTGATTGATCCATAAATGTTCGAAAATTTTGATAAATGTTGATCAGCATTTACCAAACTTAAAATTGATGTTCTCAAATGTCATGTCCACAAACCAAAATTACTCAGTTTAATGATTTCCTTGTTTATATGGAGCAAACAAACCAGAAAATATTATTCATGTTTAAGAGGCTGAAAAAGTCAGGTAGCTTGTTTTTTTTTAAACCTCCCCAATTAATCGATTATCAACATAGTTTGTGGTTATTTTGTAATTGATTAATAATCGATTCATAGTTGCAGCCCTAATTGTAATTCATCAAACATGTTGAAATGACAGTACTATACACTGAATGAGCTCCCCTCTTACCACATGAGCTCCATATTTGGCATCAGGTGCAGACTTACCTCAGTAACATGTTAATTTCCTCTTCAGCACACTCCAGGCTTTGGAATGATGGGAGCCCCTGGAGATGAAGATGTAGGTATGCCCAGAGGCAGAGGAAGAGGGCGTGGCCGCGGAAGGGGCAGGGGCTTCAATAATGGAGGAGGCTATGGCCAAGGAGGTAACAACGGTACTTAAGTCATAGCAAACACATTGTTAACTGTTAGAATATTACTTAACAGGATTTAAACTGTCATAAATGTACATTATATTTACTTCCTCTCAGGTGGCTTCGGAACATATGGTTATGGGAACAATGCTGGATACAGTGAGTTTTCATTTAATCTTTCATTTTCCTGATATGGCTGCGTATGTGCTCTTCTTTAGGTTTTCATTTTGCAATGTAAAAACCGAATGAATATATGAGTCACTGCGTCAGAATGGGATGTCTGTGTGTCCTGTGGAATGTTGGTGTATCTGCCTACGACTGTAAAAATAACAAAAAAAAAGAAACAAGTTGGGCTGCCCCCTGACGAAGAATTTTATTAGTCGACCATTAGTTATAGCAGAACAATCCTCAGTATATTGATGATTTTAAGTATTAAAATGTATTTTTCTTGAGTCAGGATGTTGTAAAAATAACAAATTTTGAAACTGTTCTACTTAGATATATACAAAACCATAAAAAACAACCCGTAATTTATATATCCTCGATTGTATTAACCAATGCAACCACTTATGAGCTTTTGAACTATTAATTTCACAAGTGCACACCCAAACCATGTCACACACTGCAACAAACATGTGTATTTGTTCATTTTAAACACAGTTGGTGCGCATGTGAAGACGCACATCTAGCTAAAATACTTGCATTGAGCCAAGTCCATGAGTTTAACAGCATTGTTAGGCATGTGCTTTCATGTTTGAAATGATGAGCACATTTCTGTCTGCAGAGTTTGCAGTTCACGTTCTTGGGTGTTTCATCACCCTCTCACAATGAACCCACACTTAAGATTTGATGAACTGTGCTGTCAACACACCAGCTTTGTCAACTACATAACTTTTCATTTACTTCCTGTCTGCTTATAGCTTTAGAATTTGACTCCATGTGTTTTTTCTTCTGCATTTAAAAGACCAATCAAATCTCACAGACTAATGATTCTTCTGTTGTCTAATGTCGGGCCAACTATAAGGGGGCAGCCCTAGTACTAAGAATGACTAAAACTTGTTGGGATGTTCATAGTACATTTTATATTTCTCTGCTTTAAGCCACAGGATTCAATCTGTTTTTGACACCTTCCTCTTATGAGAACCTCTTTTTCGTCCTTCTGGCAGCCTGTTCTGAGGACTGGCCTACATGAGCGTGACAGGAGCAGAGAAATCTAAAAAAACAAAATAAAATAAAACCCCAACAAATCAGTTTTAACATAATCTGATGAAATTATTCATTCAACTGCCACAATTACGGCAGAAAAAAAATTAAATCTAATTTTAATTTTTTTTTTTTTTTCTTTCTCTGCCCTGTCTCACTCTTTAGGTGACTTTGTCTCAGACTCCTATGGCAACCACGAGTTTGCGAACATTGATCTTCCCGAGTCTTAGAAAATCATAAACACTCTTGTAGAGAGGAATACAAAAATGGACAAAATACTCAATAATGTTACAACAACAGCATCATGAACTCCTTTCAACCACCAAGTCCACAACCCTGGGAGTAAAGTGACAACAGCCTCTCCACCCCTCGTCTTTCCAGTCTACTTGTCATGCTCTGAAACCTCCAGGAGACAATGTGCTACTGCATGCATGTAGCCATAAGTCACCTTATGTTCTCTCGACTTGCTGTGGACATACCCAAAAACACCTGGACCGACCTCCCTGAACTGCAGGGCTGATTTTATTTTTATTAGAAGTGGTGGGGCAGGGTGTTGTTTCTGCAACATGATTAAGTGAAAGCCTGTGGGGAGCTGGACAACGTTCTGCCTTTTGGATCATTGTAAAGACATCATCTGTCTGGGCTTTGTCTACCATTTCCCTACTGTCACTTGGATGATAATGTTTTAAATTTTTTAACATTCATTGTTTTAATGTCATTTGTATTGCATTTCTGTCACTCCCATTCATGTAGCTGATTTAGGAATTTCTGTCTTGCTTTTTAACAGTTGCCACATGTTTATACAAAGTTAGTAGTTTGTGTTACGTCAGCCACACTGTTGAGTCATAGCTACACTGAATGCATGGTGGTCTTTGGCAGTATGTGGTTATTGCAGTGTCCTCTGGAACATCATTAGACACTGATGAACTGAAACTGTTGACACTAAGAGTATACACAGATGAGCTGATGTTCGTGTGGTCAGGAAGACTCTTTCTTCTACCTTTTTTATGTTCCTTTGTTTGCCTTTTTTAAATAAACCTCATCATGCATTTCTGTCGTATTTCAGGGTCTGAATTAAATAAATCTGAGTTACTGATGAGACAATATTGCCAAGTGCCAATATACAAGTATTACATGATACAATGCTTTATGTTGATGTCCATTTAAGACTCTGCCATGATGTTATTTCCCAGATTACTACAACAATGGTGGCACAAATGGAGGAGACGGGGAATCAAGCAGCCCATCAGACGGCCCACTAGCCAGCCCAGCACCAGGATCAGCACAGGGCTCCTATGGTTCATACTACCAGAATGATGGAGGCTACACTGCCACTTCTGCTGCCAAAGCCCCAAAAAAGAAACCCGCCATGCACAAAGGAGGCAAGGCACCCTTTTCAGGTCCTCCAGGAACAAACACTGGACCTTCGGGAGGCTACCAGTCCACCAGCCCCGTTGGCCAGGGCTCCTATAACCAATATGGCCAGAATTATGGACAGGGAAAGAAGAATTTCAACCAGAACCAGGGAGGAGCGGGTGGATATATGTACAGCACAGCCTACCCCAGCCAAGTGACGGGGGGCGCTGGAGGTAGCCAAGACTACAGTTATGAAGGTGAGTCAAGGGGATTTATAAAGCTTCCAGATAAAAATAAAATGATGTTGGGTACTTCAATAAAAACTGACTAGCATGTGGATACGATGCAGTAGGTGTAAGCTTAGTCAGTGTAGTAAATGTAGGAGGATTTGTTTTCCCAGCCACCTTCCTGGTTCTTGTCCCACAGACAAAAGAAATAGTGTAAAGGCACGAGCAGTGAATTGATTTACTGAATGAAGTGTGTCCACTTTATTTGGTGGTTTCGTTCACCTTATTCACCCATTGTCAGACTGGTTTCTACTCAAGTAATCGCATGTTAAAACTATGTTTAACAGATATACATTTTTAATGTCTTTTCTAACTTCTTTCTTTTTATCCATTTGCTGCCTCATTCAGAGTCTTCATGTCAAAGATATCTCTAATCATTAGTCCTGTTGTTGAGGAACTTTAATGTTCTCATTCATTCCTTGTAGGTTTCAACAACCAGTCCAATTACAACGCACAGGGAGGAGGAGTTGGTGGAAGCAACAACCAGGGTTTTGGCAGCAATCACTCTCAGTACCACAACCCTACAGGCTATGGCAGAGGAGACAGCAGCATGAACTACCAGTACAGATAGACTGTATGACTCAATGTCTATGAATCTTGGGCACCAACCACCCTGCAGTGTCAGACGCCTGCTCCAAAGAAAGTTGATTGACAGTTTGCTTGTGCTCTCTGCCTTTTCCACATTAGCTTCGTATGTGCTTTTAAGTTTATATGTAGCACATGTTGGCACAAAATAAGATGTCAGACCTGAGTTATGGCTGAATATAGTGGTCTGTTCCAGTGGTCTGGTCTGTGCTTAGTCTTGTGTTTTTATGTTATTCTATTTTTTTTATTATTGTTATTTTATCAGTACTACCAGTCCTTATCCTCATCACTCAATATCAATGCTGATGTTACAAATTACTGACTCACTAGCTCTGGCTTTTCTTTTGTTCCTCCTGTGAGTGTAAACTTTTTTTTTTTCGTATGAAACTAGTTTTAAACTACAAACATTGTATTTTTTGTAACAATTTAATAGGCCAAACAAGCTTGGTCTTTTCTTCAGTGAGATTATTTTATTTTACTTTTTAGTTTTTTTGTGATGTAGTTATTTTTAAACTGTTTCAGAGATTACTGGAAACTACACATACATTCTGATGTGAAATCTACATTTCTGCTCAATGTAACTTTTTGATTGGGTGGGATTTGTTCCTGTTCATGTACAACAGTGTGAATTAAATGATTTTTATTTTGAAAAGAGTTCTCAAAATGTTTGTACCACTGATAATTAAATAAATCATTGGTAATTAATGGGCTATTAATGAAAGGCTTTCTATCAGATATGGTGACAGTATTGCCTGCAAATAAGTCCTGGGAAATATAATTAATATTAGTTTTAACTGGCACAGAACAATAAACGAATTAAATGAAAGCAAAAACTATTTTAAATGACAAGAAATAATGGAATGAACAACAATTTATTATTTTTTTTTTTAAAAATACAACGTGATGATTGACCTTTGTTAACTGATATTCGGGAATATAGTTGAAATTATGCTAAATATTCTCCGTAACACTGGTCTTTAATATGCATTGGTGCTGAAATAAACTGACAATGTTGTATTCACGTACTCCCCGGTGTTAATTTACACTATGAAGAAAAGAAAAGAAAAGAATTTACATCAAAATGTATTGTTTTCATGAATTTTCACCATAAAAACAGAACCGTGGCAACAACTTCCGACATCTGACTCGTACAGCGACGTCACATCCGCTCTTCTCTACGTCGCGTTGGATTCCAGCATGGCGGATACCGGTGTGGTGGAGACGCTCCTTCAGCGGATTGAGAAGGCGGACGATGGCGTGGACAGCATGGACGTGGCGAATAGCCTCGCTGTGGATCACCAGGTCATCGTCGGAGCCGTGAAGAGTCTGCAGGCGGTCGGCGACGTGAGTAAATCCGGACTGTTTGGCCCAGGAAGTCCGGTCGACTGCCGACAACACTGATCATTCAGTGTGACTGACGCAATAAAGAGGTTTAAACTCCACAGGGTCGATAAGGGGTTTAGTTAGCTTAGCATTGTGACACTAGCACTATTTTTCACAGCAGACCGTTTTACGGCAGCTAAAGCACACGTGTAAACAATCAAACTAATGATGGCTGAGTTCCATTTAGTTTCCTTACATTTAGGGGGAAACCTGGCTCACTGTTCACATTCACAACAGACTGTGTGAATCTTGTGCGTTTAGTGTGGGAGATAGTGAGTATTATAATATTGTGAGTCTATATTTGTCAATACTTTTGAGGAGCCTGTTTTTCTCCAATCATCATTAGCAAAAAAATCCTTCCTATGTTTTTCCTGCTGTGTTAAAGGCTGTTGACAGCCCGTGGCCAAGTGGAAAGGGAACTTGGCTTGTAACCGGAGGGTCGCTGGTTCAAAATCCCCACCCGGTCAAAAGGTCTGGGGTACCTCTGAGCAAGGTACCCAACCCCCATTGCTCCCCGGGCGCTACTCAGTGTAGCAGCCCACTGCTCCTAATTCTAGGATGGGTCAAATGCAGAGGAATAATTTCCCTAAGGGGATTAATAAAATTAAAATTCTAAAATTCTTGTTAAGATGAATCATGACATTCATATTTGTTCCCCACTGTGCAGGTTATCTCAGCTGAGCTCCGCACCTCCAAGCACTGGGAGCTGACAGGGGAAGGAAGGGAGATAGCAGAGCATGGCAGCCATGAAGCCCGGGTCTTCAGCTCCATCCCACAGGAGGGTCTAGCACAGAGTGAACTCATGGTGAGTGTTAGCTCAGCTCCAACTGTTTGGATTATTGGTTTTTTGTCCTTATCGTTGTGAAAATCAAGGCTCTCTGCAAATTATAACCCAAAGTCAGTGTATGCTGGGAAATGGTAATAATATTAATAATACATTTTAATAAACAGAGTTTAAACAGTAAAACATTCTCAATTTAATGTCATTTTTAGTTTGTTGCTTCAACTTAAAGTATTATTTTTAATAGCCTATGAATGACCCGATGATGCAGCGTCTATTGTAGGTTGTGTTTTCAGTGACATTGTGTATTTTACCCCGTGTAGAAACTGTCCTTTGGGAAGATCGGCTTCAGCAAGGCCATGTCCAACAAGTGGATCAGACTGGACAAATCACACGAGGGCGGACCGAGGATATTCTCAACAGTACGTGTTTGGTTTGCATGTCCTCCTGTGATTTTTAAGCTCACATGAACAAGTTGTTGATGTGTTTTGTTTTGTGTCGTCAGGTGGAGAGCATAGAAGACCAGGTCAGAGGGAAGCTGCTCCTGGTACAGAAAGGCAGCGCTTCTGAACTGGAAGAGAAGGAGAAGAATGAACTGAAGAAGAGGAAACTGCTCTCTGAAGTGTAAGTCCCAGACCTCTGGACAGAAATGGTGAATGTCTGTCAGTAGGTGGCAGTAGAGGGTTTGTTGTGACTCAGTGGTTGCCCTCCAAAAGTCAGCATTGCTATCCAGAGGATGTTACAGAATAATTTAAATCCTGTTCATGGTTACTACATACAAAGAGGTGTTGAAATAAATTGGGAATAGATTTTTTTTACAGGCATAAAATTCCCAGAGAAAATGCCATGTCTAATCTCTGAAAAATAATAATAAAGAGTGAATGAATAAAACCTCATTCAAAACAGACAGGTGCCAGATTCAGTTGACATTTATCTTCAGTTGTTTTTGTAATCACCAAAAGCCTCACAGGTTGAATCTACACCTATTGGACACTGTCCTAATGGTAGAAGTGTTTTCTTTCCTATGTTCAGGACAGTGAAGACTTACTGGATCACTAAAGGAAACTCATTCAGCACGACCATCACCAAACAGGAGACGGAGCTCACACCTGAGATGATCGCCAGGTCAGTCAAATTTCTTCCTCATGTTTGTTTGATGTGTTCTTGTAAACAGAACGGCACAATGTGTCCAGTTTGCCCTGCTCTGTCCACCAGTGACTGTGTGCAGGGTCTCAAACAGAGGACACAGAGGAAAAACCTCTGCCCATAAAAAGGGGACAAGTCCAAAGATGAGGGCTTTTGTCCTAAAGGCAGGGCAGGACAAAATAATGACCACTGACCATCATTTTCAAAACATGATTCAAATGAGTGTAATAGAAATGAATGCTGTGAAATAGTATATTCAGGCTGGGATTTTGGTTTTGTAGGTTGTGAAAAAATGTAATACTAAAAATACATTTGTGGAGAATGTTACATAAGTGAAAAGAATATATTACTCTCTCTAAAATGTAACACTTTTATTTTACTTGATCCCACGATTTGTGAACCCTGTGATTGGCACTTTATCTGTGAGATACTATAAATACAGATCATATTACCAAAAAACATCTTGGGTTCAGGAAAAAAACACTGGTTTATTGAAATAAAGATCAGAGGTGCATAGTCCTCCTTTCGCCAGACTCCTCTTGTAACTGTTTCTTTATTCTCCATGTTGTTTTGCAGTGGCAGCTGGAAAGAGAAGAACTTCAAACCCTACAACTTTGAGGCCTTGGGTGTAGCTCCAGACTGTGGCCACCTGCACCCGCTAATGAAGGTTCGAACGCAGTTCAGACAGATCTTTCTGGAAATGGGGTGAGTAGATTAAGAAGTTGTCCACACATATTCTATAAAAAACAAAAAATACACAACGAATCTGTCTGTTTTGCTGCAGCTTCAGTGAGATGCCAACCAACAACTTCATTGAAAGCTCCTTCTGGAACTTTGACTCCCTGTTCCAGCCTCAGCAGCATCCAGCCAGAGACCAGCATGACACCTTCTTCCTGTCTGGTAAGGTTGACCACACACGAGAGTATAATCAGGCTGATGTCTGACCTGATTCACCGCCACAGACTGTATATTTAATCGCCACCAGGGGGCAGCTCCTCCTGTTGCTAGAAGAGGTCAGTTAGAATGGAAGTCAGTGGGAAAATGTGCCTACTTCTCACTAGATTTATAACTTTAGAGGAAAATAAACACGGCACATATGAGTGGATGCTGGTGTCGCCGGTTTCTGTCAGTCCCTGGATGTAGTTTAAATGCCGTGTGTGTGTGTGTGTGTGTGGTCCTGCTTGACTAATCATCTCGTGCGTGGTCTCCCAGATCCAGCACTCGCCCATGAGTTCCCGCCGGATTATCTGGAGAGAGTGAAGAAAGTGCACTCAGAGGGAGGATACGGGTCACAAGGGTGAGACATAGTCACATAACTGAGTAACGTCACAGTTTTCATCTGTGCGCCTCATCCATGATCCCCGTGTTCTGCTGTTTCAGGTACAAATACGACTGGAAGATAGAAGAGGCTCAGAAGAACATCCTCCGCACTCACACTACAGCCGTCAGCGCACGCATGCTGTATAAACTTGCACAACAGGTACACACATTTTTGACAGTCAAACGGGTGACCTGTTTTTGTCTATGTGGAGGACGTATCGCCCTCATGTCTCTGACATGTCTTCCACCAGGAGAAATTCACCCCGGTCAAGTATTTCTCCATCGACCGCGTGTTCAGGAATGAGACCTTAGATGCGACACATCTAGCCGAGTTTCATCAGATCGAGGGCGTGGTGGCAGATTATGGACTCACACTGGGAGACCTCATGGGCATCCTCCATCAGTTCTTCACCAAACTGGGTCAGGATCTATATCAGAGTTTAAATGTTTCCCAATGTTTCTGAGGACGAGTTAGTTGTGCTTGTATATCAAGCAAATGCACAATAGTATATGAATAATATCGACTTTTAAACGGGATGTTACCTATCCCTGATTCCTCGTTTTGTTTTGTTTTTTTGTAGGAATAACCAAACTTCGTTTCAAACCAGCCTTTAACCCGTACACAGAGCCCAGCATGGAAGTGTTCAGCTACCATGAAGGTAAGACACAGCATCTCTCTGCAACTTTGCTTTCTGTCCAATGTTTTTATAAAACTTCATTAAGTCGAAGCTAATATTCGCCAAATGTATGTGGACAATGTGTCCAGTTTGACCTGCTCTGTCCACCAGTGACGGTGTGCAGGGTCTCAAACGGAGGACACAGAGAAAACATCTGCCCTTAAAAAGGGGACGAGTCCAAAGATGAGGGCTTTGTCCTAAAGGCAGGGCAGAACAGAATAATGACCACTGACCAAACGGATTATTGAATTCAAGATACTTTGTAATCTGATACAGTTAAAACAGGATTATTCTCTACTTGCGTTGCTTTTAATAGACATGATTCATTTTGGAAACCCAGTAGTTGGCACATTATCTAAGAGATACCATCATGATGCTCATTTTACAGATTATACTGTGTTGGTTAAAAGCTGCGTCCACATGTTGGTCCAAGTTGTCTGTGAGAAATGCCAAATCAACTCGTATCGTATTCCACACTTTGAGGAAAACCGTCTTACCCTGTCTTTTGTAAGCAGTTCTAATTTGTGGTTTTGTTTTGGTGTCATTTGTTCCCTCCCCACAGGACTAAAGAAGTGGGTGGAAGTGGGAAACTCTGGGGTTTTCAGACCAGAGATGCTGCTGCCCATGGGTCTTCCTGAGGACGTGTCTGTGATCGCCTGGGGCCTGTCTCTGGAAAGGTGAAACGCATGTTAATGTGAAATATGAGTCGGTGCCTTTGCAGCTGAAGGAAAGCATGGTTGACGTGCATTTAATTTTAATGCTGCGTCCATTTATTTATTTTTTTAAATGGAGGCATATATCAATGTCCCATCCTTTTTTTCTTTTTTTTTTAAGGTAAATGTGTTGGTTATCAGTCCTGGATTATAACAGAACTAAATGTACTGACTGGTTTTTCACAAATTGTCTAACACAAGTGGGCAATGTGTCCAGTTTGCCCTGCTCTGTCCACCAGTGACTGTGTGCAGCGTCTCAAACAGAGGACACAGAGAAAACATCTGCCCATAAAAAGGGGACGAGTCCAAAGATGAGGGCTTTGTCCTAAAGGCAGGGCAGGACAACAAAATGACCACTGACCAAAAGGATTATTTATATTATTAAGTGTATGACTATCAGTCCTGGATTATGTAGACACATTTATTTACATTTATTGCACAAAGCTTTAATTACTTTGCTATTTCTATTCAAATCTTTTGTTATATCATAAAGTGAGCTCATTATTACCGTGTTTGCAGATAATCAGAATAACGTGTGGTGTAGTTGTTGTAATTGTGACCGTCACAGCTGATTACTCTGGAGCCGTCTCAGTAATCCTCTCCCACCTTCCTCTGACCCGTCACACCTCACACTTGTTTATGGTTGATTTTATTTTTTTTTGAGCTGCAGCTCAGTGTCTCCCGTCTTCTGTCCCCGCAGACCCACCATGATTAAATATGGCATCAACAACATCAGAGAACTCGTGGGACACAAGGTGAACCTGCAGATGGTCTACGACGGCCCCATATGTCGCCTGGACTCCTGAGCTTCACCCAATCTTTATGATGAGTTGTTGGATGGACAGATTTGACCTTTATCATGTAACAGCTCGCTCTCTCTCTCTCTCTCCACATGCAACTGTTTCTTGATCCAACACACAGAACGCCTCCGTTTGCTGTTGTCAGCATTTGACACAAATCTCTCTGTACAGGATCATGAACTTATTCCCTGCTCTTCCAGACGAGTCCAGACTTTGTTACATTCATGAAGTTACTAACCGACCACAATTATGACCTATTTTTACAGGGAAATACACAACTGTGTTGTACAAATTTGACAAACGCAATGAAGTCTTTGTCCAAATAAGATTTAAGATCACAACCTGACTCAAGTGTTTTATTTATTTTATGTAAATTGCATATAATCTGACTGGGATTAGTCTCTGCTGGCAACCATGACATGACCTGGCAGCAGTGTCTCAGAGGAACTGCCAATGTCTGCTGACAAACTGTTGTTGTTCCTGTGGATTTACCGATTTGAAGTACATCGTCCACATGACCCAGGTTAAAAAAAACACTTAAAGTCCCTTAAGTGTCTGCTCCTCTGAAGAATGAATCAACACTAGAATGTGATGTAAAAACCTGACTCAACACACAGATCCAAATGTATAATTCCAAGATTTTGTGGTGAGGATGTTTTATAATCTTAGATTTTACATTTCCTGTCGCTGTAATAAAAAAGGAACCAACAAATTAAGTGATTTGACTGTAATTTGGAAGATGTGGGATTATATTTGACCTTTATAACTTTAACAACCAGCCTTGAAACAAACCAGTGTCTCGCATACTCCCAACCTAATGTGCACCTCACTGTGGATGTAGGTGTTCACACTAACCACTTAATTTAAGTTTTAATGTTAAGGAACGCTTCTTTAAACACATTTGAGTTTGCATTAAAGTTCGTCTGAATTAACGAAAGGGATTTTGAAACGCAGCATCATAGCAAAGTCTTATTTTTACTGTATATTTGTGCAATAATTAACTCCACACAAACCAGATGAGAGGACTCCGCGAGGGCTTGTAACACCTGTGATAAAGGCAGCAAGATTATGTTGTGTACAATTTGAATTGCAGGGACTCCACTAAGTCTTCCACTTAAGATAATCCCTCTGTGTCTTGAAATAACGTTTGAGTGGAGTATGTGAGACGACGACCAGCTGGTTGGTTTACAGGCTGAAAGCAGCTTTGTTGCTCTGCCATTTGCAGATTTACGCTGACCTCCTGCACCTGTTTTCCCTTTTTATTTAAACGCCAATAACAAGTGTTGCCGACGAGATCAAACCTGTGATCTTTTGTCACTTTATAATCTCTGGATTATGTTGGAGCCGTATCCTCCTTCTTTGTTGATATGTTGTGACCGTCGATATAGCATTACTGACTTCAACCTTCCTTCATGTTCTTACAGTTCTTGTGATAAAACCCTTCTACTGCGTCTCCACACACAAACACACCTTCACTCTTGCCTGTATTCGTTCTAATCTCTCACAACTCAAACTCACAATCTCAAACACTTGCTAAGCTTTGTTTATAAAAAGCTTTATTTCATCTAAAGAAATAATAATTCATGACGTGTGTGGTCTAAACCAGTGATTTTACAACTGTGGAGATCATTTTTAATTCTTAAGGGGTTGCCAGATGGGGAAATTACAGAGTGTGTTTGTGCATTTGAGTCGATGAATCTGGTGAATCTGCTTCTCCGGCTTCATGCACCAACAACCTCAAAGTGCCTCGTCTCGTCTGATGCTGTGAGTGACAGCTCAGCTCAGTGCAGCCCAGATCCTGACTGAGGCACGGGAGGAGAACATGAGTCTGTACACACTGCTACATGATGAGGATCTCTTCACAGCCGTTTCCTCTCATGGGTGGTTTCTGTTCAGTCATATAAATGTCCAGCACTGATCAAAGTCCTTTTAAAAATCAGACCTCCCTCAGGACGCTGTTCTCCCTGTCTCGTCCTGGGCTGCTGGAGAGGGCAACAGAGCTGTGACTGGTCGGACTGTGCAGGTGTGGGAAGAAGCTGGGCATGGAGTGGATGGACGGGATGGAGTTGATGTAGGGAATGGCAGCGAGCAGCAGCGGGCTGGACTGCGGGCTGTGGTCGTCCAGGGTCAGAGGGATGACCACGTCGTCCTGGTCCCACACGTGGAAAGTGTTGTGGGCAAACGGATGTGGGGGAGGATGACTGGAGCCCAAGCCATGCGGACTGGGGTCTTTGTCCAGGTCTTCATCACCGGTTGGACCCAACATGCACTCTACGCAAGGGAAGCAAGGGAAGAACGAGTTAATACAAACAATAACAAAGAAGATATGAGATGAGTGGATGATGCAGGTGTGGTGTGCTTAGAATATTGAGATTGAGGTCAATCTAAACGGTTAAAACTAGTTAAACTAAAAAAAAGAGATAACTAACTGAAACTGAATTATGTGTTTATTTCACTTTTATGACAATACTTAGTATGACCTATGACATTATCACCTGGCAAATACTCCATATTACAAAAAAACTAACGTTAACATTAATAAAAACGAAACTACAACTAAAGAATTTACCAAAAAACTAAACCTGCTCTAAAACCATAAAACAAAAAGTCAAACTAAATAAAAACTAATGAAAAGTCCAAAACTTTTATAACCTTGATTGAGGGTGATGAAAAACAGTCGACAGATAAATACTACACTAATAATAAAAACTGTTACTTCTGTTAAAGTAGAAAGTAGCATTAAAAACAAATAATCCCACATTCCAAACATTCCAAACATGTACTGTATATTACACAGTGGTTTGGCTCAGAGGAAAGTATAATAAACTACTTTATACTCATTATTCTCATAGTAAATGTGTGTGTGTGTGTATTACCTGCTATGTCAATGGCCAGGTCTTTGATGAGATGTCCGACAATAGCATACGCGACTCCAACCACCACCAGAGCAGCCATGAGCAGGTAGATCACAGCCTTAGGCAGAGGGATCAGTTCCTTGACCTGCGGCTTGAACTGTTTGTACAGAGGCTCGTCCATGGAGGCTGAATACAGAAAAGCCTGAGCATCGTGACTGGTGACGTTATAGCCGTTCATGTTTAACGCTTTATTCATTCAAATAAAGAGTGAGTGAGTGTTTGGGGTTTCCTCAGAAACAGAACATAGTCCAGACATGACAGGCTCCACAGACTGTAACTGGAAAACAAAGAAAACAAGAGAATCGTGTCAGAATACAACAACGACAACAACAACAACAACAACAACAAACAGAAGAAACACTGTCACTCCCACCTTTATATGGCTGATTCTCCTTGGTTAAATGCGTTCACGTCCTCTTGCGCTGTCCTTGGTGCTGAAGTCCACTTGTCCACCCTCAGGCCCCGCCCCCACACACACACACACACACACAAACAGCCACACTTCTGCGTGCACTTACTCTCATCACTCACCTCTAACATGTCTCTGCTCCACACTGGCTTGAACTCTGCTGTCGCTCTGTCCTTAATTCCTGAGTTACTGAGAAGTCTCCTCGCAGGGAATCAGCCACTGATCCCACTTCTGTAACACACACACACACACACACACACACACACACACACACACACACACATACACCACGTGGGTTCCACACATAGCTGGAATTCCCTGAAGTCCACATATTTGTGGTTCGTTTGAAATAGTTCTTGGAACATTCAAGGTCAAACGTGTCAGACTAGAGGTGAGACCACAGATTATCACAAATAAAGGAGTCGTTCATTCACCACGTGGTTCCCAAGCACGTCAGGGAACAGATGAGAGAGTATGCCTGTATTTTTCCTCCTTTAGTGCACTCTTGGTAAATTGCTGTGGGAATTATACACAACTCCTTATAAGGACATCCTGGGGTCATCCTTCGTCTTAAAACAACAGAAGATGAGTTGATGGTGTAGAAATGCTCCTTTTAACTGTTCTACATACATTTGCAAGTGTGACAATGGCATTTATAGAGATGTTTGCATGTGTAATATAACAGCAGTCACTGAGCACAGTTCATCATACACAGCGACCGTTTTAACATGTTATTGCAGGAAAAACTCAGGTGTTAGTGATCACACTTAGTTTCATTAGTTACATTAGTTACACCTGCACTTGACCAGTCACAGTGGCTGCTACGTGTGTGTGTCATGGTGAGAGCTGGTTGACGTTACAGGCGGCAGCTTGTGGTGAGTAAAGGAATAAAGATTAATGCTAAATTTAAAATGCTTCTGGTGTAAATGTGCATATACATATGTTTAGTCTGATAACATGGAAGTTTATGAACATCTGGGCAGGTTAGGATGAAGTGGCTGACTGAGCAAGACCGACACCATGAACTCCCACAGGAGAATCTCTACTGAATTATAATGTTATAAATCACGTGACAAACAGGATCTGATGTTCATAAAAATTCATTTCATAAAAACATCATTTTAGAAACATTAATTTCACTTTCCACACCCAGAGACTGTGTTTATAATCTATAATGTACAGCAGTGGTCAGCAACTGGTCGATCCACCAGTGTCAGTATCTGCCGTGCCGGATAAAAATTAGGGGGGGGGAAATGACAAATGTATACATAATTTAGAGCCTTTATTTTGAAAAAAAACATCAACTCAAAGAGAACTCAAGGAGATTTTGTTGCTAAAAATTACAATTAACTAACTAAGTTTGGAGAGAAAATGTCAATAAAAATAACTATTAGCAAATGTTAGGCTCATAGAAGAAGCATTCATTCTCAAAATTAAAATGATGATAATCATTTTTAACAGTACAAAAAGTTAAAAGTGTTTAAGAACAATTTTATTTTCTACATCTCACACATTTGTGTCTTAAAGGAGTCTTTGTAACAAGTTGGTGATTAAAGACAACGTCCACATTATTACCACATAATGACTATTGTTCACTTAAAGCAGCATATAAATGTGGGTTTAAAGACACTAGAAACTTTAAGTTACATTTTTGAATGATGGGTTTCCTTAATTAGTCATTTTTATACATGATAATATACATAATATAATATACAATATACATGATAAAGAATTGCCCTATGCCGTCCCTTGATATTCAGTATATTCCCAGTCCATGTTATATACAGTATCAATTATAATCCAGATGATTATTATGAATGTAAATCATCTTATCTTAACTGTCACAGCTGCTGCTGCTAATGTGAGAGGACATGAGAGAGTGAAGCTGTTTTTGAGAGACAGCCGCCATCTCTCTCTTTCTCTCAACAATTCTTTTCATCTTGTATCACAAGGAAACATTACGTCCACCTCCATCATCACCGACTCAGATCACACTGAACACACAGACCATGTGGGAGGCAATTTATCACAGCGAGTCACATCGACGTGAGTCCAAAAGATGAAAGACCATTAAAAGAGAACATCATGTGCAGCCAGGGATTTGGCGCTTCTTTAATTCCCTCCACTTCAAAGTGGCAGACATGCAGTGAGGCTGGACAGGATGGAGGTCTTTATCTGCCCAGGCACAGACAAGACATTCTGTGGCCTTCACTTCTTCTTAACTGTCCTTAACAAGTCTGTGTTTTGTAATGATTCCAGTTTTTTTTTGCTCATGTTAAACATGGTTCTCAAACTTTTTTACATCAAGGGTCACCTGAGAAAATACTGAGCTCTTGAAGTAAAACCATTATCACTGACAACGTTAAAATACAGTGGCGTAAAAACGGTCGAACAAAGTCGACTACAGACTTTTCACAGGAGGCAGATTTAATATAAAATCATTTATTTGTTCAGTTTTTCCTCCAAGTTCCACCAGAGGAAGCTGCATCATGTGCATTTGTTTATTTTCTTACATTACAACATGCACTGTCAAATGTTTGACTGCACATTGACAGTAAATTATTGGCTACTAGTTGCGTTACTTTTGCTTGGTTCTGCTCTGAAACTTTAATTAAACGTTTTTTTTTACCATTAGCCCACAATAGACAAACTAAACCTCATTTTGGGTTTTGTTCAATTTTACACACTGTGCCTAAACTACTGACTTAGCAAAAGAAATCTTTTAAATTTTATTTCACTATGTAACCTAATACCTCATGGGTTTAAGCTTTGGCCAAAATCACAATTATTGTGATCAATATTGAGATCAAAATGAATAAAAATTATTATTTGCTGGTAATGGGGACAAAATATTTTTATTTCATTGATATCTGTTTACCACAATGGTAAACTGATTCTCTGATTCTCATCTTCTCTACTGAACACATGATAATGACAGGAGATCACATAAATATCAAAGTGCAGTAGACATCATAATGTGAGTATTTACTCTGCATACATCAGTAACCAGTATCAAATCTGGATCTTGACCTCATTCAAACTATTAATACTTCGTTAGAGTAAAAAGAAACGACAGTCCAGATGATAAACCTTAATGTTTTCTATACAACTGAGAGTAAAAAAATAGTGTAGCCCTCTTTAAGTTAAACATCTACATTATAGTTCATTACACATCACAGCAGACTTTCAGAAACCTGAGAGAAAACCAACAATGCCACGATACAGCCGGCCCCTTTATTTGAACTCTTTTTTTTTTCTTGCAGAGTTGTTTTAGGAAGGCTGAGTTCTGCTGGACTGGTCACGTCTTACTTGTCCACGGTGAAGGACTGCAGACCTGTGATGGCTCTGCCCAGGATCAGAGCGTGGATGTCATGAGTACCTGAGGACGACAGAGGACGACAGAGGACGGGACGCGTGTCAAAACCAGCTCAACAGGTGGAAAACAACTGCAGCTTAAAGGTGAATAATTAAAGGTTCAGAGACAATGAAGATAACTGAGCATCAGAAATGACTTCATGATGCACTCAACCATATTGGTGTCATGTTGGTGTTTCCTCCTCCTCCTCCTCCTCCTCCTCACCTTCATACGTGTTGACAGCCTCCAGGTTCATGACGTGGCGGATGACGTGGTATTCGTCTGCGATGCCGTTTCCTCCCAGCATGTCTCTGGCCTGTCGGGCGATGTCCAGAGCTTTACCACAGCTGTTCCTCTTCAGCATGGATATCATCTCTGGGGCAGACCTGAAAGAAGAAGAAGAAGAAGAAGAAGAAAACGAACAGTTTTTCACTGACAAACAGACTAAAGTTGACCGGTCACAGCTGGAAATATGATGAAGATTCCTGATCATGTAGTTCAGGTTCAGTCACATGTTTCTCTACATGTATACAACGTCCATAAAGCATGACACTAATTTATTCAGGTTGAACCTGATCACATGACTACAGCTCGTTTTTTTGCGTTTTGCTTTGACAGAGTTCAGAGAGACTGTGTGGCTTCACCGCCCAGACCCAGTTTCATGTCACATTCCGTCCATAACACTGCAGTCAGAGGGCGTGAGTTACTTTTTCTCATCGATGAGTCTTCCCAGCTGCAGGCACGACTGCAGGCCGATGGTTATCTCTGTCAGCATGTCGGCCATTTTCTTCTGCATCAGCTGATTCCTCGCCAGCGGCACGCCAAACTGGATTCTGGGTTAGAGAACAACAGTGGGATATCATCAAGTTTGTTCACAAAAGGTAAAAAAAACAAACACATGATCTACTAAGTATAATAAAACCAGAACAGCAGCAAAGAGCTTGTGTTTTCATGGGTGACCTCTGACCTGTCGAGTGTGTACTGACGAGCTGCATGGAAACAGAACTCTGCAGCACCTAAAGCACCCCAGGCGATACCATAGCGAGCATTGTTTAAACAGCCGAAAGGTCCCTGCAAGAAAAGGATGAGTAATCACTGTGTGTACTATACTCTTCAAGTGAGTATAGTCCCGCATCTGTGACAGTCCGTGTTTGACTGTTTCAGTCCACTCACCCCCAGGCCAGAGATTTTCGGCAGCAGGTTCTCCTCAGGAACCTCCACCTCGTCCATGACGATCATACCAGTGGCCGACGCTCTCAGAGAGAACTTTCCCTCTATTTTAGGTGTGGCGAGGCCTTTCATGCCGCGCTCCAAGATGAAGCCGCGCACCTTTCCATCATCACATTTGGCCCAGACCACAGCGATGTCTGCCACGGGAGAGTTGGTGATCCTGAAGGTGAAGGTAAAGAGTGTTAACACTGGTACGGCTCAAGAAAAACATGGGTGTTATTTGTAAAGTAAATAGTCAACTTTTGTCTTTTAATCTACATAATAACATTTGTTTACTACATAAATGTAGTGATAAAACAAATCTCATTATTAAATCTACACAGTTTTTCCCTCACATTGTCGGTTCATCCGTTTCCCCCTCCCCTCGGGTTCAGAGTCTGGGTGTCATCCTCAAACTTACCCTCTTCAAATCCAGACTCAAAACCCACCTGTTCAAATTAGCTCACTCTCTGTAATTCCTCTCCATTTTACTGTGTTGTCCTGTTGTTTGTTTTTGTAAAGTGTTGGAAAGGTGCTTATAAATAAAATGTATTATTATTATTATTAGAAAATTGATTAAAAATCATAACATGATAGACTGAAATGTGTTTTAAACTGTATATACTTTAAGTGTACACAGCTCCACCTTGTGGACAATTAATGACATGTCACGACCCGTGTGACAACAAAACCTTGAACAGGAAAAGAAACAACACAGAACAGCTAACTACGATCTCCTCAGACTCGCTCCTCTCCACACCACCTGTCTGCCTGTCCACAATGGGACATTCAAATGTCATTCAGCCCCCCCCACCCAAGTGGAATACACTCCCACAACACACAGCTGAACAATAACGTCACTGTTCACCTTCAAATCCCAACTAAAAACGTACTTATTCAGATTTGCTTACCCCACGTGACCCCCGTTAATTTTTAACCTCCGTCTACTGTGTGATCTTGTCCACTTTATTTTATCTTAAACTTTTTATGTGTTTTGATTCATCTTATTAATATGTAAAGTCACCTTGAGTTACTCGTGCAAAAATGATATTAAATTAATAACCTTATTTATAATCCTACGCGTCTTTGGTCGAAGAGGACAAACAGTCTGGTGTTAAAATGACTATCGTATTCCACCAGAGTGTGGAGTGATTTAACAGACAAACCACAAATATCACACTGGTATCACATTTGTACACGTTCCAACCTACAAGAAGTACCTCGCCAAAACAAATCCAGTCTAGCTCAACAGGATGCTGCCTTCATGACGTTTATTAAGGTCAGTTTCTTATGAAACATTTCTAAGGAACTGTTGCATCATGTTTTAGAGGTTGCAGTTCCTGCTGAATTGCATTTTTTTTCATTGACCACATTCATATCAGTAAGAGACTTTTAATTCAGTGCCTCCTCATTTTACTCAAAAAGTCATTTGATTATTTCTCACACATACAGACAAACTACTCACCAGGTCTTTGAGCCAGTGAGAGAGTAGGTGCGACTGGATGGATTGTATTTGGCTCTGGTTTCCATGCTGCCCGGGTCACTGCCATGGTTTGGCTCCGTTAAGCCGAAGCAACCCAGGATTTCACCACAAGCTGAGTGTGACAGAGGAGCCGGAAAGGTGATTACGACACAAAGGATGAACATCTTCGGATGACAGATACATGTATTTGTGATTTTTCCCGTCTTACCCAGCTTAGGGAGGTACTTCTCTTTCTGCTCCTCTGTACCATAGGCATTAATTGGATGCATGACCAGGGACGACTGCACGCTCATGACGGAGCGATAGCCGCTGTCCACTCGCTCCACTTCTCTGGCAATCAAGCCATAGGCCACATAACTTGTCCCAGCACAGCCATAACCTTTATATCAAAAGAGAAAGAATAGATAGAGGAGTTACTCTCTGAAAAACAAATAAATACAGTTCAAACCTGCAGACGACCAAAGTCCATTTCAGACAGTCAGCTGTGTGGGAGAAACGTGGCTTATGTCCATTAGAAATATAGTAAAACATGTTTACAATAAAAGCACAGGATAGGCACATTTTATTCACATCATTAGATGTACATAATGCAATGAGTAGTGAAACGTGAGCATAGAAAATTAAGTGAACTTGCTCTGACTGACCTTTAATGGTTGGACCCAGGACACCCATCTCCCCCATCTCTGACACTATTTCTCTGTGGAACACTGAAATAAAAAGACACGACTGTCACATCTGTGCAAGTTACAGGAATAGCTTCTCTTTTAAAAAGTTTCAACTAAGACCATGTTGAACAAACTGTCGATTATGCATAAACAAACAAACAAAAATTCTCACCTTCATTTCTGTTTGCCATCACGATGCGAGGCATGAGTTTCTCTTGGCAGTAGGTGCGGAAAGAGTCCCTGATCATGATCTCCTCCTCCGTCAGCTGGCCATCCAAGTCCAGGGCATCCCGCCAGTTAAACTGGACCTTAGCTGTCAGACATTTAGATTGAGAATAATTCAAAAACCTTCAAACAAAGACTTTGAAATATACTCTTAGATTAGATAGAACATGTTAACAAGGAATGATAATTTTATCAACACCTACGTGCTTTAGGTTTCTGCTTGGTCTTCTCTGCATCTGTGAAAACACATCAGAGTGATCAATCTAGAAAATATAAGCATCTGTTTTGGCCACTAACTGCAATAATGTCATAGTTGTGATTAATAAACTAAACCTATGAGTATTTTAAAACAATTACACACAACTATTGGCTCTTTATTTCATTAAGGTTTGTGCTGTGCCACATAGAGCTTCATTATAAATGCTACAACATATAATCCTGCGAGTCTTCAAGTCAAGAAAGAAAAAACCAACACTCAAAACATGAAATAATGAGTATGGACAGATGGCTGTGTGAATAGTGAACTGCCCCTTTAAGCAGTATTATAACACTACCTTGTCGGACAGGTGTTGCAGTTGTGCTCTGTGTCCTGCAAGCTGAGATGAAGACACTCCTGTGAGGGTTGACTAAGAGACGACACACCGCTCTCCTCAGAGCCATGATGGAGATCAGTCTGTAAAAGACACACAACTCGTGGGTCACAGCAGAGCTACAGTCTACAGGACACAAATATATTTCATGAATCATTTTGTGAACGGTCATTAGATAGATGGTAACTGGCCGGAACAACCCATCAACTGCAGAACAGAGAACAGCTCCCGCTTGGACAGATTATTCGCCACCATGGTGCTGATGCTGATGATACTCAACTCTATCTCAGCTGTTCCTGCAAGTTTCTGCCACCTGATTGTTTGTTAGTGTTTTTTTGATCTGTTCTCAACTGTACAGTGACCTTGGGTTTTGTGGAAGGCGCTTTATAAATCTAGGTTATTATTATTGTTATTATTATTATTATTATTATTATTATTAATAACATAAAGAATGAAATACAAAATAGACATGTTAAAAAAGTATGTAGTATAATCCCACTGGTAATATGCCACAGCTATACAAAGAGAAGGAACAGAATATTAGAATAAAACCGCAGGTGAGTCATGTAGTAGCCTAGTCCCAAGTCGTGACATCCACTTACACAGTTAACACCCTAAACTAAGATTCATTCTTTAATACGATGTTTAAAATCACAGCAAACAGACGTTCGTCTACACAACCTGAGTTACCTGCTGAGTAACTTCACTGTAGCTACAAGCTAACAACGCTAGCATACGGTATTCAGGCATTAACAATGAGTAACGACACATTAAACAGAATGACTGTAATGCCAATGAGTTACCAATGATATTTTTATGTTGGATTACAGTGATTAGAAGCAGGGGGTGACTGTACAGGGGCTCTCACCTGAGTTATGCGGGACAACAGACAGTCGCTATCCCTACTCCACTGTCCTGCTTTTAGCAAGTTGACGATAGCAAAACACAACCTGACGTCATCACGTAAAGTAGTACGCCACACAGGTGCCATGTTTAGTGTGGCGTCGTGAGTGATTTAAACCTTATTTACTATTTTCTACGGAAGTAAATGTTGCCACTGTGTGACTACAATGCATACAAAATAAGACAAAACTATGGACTGGCTCCGTTTTTTTGTATTATTGATGATTTGGACAATTGTCATCATTCAAGATGGCTGCGTTTTGAGGACGCTTCTGCCACTGTGCAGGAATCTGATTGGCTTATGAGCAGGGGCGTGGAGGAAAGGGGCGGGGCGACTTTAAGGAAGGAGGGGCGACTTCAAGGAACAGTAAATTCCCATCAGGTCGTGTCCTACGCCCGTCTAACATAAACAATATCCAATTTATTATTAGTTTAATTAATTAGTTTAGGTCTACTGTATTATGGGATAAGACTTGGCAAAGTGATATGAGAAAGTTAGAACATGCACTTTCATGTTTGACAAAGTTTGAAAAGTTTTGAAACAATGCATTTAATTGGTTTGGCTAGGGGAAGTGTCTTATCAGCCTTTTTCTGTTAGTAGTGTGAAAACTATATTTACCCCAGTGACAATCATTTTCTCCGTGGTTACACTATCTGACACTGAATTTTAACAGCCTCCTTAGAAAGGCTTTTATGGTAAAAAAAAAGAAAAAAAAAGGTTATCAACATTTAGTTGTCAAACATCAAGCGCACTGTATCTCTGTCTGAGTGCACAATTGAAAGCACAGTTCCACAGTGGCACTTGTTCATTGAAAAAAATGACCATAGGTTCTGGAAAAGACTGATAAAGTAGTGTATTCAGGACACCAATGAGGATTTTTACTGTACAGTTTTAGAAAAATTTCAAGTTAAAAGTCCCACATTTGCACTCTTTAAATCAAAACAATTCTCAACTTGCAATAAACGCAAAGGTTTCCATGAGTTCTGGACAAGACTGACTAGGTTGTGTTCAGGACATCTATGACTACTGTAAATCAAACATTTTTAGAGAAATTACATATTTTCATAATGAGAACCTAATATGTACTTGATGGAACAATCCTAACAGTTTGTTCAACAGGCTTTTAGTTCCTGTAACTTGCACACATGTGGCAGTCTTATCATTTCTGTGTTCCACTGAGAAATTGTGCCAAAGATTGGAGAGATGTCTGTCCTGCACACCACTCACTACTTACTGCATTATGCACATATAATGATACGAATAAAATGGGTGACAGGTGTGTGCTTATCCTGTGATTTCATTGTAATTGTAAACCGACCAGATTGTGTGACGCAAGATGCAATTCCACACTGATGTGATACAATACCCAGACTTACAGTCTCACATTTAAGTCAAACAGCTCTTAAGGACAATTAATTTTACATTTCTAATGCTAGAGAATAACATTTATGTTTGTTAGACACTCTATGGTTTGTTAATAACAACATCTTAAGTGCATGACCACAAGAAAGTATGTGTGTAAATGCAGCCATGAGTCACACAGACAACAGGAGGTGGAGGTAGCCAGAGATCCACTGGGGCCATTCTGAATTTAAGTGTTTTTGCAATCTTATTGTCAAAACCACAATATACTGTGGCAGTATTCTTATATTTTTTCCTGAAGCAAATGCAGAAATCCTCTCCTCCTCCTCCTCCTCCTCCTCCTCCTGCAGCCTCTCAGAGCAGCTGCGGTGACTCACAGAGTGCATAGTCAGACGAGGCAATATTCGCCCTGTAAGCTGAATTATGAATGAAAATAATGGCTTTTATAATTAATGTTGTCTTGCACTTCGTCAGATGTGCAGTGTCATAGATGTGTTGACGGTGAGAGGACATTTCTAACCGAATAATCTCAATAAAGGACAAACACTAACACTAGACTCTGTTTTAATGAGTTAGCTCTTGAATTAAATAGTGCCTGCGAAACAATCAATGGGTATTAAATAGTTATAATTGCTCCAAGGAGAGTAACGAAGTGAATCGGTTAACGGTACTAGAAATGAACCGAGAGTCCCGCCTTTACTGTGTGATTGGTCCAGCAGGTTGTCAATCACAGCGTCCGGCTCTGTGATTGGTTGGCTCCCCGCTGTTGAGGAATCTCCCTTTAAATGTTCACTGCACAGTCAAGATTTTGGAGGGGGACTTCTCTCAAGTGTCCAAACTGAGGGAAGCTCGCCACGATCACCTCCGCCGAGGCTGGAAGTTCGCTGTAGCCGAAGCTTATGAGCATCTGCGGTCCAGAGGAAACACTCCGCAACCATGGAACTGGAGGAGAAAGCGAAATATGGTAATAATTCAAGCCCGAAACGGCGCACGCTTCACTGTGTTTGTCCCGGAATAGCGAGCCCACGACTGCAAGTTCACGCCAGCCACTTTTGTTTTGGTACAAAACGTGGCTCTAATATGTATATCGCTGTTTTGTTTTGAGCTTTTTATTGTCTTGTGGAAGCAATGAGTACGAGGCAAACACTTTCTCTCTCACCCGTGACTATTAATATCAACATTGTGCTCATATTCGTGAGTTTACTACTTCAGCCTCACACACACATGACGTTTACTCTCTGTCAGGCTTCAGGAAATCAGTGTGGAGATATAATAGAATATAGAAGTGGCTGTTTTATTGTCAGAGATGAGTGTCCCAGTTGCTCTGCTGCTTGTCCAGTTGCTGCCACATTCCTCAGACTGGTATGGCCTGAAATTAGCTGACGCCCAGCTCTATAGAGAGCTCAGCTTATTAGAAAATACCTCCAACTAGTGAAGAGGGTCTTCATCTGTCAGCCAAACGACTCTGGTGTCTATGTCATGGTGTCATGACTTTCTTACACAGTTTTCGGGTGAAGTTTCCTCAGCTTTCTTGCTCTACAGTCTTTGTGGTTGTAATTATGCCCTCCTTCCTCCATATACCCCCTGTTATAAATGTGTTTTTACAGTGGCACACCCTCCTCCAGTGTGCTGGTGCAGATATACTGTCAGCTATACAGCAATAAATGATTAACACGATAGAGAGATAAAGTGTGCTAATGGAGCACGCTCACTCATAATCGCTCTTGTTTGGAATCTTCCAGCTCTTGTTTTGTGTGCAGTTGTGAGTTAAATGGAGATTTAAAGGTGTTAAAGGTCCACCAGTGTGACATCAAGTAGAGGACTCTTCTTCTCACTTGTCCCACTCCAAATTGCATAAAGTAAAATGACATTGTATATTCAGTTTCTGCCAGTATCCCCCCGAAATGTCACATACTAGACCTTTTTTAAATCTAGGTTTTTCAGAATGTACTCTGGAAAGGTTACTAGCGTCACACAGGGCGGGATGTTTACATCCTTCTACTTCAATTGGCAAGTAGTTAATTTAAAAAAACAACTTAACATGTTTTGTATAATTATGTCAATACAACATGTTGAGTTTAAAATGTGCATTTTTCATTGTGAAACTCTTGTCTGCTAATATTTTTTATCATGCATGTACAGTGTTTTTCCTCCTCTTCTTCACTGCACACACCCATTTCCACTCTGATGGCTAATTGATTAACATTTCCAACCCTCATTAAAAAGAAATCATCATAGAATGCCTCCTTGTTTGTCAAGCGAGCGACAATACTTTTGATCTAGTGCAAACAGAGAAACAGCAGCAGCAAAACAGCTTCCAGTTAACAGTTAAAGGGGAGACCTTTCAGAGGAAATGGTTGGATCTGTCCCAGTTGCACATGTTGGAGTAATTTCAGGCTGAGATAAATAAAGAAACCTCAATGACAGGATTTAAAAGCAGCCATGCAGCCTTGCCCTGGTGGGGACCTGGTGTAATTATAAGCCATATTTTGGAAAGTGGTTTGAAACTTGACTCCAAAGGGCTCTCCGATCACTCTTGCATGTTTGTAAGAGCTGGTTTACGTTGTGTCTGCTTTCAGTTCACTCGCCGCAGTTGATCTTCTTCGCTTGAGAGGCAACAACAGTCTGCCTCCAGTTACTGTACTGTACCACGTTCCCAGCAAACAGTCAAAGACGACTATGTCGTGACAGCACGGACACCCGTTTCCACTTAAATGTGTTCCATCGTGCAGCGGCAACCTAGGCAGCACCATGTGACCTTGCTCACTGTGCAGTGGTCCTGCCAACTGTCCTAATACAATGTTGTTGTTTTCAGAGCAGTGACTGATTGGTTTTTAAGGTCACAGGAAACGATTTTGTAGAGAGAGAGAGATTCAAATTTTTTTTGGGATGTGAAAGCAGGACCAACCCAGAGATCCGTTCTCTGTATGTCTGGGTTTGTTTATCCTGGCCGACCTCTCTGACTCTTAGATTTAGAACTTAAACTGCTGCCACTGATAATGACGGGTAATTACAAATACATGTGGACGTTTTGTCATTTAAACAGAAGGTAAAGTCTGTGTGATCCTTGTGAGATGGAAACAGTTAGAGATCAACCTTAGATAGTTCTTTGTCCCCAAATTAAATACCATTCAGTATTTATGCTATTTAATACTGACTGAATGTCCCTTTTTACAACCAGTTACAAATGTCTCAAACTTTTTTTTCACAATCGATTTGACATATAAATAAGATTAGTCTGATCTATTTTGTGAGTGAGTAATCATGTGTAGTTACAGTGTTGTTCACTTTGTAACACTATAAATAGAACTTGGCTAGACTTTAACACTCTACGCCCTGTTACTGTAATGAAAGACATGGGGAGACAAGCAGGGGGCAGCAGCTGTAGCCTCTATGATAATTCACTGGCTATAGTTTCATGCTTTCTTTTTGTATTTCAAGAAGTTTGATGTTATCATGTCTAGGGTCATGACTCAAAGTAATGTAATGTTTCATAACAGACATTTCTAGCCGTTACATGCCAAAATGTCTGCTGTGAAAGAGATTGTGGACATGTAGGAATCGGCAGTCGCGAGATAAAAGAAGCTGTTGTAAGTAAATACTGTACTAGAAGGAACACTGTAACAGCAGGATGCAAATTTGGGGCAGGATATGATGCATAGTTATGGTTTCACTTTTGACTTTTGTTTCTCCGGCAATGGAAAGTATCAACATTTGTTTCCATTGTATCACACATTTTATCCATATAATCAGAATCAGAATACTTTATTGATCCCCGAGGGGAAATTCTTGTGTTACAGCTGCTACTATTCAAAGAACATGAAACAAGGATATAAGAATAATAAAGAATGACAAGAGTAAACGTAAAGCTAAGTAAACTTAAACATATGTACTCTAATATAAAATGTCAATATAATACAATATATACAGTAGAGATGTACACTCTATACAGTGCTGAAAATACTAGATGATTGGCTTGACATAAATAAGCTGCGTTTAAATGGTTGTGCTCTTTCGAAGAGTCCCGTCTCATATTTATGACTTGCTTTTTGTGAAATCTCAGAGTTCAGGATGATTACAAGTTTACAGAATCCACTGGAAGGCAGGATGGGTTAGGACTAGGAGTCATTTGATAGTGACTTCTCTGGATTTACCTCCAAAGGCTTCAGACGAGGACAGAGAAAAGACCAGTGTTTACTTTTTCCCCTAACGACAAGCTTGATGATGGAGGAAAGGTTCTCCAAAATGACACAGACTTCACTCCACTCCTCCTGGACTCATACGTGACTTGATGCAACCATGATGTTACATTTCTCTTTTCACTGCTAACTGGCTAGAACAGGCATGACAGTTGTCCGCATTTATATTTATAATATAATTATATAATTATTTATTAAATAATTAAAATAAAGTATCGATGAAAATTAAAAGTTGTTCACATATGTTCACCTTTAGCAACTTCTTAAGGATTGAATTGTGCCATTAAGGATTCTAAAACTGACTTTAGTTCAGGGATGGCAGATATAGGTGTAAACATAACATGGAGGAACATCCCTGACACTCAGGTTGGGGTATTCAGAGGTTTTAGAATACGACTCAATTGTTACAGAACATGATACTTTTTAACTCAGAGGTTGAGGGTATAAATGTTATCTAAAGAAACTTCCCATATAACTAATGACTTAATAACAGAAAACAATATCAGGAATGAATGGTTAACATACAATGTTTATTGCAATGTCCAAAAGTGAATAAGCCATAGCCAGCATAAACAGATATTACAACACACCTGTGCTGAGTTCTGGTAAGCAGTTCAACACCCAGAGTGGGTCTTCTTTCTTTCCTTAAATATCCAGACACTCCCACCCAGATACTTACCAAATGGAAATTTGCATGGAGACACATTTCATCTGAAGAGCTTTTAATCACCGGAGGTATTTGACAATGAAACCACTCAGACCTGATCACCTCTCGCACTGAGACCATGTGACACACAATGTTTGGAGTGACAGGAAGTTTTGAGGAGACAGTTTGGAGTGACCAAAGTGGGAACCACTAAATTCAAGTGATCAAAGACACAATACACACAAAGTGGTTCCTTCCAGTCCGGGGGAAACTTCTAATCTCACACACGAGAGTCTAGGGTGGGGATCGAAACCGTCTTATAGTGTTAATGAATGGTGGTAATGTGAAAGTAGATTAGAATCTACACACGTTCAAATGTTTCTCATGAGTCACTCATCTGTGGGTTTATAATATATGATATATATAATAACAGCTGCTCTGACAACCAACGTGCACATGACCATGTCACCCGTAGCATCGGTGAAAAGAAAGTAGACGGATTTGAGAGCTGTTGCTGTTGTTGTTGTTGTTATGTTTTTGTCATTGTTTGTCAAAACTAAAAACAGATTTTAAAGAAATTTTCAGAGGATGAAAGAAAGTATTTCTTTTGACTTTAGTGCTGATCTGGACACCATGTTATTGATGCTTTGGAGTGTAATGACACTGTGGGAAACTCCGGGTGGTCTCTCTAGTTGTGATGTGTTGTCATTTGTGTCAGCCTCTCCTTTCACTGTGTCACACAGAACGTGCAGTAAAACCAGCGCACAGTTACATTGGCCAAGAAACAAGAATCACATGGATGGAAACTTTCAGTCACTCGAGCTGAGGTTTCTGTTTCTGGCAGCATCTGTTAAAAAAAGGGAAAAACAGCAAAGCTTTAAAACCCTCTGTGGATTCTGTAGAAGTTGTGACTGATCCAAAAATAGCAGCTGGGAAGTTTGTTTTCTTTTCTGCCCCACACATTGGGAGGGATGAGATTTGTGGCAATTTAATAAATAAAATCACAATTTCCCTCCTGTTTGTAGTCATAGATTGTGTGTTTCACTTCCTGCAGCTGATGGTATGTTGCCAAAAATACCTGCACACCTGAATCTCATCTGTCCTCCTCAACTGCAGCTGCACTGAACACCACCGGAGGCAGTATTCCTTCTTGTTTTGTCCAAACACATGTTTTTGATAAAGAACCTCACAACTTCTCCTCCTCAAACACAACAGCAGCTCTCTTTCCACTCCACCTCCTCTCCTCTCTGCCAGCCTTGAAGATCCAACTGGCAGTTTTGGGGGTGGCTGTGTTGAAGACAGACACAGGCAGACACAGCACACAGAGAGTGGGAGGAGACAGATGCACAGGTGGAGCACAGATTGGAAAGGAGCAGTTGTTCCTGAATAAAGACAGAGTGCAGGGGGGGGTGGGGAGTCTGAGGTGAGGTGAGGTGGAGCGTTGCAGGCTTGCTGATCTCACGGCTATTCAGGGACAGGTTGGACTGGTTTCTCCTCCACAGCACTGGTGTCTTTTGGCGGCTGTTGTTCATAGAGAGGGAGGAAGAAGTGAAGAGATTAAAGAGGGAGCGTGGAAAGAGTGAAAGGGTTCTCTGCACGTTTCAACGTTTGACTCGGAAAGACATTTCACCATGACAGAGGATGGGGAGTATTATGGAAAGCATGGTAACGACTCTTTTCTGCCTCACTTTCCTGTTTGTCTGCTCTGTTTTTGGTTTATTCCAGTTCCATTTTCTTCTAATACTTGGCCAAATGGCTCAAGTGTTAGTGTAAATGTCTCCTTTTTGTGCTGCTTAAGTATGTAATGATTGACCTCTGTGTGAAACCGGAGCAGAGGTATTGGCATGTCAACACTGGGGTGAGAAAGGGTGTGTGTGTGTGTGTGTGTGTGTGTGTGTGTGTGTGTGTGTGGAACCTGCTGCTGCTGGTGGTAGCCTGTGATTGTACAGGTGTGTGAGAGCAGGGAGCTCTTATATCAGTGTTTTTCTACCACAAATGTTTTTGTGCCGCATAAATAAGCACATTTTTCTTCCCAGACTGTGTACCTGCTTCTTTAGACCTGTCGCCGTAGCTACATAGGCGTGAAGAAGGCCTCACTTGAGTTTGTAATCGATTTGTTTTGGACTTCTGTGTGTTCATCATTGGAGAAAACACTGCAGGGATTAAACCAGACTGTTAACCAAAATGCCATGTTCCACTGGCAGCACTGAGGCCCAACTGTACATACTTGAAATACACAAAGCCCATGCTCTTTCTCAAAGGAAGCCGTGACCTTTTCTAAAGAGCCCATCTGGTAAATGCTCTCTGCAGCATTATCTCCGTTAGCACATACATAATTTATAATTTATATGTAAAGATGCCACAGAGAATATCACTCTCCGGTACAGACTCCTAGGCAAGGAAACTATGTTTATAGAGCACCAAGGCAATTCAAAGTGATTTATAAAGACATTAAAAAGGTGACTGGGAAAGCTCTCTGTGGAGTCATTGTCCAAGTGTGAGGTTTAAAACGTGACAATGCAGCGCTGATGTTAAAAATGTTGGTCCCTTTTTATTTTTGGAATATAAAAACTGTTAATCATTCGCTCAGTGTTTGTGTTTTGCTCTTTAGCTGTAATGTGGCACGCTGCCATCGACGCCGGAAAGATGAATCCGTTTAGATAACAGACCATGAGCTTCCTGCTTCAGGCGCACTGACCTCCGATAACTTACAGCAACTCTTTCTCTATCGCTGTATCACTATTGAACGTTCACGATTTCACAGAAAGTCACATTGACATTGCACTATGTTAATTCTGTGACTTTGACACTTTGAAACAAGGAGCAGTTTAATCTAATATTCACTGCTTCACATTTTACACACACACACACACACAGAGTCGGCTGCTCATAATAAACATACTACAACCCCTCCCGTGGCCGTGTGAGTCACACTGGCCTTGTCTTTTACACTGGAGTTTCTTCTGCTTAGTCACTAGGGAGGAATTTGTCAGGTTGCCAGGCGTGTCGGCCTGGAGGGAAAAGCCATCTGACAGGAGAATGAGAGGAAAAGACAGGGGCGTACCATTTCTTAACCTTGGAGCTCGTCTTCCCATTAAGACCCATGGGTGTGGATTGAAACTCTGTTGTTGTGTAAACAGTTGAAAGACCTCACCAACCCAAGATGCAATGCAAAGCAAAGCCCACACTGAGTAACAATGCACTTCTTCTTTTAACGTAGGCGAGCCGAAGAAGTATGACCCGACGTTCAAAGGCCCCATCCACAACAGGTGAGGTGGAGATGGGATTTTTAAACTCTGGTTTTTGTGTGAAAATCACCACTAAAAGACATATATTTATTTTTTTATTTTCCAGAGGCTGCACAGACATTGTGTGCTGCATCCTCTTCGCTATCGCCATTGTGGGTTATATTGCAGTTGGAATACTTGGTAAGGAAATAACACTGCAGATTAAAACCTAACTTAAAAACAACATTTTTTTTATTTTATTTTTTTTCAAACTTTAACTTTCTGTTCCTGTGCTTCCAGCCTGGTCTCAGGGGGATCCCAGAAAGGTGATCTATCCCACAGACAGCCGAGGCCAGTTCTGTGGGCAGGCTGGCACCCCACTGGAGTGAGTTATTTTCCAAGTATAGCTGTGAATATCCCACTTACTCTAATGGACCTTTCATTTTCTTCTTTGATACTACACACACACACACACACACAGCTCAATAATATCATTTAAAAACATGTCACCCAACCCCGGTATTTAATGTCGTGTTCACCAAATGTTTTCATCTATCTTGCCCTCATCAGGGTATATGCATAAAAACAACCGTAGACCTTATGATGCTGCTTTTAACTCACTCTTTTAAAAACATATGATACAACACAACTTTATTTATCCCTGCAGAGCAAGTAAACATTTAAGAGGTAAATAATGAATAAATATACACATTAAGACTCTCAAGTTTACATTACCTGGCCTGTTTTTCCGTCATGTCCCTTGTGTTTCATGAATCCACTCTTCTTACTTTAATAATTTAATTTTCTTTTATTTATTTTGACTGCACAGATGTGAGCTTTTACATGAACTCATGCACTTTCTCTGTATGTCCTGATAAACAGGAACAAGCGTCTGTTGTTCTACTTCAACATCATGAAGTGTGCCAGTCCTATGGTGCTGCTGGAGTTCCAGTGTCCCACCACACAGGTACCATATGAAGTCTGCTCTTTTTGCTTTTATGTGCGTACGTGTCAACAGTGTGCATGAATTACAGATTATACTGAAACAAGCCTTTTCTGATTGTTTTTTATATCCTGGGCTTTGCACACACACACACACACACACACATGCACAGACAATTTTTTTACAGGCATTAACAAATCCAATCTGTCATTGTCAGTGCACCGCAATCTTTTTTAGATTTTGAAAAGACATTTCATACCGTATAGTTATTTTTATCTCATTATAATAAGGGCAATATAGAAGGAAACTGTGACTCATTGTCACTTTCACACATTTTCTTTTAAATCTGCCACCTTTAGGGTGACGGGTGAGAGCCACTAAAGATCCACCCCCCCCGGACTTCTTGATAAGTTTAGTCACTTGATTAATTGATTGGTTTGAGATGTTTTTTCTTTAATAATTTAAAAAAACTCAGATTTTCCAGCTCATTAAATGTGAATATTTTGAGAACATCAACATTTCAAGGTTTTACTCCATCGACAGATTAAACAATTATGAAACTAATTGTTAGTTTCAGCCCCAGATTCAACAGTTTTATACTAACAGGAAATGTATACAATGCTGTAGGTTGATCACAGTGGAAAGTAACCTGTCAGCATTTTTGTTGCCTCCACCTACAAATTGTTTTAGTTTTGGCAGCTAAAGTGTCTTTTAATATTTAATATTATATTTGTTAGTGTTATGTTGATTAAATACTGATTGGTGTGCTGCCAATCTGTCACATTTTCTCAATTCGTTGATTAGTTTCTTCCATAAAACACCGACAGTGATGTCAAATAACAAAATGATTTTAGTCCACAAACCTGACGTTCAGTTTCCTGTCATAGAGGGAAATAAAAAAGAAACCAGGACACATTCACTTTTAAAGAAGCTTAGAGGAGCAGAACGTGCACGTGTTTAGCAGAAACCTATGGTTGCAGCCCTTCTGTGTAAGACAAGTGAATTGTTTTCTGCTTTTAAATGTTGTTTAGATCTGTGTGGACAAGTGCCCTACGAAGTTCATGACGTTAGTCCAAGCTTACTCCAACAAAAAGGACTTTGAATACTACAAGAGCTTCTGCCAGGAGGGCGTGACTGACTCAATGGTATGTTGTTGTTTTTTGAAAGCAGCGTTGTTTCAGACATTTTAGTGGAAACTCTTCTTTCCACTGTTCATTGATTGTCTTCACGCCGTCTATTCTGGATTGACTGTGTTTCAGGGAATACCACACATCCTAAAGGCACGTCTCTGTCCTGCTATTCTGACGCCAAGCGTACCCTGTGAGTTTGGTCTCCCAAAAGATTCCATTTCAAACTGATGCAGGTTAACATTTTATACACTAATCAAAAAAAATGCTGTTCTTTCTTTCTCTTGTCTCCCAGTCACACGCAGGTGCTTCCCAGCTTTGGGCCAGAAAGGCGGCGTGATCACTGTGGGGAACAAGTCTCAATTTGAAGATGAAACTGGAAGAATTCGAGATGCCAAGGACCTTGTGGACGGAGTCAAGTGAGTACATCACTGGAGTGACTGTGACAAGACTACTCTTAATGTCACTGTATGGGGGGGGGAAACATAAGCTGTAGCCACATCATATTTTATTTTTTTTTATTTTTCAATCTTACCTAAAGACTGTATGGTGATAACACGCATGCATCTGTCCACAGGAATGCCACTGTGGTTATGGAGGCGCGTCAGGTGGTTATGAAAATCTTTGAGGATTACACACAGTCCTGGTACTGGATTCTCATGTAAGACGCTCGCTGACGGTTGTTAATCTGCTTCTGTGATCTGTTCACTTTGATGCTGTGTGTGTGTTGTGCAGAAAGAACAAGCTGCTGAGTTTTACCTTCCCTTCAAACACTCCTCTCCCCTCTCTCCCCCCTCTCCCCCCTCTCTCTCTCTCCAGAGGGTTAGTTATCGCGTTGCTCCTCAGCCTGCTCTTCCTCGTTCTGCTGCGCTTCCTGGCTGGAATCATGGTGTGGGTCATGATTGCACTGCTGATACTGGTAATAGGATATGGTAAGGATGAATGCACCAATGACATTTAATCATTATCTTTTGTAACGTAGTTCAACTCTCGAGGGGGGGGGGGGGGGGGCTGTTTTTTCAAAAACAGGTTTAAACTTTGAGCCATGGGTTAATAAATGCTGAAATGAAAAAAGAAGATCAGACTTGTTTATATAAAATCCTACCATGTTGATGCATATTAATATTTGACTTTTTACTTCCCCTCCACTTTCGGGTATTGAATAAAACTTTGACTCAACTGTACTATGACTGTGTGAGTCCACTTTGCCTGGACATGGAGCTAAATGCAGGGAGACAGATGAAGTGCAGGCCATTGTTTGTTCTCTGTCATTGGGGAAGTGCTTTGCATCAACGGTGCATTCAAAACTTGTTTCCTGAGTTTAGAGCACAGCTTTGAAAGGAGTCAGGCATGAGAATATATCAGTGGAGCACAGATACAACACGTCACCATAGTAACAGGAAAATAAGGGCGAAGAACAGCTAAATATATTAAACTTTTGGTTTATCCAAATAAAAACCTGGCAGAAGTTACCGAAGTGGTTAATTTGTACTGTGTATTAAAACCTAAAGGAACCTAAAGAGAGAAACTGCCAATAAGAAACCAAACCAGAACTAACAAACTGTTTTTCTATCAAAGAAAATTCCTTCCTTTAACTCACAGTTGACATGTTTGTGTTCAACTGTTGTCTCTTTTGGATGACTTTAATCTCTCCTGCCCAGGATCTACACCCCTGATATTTGCTGTTCTACTGGTTTTATATTTACTTTGAAGATTGAAGAAATTCATTTGCTTAGTGTTGTTGTTCTTGACAGAAAGATGATTTTTTTTATTGTTCCCAAAAGTGGGATTTTTGCTTTCTTATGTATTGTATTCTGTTTGCTCAGGTATCTTCCACTGCTACATGGAGTATGCTTCTCTGAAGGGAGAGCCTGGCTCTAACGTGACCATCCAGGATCTTGGCTTCCAGACGGACTTCACAGTCTACCTGCAGATCAGACAGACCTGGCTGGCCTTCAGTCAGTGCTCATCCTCCTCATCATCATCATCATCATCTGTTGTGGACATTTTTGCTGTTGAGAAATATTTGATCTCTACCTCTGCTTCTCTTTCTCTCTCTTTTTTTTTAGTGATCATCCTGGCCATTGTGGTGGTCATCATCATCCTCCTGCTCATCTTCCTCAGGAAAAGGATTCTCATTGCCATCGCTCTCATCAAAGAAGCCAGCAGGTCAGATTTCACATTAGTGACACAGTCACAGATAAACTGACCAAAATACAAGATGAGATTGTTTTTATTTTTTTATTTGTTTGTTTGTTTGTTTGTTTTTGTTTATGTTTACAGAACCATTGCCCATATGATGTGCTCCCTTTTCTACCCTCTCTTCACTTTCCTCCTCCTGGCCATCGTTATCGCCTACTGGGGAGTCACTGCAGTGTATCCTTTTTTTTATGTCATCAGAAAATTCATAACCACCTGAAGAGAAAATAAAGACTCTTGATGACTTGTGGTGCTGCCAATGAGCCAGATATTTAACCAGCAGGTGGTAAAATAGAGTGAAAGTAACTCCTATGATAATAATTTGTATTTCTACCAGTTATTTTCAAAACTCGGGGAAAAATAAAAGATTAAGCTAAACTAATAGCATTTGCAGAACGTTGGATGTTGATCAAAGTCAGTATTTGTTTAATGATGGTGAACTTTAACATAAGTGATCAGTTTCTTGTCCACATCAAATGAGCCCATCTACAAGGTCTTTAATGAGACGCTGTGTGAACACTCCAGAGAAGTTTGTGAGCCGGCTGTAAGTTTTCCATTATTATTATTATTATTGTTATTATTATTAATAATAATTTTTAACCCTTTCAATTTATCTTTGCCGTCGTCGTATTAAGATCGTTCCCAGTCTCTGTTTACGACGTGTTCATGGAACCTGTGTCTGTCCTCAGAACTACTCGACCAGCGACCAGCAAAGAGCGTGCCCAGACTCCCAGTGCCTCTTTGCGTTCTATGGAGGAGAGACCGTTTACCATAAATACCTGATTGCGCTGCAGTTCTACAATGTCTTCCTCTTCTTCTGGTGTGCCAACTTTGTCATTGGTCTGGGACAGATGACGCTGGCCGGGGCCTTTGCCTCATATTACTGGGCCGTTGTTAAACCAGACGACATGCCAGCCTTCCCAGTCTTTTCCTCCTTGGGGAGATCACTCAGGTCGGTTTCTTTTTTTGAACATGTTGCTCATCTCTTTTCTGTTTTTATTACCAAAACCGTTTCTGTTTGCCTTGTTGTAGGTATCACACTGGGAGTCTGGCGTTTGGTTCCCTTATTCTCTCCATAATTCAGATCATCAGGGTTCTGCTGGAGTATCTGGACCACAAACTTAAAGGTTTGTTCTTGAAACTGGTCGTCTTCAAACATACACTTTAAGGAATACTTCACCGATTTGCATGTAGCTTTGTATTACTAGAATAGGGCTAGTATTTTTGAAAAAAACATGTGCTTCCCAACCTCAGTTTCTCCTGAGTTGAGAAAATATCTTCATTCTTTTCTTCAAGATATTTCTCAACTCAGGGGAAACTGAGGTTGGGACGCTCGAAATGACAAGTAATACAAAGCTAAATGCTAAAGTATTCCTTTGAATAAGCAGCTATTATAATAAATAAAGTGATATAAATGAAGTTTTTATTACCTGACCGTTCACTCCCATCTCGTCTGAAACCTGTCCACGCATTAACAGCGTTCGCGCGCCTTCGTGTTCTCAGCAGAAACCTATTTTCAGACTTTACCCGGCAACAAGAAATACTATTTTGTATGAATGGACGACGCAGAGCAATCTGCCTTCGCATCATCCATTCATAGATTACTCATTTCTGTTTACAGCGTGAGAAATGTCATGTGTCGTGAGAAAAGTTTGTATCCTATAATTAACCCATCTCTTCATCCCTCATTTATTTGTTAACTTTTGAAATGACACAGAAATTCTGTCTCCGTGGGCGGGTTCAAATGTTCTCTTCTGGTTTCACAGGAGCCCAGAATAAGTGTGCGAGGTTCGTGTTGTGCTGTTTGAAGTGCTGCTTCTGGTGTTTGGAGAAATTCATCAAGTTCCTAAACAGAAATGCCTACATTATGGTGCGTGTCACCGAATTCAGTCGTACAATTACAGACCATTGTACCATTGTAAGGATTTCAAATCAATGTAATGGTTTCATTTCGCCTCTAGGTGGCAATTCATGGCAAAAACTTTTGTGCCTCAGCCAAAGATGCCTTCTTCCTCCTCATGAGGAACATGATCAGGTGAGCGTGTTTGTCGTGTTGTGAAAATAAAGCGTAAATGTGTATTATTTTTTTTTAAATTTTTGGTCAAATGATTGTTTTTAACCCTTCAGGGTTGCTGTCTTGGATAAAGTCACAGATTTCCTCTTGTTTTTGGGCAAATTGCTCGTTGTTGGCCTCGTGGGTGAGTCTGCAGTTTATATTTATGACTGGAACAACGGCAAATTTTCATTTATGTGTGTGTTGACGTGGTTCTCAGGTGATTTTGTTATAAGGAAAATTAATTCATTGTACGATGAAATTAGAGTGAACAGGTTTTTGTTTCAGTCAGTCTTTAAATGACTATGTTACTCATCATTTTAAAATGTAGATGCTCTTCATAATCGTACTTTCATGAATACAATACCTCTATTGAGATTTAAATGAATTTTGTACAGCATTCATGTGCTGTTTATTTTATGGTTTTAATGAATGTGTTACAGAACTGTCATCCAGGCATCACTTCACTTAAAAGTAATATGATATAATGCTCCTAAAATACTTGATGGGATGTTATTTGCCATTCTTGTGCATTTTTCAGTCTCCTTTGTAAACATTTGAAAAAAATAATAAAGGTAGCAAAAAATATAAGTGAGGACAAAATAATCTCAGTCTAACAAAGATCTCTGTATGACGAGAATTACTCAAGAGTTTTCTTTTGGTTTTGCTTCCACAGGCGTCTTTGCCTTCTTCTTCTTCTCTGGAAGAGTGAAAGCCTTTGAGGACACGGCTCCCACTCTCAACTATTACTGGGTTCCCATCCTGGTGAGTCTCACGGTGCTTTCTGATTCCCAGGAAAAGCAAAATGCTGTTCTATGATCCCAAACTTTGAATTCAGGGACTCACTCTTTGACGTTGACATACCATCGAGAGCATATTTTATTACCATTAAGAAAAATATGAGTTGATCAAGTAGATTCACAAGTTTGATAAATGAATCAAAAACTCTGTATTTAAAACATGAACCTGCACATCTTCAATAAAAGGCATAACATTTCCCATTCTCTGATAATGACATAAGATAATTGGCACATAATTGTTTTATTTTATATTTCTTACACTTAATAAAACATAAATTCCTGTCGTCCCCCAGACCGTGGTGGTTGGTTCGTACCTCATTGCAAGTGGATTCTTCAGCGTGTACAACATGTGTGTGGACACTCTGTTCCTCTGTTTCTGTAAGTAGACCTTCTCACCTTCCTTCACGTTTAAGTTGATACTTAGAGATTGTCTGCGAGTGTGTCGGATCGATTTAAAACGTAGGAAATCGAGCATTGAAGACGAGTTACGATGAAGCAAAAGAAAAAAAACAACTAAGCGCGAAACGTAATAATTGCCTTTTCTCACTTCATGAATTCTTACTTTGCTGCTCTTGGTGTTGGGCTGTCACTAATTCTAAGTTGCATGAATATAAAGAATAATCTGTGACTCACAGTATGTTAAGCTCAGGGCTGTAACGGATGATAATCTGAAGTGCATGCTGGGTGCTTTTGCTTGCTTGCTATTTGACTTTTTTCTCTTTTTGTCTCTCTTTTCCTTTCCTTTCCTTTTCTTTTTTTATACTTCCTACAATTCACCTCCCTTTCCCCTTTCCCACTGGCCCTTTTTATACTCATTTTCTGTTCCCTTCATTAACACACACACACGAATACTCACACACGATAAGGTGAAGACCTGGAGCGCAATGACGGTTCGGCCGCGAGGCCTTATTTCATGTCGCCGACTCTCCGTGAGATTCTGTGGAAGAGCAAGGCCGAGGACTCGTCTTCGTTTTCCGCTCAGCAACGGGAAGACGAGGAGTTGAAACAGCGGCAGACTAAAGAGGAGGATGTGTCTTAGAGTCGTTTTTAGGAGAAACCGAAGAGGCTACAAGCACATGAACACTGAACACTTCTTTAACAACTACAGTTAAGAAGTAGAAAATTCTCTTTTGCACTTAACCCACTTGTCTCAAAGAGGCAGATTGTGGTGCAATGATAAGACGGACAATTCCAGGTTCAGTGTTTTTGCTTCACGACACTCAAAACAAGTAGATTCAACCTCTCTGTGTTGAGGACTGCATGAAAGACCGTCTTTTTATTCACTACTGACCCCTAAACATTTAACTTTAACCTCAGAAAATGTTTAAATTTAAATTGACCATTCACTAAATTCCTCTTACAGTCCGTGTTTATACAGATCTCTCTATAAGCCAAGCTTTCACTATATTTTTCTCATCTCTTCTGTCGCCCCCTGGTGGCTATTCAATGGATTATAAATTATGGATAAGGCCAAACCCGGAAGACTACATTCACTATTTATTTATTTTTTCAAGTTGAAGTCTTTTTTAACTAATTAAGAAATTTTGAAGCAACAGTAACTACTGGGATTAAGTGAATGGTCAATTAACCAAGCTTGTCTCTTGGAACCAGTGCTTTAACATGTACATAGGATTATTACAGGCATAATTTGATGCTTTGTGAATATGACGATCTCCGACTGGAGGTGATGAGATTTTAGTGTTGACAGCCAGGTCTGTCGTCGTCTTCTTCTTCTTTTAATGACGCAGTTCTTTGGATTTCTGTAGCTGCTTTGTGTTTAATATTAGAGTTTTCAGACGTAATCTGACGTTTCTTGTGCAAAGAAAAAGTGCATTTGACAGCCTCTGGCCACTTGAAACTTGAAGCCGTTCATGTGCCTGATTTACTGTGTTAACGTTGGTCTGTTTGCGTCTGTGACTTAAAATAAAAAAGGGTACTCGCTTGTTTACGGTCAGTGCAAACGGCACAATATAATCATCAGTGGTGCGTTTGTTAGTATGCTGTGTCATCGATGCACTTTATATTTTCTCCCGTTTCACACAAAGCCATTACCGATGTGTATCTGTGTGAATGAATGCTGGTGATTTTACTTGAAGGTAGTTGTTTTATAATTTCATGTCACGTTTATATGATTGTGTAAGGTTCCCCACTTAAACGATTGATTTTTCTACCTGAAGAAAAAACTGGATTCTGACATTCAAATATAGGCAGGAGTTAAGCATTTAAAAAAAATTAAAATAAAAAAATTTAGCAGGTGTTTAGGTGAAAAAAAGCTTAATGCAAACAAATCATTTTTTCAATAATCAAAAGATGCATTATACATACATTTTCCTTTGTTGAAAATAAATTATGAATTATTGAACTTTTATCCTTTTTAAACTTTTGACATTTGTCTCAAATAAAATTGTTTACTCAACTAGATTATTTTTGACCAAATGCTTTTTATCTAATTGTAGTTTAAACTAGGGCTGCAACTAACGATTATTTTCATATCCGATTACTCGAGTAATCGTTTGGTCCATAAAATGTCAGAAATTGTTGATCAGTATTTCTCAAACCTGGAAAGGAAGATGTTCTCAAATATCTCGTCTCATCTTGTCCAAAAACCAAACATTATTCAGCTTTAATGATTTCTTTGTTGTATGGAGCAAAGGAACCAGAAAATATTGACATTTAAGAAGCTGAAAAATCAGAAAACTTGCTTTAAAACCGTTTAATCGATTATCAATTTAGTTGACGATTCATTTAGTAATTGAGTTATTATTTCAGCCCTAGTTTAAACTAATATTTAATCCACTGCACCCTTAATGTGCAAAATCCCAACATAAAGTGCGTGTCTACTTATGATAATTAACTCTGTTTTTATGTGTCATGGTTCTGTCTTGACATAAAACTGATGTGAGAATCTCTCTGGGCGATATGAGATAAACACTGCTATACTGAGAGAGAAAGTTACGTACTACAGCTTTAGAGAGAAGCATTTTTGCAACTTAACCATGGATTAAAATGTCTGCATGTACCATTTTTTTCTTCTTCGTATTTAATTCCATTTCAGTGGAGGATCTGGAGAGGAATGACGGCAGTGCAGAGAGGCCCTACATGATGGCCGAGAGCCTCCGCAAAATCCTAAATAAGAAGAACAAGAATCAGCCGGCTGAGTAGAGCTGCGTCATCTGACGGCCAAAGCCTCAAAGTGACTGTGGGCTGTAAAACTGACTGTGGAGTGATTCAGTGGGAACAGGTCTGGACAGGAACCTCATACCATGACTCACCAGGAAGTTCACATGGGTGACAATCAGTCGTGTTGTTTTTATTTTATTTTATTTTAATACCAAATGTGTCATAACTCGAGTCTAACGTGTGTTGGAATACTAGGATCCAATCGTGGGCTTTGCGTTCCCGCATCCTCCATGTGGATTTTAACATTTTGCAGCTTTTAAAAAAAAATGCAGGTCACATCCAAAAACAGTTTTAGTAAGATGTATATTTTTAAATTAAAGATGCAGCTTAATATGAGCATTTTTTTGAATATCGTGTGTTATATGAAGTTATGTATAAATGTTTATCTATAAAAGTTGTTTAAAATATGCTTTCAGCCTTTTTTTTTTCTTTTTTATAATATATATAATCTTGAATTTTTAATAAATAAATGAATAACCTTGTTATACCAAAGCCATTATGGTGCCATATTGTAGTCGAGGCCTTTTCTACATTCATAGTTTCTGAAACTGATGATGTGCAATCTTTTTCATTCTTTTTTAAAAATCTATAAACACATGGAGAGATGAATACATTTGAACAAATCTAACATTTATTCTATACTTGATATCCAGGGTTATACATCGATGCTTATGTCAAGCATTCGGATTTGTATTGTTTTTGAAATAAATCATAGTTTTGTACATATTTATGTCGGCCTGTTTCTCTTTTGAACTGATGGCTAATTTGCAGATGTGCTGATTAGGCTGCATGGATTATTAAAATGTTCAGTTACGTGGCAAATGCAAGTCTCTGGTTCCTGAAAATGTTAAAATATTTCCATAATCTGGAAAATGAGAGATAGTTTTGAAATATACTCTCAGGAAACCATATATTTCTTAAAGCGCATTATCAAAGCATGGTCTAATTGTGATTATTTCTTACCTGGTTCAGTAGATTATGTTATTTGTCGATTTAAAGTTGCTTACACCAGTGTTTCCCAATCCTGCTCCTCAGGGACCCACTGCATGTTTTACATGTTTCATAGAGAGAGAGAGAGCGAGAGAGAGAGACCCATTTATGTCACAGCAAAGGAATGTGAACAATGACAGTAAATCTCACTATAAATAGATGCGGCCTACATGTTGGAACAAAACCTGAGATGTGTAGCCTGTGTGTGTGTGTAGGTTAACGGGTTTCTTGTTGCAGTATGATCATATAGTTCAAAATGAGCCATGACACTCATGGAGGTCTGACCATATGCAGACTATGCGAATGCATATAGGGCCTCCAAGCCACCAGGGGGCCCCAAAGCTCCATGATTCCTCATCTGCAGAGAATTAAAATGACATGTCTGCTATGTTATCGTCCAGTGGAAGTTGTCTCTCAGATATTTGCCATTTAACATTACTTTAGGATTACTTATGATTAATTTATTAAGTTTAGTGTGTATTTTGTTTGCTTTCTCATAAATATATGGCTTATTGTGGGAGTGAATTATTGCTAACTCATCTGAGTTAGTATTATTTTTTATGTTGGTTTGTGTTCATTGTTGCACTTTAAAATAGATGCTGGTTAATTGTATTTTTATTCTAGGGAACGGTCTATGTTGATTTATGGTTATCATGTGCAATGGCCAAACAAACAGGAAGTTTGTTGTTGTTTTTATTGTTTGCACATTGATAAGGATGCTGGCTCATTGCGTTTTTTTACTCATTTATTTTTCTGTTGACTTTATTTCTTTATTTTATTCTTTATTTATTGACATATAGAAGATTGTTGTTGTTGCTTGTATCAGTTCAACGTGTTTGAGTGGCTCCACTTAAGATGTTTAATTTTAACATGAGAGGTTATCATGACTGTGGCCTGTTTTGCTCGTGAAGTGTAACAGATTGTGGCATCTTCGTGGATCATCTAATGGGTTAGGAATTTCTCCATAGTAGTTTGGCAAACTAGGGGCCCCAAACAGCACCTAGCATAGGGCCAACACTAAGCTGGAAATGGCCCATATGACTGCTGGTTACTGAGGTGACAGAGGAGAGCAAACAGAGCCAGTACATTATGACAAACATTCAGTCACATTCAGTCTGTATCTTAACAATCATTCATAAAGACAGAATTCCAGTGTGCCCACTGTCCTTGTAACCCACTTTCCAACTACACTCTTTTAACTTCTAGTTTCCTACCTGTTGTTCCCCTTGTGGCCATGAGATGGAGTGCACAAGCTAAAATAGGTCAGAAGAGGCTCTCACGAGGCTTGAGTGTTGACTTCATGCAAGCCTCACCTGAGGGTTGCAGCAGATTGTGATCATCTTTCTCCTTGAATCATCTCAACCACAAGCAGTGCATCTGTCACTGCCACGTCGACTTGTTGTTGACACCAGATTAATGGAATGAATCCTTGAGAAGAGCATTTGGTATTCTGTGCTTCAGCTTGCGGCTGGTAGAATGTCTGATGAGTTCATTTCCAACATTCTTTACATTTTCTAGGACCTTGTGGTTAAATTGTGTCAATCAAGGATTAAAGAACAATAGTTATGACGTCACAGTATCAGTATCAGATTTCACATGTTTCACTCTACTAAAAGTACAGTGGCAGCAGTTTCAGGTGATATTGTAATGTCATTTGCTTCAGGTGACTGCATTGTGATAGCACTGCTTGACCTCAGGTCAGCATTTGACTCAAGAGAGAACGATATTCTAAATGTTTTGGACATACGTATATTAGACATGTTTTTAGACTTCTATAATAAAGCTTCATGACACCTCTTTATTCTCTTGTGGGGTCCCATAGGACTCACTTCTGGAGCTTCTGTCATTTGCTGCTCTTGGGTAAAAATCAAATGTAGATTCAATATTTAATATTTTCTATTTAAAAATGACATCCAGTTAAAAATGTTATCCAAGTATAAAAACACTTTAAGGCAAGGTTTTGTTTATAACACACTTTTCATAAAAGAAAAAGTCACAGAAACATTTAAAACAACACAAAGACAATATTGAAGAGAAATTGGTACAAAGTCAAAAACTAAAATCCATAACAAATTGTTAAAAAGAGCATAACAATAATTATGGATTAAGAAGAATAACAGTGTATCAAGTTTATCTAAGCTGCTGGACTTTTATTTAGATGGAGCTTCTTCTTTTTTTGTATATTATACAAATGTTTGGACTTTTGTATGTCTTCCGTTTTGCATTTTGTATGAGCCTGTGTGACTCTATTTTAAGTTTTTATGGTCCTGTAAAACACTTTGTGATGCTTGTCCATGAAAAGTGCTATGTAGACAAACTTACTTTATCTTAAACATGATGGACACAACATGCACCTGTACTTTGAGCAATAAGGTGTATGAACTGATGAGGACTGTTCTGATTAACCTACACAATGTTTGTGGATAATTGTAGTTTCTATTGACAGATTAATTCCTAATGACATGTAACATTACTGTTTTTTTTTTTTGGTTTTGTTTTTTGGTCTGTAACAGTCGGTCTATGGTTTTAATAATACAAATAAATGGTTTGATTTCTGTTGTGAATCATATCACAGCGCACTGAAAGGTTATGTTTATCCATTCACAGACCACATGCTTGCAACACACGCATCATCACAACTCAGGGAATGCAAATTCGGGTCATTATGTTTGAAGTCAAAGACTGAGCAGAGATTTTGTTTGTGAATAACAAAAATATGCTGTTTTCTTAGCAGCCTTGCGTCACAGGTCATGTGTGGTTACCAAGGCTTGTCCCAGGAGGGTTTTCTTTCTTTCCAGGTTCATGGCCTTGATGCTTGAGTCAATGCAGTGGCATTCCTGGGAGTGACTGGTATACACTTGATATTTGTGGCCCTGGCGACCTTAAATATGTGACGCCGCCTTTCCCTAATAATGACAATATATTTTTTTTTTATTTCAAGGCAAACATAGATTTAATAAGGTCTGAGTCACTTTCCTTTTGTGAGGAGATGTTTACACTCAGAGAAACCCAAGGGAAACTGCACTGTTAACCTCATCACCTGGCCAACAGCTTAGCCTGTGTAACAACAATCTAAAGAGGACATGAATGGTTGTCAGTGCAAAGACTGTCATGATTACAAAAGTTAGCAATCAGTATTGAAATTGAAGCATTTGTTTGAATGTTTGTTTCTGATCAGCCTGTGAATGTTAATCTAAGAACTCATGATCTGGCCATTAAAATGTGAACATGACGGTGCAGAAGCAATTCCATACTTTTATGATTAAAGGCCAGCCCAAGTCATGTGGCTTGTGAATGACAGGATTTTTTAAAATGGTATTTGTCTCTCTCTTTGTGCTGATAAAGAATCATGCGTCTGCATTCTTTACCGCTGCTGCTGGGCATCAGCCTTGCTCTGAAGTCTTTTAATTCCTGCGTCCAGAGACCAAATGCCTGAACTCCATGAACCATGTGAGGTTTGAAGTTTGTGTTTCTTTCCGATGGGAGCAGTGACTCACAGGTCAACACTTCTTTGTCCATTGTCAACATACAGTGTGATATGTGATACACTACTCTGCTGCCTGGAGTCCATTACCCCATGTGGATCACACTGAGGGTGACAATGTAATAAATGCTTGTCTTTGGCTTTGTCACTCAGAGGAGTTTGTAATCCTTGACAGGCAGAGAGCAGACGTGAAGATATGCAGTGGTTTGCTGAGGACGAGCCTTACACAATTTGAAGAGCTCTTGGCATGCAGGGGTAGGACTGAGAGTGCTCATCAGTGACATTCCTACACATTGTAGTACTGTTACTAGTATGTGGTGTGTGTTTTTTCATCAGACTAGTTTAAACTGTAAAGCCTGGCGTGACATTTGCCACAGACAACATCGTAACACATTTCACTCAGAGGTGTTTCAAGGGACTGTGGGGACACAAGGGAAAGGGCACTCAGGAGGCCTACACTGAAACAAACTAAAGCAAGCTAGAGGCCTTGTTAGAACGTTTCCAACCTTCTTGCAGTCTCCTTTACATCCTGTACATAGCAAATCAAAAGTTATAAGCATGTTCTCTTACAAAAGTAGTTTGTTTACTGACACAATGAGCCCCTTTTCAGCTTTGCCTGTCCCGTTGCAACGTCCCTTTTTTCATTAGCTTTGATATAACTTAACTATTACTCCAGTGTTGTTGGCATGTCAGGATATCACTTTGTCCAAAACTTGGACTGTCCAAATACCTGCAAATCTAATGCCATTCTTGTCATGACATACATGTCTTTAATGCCAATTAGTGAATGTTAGCACATCAACAAGCTGATCTAAGATGGTGAACATGGTAAACATCACAGAAGCTAAACATCAGCATATTCTCATGCTGACATCAGCGGTTCCTTCACAGCCTAAGTACAGAGCTGCTAACCTGTCTGTACACTGTTATTTGAGTCTTACAATGTCTTTTAAGTCAACTTAGAAGTTGACAGAAAAAAACTACAGGGGGAACTTTAACACTTTAATACAAATGCTCCATAAAAATACATAATCAGACTGGGCTGTGTCAGGTTTATGAGGTGCTCATGCTGTCTGGTGTCATATTTGTGTTTACAGCCCAGGCTAAAATATGATGCCTTTGCTATAAACAATGAGATGCACTCAGGGGGAAGAACCACACCTTTTGGCACAAGAGGGGTCAAGAAAATGGAAAATTACTCTGAACCAAGATTTTAGACAAAGAGGATACATGAATGGATGTCTCTTGTGTCAGTTGTTTGAGTGCTATTGTGGCTACAAAATTAATACAAGCCTTGTGGTGTATGATGCCGTGATGTTGAACACAATACTTGTAACTCAGGTTCAAAAACAAACAAACATGTTGTTTTCTCATATTTTGTCTGCTCATGTTATTGGGCGATATGTTTTTGTTGTCTGTTACATCTGCAAAGGAAGATGTTTACACAGTTCATCAGCTGTGATGATGACACAGAGAAAATTGCCATAGGAGACGATGACAGTCTTTCAAAGAAGGGCTCAGCATGTTTTAAAGTTCTTGGAAAAGCCAGTGCCAACTACAGGTCAAATCATGTACTTGTTGCCTTAAACATAAACACACATGCGCCTCATCCAGGTCACATGTTAAACACCAGAGCTGAACAGGGCCAAAGTAACTCTTCACACTCAGAACAGCCAGTGTCTAATGTATTTCCCTGCTTTTTAGCTTTCGGGCAAGTGAGTTCTCACCATTACCAGTGTCTTTGTTGGACAGAGTTCATCCAACACATGTGAACACCACATGAGCAACTGTCTCCAGTACCAGACACCATTTGCACCCACTGTCAAGCAATAAAGCAACATGTAAGACATGCCCCTTTGATGGGGAGAGACAAAAAAAAAAATGGTTGTCAAACTTACAAACTAACTTCATTAGGTAACACCTAAATTAAGTTCACACAAATTAAAATAGTTAAAAAAAAATTGTCTTCATATAACATGCAAACTTTAATTGAACTGGACTTCTTTCATTAAGGTGTTACCTAGTGAAGTTGTTTGTAGGTTTGACAATCGTTTTCTTTTTTCAGTGTATAACTGCTTTTTATTTGAAAATTAAAATTGTTTTTAAAAATAAACCATCTGCATCCAGACAAGCATCAGAAACATTATGTACATCACGTGATCATTAAGGCACACTGTGTACAAAATGAAGCAGATTCTATCCTCTGAGGGTGTTTGCTTAGTTTCAGTAAGTGTAGAAGTTTCTAGCAGGCAAAGCTAATTATCTTTCATTCTATTTATCTGTTCATTGTTGTAATTGGTATCAAAGCACTGTTGCCTTTAAAGTGCCTTTAAGGTGCATTGTCAGAGCCATTAACCTTTGTATGTGCCTTTGTAAGTGGCTTTGTAAAGCTATCTGTCATCAGAACCTGTACAACATGTCGGTTTTACAACCTAACTAACTCTAGTTAGTAGCTAACTACTAACTGTCTAAACTAAGTACTAACTGACTGCTGTCTAACTGCTATTTAACTGTGTATGTGAAATAAACCTTCAGAAAGAGAGTCGAGTTGTGCCCGCCGTACTTGTTCTGGTTACCCTTTCCAGAAGGGAGTATTGAGCTGAAAGGATCAGCCAGCAGAAATCTGGACAGTAAGTACTTACTCATGAAAAACAACAATTCATCTTCTATAATAAAGTGGGGCTTTATGTGAGCTGGAGCCAATCCCAGATGACACAGGGTGAAAGGTGGTGTACACCTGGACAGTTACCATGGCCAACATACAGAGACAAACATCTATTCACGCTCACATTCACACCTACAGTCAATAGAGTCTCTAATCAACCCAATCCTCAATTTGCATGTTTTTTTTTACGACAATGGGAGGGACCGGGAATAGCTAGAGAAAACTCACGCACACACAGGTAGGACATGCAAACTCCAAACAGAAGAGCTCTTTGTCATAACACAGAAAGACACAGGTATCAATTTCAGTTTGTTGCTACTCCAATTAGTGACCTTCTTGTTGTGAGCCAACAATGTTAACCATCATGCCAGTATGTGGTCCCTTACGAGAACAATGATATGAACAAGGCTTTCTGAAATGAGACTGACGATGAGGTATATGTGAAAGTGAAGCATTAACAGCGCTTCACAGGAGACAATCAAGTTGTGGCCAGTAAGAACCATGGTATTGTTTTCAAAGGTTGCCATTTCTGACGGTCCAGATTGAAACACTGTCTTGGAGTTTTCAGACTAAAACAAAGACAGCTGTTTTGGACTCTACAACGTTGGTGTAGTGTGGATGGCAGGTATATCCAGAGCAGAATCAATACCTTTTTAATAAAAAAGGAGTCATGTGAATGTAGCTCAATCTTGATACTCTCTATGGAGCCTCGTTCACACTAAAGTGGGTGTACCCGGGATTTGTGATCCCAGATTAAAAAAAAGGTGATTAACACCATTCTATTGCTAGTGTTTGGTCTGCCCTATATTATTTTCAACCTTGTATCACCTTCGTGTGAAATATTACATTACAAAAAACAACAACAACAACACAGTGGTGATTGGTGACAATGTTACAGCCATTACTACTTTGTATCTTTTACTTTGGTTCCTCGTTGAAACTCAGTGCTAATACAATTTAATATAATTGAATAAGATGACTTAAAAATGATATAATAACGTTGTCCCAAGTTTAAAGAGAATGTTTCAGTTATGGTTAACAGCTATGATCACAGCAGGAAGATAACTGTGCTGGAAATGATGATAAAAGTAAAATATCAATCCGTGGGTAGTACATATTCCCAATTCACACTGCAACAAAAATTTGCCGGGCAAGGAAATGAGAATATAATTAATTTGACAATTGCATTTGGAATTTAAATTATTAAAATTTAACTGATTTTATTGAAAAAACCCATGCAGTACTTATTAATTTTAAACTGTAGACTGGCTATGTTTCCACGTTTTATTTCCAACTTCATAATTGAATCTCCCAGTTCCGACTTCCAACCACCGATTGTAATGGAATGTTGCACTATCCTCATGTACCTTAACGCTCAAGTCCTCACACACATGTTCGTGCAGCATTTGTAGTGAGGACACGCATAGACATAATGCATTCCCTAGCCCTTTACCCATCACGTCTAAGTGCCTAACCCTAACTTAAACCCAACTCTAACCCTAACCCTAAAACCAGCTTTTAACTCCCAAAGGACTATTTAAAGAAGCGAGGAACAGCAAAATTTGCCAAAATGTCCTTACTATGCCAAAATGTCCTCATTCCGTAGGTTTATACGATTTTTGGTCCTCAGAAAGCAACAAATACAAGAACTGACACACACCCGCTCGCGCACCCACCCACCCACGCACCCACAGAGACTCCTCCTACATTCAACACCTCGAACAGAAAGCCACCTCCCACCTTAAACTCACAGAGTTTCAGTCTGTGACAGAGACAGAGACAGTCCACTGACTCTGTCACACACACACTGGGGAACACGGCCGCGGGTTTCGGTTCGTCCACGCTGTGAAAACACGTCGGAACAACTTCGGTGCAGACGGACACACGGAAACAAGCCCACTCTGCTTTATATCCCAGTGAAATGTAGCCGCGAGTCTGCGGTGAAAAGTCGTGTTTTTTCATTGTAATGTTCTCGGGTTAATGTAGTCCCCAAACCAGAGAGTAACAGAGAAACATTTATTATTGCACGATGCAGCCTTAAACTGTACGCCGAGCAAAAGTGGACGTGGATTTTCAGACCAGCAGTCTTGACAAGATGGAAAGCAGCACTCCTTAGACGACATGATGGGAAAATGGGAGTTAACAATGGTGAGTCTGATTTGATTTGACATAATAATCACATTCTGCATTATAAGGAGTGTTGGAGCTGTTTGATTTCAAACTATGGGAATGTAACATTATACAGTAGTTGGCTCGTGCAGTGCAACTTCTTTAGCCAAAACACTGCTAGTGTAGTTACACCCTCACCTCAGGTGAGCCTGCAGAGCTTTCTCAACCAAATATATTACAACATTAGTTTCACTGTCTCACATTATTATTATTATAATTATTAGTATGACAGTATCCTTGTTCTTTTTAAGTATGTGAAAGTAACATTAGCTTAAAGTTATTGGTATATTAATGTTATTTTAGATTATATATTTTTATATATGTGTATTTATGTATACACGTATATGTGTGTATGTATATATCTATATGTGTGTGTATATATATATATATATATATATATATATATATATATATATATGTATATATATATATAACAACAACAACAACATAGCATTAGGCAAGGCCTAAAAGATAAACCAAAGTCTGAACACTATCAAAAAACAACAACAAAACAATAACAACAACAAAAAACAGGTCAATCCATAAGACTACAGGTATACCGATGGTTGATGCTTGGACTGGTTTTGGTCTGTGTATATGTTTTTAAAGAGCTTATTTCTCTACATGATTTCAATGTTGTTAGCTTGACTAAGTCAGAAATGAACTGATCGGACCTGCTTTTTAATATCTGATATGACTCATTAGAAATGAATTGATTCTGTATCAATGAACAATCGTTTAGAGTTGTTGCATAAGCTGCTTCATTTTTCAAAGCTTGTTTAGACAGTAGGCCTATTTAGTCAATCATATGCTCAGCGGTGTGACTCAAAAGTAACATGTTCACACATGAGGAGCACAAACGGTTGCAAAAGGTCAAAACTATGACTATGCCTCTTTATTAAGTTGATGTTTTTGTTGGACTCTAGAGTCGTCCTGATACTAGGGACGAGTGATATGCAGACTTAATTCCATGTAAGAGGAAGTGATTCTTTTTTTTTTGCATTATATTTTCACTGTGGAAAAAATAATAAATCAAGGTGATGTGGTTTGTGCCAAAAAATTATATCAACAAACATCTAATTTGTGGTTGTTGCCTTTATGCGATCAATATACGTGATGTGCAATAATATTGTTCACTATTAATGTAAACCCATACGTTGACTTACCGATACAGACGCTGAAGGAAAACAAATAAATTGCATTGTTTTCATTCCAACAACATGGTTAAACATTCTCTAATATATAAATAACAATCCTTAATGCCTGGGTTTTTTTCAATCAAAGAACAAAAAAATAAAACCAGTTAAATTGTAAATGAATGTAAACAAATTAATAGTTTAAATTTCTTTGCCCACCAAATTTTTGGAGTATAAGGGCGTTGCACTGTAGAATAAGTAGAATAAATGTCGCTAGTCGGCCTCATTGGGACAAAATGGTAACACAAAAACAACATACAGACAGGTAGGAAATCCAGCCACATCATAGTCAGTTGATTTCTGTAGAACAGAACAGTGTCAGCAGTGCTCAGTACCACCACTACATCACTGACTCAGAGCAACAGGACACGAGGCACAATTTCCCATCTGAGGAACAAAAGGGTTTCTGTCATTTTTGTTAACGCTTACAAACGCCACACAAGTATAACATGTTTTACATAAAGGCATAAGAGAAGATGCAAGTCAAGTAATGTTCACTGTAGGTCCGTGACTTTTACACAATGACCACAACATTTTAGAATGGGAATATGTAGGTGTTTGGACTGACTCCGGCAATTAAAAGGACAATCCCACTGATTTTGCACATGAAGTTTGGTTTGCTTGTCATGATTTCTGCTGTTTTTTAACCACATAAAAGACCCATTGAGATTAACACCTCTTTTAAGGGCATTAAATATGAGGAGGGTAAAACAGAGTCAGGTCATTGACCGTTTTTTTTAACTTTTATTAAGCAATGGGCAGGATTTTCCACCCACACAAAGAATAAAAATAGACATATGCTAAAATAATATTAATCGATTGGTAGCAATTTGCAGAATAAACACACAATGACCGCATGTTGCTCCCTTTGACAGGGCTTTTGTGACACAGCTGCTGTCTTATTATACAACTATGCATAATCGTGTTCTCAAACAGAACAAGGTGCCCAGTATTTGCATTCAATCATCCCCCGCTCCTCTTGTGCACATCACATCAAGTGCTGTCGAGCGTTCAGGAGGAGCTATGGCTGAAACCCTCACTGACAGCTCTCGCCGAGATCAAACATGATCTGCCTGACGCTCTGAATGTATCATGGAACCGGCGTGTTTGAATTACAACCGCTCGGAACTGGAGCATTTGTGACATTTTGGATTAGTTCCTCATGTTTTGCTTTTGATTGAACTAAATATTCCTATTTTGTTCATAAACATTGTTAAAAAATACAAACCTTGAGAAATTCTGGGAACTGGTGAGAATATGCTGAGGCCAGCATATGAAGTGGACGAACACCTGATAATTATGATTGTTACACACTCACCTGTTTAACCAGTCATTACAGGGATGACGGCGACTGTGAGTACATGTAAATATTACGTAGTTCTTGCGGTTCATATGAGATCAGTGTGCGTCTCAGTGGTGTTGTGTCACTTGTGTGAGTGTTTGTGTGTTGGTTCACTTGGCTATTTGACCATGGAGGACTGCTGCTATTTTTACCGCCTCAACCTCTGACCTTAATGTTGTGACCAGCAGGATTTGCATTTGTGCGACCCACACTGGTGTGTGTGTGTGTGTGTGTGTGTGTGTGTGTGTGTGTTTGTCAAACTCAAAACTTTTAATTTCTACCATCTCCAGAATCCAGTGCAGGAGTGGGGTGAGGAGTTTGAGGACGGCGCGGTGTACCGGGTCACCCTGCGTCGGGAGCCTGCCCCGTCTACTGCACAAAAAACCAGCGACGCAAATCCGTCCTGCGCTTTTGTCCAGTACCGAACCTGCAAGGTGCGGCGCCTGAAGGCCGCCACCCTGGACCTGCTGGTGAATCATCTCCTCGACCCCAGCTACCAGGAGCAGGATTACAGCAAGATCTTCCTCTCCACATACAGAACATTCACCAGCGCCTCCAAGCTCATAGAGCTGCTCTTTCAGAGGTACGACTATTTGTTTGACATTTTGATATCTTTGTACAGTAAATATTAGCTTAGCTCTACATAACAGCCTGTCTCTGCACAAAAATCTACCTGCTTCCTCTGAAGCTTTCTTACCAATGGCCTTTAAAGACGGCCCAATTTGGTGAACCATCGCTTCTGTGCTTGATATTAAGAAAACATCTCGTGCTCTTGTTCATGCAAAGTCACCATGTTGCATCAGAGGTTTTTTTTTATACATTGTTTCCCTGACAAAGCAGTCCCGTCCTCCTGGCTTTGATGTAATAATAAGTGCCTAGCAGGTGCTCATTATGTGGAAGCTTTCAATAACAACAGTTGTGCACTGAGCGGTTGTAGGCTGTGGCTGGCATGTCTCGATCTCGAGGTCAGCATAGCTGCAGGCCAGGGAAAAATAACAATTAAAAACTTAATGGCTTGAACTGAAGCATCGTGCCAGGTGCACCGTGACATTTTTGAAAAGTCATAATTCTGACACTGTTTTTTATTGTTACAGAGAAAGTGCTGCCTCAGACCTGGACAACAGTGAATGCTATAGGAGGTAAGTCAATTGCCCTTCCCTTCTCAGATTGTTAAAAGCTTGTCTGATACACTTGTTTCATACGTGACAGACAACCCGAGACAATCTCTTGATCTTTGTGGCCCAGTTCAGATCTGATATTTACATGTGGCCTCACAGAGCCAATCACATGTTTCCTGGTTGCATCTAGACAGGAAGGAGAGAAAAACACGGTCTACGTTACACTGAAAGGTTATTATGTAAATATTGAATACTCTACATACTGTACCTTTGATCCTCTTTATTTAAATAACTTTAAACAAAGAAAAGAAGAGAACGTTCAGGTGGACTTTACTTGACGAACCCTACGGCGCAGGTTGAAATGATTTACATTGTTAAAATGTAAAGACTCTTTTGCTGCGTCCCCAGCCCTTTATTGGCCTTTGTCCAGATGTGGTTGGACGAGTATAATGAGGACTTCAGGGATCCTCCCATGCACCTGCCGCTCAGACTGCTGCTGGATCACCTGAGGATCAGCTCCGCAGTGTACGACAACATACACAGCCAACCCAACTTCTGCTCGTTGGCTGGGCAGGCTGAGGCACTGCTCAAGAAGTTCCAGAGAAAAGGTGCTCCTCCACCTCGTGTCATGATTAACAGTGACGAGGCCCTTGTTTACATGCTGTACTGTCAATGTCAAAAGAGACAAGCTCACCTGCTCCTGCATGTGTCTGTTCAGAAGCTGAGACAAACGTCAGATTTTCCCTGGGAGATCTGGAACAAGAGGAGGACAGATCTGGTGATGAAGATTTCGGATTTGAAAGCTCTGTAGATTCAGGTGGTGTCATGGATTTCTCCACAGCGGCCGTCGCTGAACAGCTCACCCGACTCGATTCTGTACGTGAAAAGATAGATGTTGTTTCACCTTTACTTACAAATCAGCTGTTGGTTTAAGGCTAATGATATTGTTCTTCGTTGTCTTACAGGCTCTGTTCGTCAAAGTTGTGCCTTATCAGTGTCTGGGCTGTGTGTGGTCACAGAGAGACAAAAAGGAGAACATGTCTCCCACCATCAGGGCCACCATTGCCCAATTTAATGCCGTCACCAACCTGGTCATCATGTCCCTGCTCTGCCAACCTCCAGACCCAACCTCCAGTCCCACGTCCTCCAGCCGGCCTCAAACTAGTCCAGCACAAAGAGCTCGCATCATTGAGAAGTGGATTAGAGTGGCACAGGTCAGTCAAAAAGCCACAGTGACTAAACTTTAGGCTGCATTTGAAGACCTTAAAAGAACCTCATTCAGCCTTTGTTTAAAGAGAACACTTTAAAGGTCTGATATATTTTCTTCTGCAGGAATGTCGTAATTTGAAGAACTTTTCCTCGCTCAAGGCGATCCTGTCGGCCCTACAGTCTAATGCTGTTTATAGGCTGAGAAAGACCTGGACCGTGGTGAGCAGGTGAGTTTGGCCTTTAGCCCTTTGTCAGGTCTGTTTTCAGCAAATGTCTTGCTTTTGTGTGTCAGGTCACAAACACTGTAAGCTATTACAATGTCAAGGACAGGTGAAGCCTAGCTCTGTATTTGTCTTCTTTATCATGTAGTCTGGATTGTGATTGTGTTAATTATTTAAGGATTTAATATTGTAGCAAACCTATTTACCTGATTTCTTTTTTTCTCTCTTTTTCTTTGTAGAGATAGCATGTCCACATTTAATAACCTCTGCGAGACCTTCCCTGACGAGAACTGTGTTCTCACCAACAGAGAGCTCCTGGGAGAGGTGAGAAGAAAAACAAAAAAAACAACATCCTTCATTTAACTCATTGTTTAACGTGTTTACTCTGAGATGCATAAGTCACAAATATGCCCTTAATGTAAGTGAGATAATTCAACTCAAACATTTGCAATTGTAATTTTCATCATCAAATGATGACCCATGATTGGTTGTTAGTCTATTATTCTGTAAACTAATGAGTCTAGGTTAGCGAAACGAAGAGTTATAGCCACAGACAGAAAGTAAGAGAATGTTAGACAGAAAAAACAGGCTAATGTTAGTAAGCCATAATGTAGAGTCCTTGGATTATTATTATTATAGCAGATACTCTTAAACATGTTTTTTATGTTAATCATTTTTGATTTAATTGAATTATTTTGTTTATTTTATTTTATTCAGTGAAAATAAATGGCTTTATTTGAGTATAGATGCTATTCTCAGTCTACTAACATAAAGTTATAGTTTGCATATAGTTTGCTTTCTGAAGGCTTTTCTATAAAATTCCATAAGGAAAGCATATGGTTCATGTTTGACACATCCCTGCACACGGTTTAACGTTTGCCAGTGCAAGTCAACCTGCTTCATCATCTCTCTTCCAGTCTTTGCACAGAACCTGTGAGTAATCTGGAATGAAGGCTCATTAAATCATTAATGCAGCCAGGTGTGGTGTTTTCAGCACTGTTTCTTTTCAGATGCAGTTTGGAAATGATCGTCCTCCTGTACATGGACTCTCTCGATCAATTATTAAAATAATAATTCATTTTTCGTTTCCAGTTAATATTGACAGCGTGTTAATGAGAAACCAGAGGCATTGAGCACATTCTGTACCCATTTTTTTTATTTTTTTCATTTAGTGTCATCCTTAAGGCGACTGCGTCAGAGACGCCTTGTGTCTGGTTACAGTGAAAGGAGACTTAAGTCAATAGCTGGGCTCACTGGTACACAACAACACAACAACTCTACTGCTTTATAATTTACAAAAAAGTTCAAAGACATTCTTCACCAGGAAAAACTCTCTGTTTTTTTCTTCTGCTCTTTTTCACTTGCCATTGTAGCTGAAGTCAGCTTTTATCTATGTAAAGGCATGAAATCATACATGTATGTGAGGCTGTTTCCTAACACAGATATCCCACACAAAGGCTTGAAAGACATGGATGTGTTTGTCCTCCCTCTGTCACAGGGTAACATTAAAACAGGATATCCAAGTTAATGTGTAATCAACCTTGAAGAAGTTGCTTTACAGGCGACTTTTGCAGTTCTCCCACGTGCTTCATTTCAAGCCACCTTGCACATATTTGTGTACATGCATATAATCCACTGTCTATAAAAATTAAACCCACATGCCTGCAGATGTAACAAGCAAAAATCATGTCTGTAGTTTTCCATGTATGTATGCTCCTGTAGCCTTGACCTGAATGTAGCTCTGTCTGACCCTCTATGACAGGACGGAGGCCAGGCAACTGTGGATAACATTTCTCCTAAGATATCCAAGCGGTGTCCGATCCCCAGACAGATGGTAAGCTCCATGTCTGGATGAGAAATTAGACGCTTTGAAAACATGAATTGAAGCCCAGTGGGTCTAGCTCAACCATAAAAAGTTGAGCATCAAAGTTTCTTTTCTAGCCACATCGAATGTCATCCTTTTCATATTGTACAACCGTGAATCCCACAAGAAAGCCGATTACCCTCAGTGTGGGTGGAGTATCTGTCTCGGGCTTGGTTAAGACCCAAACTTATCTTTAGCTCTGAGAGAGTTTCAAATAGCCCCACATCACCACGGTTCTAGGATAGTAATAATAGACTAGACTGAGTTCGTTTATGAGTCATAGGCACATTCTCCTGGGCTGTAACATTAACCCACAGTGCTGCAAGTGGGACATGCGCTATGTGAATGTGGCCACATCTCAACCCATTGAATACAGTTTAAAAAAAGAACAAGAGAGCTAATGCTGGATTCTAAAGATGCAAATGAACAGATCCAGTGACAGAGTGACACATATTACTGTAAGTGTAACAGGCAGTGTGTTGTTTCTCTGCAGAGCACCTCCAGTGGCGTTGTCCCTTACCTGGGGACCTATCTGACCGTGCTCACCATGTTGGACACTGCTCTGCCGGACTGTGTGCAGGTACTAAATGTCCCTTGAGTCAGCAGCGTTGTGGTGTAATGTTTGACATTCAGTGGTCAAAGTATCAACTGCGCAGTGACATATCTCAAAATATTATAATCGAGTACATATATAGTAGTACTCTATTAACCCTAAAAAAATAAAAATAAATGCAGATTCTCTGTTCTAGTTTTATTGGACCTCACAGCTGATTTTAAACTTCTCAAACTCGTCGTACCTTACATACAGGGCCTTTCTTTCTGTCTTTTCATAATTTTAAATCACAACAGTTTCACATTACCTCTGGAGGTCCCACAAGGGTCAAGTCTTGGCCCGTTAGTGTTTGATTGTGTTGAGTGTTTGAAGTGAGCAGGTCAGAAACCTGGGCGTCACGTTGGATGCTGAATGTGTTTTATTTCTCTGGAACTGCATGCAAAGTAAGCTGTTCTCCTACTGTACTGTAGGACAGTGAACTGTCTCCCTCAGCACTGTCAAAAAGCTTAACTCTAAAACTTCAATAGCAGGGAGAACCACCTCTTTTGTAGAGGTGTGACTCCTGATTGGATAAATAAAAAAAACAAACTTGTTACAACATGATTGTGCTTAAGTACACATATACAGACAGACTGGTGATTACTATGTTAAAGGAAGTTGTGCTCTTGATTTTTGAAATTGTTGTTTTACTCAACTACTTAATCACAGTCATTTATTTGTAAATGATTAGTCATTTCAGTAAAGAGTTGATATTTGTGTACAATATTATTACATCTTTATTGCTAGGTAAACCTGTGTGTTTTTCATTTATTGGTGCAAGTTATCATTGATATATGATACACATAAATACATTTTGTACGATCTCCTCCTTTGACAGGGTGGGCTCATAAACCTCGAGAAGAGACGGAGGGTGAGTGATAGCCTTTTGTGACATCCTTTCCAGTGCAAAGATGTTTATATAATGTTTATATAATGTCAGTGTGTTGCTGAGTGTGTACAGTGTACATATTTAAATGGATACCATGGCAAACACTTGACTTCAGCTTTGTAACGGTTAAAAAGGGTTGCGCTGTATCACCTTCTGGCAGCTTTTGTTACAACATGAATAACAGAAAGCAGGACGCATTGCAGTCCTTTTCAATCTGTTAACTGATGTTTCTCTCTCTCTTTGCCAAAAGGAGTTTGAGGTTCTGTCACAGATCCGTGTGCTGCAGATGTCCTGTTTGCTGTACAACCTGCCACAGCATCCCAGAATTGCTGCATGGCTGCAGGGATACAAGCTGCTCACTGACCAGGAGAGGTGAGATGGGGGGGAAAAATTAGTTCCATAATGTGGTAGTTATACTGTCAAAAATGTTCTTTTTTACTTATATATGGCACACGGACAGTAAATCATTTCATGTTATCAATTGAAGAATGGAGCCAGAGCTTTCACAGTCATAAAAATGTTGTCATTTAACATTTATAATCCAAAAAAAAAGCACCTTATTCATGCAATCTTTACTGTATCTGCTTATATTGAAACTATAGTGTGTAACTTTGTAACTTATAACTCAAAATGTCAAATGAGTTCACACAATACTGATAAAGCTTATCAGCTCCGCATGACACTCTCTGTGTGTTTCTTAGTATATCAGTGCTGAGATCTTGTGTTCTGTGCCATTCCTGCGCCGCACACAGGAAGAGATTTAGTTTATGTCAAGACAGCAACTTTGTGCTAGTAAAGTGAGATAACTGCAAACGGGTCGGAGTATGACTGAAGACAAAAAAGAAGTTTCAGAAGTCAGTTCTACTGCTCCAAAAACCTGGTTGTTGTCCCCTCCTGCCCCTGTTCTGCTGCTGCTGCTGCTGCTGCTGCTGTATACACACAAGAGCTCCCCCAGTCAGGACTGACAGTATAGCTTGAGATATTTTCAGGTGTCAAAGCCTCAAACAGAATCAGAACGATGACACTATCAACAAAGCAATTGCCAAAGTTATGCACTGCAGTTTAACAGCAACAGCAATGTCAAAGTCAGAATGAAGCACATTTTTGACTTCCTGTCTTTCTGGTCTTCACTGCCTTGAGTTTTTCCACAATTTTCATTGTTTGTGTCTTACTACAGTTATGAGCTGTCGAGACAGCTGGAACCTCCAGTGGACCTGTCCTCGCCAACGCTCTGGAACCACCGCACACTAAGTAAAAAACTCTCCAGGTGAGTGCTGTGCTCCGGTCTGCTTTGAATTATGTAAACACACACCGCACATGTACTTTATAAATATGCACACAACACGTAGAAACACTGGAGGCACAGTTAGTCTTTTTGGACTCATTTTGGGTTTGCCACAGACATTTACAAAGTGGAGTCTATTTTTCTGTAAGCAAAGGCTGCTTCACAGCATTCTATGATATTTATTATACAATTTATAATTAAAAAATTAAGCTTTGTCTATGACACACGCTCAAGTTAACCTCTGTCCTCAGTCTCCTGACAGTTACTGATGGATCTAAGAAAGTGCCTGCTGACCAGATCAGCGTTTCCTCCTCTGGATCCAGTGGATCTGAGATGGATGATCTATCTTCCCCGAACTCAGCCTGCTCCATCAGGCTGCAGGTAAACAGCTCAGTGCGTGTGTGTGTGTGCGTGTGTGTGTGGTTTGCGTCGTTGTGTCTTTGTCCTTTATGGCACTAAGAGTGGTGTCTTTGTTGAAACCCTCATCTGAAAGGTCTTTGTGCTGAGCACAACATCCACTATTTACACTTCAAAAACAAGCGCCCCATTTTAAGGAGCCAAACAAACTCTAAAGCATTTCCAGTGAGAGGTTCTTTTAAGTGGGGATGCTTTTATGATTCTATTTTGTGCGTGATATTGAAACTGGAATAGAATTTAAAGCAGGTTTTACTCAGTCACTCACTCAACACATTATTGAGTACTGAGTTCATCTGTCTAAAACAGGAATTTTAAAGAATATGTATCATCTGCACAAAATGTCGGTGCACAAGTTCCCTTCAGTGCCACGATTTTAAGGCTCGTCTTTTTGTCATTTCCCATATAGTGTGCAGGTAATTGTTTGTCTTTATTTGTATAGTGTAGTGTGGTCTAATGTAGTGACTGTACGGACTTTAACACGACTCCCTGCCCTGCACGTTGCATCTACAGTAGAGGGCTGCGTTAAGGAGTCGCATGTATATATCTTTACTCGGGCCAGAGTCAGAAAACTATCCTCGGTGCTGTGTGCATGCACCACAGTTTTCCACCATTTGCAAATCCATCCATCTTTTACCACTTTATCCTTTACATGACTGTGGGAGGAAACCAAAGTACCTGGAGAAAACCCACAAACACTTGCTAATACCCACAAATAATAGAAGAAGAGTACCCTAGTATGCAGAAGAGAAAGACAAAAACTGTGACAAAAACATGGTGAAATTCAGGCTGGTACATATTTTTAAAGAATTTAACATTTTAAAGTTTATGGATGTTTAGACACAATAATTAGGTGCACACAAAACTAAGTGGAGGTGGACCCACTTGTATCTACTAGTGCTTGTACACTGGGACAAGAGAAGTCTCGTCGAATGGTGTAGTTGAGCTTCAACTGTAGCTCGACATAACTATGCATGGAAAAGTACTGACTGCTGCACAGTGGCTCAATAGCTTAGTTGTTGTATGTCGAACAATCATTATGAGAAACAATACAAATGCTTTGACTACACTCCCAGTGGCGCTCATCAGTCCTCCTTTTGTTGCCTCTCCCTCTTGTTTTCTATGCAGTGCTTTCACAGCTCATGCAACAATGTGTGCGAGTCCTCCTCCTCCTCGTCCTCCTCTTCGTCGTTTTCCCCTTGCTCCTCTGCGGCTTCCTCTCCAGAGTGCCCTACGCCATCCAGCTGCTCCTCCTCTGACCGCCGGACAGAAATCTGCCCTCCATGCTCGTCGCAAGGCGGCGCTCGGGCGAAGCCTCTGGCCTCTCACAAGCGCTCGGTGTCCATGACCTCCCTGCCCATGTACAACCGCCAGGCGGCTGACTCGTGCATCGTCCGGGTGAGCGTTGACCTGTCGCAGAAGAACGGCAACATGTACAAAAGCATCCTGGTGAGTGTCCGCTCCAGAATCCAACTTCTGTTTCTTTAACTTGGAACCTATTGGATGAATTGCGTGTCAAAGTCAGGTGGATGTTGAAAGTGAAAGTACAACAGCAGCAGGGAATTATCACATGAGAAGGAGATGACAATGTGACAATAAAGGGCAATAAAAACATGCTTTATGACATACACCACCAACATGTCTTTGCTGTTGGGCGGGTGGTGCAACAAAATATCAAACCATAACTTAAAATGAAAATGAAAATGAAAATATACTGGCTGTTCCATTGTGATCAATGAATCAAGTATTATATTTCAATTTAACATGTTTTCATAGGAAATAGATGTAATCTAGGTCTTACATTTACTCTCTTTTAAAGTGTCTTATGGCGCTTTTCCACCACACAGTACCAGCGCGACTCGGCTCAATGCTGCTCAACTCTACTCGTTTTATTTTTGCTTTTCCATTAGTACCTGGTACTTTTTTTATTATTCTGTGAACAAGTCTTTTTTAATGAACTGAGTCTAATGATTCTGTTACGCCGAAAACAACTGCTTCACAAGTCACTAAAACAACGCCGCGGCAGTTTCATGCAGCCGTGCTGTGACGAGTCCGCCCACGATGAGGAGTCATAATGGAAAAACGATACCAAACCGAGTAGAGTCGAGCTGTTGCGTGCCAAGTCGTGCTGGAACTGTAGAGTGGAAAAGTGGCATTAGTTAATCACGGAGCTCTTCCTGTGTGTTCAGGTATGTATCGCAGCACTCATGAGTGTTTGTCTTTCACAGTTAACCAGCCAGGACAAAACTGCTCATGTGATTCAGAGGGCACTGGAAAAACATCACCTGGAGCACATGGACTGGCAGGAGTTCACCCTGACACAGGTCATCTCCCACGAGAGAGGTCAGAACACCAAATATTCAACCATGAAAAGAAATTTAGGGGATAAAAATGTCTTTTAACACTTACTTTTTTCTCTTTTCAGATTTGCTGATCCCAGACAAAGCAAACGTCTTTTATGCCATGTCCACCGCGGCAAACTTTGACTTTGTTTTACGGCAGTTCCCCAAAGGCCAGAAGAAACCACTGAAGGCCACGTCGAGCCTCGGGAGATACACGAAGTAGCACGGACTCCACAAATACTCCACTTAAAGGAGCTGATGGGAATGTTCCTGTAAAGTTGTCTTAAATTTTTAAAAGTTGCTCTATATATTTTAATTCTCAGAGATGGGGCCACACTTTATTGCCCCCTTTTTTTTTAACATGACCGACTGAAGATGATGCAAAAGCACTTTATGAAGAGGAATGACATAGAAGCTAAAATACGTCTGGATTTGAGTTTAAAGCTTTAATTTCCCGATGCAATAAACTGGTTAATAATCATAGTATTAATCTAAAAAAGAAAAAAAAACACTTGAACTCCAGCCCCCCTCATGCAAGTTTGCTGCCAGATGTCACTTACAATAACTGACGGTATGAAGACACACAGCGTGTGTGAGAGCAACACACACACACACTCCCCAACAACAGTGACCTATTTCTCCAGGGACGTTGGGGAAATGACTGGCCCCCTTTTTTTTTTTTTTACAGCTGGATGCCATTAATAAAACAAGTGTGGAAAAGGGAATGTGGGTCAGACGCCGTGTGAGGGATGCACAGTCGCTAATGAACTCCTGCAGGCGGTGCAGCAGGGTGTCGGACACTTGAGATGAGATTCCCCCGCTGTGCTGATGTGCCGCTGCTGTCATCTCAGGAGCAGGTGGAGAGATCACAGCATTCCTTGAGAGTTTCGGCCCAGCACTCTGGTGTCACTTGACATCTATCATGTGTGTCCCACAGCTCTGACTGGAAAGTTGGCATTCCTGAAACCAAAGGAGTAACCATGGCAACAACAGCAGCAACTTTGATGGACGCGTGATGTGAATCACGACTTTCAATCGTATCTTGATTAGACGAGAAGAAGAGTTGCGTGCGTGTGTGTGTGTGTGTCTGTGTGTGTTAGACTTTTAAGGGTTATTATTTTGCAATATTATATGTAATTATTTTCACTTTGGTTCCTCTGTGGTTCGCTTGAAATGTGACTTTATTTGATTGACACTTTGTGATGACTCACTAGACTTTAACTTGTGTTCTGATTGATTTACTTTCTTTTTCCAAATTGTATTTAATTTGTTAAATTTTAAAGACGGGAGATATTTTCTGATCAACACTGATCTTATTTAAATGTTGTTGTTTTTTTTTTAACTTAATTGTATTTAACAATGGTTAAGACACGTGAAGCCTGGATGGTGTTTAAATGGTTTGAACTGATTGATCATTTCACTTTTCACCAATTGACAGCTGCACTGTTGTGAGATCATATTCCCATCATTCAGGGAGCGTTTGCAAAGAAGATGAGTTGTACAGTGAACAAGACAAGACATCGGCAAATATGGAGTGTTGTTTAAGGGCAAACATAATAACTGTTGTCTTCGACTCAATTACTTACTGTGAGTAAACACTTTACCACTTTTACTTCTCCTGATATTGTGCAATACCCCCCCCACCCCATGGCAACTTAAACTTGAACGGATAAAATATCTCGGCTTATAAAGGAAAATGGTATATTGCTCATGTGTTTTTTTAGCAAAGGTAAAAGTCACTGTTGTAAAACAAAATGAATAAACTCACTGGAAAAGAGGCAATATATTTGAAATGAATGGATGAAATGAACTTCCACCCTTTCTAATAAACAAATGTTCTTGTTTACCTGCTTCGTAGCCTGTTGTCATGAATTAAGTCTCTGCATTTTCACACTATCTTTAATAATAAATCTTCTTTATAGCGTAAGAATGTGTACTTACTTATTTTTGAATAAACAACGTGCAACTTCTTTTCAGACTTAAAGATATTTAGGATATTCTTTCTACTAACGAGAATGTTAAATAAAACATGTGAGCAGCGCATGTATTTAAATAAAACAATTCCTTGAACAATGAGTAAAAGCCAACTAAGAACCGTGTGATTAACCACTAAATTATGTTTATATCTGTGATGAAATTAAGCCACTGGGCCTTTTTTACTGCAGCCATTTTAACATTAAATTATTTGTATCCCCTCTGAAATAAATAGAATTGTCATTTAACAAGACGATGACTTTAGTAGTTCTACTTCTGAAAATGTTGCACAAAAAAAAATTAATTCACACATAAATTAACACTGAGAATACAAAGCGCAAACTTTTATAATAGTGTCAGAGATTTATCATTTGTCATCTTTATCATTCCCAAACCTTTCATATAACCTCAAACAAATGCAGTTCCATAAATAAACAAAACTGTAAATGATTCTAAAAGAACATAGGGCACCATCTTGTGGAAGTGGAAGTTACTATTGGAATTATACTCTGGATTTAAGTGGGGTCATCTCCAGAGGTAGAAAGTAATGTATAACATTTTTTTTGTACTTGTATTTTTTAAAGTCATTTTTATTTTAATGTGTAATTTTACTTTAACTTAAGTATGTTTTTTATTTAAGTACTGTACTTTGCTATGTTTTAAATTGCATTTGTTATATTTGTGAGAAGAACCCCAACCTTGTTAAAAAAAAGAGTAACTTTTACTATGAGTAAATTTAATAAAAACAAGCTACTTTTTTACTTGAGTAAATTTTTAGACCAGTACTTTTCCTTGTACTATCAAAAATAGTGGTACTTTTACTTAGAATATTTAAGTACTCCCATCTCTAAGGACAAAATCCAGAGGTAAATGAAAGCATAATTTAACAGAATTGTCTTATTTTAGAGGTACTGTGTCTTTGTTTTCTATTTATTTGGACACAGTCTTCTTATGTCGTCTTGGTCATATTTTCAAACAATGAACGCAGATAATGATTAAACAACCAAATAAATGGTCACACAGTGAAGCAGATCAAATACACGCAGGTGTGACGAATCATCGTTAATGGGCAACATGGCGCCGGAAGCTGTCGCAATAGCTCAGAGCTAACATGCTAACATGCTAACAAGATACGTCATTCTGCGCAAGAGCAGCAAGAACCAAAGTGTTTGTTTTATTTTTTTATGCGAAGAAAACATGTTATTAACAAAGAAACACTTAAAACAACATTGGAGGACAGTTCTTCTTCTTCTTCTTTACAAGCCCTGCGTCTGAGAATCATCATGAAACATCAGTCTGGTCACCACAGTGAAGCAGTTCCAGCCATCACTTCATCACAGAGCTGTCAAACATGAGGTAAATAAATACCCTTTGTGTTGTCTTTAAAAGTTCTAAGGATTTGCTCAAACCAACATGTTCCCTGAAGTCACGTGTAAAAGTATAAAACACACCTTTTTAGGGCAATTTACTTAATTAATGAACCATTCCACTTTATATTAGCAGTGGTTGTAGCAAATGTTGGCAAATGGACATTAACAACAAGATTAGACCTCAATATAAATCAACTGGAGAAAAGTAGATGTAATAATATAACTTATAAAACAATTCTCAAATTTGAGAAAACAGAATTATCCATAATATCTGGAAAAGACTGATACAACTGTGTTCTATAACTACAGACATTTTTACTGAACAGTTTTAGAGTAATTTTAAGTTAAATGTCCCACATTGGCACTTTTTATTTTTCAAATTTGTTTTTTTTTTATTTAAAAAGTTCTAATGTGAGACTTTTAACTTGAAATGTCTCAAACTGTAAAGTAACATATGTCTGATATCCACTATACACTAGTAGATATTAATGTGCTGAACACAACTTGAAGCAAACTTAATAATAGTTAAAATATCACCACTAGATGGCACCAGAGAACTGCATGCTCAGCTACAGTTGAGCACAGTGTCAGGGAGATTGCATGTACATGGAGATGCCACTCGGGTGCAGCAGTAACCTGTCAGTGATCACTGGGAGTGTTTGGATTCTTGGCTCTGTTGAGTCTTAAAACAGTGTGTGCATGTCTTGTTTTTGACAACATAACAGACTGTTGCATAACTTAAAAAAAAACCAAAAAAACAATCCCTGATGTCCTCATTTGCTCTGCAGCTAATGATTGTTTTCATGATCAATTAATCAATATGTTTTTTTTATTATTATTGATAAAATGTCAGAAAGGGGTTGAAAATGTCAATAGTTGTTTCCCAACATGCACAAAAATAATTGATTTGTCCACAAATCAAATACTTTCAACCCACTGTCAGTGTAGCCAGGCATTAACACCAAGCAACGTATTGCTGTAAAATGTTGATTATTTTATTTATCTATTGTGTTTTAGTATTGTATTTTAATGTTTCGCAAGTATGTAAGTTGACATTGAGTGTCTAGAAAGGCACCAACAAATAAAATATTATTTATTGTAATACATTATTAGAAGATAATTCCAGATTAATTTTTACTCCGGAGTACAATTTGAAGAATTCTGTTAAAGTGGATTTAAACATTTTTTATGGACATAAAACAACATGCACGGGAAAAACATTATAAATATTATATTGACGTATATTGAACACTTCTGATATTGATATTGAGAGAACGTTTTATTTGTTATTGAGTGAGAAACCAGACAATGTTAACATTTAAATTGAATTTAAAGGAGAGGACGTACATTTATGCAGCACTGATATGACGTTGTCTTTGAATGGTGATCGTTGTATAGTCTGTAAGTTCAACACAAAAGCAAATGCCTGCAGCTGCTCATTGTCTCACCTGATCAGAGGATTTTTGTCAGGAAGGATAGAATTAATAGAGCATCTGTTCTCTGCTGAGTGCTGCTGACCTGGTCTATTTACACTGTGTGTGTGTGTGTGTGTACTTGGCTTAGCAGAGAGATCGTGTTTGGCATCGTTCCATGAGGACTTGCCTCATGGTGTGTGTGTGTGTGTGGAGGGGATGCATAGGTCAGCACTCCTGGAGGAGAAACAGGACACTGGCCCTCATCTAATACTTCCTCATGTATAATGTATACTCGCTGATGTCCGGCCGCGAGCTTGGCTGTGTGGAAGTGCACATTATGTCAATGCTGCCCTTGGACATGCGAGATCCAAAATGCTTCTTATCTGCCTTTCAGAGCGAGGGCTCTTCAGGCCACGGGAGCCACTCGAGGTCTTATCAGGGTGGAGGAAATCACTAGAGCAGGTCTCTGCTGAAGACTGATGAGACACAGAGTTTAGCTGTCAATGAAATTGATGGTGTCCACTTCTGTTGTGTGTTTTGAGGAAGTCAGGGGTGTTTCTGTTTGTGGCTGCATACTTTCTTAAAGTCACGTGTGGTCAGGTCACACAGTCTCAGGTCTGTTGAGTATTTTGGCTTCTCGATAAGTAAGTAAGGAAGGCCACGTGGTGATACAGTGGCTAGCTTTATTGCCTCACAGCAAGAAGGTCACCAGTTAGGATCCTGATTTGACCAAGGATCTTTTTGTGTGGAGTTTGCTTGTTCTGCCCATGGGTTTTATCCAGTGTTGTAATATAGCAAAGTACAAATACTTTGTTACTGTACTTAGAGGAGTTGGTAATGGTCTGTATTTATATAGATCTTTTCTAGTCTTGATGATTTGCTTTAAACTAGAGATTATTTTCATAATCGATTAATCTGTCAATTATTTTCTCGTTATTAATTGAGTAATCGCGTGGTCCATAAAATGTCGATTCATGTTAAAAAAGCGTTGAAAAAAAAAAGCAGTGTTTGTCAAACCTGGAAATGATGATGCTCTCGAATGTCTTGTTTTGTCCACAAACCAAAATGATTCCATTTTAATGATTTCTCTGTTATATGGAGCAAAGAAATGAAGAAAATATTCACATTTAAGAAGAAACAATCGGAATTTTAATCAGTTTTAATCATGAAAAAAGCTTCAAACCGATTATCAAAACAGTTGACCATTTATTTAGTAATCGAGTAATTGTTTCAGCTCTACTTTACACTACAGTTTTAACCCATTCACACATCTTTCATACCCATTCACTGCAACATGGGGTTTAGTGTCTTGCTCAAGGACACACGTAGACTAGCAGAGTCAGGAATTGAACCCACAACCTTCCAGTTGAAAGACAACTCACCCTACCACTGAGCTACCATGGCTCAATCTTTAGTCTTTTCATACTTTTACTTCTAAAACTTGAGTACATTTTATATCAGAAAATTACTTTTGATACTTAAGTACAGTAAATGTCATAACTTTTATTTAAGTAATATTATAAAAAGTGACTGTAACTTCTACCAAAGTCATTTTCTGGTAACATACTAAAACTTCCTCCCACAGTCCATGCACATGCAGCTTAATTCTTACATTCGTAAGTCTATGTTCACCCTGTGATGGACTGATGACCTGGCGACCTGTCCAGGGTGTACCCTGGAGGATAAAGTGGTAGAAAATGAATGAATAAATAAACAAATAAATAATTAAAGAGCCATGATTGAAAGCAACTTAAGCACAGACCAGAAGTAGAGCACAGCATAGAAGAGCCAGCTCCTGCATTTGAAGGACAAGAGACATGAGAATGAACACGTTCAGTGAAGACAGGTGAGGAGTGAAGGAAGCCATCTCTATTAACCTTGAGAAAGCATCACTCAACAGAGGAGGTGGTCCACGATACCAACTCTCAGACACCTACAATGCTGTCCTCAGCTCTCTTTAACAAAGGATCAACGCTCACTCACACACACACTCGACAACAAAAGTGAACTTCAACACTCGCACAATAGCAGGCGACTATTTCTCATGTGACGCCTTCTTGACTCGGGTGAGGCAAACAACCTGAAACTAGGTCAGAGGGTGAACGACCTACATTGTGTAACTAACGACTCTCTTGACAAGTGCACAACCTACAGAGATAAACAGAGAAATGAAATGCCTGGATTTTTCCACCAGTTACTCAGAACTGAAATTGATTTATAGTCGATACGTCTTTAACTGAATTCAGTTTAGTACAGATAATTCCTGAAGATTGTCTCCATGTTTGTTTGTATGTCTGTCTGTGTGTGTGTGTGTGTGTGGAGTAAAACAGTGGAAATGTTCATCAGCACACACCGAGGACTGTCCTGCAGTCCAGTAGAGACATTATTCAGAGGCTTTAACAGCTCAAAAACAACGGCAAAGAGTGTGCATATGGTGTGTGTGCGTGCACGCCTATGTGTGGGTTGAGGTCAGTGAGTTATTGCCATGTTTTCACAGTTTACATCGAAGTTACACATGCCTGTAACAGCTGTAACAAAGGCAGCTCAAAGTGTCATGTGCCGGCTCTGCACACTGTTGATTTGATTTGATTTGATAAACCTCTCTCAGAGGAGGAGGCAGCTTGGCTTTGGTTTGGTTTGGTTTGGTTTGGGGTGTAAATTGCACTGGTAAACATCACCCCTACATATTCTGAACAGGATGTAGAATGGCCGTGCCATATGCGTGCACACACACTCCGTGAATGTGCATGCCAGGCTAAATATGAATCGCCGCTTCCCCCACAGACATACGTGCACATGCATGCGTAATGACATGCGCTACATATGGATATTTAGTGCCCACACGAGTTATTCATCGCTCTCTCTACTCTCTCACCTCTGATTGTGTGAGGGTTACGCTCTCGGATCTCACCTCTGCTGCATGGAGCCCCCACAGTTGTGTTGCTCTATTTTTAGAAGATTTTAATCACATCATCTAAAAATATACAGTATATCATAATGTGGTTCTGGCAATTCTCTAAACTAAAAGTTTGTTGTTAAATTTATGTTTTAATGGAACACTGTAATAACTCTTTATCAAGCTGAAAAAAAAGTCTGTTTTTTCTTCAGATCAATATTTTTCTGACATTTTATGGAAACAAACAGTTCATGTTTGTAAACTACAACGAAAGTGTACATAGTGCCTTTTAATCTTAGCTTTTAATGGGAATGAATGGGGGAAAAACTGATCCCATTTACCATCCTGTGGTACATGTCTGCCGTGCCCTGACCAGAGCTCAGAGGTCTGTTTGTGTTCAGTTCAGATCTGATATCCTGCTCTTATTGTGAAACTGGAAACTTCTATTCAGGTCAGTTTTTATCACAATGCCTGTTCTTTGTCACATTCTTGATAAGAGAAACGCACATGGATTTACTGTAACTGTAATCGGTAATCTGATGCAACCTTTATTCATTTATGATCGTGTTCTTTTGCTCGTTACGTTAACGTCAGCGGTGTCTTTCTTTCATGTCCATGTGGACTGAGCAATGGGTGTGAAATATGAGTGATAGGAAATGTTCTGTGTGAAAGTGAGAGAAGTGGAAAACTGCACTTTAAAGCAGCTTTGAGTGCTCATCAACACTAGAAAAGACTATAAATACAAACAATTTTAAGAGGCTATATGTACACCGAGCATTTAAAACAGGTATTGTAATCCCACTTGCCCACAGTTGCTACAGAAAGTTTCCAAAACACGGAAACAGCAAGCTTAAACAAAGCTATTCCACAGTCTACAGTTCTACAGTATGTTTTAGCACTGGTTTATTATTTCTGTGTGCCAGCAAAAGGCAGAGACTGAAAGTGGAAGTGTGTCTGTTCCAAGAATCAGCAGCAGCAGCAGCAGCAGAGAATGTCACATGAGTGGAGAGATAAACAACAATGATGGATCATAAAGACATTATACTGAATGGTCCCTCGCATGTCGGGGCGTGGTGTGACCGCATTGGCCTTAGAGAGAGGCCACCAATAATTTATGTCAGGATATAGAAAATATAGACCACACCTTGAAGGCTTCATGTAAATGAAACAATGTGTTACTGAAGGTGTACTTCTTGTTGTTGCCAGTAGGTGGTGCAATGAAAATGGGGCAAAAAGCCTGCTGCGTGATCGCGACAGTGGTTCCCGTGGTAACCTGCGTACAGATCACAGGAAAGCGAGGGTGGCATCTGTCTTGGTGGATGCCTTCTGCTTGGCTAGTGGGAACACGGAATGTGTGTTGATGTGTTTTTAGCTATAATTCCTGCTAAATCTATCGGGATTGTCCTAAAACCCGCAGGTCCTGATAAGAACACCAAGTTTGGTGAGTTTTTGTGCATGATGATGATGATGATGTTGAAAGAAAATAATAATATGGCCTTCTCAGCAGTTCGTACACGGGCCCTAATACCAGTATTTTTCTTCAACTTCCTGTCTGTTGTCAGTCATCTAATTTTTTAATGCATCTCCATTTCAGACCCTTGTTTTTTTTTCCTCCCATAGTTGTGCTCGTGTAAAGCTGCTTTGGTCAGGTGGCGCGATAGACCAGGACATAAGTATAGTTTGTCATGTGCAAAAATTAACTGAATTAACTGCTCTGTACTTTTATCAGTGAAGCCTTTATTTCCTTCATCTGTGGTGACATAGTCATTTTATGACTTAATACAATACAGCGCTTAGATAATGTAAGTCATATGCTATGGTTTACATAATATATCTTTTATGACATTGGTCAGTTCTAAATCAAATGCAGTGACAGGAGGAGAGACACACTTCCTCCCATGATTTCTTCATTCACATGGAGAACTGCAGCATCTTTCCCATACTGTCCTTGTGTGTGTTATTGTGTGGTCAAGTGTTTTTCTGAGTGCGTATTGTGATTGTGTCTATTTTTAGACGACGGACGAAGCAGCACGCATCACCTTCATGGATGGATTTGTGCGTTTGTGTGTATGTGAATGGGGATGTGTGGCACGTGACGCTAACCTCCGCCAGTGTGAGTCATACAGTGACGTAAAACGACTTCACTCACTCACATGCTCGGCCCTGGCACATGGCTCTCAGACAACACACTCCCTGCCTTCACATGCTCTCCTACCCCCTTCATCTCCCTCGCTTCCACTTTTGGCCTCTTTATTTTTTTTTTCATATTACCAAGAAGAACCACACATTTCCCCCGGCTCTGCCTGTTGCTTCATGGTCATTTGCAGCCGCTTACTTTCCCCAGATTTAAGTACATGTCAATAACCTACTTTCACTTGAATGAAAACAAGCCGAACGAGCGTGAGAGGTTCTTCCACTTTAAAATGAATTTGTCTGCCCATCTTTGTTCAGGAACTTTTAATGTTTTGCTGCAGATGAAGTACAGTCTATCCTAGATTTTATCTTTTCATCCCCTCTTTTGCAACTCAGGGCAACTTGAGCCAAGATGTAAACATGCTCCAACTGCTCATGCTGCAGCTGCAATTAATAATAATAAGGAGCTGTCTGTGCAGGAGTTGCTCAAGAGCCGACGAAAACAAAACCTCTGCCACGAATCCCAGCAGGTTTTTTTTGGAAGCACACGGGTTTCTTAGAAAGTGGGTGAGCCAGAACGGGAGGTCAAATCATATCGGAGCAGCAGCGTCTACCACAGCAGCTCACAGTCATGTCAGTAGCTGCTGATTTCCCACTGCAGAACAGAAAATCCCAGCCTGTGACAAAGAATGCTCTAGTTTATATTTTACAGTCAAGTGTGATTTTTATTCATAGTTAAGTACGTGACACCGATTAACTGGACCACTGTCATTGACCCAGTATACATTACCGATGTGGGCCGATCGCGATCATTCATGCCGATTCCGATTTAATTTTTTCAAACCAATTTACAGCACACAGAGAGATTTATTTTCTGTCTTTTCTTTAATATAAAATTCTAACATAGAAATACAACCAACTTTTCAGTCATGTAATGTCTGTTAAAAGAAATGGAACAGGTTAACAGATAAATTCTTCAAGACTAAGAGTCAGAGTCTAGAGGTGTTGCTACTGCAATACTCAATAGGGCCACAAGGTGGTGGCGCCTCCTGCTCCATGGACATCCCCAAGAAGGAACTCTCAGTAACTAATTGGTGCCGGTTGTACTGTCTACGTCTTACTGCTCATGTATGATTAGTGAACGTAGTGTTGTGGAGACCTGGCTTTGTATGGTGTGGAAATCCCCACTTATCCCCATAACTTAATCCCCACTCTGTCGACTCTCTGAGCTAACTTGCTAACTGGAGCCTCTGCTAACTGCTAACCCGTTAGCCTCTTTACCAGCTCACGTTACTTTTGACCAGCATAAAATCGACCAATTCCGGTCACCGGCCGATCAATCGGCGCATCCCTAATTACAAGCAGGAGTGGGGATGAAGTGTGTCTGCCTCCACTCCACTAGGGGGCAGTACACCCCCTTTCAGTCTTCCTTCCATCCATTAACTTAAAATATCCAATGCTTTAAGCTGATATAGTATAAAATCTGTCTCCTGACTTGGTGCGACGGTAGCTCAGTGGTAGAGCGAGTCGTCTTTCAACTTGAAGGTTGTGGGTTTGACTCCCGGCTCCACTACTAGACTAGATGTGCCCTTGGGCAAGACACTCTTTACTGAAGGTATGCATGCAGTGTTAATTTGTGTTATCTGGGTGTGTCAGTCAGACACGCTGAAGGTCACTCTGCAGTAAAGTGTTTGAATCAGTGTCTGGAATCCTGTTGTTACAGGTTCAGTGACCCACATACTGTGAGAGAAATCCCAGCTTAATCGGAGTTTCTCACTTCCTGGAGCCTCGCGGACGTAAGTGCACTACACGAGTGTAGTGTTCTCAAACTTGTGAGCCCTGGTACTTCACACCAGGTCTTGTCTCTCACTAAAGTCAGCGGGGTGTACCCTGGATTTTTAAACCCCCAGTGAAGCCACAGAAAAAAGTCATCCTTAATGCCAGTGGTTGTTTTTGTCCTGTGGTGTTTTTCCCCACCCCTGTGTCATGTGTGTCACCCGTGTGTGAAGTGTCAGTTTTGTAATTTAAGATTTAAATGGCTGTAAAATATGTAGTATAGATTTTAACAAATATTTTTAAGGAGTAAAGCAATAGTGTGTTTATTTCTGACCGAGTATAGCCGGTGTCACCATATCTGTTGATCCTAATTAATGTTGGAATGTTTCTTGTCTCTTCACTCTGTTGTGATGCTAAACCTTTCAAATACTGTATTACATGGAGCCTGAGCTGTAGTAACCACATATTCGCACAAAAACAATAATATATTTTTAGTGGGGAGTTTTGGAAATGGCTGGTTAAGATGGTCTGAGATGAGATGAGATGAAGTAAATTAAACTGAGCACTGTTCCAAGTTTTAAAAAGTAAATAAACAAACGTTGGATAATAGGTGGGTCTTACTTTCCCACTGATGCCAATCATAGTTAGTAAAACTGTACACTGTACACTGTAGAATAATCTGACCTGGGACTTGACAGGTTATTTGACCAGTGGAAATGGGATCTAGTTGCTTCTTTTGACAGACATTGCAAGTGCAGTTTGATTTCAGGTGTAATTTTTTACACAATTCAATATTTATTGTGGTAAATTTGAAATGTGGTAGATCACTACCTCATGACACGATCAAAAAAGATGTATTAACTATTACATATGTTTCCAATATGTTATTTTTTCATTTGCACAGATCAAATATGAAACTATAATTATTATAATATAAGTATTGCCTCAGATTTGTATTATGGTAATTATTGGAACCTTTCTTTTAAAGTCACGCTAACATTGTTGCATGTATCACTCGACTATAATGACATTTAATTGCAGCCTTCACAACTTTTCACAACAATTAACAAATTCCGATTCATTTTCTATGTGAAAACAATTGATTGTATCGTCCTACTTCACACACATCAATCATACCAAAAAGTCTGTGAATTAATTTTAAATGTGCGTTCCATGCATATCCTCTCCTTGAGCAGCACTTCTAATAAATCTGCCAAATGATATCTGCACTAGAGCTGCAACTAACAATTATTTTCTCGATTAATCGATTAATTTTTTGGTCCATAAAATCTCAGAAAACTTAAAATGTTTATCAGTGTTCGTCAAACCTGGAAATGATGATGTTTGCAAATGTCTTGTTTGGTCCACAAACCAAAATGATTAACTTTTAATGATGTATTTGTTATTCACATTTAAGAAGGTTAAACAATCGGAAATCTTGTTTTATTTTAATCATGAAAAAAGCTTTGAACCGATTAATCGATTATCACAATAGTTGTCGATTAATTTAGTAATCAATTAATAATATATTCATCGATGAATTGTTTCAGCTCTAATCTACACATGCGATCTTGATGTTTTAACAATGCTGCAGTTTAGCACACTTGAGCACATAGGAAGCCATGGCCTATAGGATATTTGTGTCTGTATGGGGCTGTTTTACATAACTGCCCCACTTGTCCCCAGTAAAGGTGTTACGGTAACACGTTGAGTGCCGACTGCATGTGAGCAGCCGCTCACATGGGACCTGCTGCTCGCCCTCCCCCCCAGGTGTTTGGATTAGAGGAGGAAGGGTTGAGTGGTGGGGAGGAGCACGGAGGCCCTTACTGTAAACTGACTCCCATGTCGCTGTGTACACTTATGGTCAACTTCTGCGTACTTACTTCCCTCTCCCCGCTCCGTCTATCGCTCTTTTATGTGCACTTGAATATTTTTTCCCTTCCGCTCGCTGTTATCTCATCCTCCTTTTCATGCCTTTTTTTTTTTTTTTTTTTTGCACTCGATGCATCTCCAACAACCCGAGAGGCAGTGGTGCTCAGTGCAGCACTGTGTAAATATCCTCACAGGAAACTCTCTGCAGTGCCCTCACAACATGTCGTAACAAAGGTTAATGTGACACCTGAACGCTTCTTTTAAACTTTGATGCGTGTTATGTCATTTTGGACAGTTTTTGCTCTTAAAAAGATGAGGCTGTGTGCTCACTGTTAAATATTAACACACATCTTTGGCAGGCAACTCCATAACGTAGCTTATCACCTTTTTCTTTACTCTTAATTATTTCCTGAGGGTTTATAGATCAGGTAAAGGATCTTGTAGAACAGATATACAGTTAGTGGGGTATTTCTTTTATAAATAGGTTCCAATTAAGTAATAAAATATAGTTATAAAACTTGGTAAGCATTAAAAAGCTTACAAATAACCAGGTTAAAGCTCTTGACTGAAGGCAGTGTTGGTAGTGTTATGATTTTCTTACACAATACGAACAAAGCAAGATAATAATTTACTCAAACTCAACTATTTGTCACACTTAAACGATAGTGAGAATGCCACAGATGCACTTTGAGCTTCACGGCTTCAACAGCTTTTAACAGCAACAGATTATCAGATAGATTTCCCGCCCACTTACTATTTATTACCGCAATTATTTGCTGCTGTAACGCTGTAAATCTCCCCAATGTGGGACGAATAAAGGTCGGTCTTATCTTTAAACCCTTTTAAAATCAGAACGTTTGTCACATTACAATCTTAATCAGAGAGAAGGTGCTTTGACACACTTCCTGCATATTTGTCTGTCAGCAGTCAGAACACTCCTGAAGGAGTGTTTATGAGCTTATAGCAGGAAGCCCCCCCCCCTTCTTCTCTTCTCATGTGTTGTTGTCTGTCAGTTCGGTTTGTCCCCTGACACTAAACAAGAAACAGGAAGTGCTCCTTTTGTCAAGCTGGTTGTTCACACTATTCAACACTAATAGCTACAGGTGTAACTGGCCTGACTGCACTGTTGTGCGCTATATATATAAATATGTGTGTGTGCATCTTTATATACATATTTTGTAGGTACACACCCTGGTCTTTTTGTGCATTGCATACAGGTTGTGTGACTTTTATGGGGGCAAACAGGAACTGGAGCACCTGGCGCTCTCCTTACAGTCACTTGAACCAAGACGGCTCTAGACAGACAGATGGATGGGCCTGTTGACACTAATCCACTGTATGAGGTAATGGAGTTAGCCTGTGTTTGTGAACTCCTTCCCCTGCCACTGCTGACTTACTGACTGACCTACTTAACCAACAACTCACGTGGCACCAAAGCAAGCATGCACAGATTTGGTGTTCCGTTTCCCAAAAGCTCCGAGGACCCTTAACACAAAGCCATGTCTGGGTCACACTGACACTGACTCCTGCCTTTACGTGTACATGGAAAATAGACTTTGATTTGATCACTGATAATTTATAGGTGTGTGTGTGTGAGTGCTTCCTCTTCTGTATTGGTGTGTGTGTGGGTGGGGGGAGTTTGTGCAATGATTCATATGTTCAAAATTAACAAAACTCATCCAGCAGGAGTTAGATTGTGTTACCTAGCACAGGATACAGTTGCAACACAACAATAAAGATGGTTAATGTTGTAACACAATACAGTCTATTTTTTATTAATATACTGGATGGCAATAGTCCAATCTTAATCTATAAAGGTGGAATAAAACCAATATAATTTTCTGATTACCTTAAACAGAATCAGGTCAAGCAAAAAGGATCATCAGGTAGCTGTTTATGCATCTTAATTATTATTATTATTATTATTATTATTATTATTATTTTAACATCCTAATGAGTTTACTCGTCAGTGGATGTCATGTAAATAAACCTAATCAAATTGTGTTCTATATAAACACAACTATGAATGCAATATTGTTCTCGCTACTCATGTAAACACAATTATCCAAACAGTGTCTTATTCAGAATGAGGTCAGTTGTCAGATTATTGATTCAGTATAAACGCAGTCATTGTTGAATGTCACTGGGTTTATAATGACACACACACACAAGGGTGTCGGTTGGAACGAGAGTTCATTATAAACCGTGGCTGCAATTAAACACGCACTGATGTGGTTATTAAAGTGAACTAATAAGCAGGAGGTACATGAAACGGATGGTAAAACTGCCACGGGGAGATAAAGAAATGTCAGAGTGACAAGTAGAAGTGATGACATGCTGTAGCTCTGCATACATGTAGGGAGTGTGTGTGTCTTTGTGACCTCTTTTGGACGTTTTCTGGCATAAACACTGACTTTGTCAGGACCAGTAGTCTTTATTGGGCCCCTAAGATTTGAATTGTGGTTAAGATAAGGTTCGGGTTAGACTGCCCATACCTGTCTGTGTGTCCTTGGCGTCCTTGGCTGCATGCCTCCTGACATGGCATGGAACAGTTTGACCTCGACATTCCTCTATTCTGGTTATTTCCAAATGTAATCAAGCACAGACGTTGAATTACCAAAAATAACTCCCCACAAAACAGGTATAACCTGTGGGCGGGGGAAAAAAGGAAAAATCCCCAGGTGTTTCTTTTTGTCAATTCCTGGTAGCTGGTAACCTGTGAAAGCATGGTTATGGTGTTTTCCCCATTCATTAAGAACGTCTGATGTTGTTGGCCTACAAATAACTTCCCTAGGGCATAACAAGGTGGCAAGCACGGCGGCTGCCAAGTGGCAAGGCTTGCCAATAATGACTTAAGTCTTTTATGTGTAATCATTTATGAATATTATTGTTCTGCCAGTCCAGCACCAAGAGTCCTGGAGTCAATGCTGTTTAATGACTCATAGATGCAGCACTTAACCTCCATTCATCCCATAAAAATCTGTATATCCTATCAAAACATCAGCTTGTTGTAATGAATTCATTTTAATTTACTCAAACTACCTACTTTCTTTTTTAGTTTTAGGAATGACAACAAAAGATCATCGAATCCTAATAAAAGCAAATAATGATGTGCTGCGTCTCATCATATACTGATTATATTTATATGAACAGGGTGCCTGAAATAACATATATTAATATATTCAAAACAAGTTTACTAACACAACATAGCCTAATACATTTTATTTAGGATTTATTTATATTTATTATGAATTAGTGCTGTCAGTTTAACGCGTTAACAATCTCAAAATAAAATATATTGTCTTAATAAAAAAAACATTAGCGCAAAGAAAGCCGATACACTTTTCTATGTTGATAAGAGCATTAAAATGAGAAAAAATAATGGGAAATAATGCGATTAATTACGATTAATCGTGAGTTAACTATGACATTAATGTGATTAAACGCGATAAAATATTTTAATCGTTTGACAGCACCAATGTATTTATTAACAAGTATGTTTACTCCATTCAATCCAATGAAGCAAAGACTTATGTTTTCTTTTGTAGATGCCTTGTTATCTGTACATCCCTACTGTTCCTGTCTGTAGTTGTTGCAGGTACACAGTTATTAATTGCACTCTTTTAGCATTTAGCTTGAATAAAATGCTGTGCATTGAACATGTCTCTGTTTGGAGTTCATTCACTTATATGAGCTACAATACTTAGGTAAAAATGTCTTGTAATTACTTGGCTACATAATGGCATACATAGTCAGAATTTAACATACGTGTTAAAAGTTGGATTTTAAAACCATTTATTTACATAATAAGCCTCAAACGATTGGTATTCAGATGTTTAATAGAAGTCTGTAAATTTGAAATGGAAAATGTTTATGAACTCTGTATGAACCTTTGTTATTATGCTGTGGAGGAAAATGATTGAATTATAGCCCAGTCCTAGGTCGAAGGAGTGATATTTGAGTTATTAGTGCCTGTAAATGCTTAACCAACACACTGATAACCTGGCCATACATGTTTTTTTTGTTCAACCTGAGAAAAGTATAACTGTATAACTGAGACTAACTGTATACTGAGACTGTTTTGGTGCTGCAGTGCTCAGTAATGTAGCAGCGGGGCTGCACCACTGCTGAAAGAATAACACACTGATCCATTTAAACTTAAGTTGCACCCTGAAGAGCTGATATAACAGGAAAACAGCAAACTGCTGTAGCAGTGCGAGTGAAGTCTAAATGAATGCTCCCCTCAGCTCGACTGTTGACCCTAGTGCCTGCAGTTACAGCTCTTCTGAGTACACTGAATGCTCCTAGAAGTGTAATTAATGTGTCGTAGCTGTTATTAAAAGTAATTCCCTTTTAATTTCCTATGCGAGTTTCCTCAGTGGATGCATGTTTCATCCCTTACTGCTTCTCTGAGCAAGGACAGCGGAGAGGAGGAGGAGGAAGAAAGCAAGCATGTGCTCTTTCAGAACGATGGTGAGCTGCAGAGACACGGACTGAGATACAAGGCCTGTTATTGTCTGAGCGCTGGTGTCTGTCTGGCACAATGGACCAGGTCCACACGGAGGCCGGCGAGGAATCCCGGCTCATGGCCCAGTGATTTGTCAGTGGCAGGAAATCAGCACAGTGGAGACGGGGGAGCATTTATCCTGTGACACTTCAGTCAACAGGATTTTATGGATGATGATGCCACTCGAGACATAATGATGTTAAACCACCTGACACTTTGTCATGGCAGCAGTGGGCCAACTCTTTTCTAGATGTAGTGAGGATGGAGAGATCTGTGGTGCAAGGAGCCAGTCAGAAGCTTTTCACTTTGGTGGTGATGTTTTTGAATGTAATCTTATCTGTATCCATATTTTTATATTTCTTTATGTCCGTGATGTGTCCTTGGGCAAGAAACTTAACCTATCCTGAAGGCTGTCTGTGGCAACAGCGTGTGAATGAGTTTAAAAGATCAGAACATAAATGCGGTACTTACTTTTTTAAAATTTTTCACTTTTGACATTTGAAATCAGAGATGAGTCGATACCACTGCTTTGGGTCTGATACCTTGAATTGCTACTGATATTGATCCGATAATCTTTTACCTCTTTTAAATTAATGTGGCTGTAAACAGCACATATATCAATGGGAAATGGTCTGTATTGATGTAGCACTTTTCTAGTCCACCCAAAGCTGCTCTACACTACAGTTTTGCCATTCACAACCATTCAATCACACTTTCATACAGCACATCTATTTTCTATCGCTCATCTTTCACACGCTGCCGGCACACACTGGGGTTAAGTCTCTTGCCCAAGGACACATCGGCTTGTAGACTAGCGGAGCCGGGAATCAAACCCACCACACAGCGGTAGCTGACACTGTAAATAGCAAACATACTGATGCATTAATCGGCGAGCTGTAACCATCCATTTCAGAATCATAGCGTGCCGGATATGTGCAGCATGTCACACATCTTGGTCACATGGTGGTGTTTACAGCAGGGGTGTCAAACTCAAATGACCTGGGGGGGCCAATGAGTGTCTAATCTGGTCAAGAGGGGGCCCCTCTCTTGGTGTATAGAAAAAAAAGTGGGAAAACACAACTGTTCTGTAGCAGGTGGGCAATATGAGCTAAAATATTATATCACAATAAAGATATTCATAATGATATTTCACAGAATTTCAATGTAAAAATGCTTGTTTTGATATGGAACGACGTCTACTTCAGTATAATAACACGTTTATGATGTAAAATAAATCTATGAATATCAAATTTAAAATTAAATCAATAACATGGACAACTGTAATTTAAACACCAAACAGGCTTAAACATAATGTAATTTAATGTAGAACTCAAAACATTTAATACTGTGATAATAACAACCAAATGTCTTATTACTACTACAAAAAATACTGCTAGCAAACATTAAATTGTGTTGAAACACATGATATTAAGTGGTGGGCCGCATATGGCCCGCGGGCCACCAGTTTTACAGCGCTTGTCACTTGTGCTTAGTGAAGCATTTATATTATATTATACAAATGCGTATATGAATCAAACATGAATAATGGGTCTGGAAAATGCAGTTCACGTGATGTGTAATGTTAGGAAACATGTTCTTGAAGAGTCTTTGTTAAATTTTAAATAACATTGATTAAATCCAGGGTATGCTTCAGGGCATGGCTACGGTGTGATTGACAGCGAGTGTCATGCTCTCAGTAGGATCTACTCCTCGTTGTCTCCCAACGTCCAAACGTCTGGTCCAAATACAGTGTCTTCTGGTTTAAAAGCCTTCAAAGACACTGTTGAACTCCACTTTTATGATAGACTTAAACCTGTCCTTGAAACCCAGCCTTGAAGTTACTTTAATGCAGCAAAACAAATGCAGCATTTGTGTGTGGAATGTGTTTATGTTGCATGTGACCGTGTTTATTTTTTTGTTTTTGTGAATGATCTTTTGTGTCTGGTGTCTTCTCTCCGTGTGGCTCGAGTGACATTTCCGCCGTGCACCTTTGACCTCTGACACTGTTTGCAAATAGCCAGGCGTCTTTCTTCTTTTTGCATTTTTCCTGACACCCGATCTCGACAATAATCTTACACAAGGCTCTGAAACGTCACACAGGCAAACATCTCAGGTCACACTCACCTGAGGCCTGTGTGCTGCTTTGTGACAAACTGGATTGAACAGGATGAGAAACTAGGTTCATTGGTTTTGCGTCTATGAGAGCAAGCATCAGTTACAGTGTGACAACAACGTGAGATAAGGAAGAAGGAAAACATGAGCTTAAGATGTAAGGTGTGCTTGAAGGTTACTAAATGCTGTTATCTGTGCATGATAGCTGAATAATGGAGTGAAAAACATGTTAAGCTTCTGGAGTCAAGAAAGAAAACCACTCTACAACCTGCCACACACACACACACACAATGTAAACAACTGTCTAGAATTCTTGACCGTGTGTCTCATTCCTCTGTTCAATGCAAAGGCCACGGTTGCCATTCACCGCAGTACACAAAAGCTCCTTTATGTCCCGTGTTGTGTAACAGGCTATTGAATGCAGTTTGGCTTCTCTGCTTTCACATCGTACTTTGGTTATCTCACTGCGAGACCCTCCTTTGAGGTTTATCTTTGTATCTCCTTTCCTCTGTGAGCCGCGGTGATGCTGACACCCCGCTGCTGCTGCTGCTGCTGCTGCTGCTGCTGCTGTTTGCAACACTTCTGTCACCATTGTGCGATCTGCGCCCGTTTTAAAGCCCTCACTGGTTTCAGGTTGCAGATACAAATACATCAGCCCGTGTGGAACTGCACGATTTGGCCCCGCTGTCATTAAGCGATAAGTCATCTTCAATTATAATTGTCGACCTTAAATATCACCGGGTGACCTTTGTAGAATCAAGCCATTAATTATGAGGTGACATGACGGAAGTCGCGTAATTTCCCGGTGAGTTAATGGTTCCCTTTTAGAGAAAAAAAGGCCAAATCACGACTCTCGAGTCTTCGTATTGGAAGGTCGGATTCCTACTGGTGACGTCACGACCAGTTTGTGCATTTTATTTTAATGTTTTAAAATGTCTTAATGACATTTGAGTGTCTATTATTTTGACGCTAAAGCTGAAATAAGTACAAATAAATTAAATATAACTAACACACTCCAGGAAAAAAAATAGCCCTTGGTGGATGACTTATCAAATATGGGCAGATGTAGTGTGTTTTAAAAACCCCTCTATTTTCCAGTGACTCATCACCCTCAGAAACTCACACCCCTCCTCTTCACCACAGTCAGTATTTTCATACTGCGCAGCTGTTGATGCATAACCTATGATTTAACTTCTCTGTTATGCTCGCAGACATCCAGCCTGTAACGGCTGCAGTGCTATCTGCCAGGGCGGTAATGGAGAGGAACTGTGCTTGCCTTAATATGTGACACACTGCCCTAAACAGCACACTCATAATGGGAGGCTGTTGTCACCCACCCACAGTCCTGCACTCAGCTGCTGCTGCTGCTGCTGCTGCTGCTGCTGCTGCTGCTGAGGGGGCCCCCAAAGTGAGTCAGTGCTCACATTCTTGTCTGGGGGAAAAAAATAAGTCACCCCATCATTCCCTCCCTGCCTCCTGCTTGCTTTGTTATTTTTTTTTTGTTTTTTTTTTTAACTCTGTTCCCTCTCCCATACCAGACCACCTCAGTTTTACACTCCTTAAAAGGTGGCCTTCTGTGTGGCTCAGAGACAGAACAGCTGTGGCACTGTATTAACACCGGGGGAAGTTGACTGAACCTGCTGATTGATAACGGTCGCTCTCTCCCTCTCTCCCTCTCTCTCTCTCCCTCTCTCTTGAGAGGGGTCACCAACGGAGACAAGACATTCCTGCAGTCAGCCGTTGAGGCGGAATCGGAGCCAGTGGAGACATGTGATGACAGTTTAGTCTGTTGGTGTCGTGATCCCTCTGCCTGCTGTATATGGTCAGGTTTCTTGGACAAAGAGAAGATTTCCTCAGAAATCTGAGGGGGGGGGGGGAGTTGTTGCCAAGAGGCTGAAGACCAAATATGAATTTGTAACCCGCCCATTTTTAGATGGAGCTTCTGTTTTCTCTGATGAGCTTCTGCTCATCTGTAACCGTCTGTTACCCACATGGCAGCTTCAGGTGCTTTGCTGTGCGGTGTGTTTTTTGTGTGTGCGTGGGTTCACTTGAGGCTGTTGCTACTTGAAAAAATATTTTGGTAGAAGGGTTAGAGCAAGGCGGGGCCACGATGAAGAAAGAAGGAGGGGGAGGCGGGGGGGGTGACCTACATTTTGCCCCGTTTGCTCCATGTGCATTGGCTTTGGCACAGTGTGGATAACCACAATCGTATCTGATTGACTCGTACCTATTTTTTGCTTCAAATTAGGGCAGATAGGCGTCCGATTACACCAGGTGGTTGTTTGTGAAAGCACTTGCAGCATGTAACCGGGTTTCACTCAAGAAAAACTCATTTCAACGGCTCAGTGACTTGTAGTAATGTGGAGAAAGGAGCCTCATACATAACCACTCGGCATCTGAACCTCTGTCCTTACACTATGTAAGTTTGTGGAGCGGCTAGATACAAATACTGTCTTACTTCATCATAATCCGTGATTCCAACTGCCTGAATCAGTCCCAGCAAGATCAACACGTGGAATAAATGCAGACTCATGAAAGTAACATCTGCTTTCCTCGTGGTGCGTTTGCTGCAGCAACATGTCCAGAAAATGTTAGTAAGAGCTAATTTAACATGGCATTCACTTTAGTTTACAGTAGATAAACATTGACTTTCCATATTTGGTGTAGTTTGTCCCGCTGTAGTGGTCTTCTGCTGCCCATCAGCTTCAAGGCTCGACATGTCGCAGTCTTCTTCATACTTTGTTTTGAAACTAATTTGGGTTAATGATGCCTTTCTTCTATCATCACGCTGCCTTCACTGGCTATCAGAATTATGGTAATTATGAGTTCCCGACATGCACAATACACACTCATGTCGTGATGTCCAGCGGGAAATTTGGGAGATCTTTTTGATCCACGAGTTTCCGAGTTGAGATGACCTTGACATTTCAGTGTGGCAGATTTGTCACGCATTATAATTATTATACTCTAATTATACTGTAATTATAATAATAATTATAGTATTTAATTCATAATTATGATCTTGTTTTATCCAAGAAGCAGGTAAGGGCGTACCGTGTGTCAGCTGTTTTTTCATTTCGCTCCAACAACAAAAGCACTCGTAGTTACGATTTCTCAAATGAGAAGTATCATCTTTCTGATTTATTTATTTATTTATTTATTTATTTATTTAGGGACCATCCTCTGCAAACACGAGAGAGGATTCTACATGAAAATCACAGTAGATCATCAGTTAAAATCATTTAAATCACCTTTTATCCCCGTTTTGAACTTCAGCAGAGCTGAACCACTGTTTATGGAAGTAGTATTTCTAATTTTATTTTTGAACAAGGCCTCACAGTGTGTGTGTGTGTGTGTGTGTTTATCCTGCCTCTCACCCACTGTCAGCTAGGACTGACGCCAGCTCTCTGTGACCTTCAAAGGATGAGGAGTCGAGAAGACTGATGCATGTTATTGATCTAAGATAGTGTTACATGATTTTTATTCGACACATTCTGGCAATAAACATTGATTGATTCATGTCACCACTGCAGTTATAATTTGTGGAGTAATACCTGTTGATAATATTGATTTATAATTGAACACAAATTCATTGTATTCCAAATTGGTTTAACAAAATCTCCCTTTTAATGACACATATATGACTAATGAGAAAAGCTAGTTTTTAGGTTTGGTAAGTGGCAGTCGACATTTTCCACTGTTTGTTGCATTTATGGACCAAACGACTAATCAGTTAATTGAGAAAATAAAGGAGAGACGAGTTAATTAAGTTGTTTTTTTCTTTTTCTCTTTTTCTCATTTTTTTTTTTGTCAGTTTGTGAATGCAGGTGAGGCATGCAGTGTTTGTGCAGCTCTTTCCTGGGAAGGTGTGTGTGTGTGTGTGTGTGTGTGTGTGTGTGTGTGTGCTGATCTCAGCTATGCATGATAAACTGTCAGGACAGCACTCTTTGATTTTATCTGTTGTTTAATGTTCCACGTTAGTGTTCCCTGCTGTGGACATACGCACGCAAGCACACACACACACACACAGACACACACACGGCAACAACACCTGTGATTGTGACTTGACAAGGACACTGGAGCCCTTCCAGAGTGGAGAGTAAACATGACACATGGCCAGCTGCCATTCCTGTGGTTCAATAGCAAGAAGAAGGAAAAACAAAAAGAAAACTGTTTTTCAGTGGAGGGAAATTTGGCTTCAGGATGTTTACAAACACTAAATAAAACATGAAGCTTTTTAATTAAAAAAGCGTTCACTTCATATACATTACTATTGGACCATTTTTCTAAACGGTTAAGAATGTCTGTCTGTTTTTTTTTTTTCTTGTCTTGTTTTTCTTTCGTCTTGTTCCTCCTGCTGCAGCATGTCATGTGACTGCTGACCTCATTTTTATCCATTGATGGCGAAACAAAAACACAGGCAGTAATTAACCCTCCCGTTACTTACACGCATGTGCAAACACACACACTGAACCCTTCTTAAATAAAAAAACAAACATTCCACTCTCACCCTGCCTGGATCCCACAGTAACACAGATGTTACTCAACTGTAACGTCAGGCAGCAGGTTGCGTAGTGTTGTGTAATACCTTCTTAAGTTCTTCTCAACCTGTAAAACAACACGGACGCATGGAGATCTTCACACTGTGGAAGCAGCTTCTGCTAAAGGAGAAAAAGAAAAAGGCTTCATTCATGATATTTCTACTGACTCTGACTGAATGTGAACAGCTAAACGCTGCAGTTTCCAGTGTTATCTGGAATTTAGGGTTTAGAAAGGATGTTTTTTCATGTTAATTTGAACTTAGTCTGATTGTATTGATTTTAGAATTAGCTGCTAAATGTGGCATATGTCTCTTCCTGTGACGTATGACATATGTGTCCCTGTGATGGACTGCAACCTGTCCAGGGTGGGACCCCACCTTTCACCCCATGTCAGCTGGGATTGGCACCACATGAGTGACTCTCATGTGGAGGATAAAGCGGTAGAAGATGGATGGAGTAAAATACGGCAGCAGTTTGACAGGATAAATGCCTCTCACCCCCCCCCTCCTGCCCCTGCCACTGCACTGCTGCTGTATACACACAAACGCTCCCTCAGTCAGAGAGTAAAGACACAGCATACAAATAATGTTACACAGTTTCTGGCAGAATCATATCATCAAAAACAAAAATAAGTTGAAGTTATAACACCGGCTCTTTTCCTCTTCATAATACACAAATGTTTTTGTTTGCTCTTTGCTCCATGCACGTCCACATACTGTATATTATCATCGTTTTTTTTTTTTACACATTGCCAGTAAAAGGCTCATTATGATGTGGCTCGTAAACCCTTGGATAGCCGTTAAGTCAATATTCAGACGGTTTCATTTGTGGCTCTTGTTGCTTTATGTTTGCTTCGCTCCAGCAGCAGCAGCAGCACACGCAGTGTTCAGGCCTAACCGCTTACATTTACACTGAACAATGGCTCATCATGCTATTACATAAACGTTTATTTCTTTATTTAATCGTTTTTTTGTACATTACATAAGGTGCCTTTATATGACTCCATGTCAACTAAACAACAGCCCTAATCGACTGGAGGCAGGTCAGTTAGAGTTTAGTTGTCTCGATGTGTAGGAGGAGAGGCGAGGAGAGCCTGAGCAAATCAATGCACCGTGCTCTCCTTTACAATGGGGGGAAAAGAAAGGATTTGCCCATTGAAAATGGTTAAGAAAAAAAAAAGAGAATCAATACTACACATGAATCAGTTTATGGGAAATATTTGCTGTTCATTCTGAAACCACGATAGGACAAATTAGACTGTGGCTGAAGGATTGGGAAACACCGAGGTCAAGCAGTTTTTGGAAAACAACTTATTTTCGTATCTTCTTATCATCGTGACTCAACACAGTAGTTTATTATGCGGCACATTAAGTCCTCCGTGTTGTTACAGTTGTGTAAGCTCGGGCGGAACAATGTTACCCCACCACTGCAAACCGACATGCCTCTCGTGCTCCGACTCTTCGTCTGTCTCATCTGTGTCACATCGTCCGCCGCGTCCGCGCTGTAGCTCATTACACCTAAGACGAGCGCGGTTTGTGTGGGGGGGCGTCGGCATCTGGTTGTGGGCACAGCTTCGGGGGGCAGTCGTGTGGCAGAGTTGTGATGAATGCACAAATAACAGGATTTGTGGTATTTGTTTCTTACATCACCTCTGTGAGTTAACTCACTGTTTTGGCAGGGAGGTGCAGGTGGGGCCGCTGTAAGTGTGTGTGTATTTGGGTGGGGCTACAGAGTATGCTGAGTACATTCTTCTTCCCCCCCTCTGGCTGCAGTTAGTCGATGGCCTTGTGGTCCTACAGGAAGGAAGCTCACGGGGTGAATCACACAGCCGACTCTTTGTTTTCACTCCCGGCAGTGTTTTCCCACTCCCCCTCTGTTCCCTGTGGGCCTCCATCATCATTCATTCTCTGTCTCCTCGCTCGCTCCTCGTCGGACTGCTTCGCTCTGGTCATTGCTGAATCACCTGATTTTTCTCTCAGTCTCTCTCTCTCTCTCTCTCTCTCTCCCCGTGTTCTGTTTTCTCCGACAGCCTTTATCGGAGCGGGCCAAACCTGGCAGTGCAGATGAAACCCTGGCCGTGGGCCGCTGCTGTGTTCCAGGCGGCTGCATAATCACTGCTGCATTTCCATTCTGCTTTGCTGAGGGGGAAACACAGGTAGTGGGAACCCCACTGCAGTGCAGGTGCAGATGAGAGGTGGTCGAGAAGTTGCAGTGTTTTATTTTTTTTTCCTTCTCCAGACAATCGAGACTGTGGAGGAAAATGGTCATATGAATAAAGTGAGAAGTGGATCCATGAATGAGGATTAATTTATGAGAAGAGTCAGATTTAATTCTCTGTTGATTTTTCTGTGGTGTTTTATTATATACATATCTACGATTTGAGGCTGCAGGACAAGGTCCTCTGTGAGTTTGTGCCGGCGTGACCTAGAGAGTTTGCTGAAAGCTGTGTAGAGGTGGGTGGGCACAGTGGGTCTAAAGCTAAATCAGGGCCAGGCCACTCCCTGTCCCAGCTCTATTCACCCAGCCAACCGCTTCAGACCAGTTTTACTGTGACTGTGAACAACTGTTTAGACTCTTTATGTCATCCACCGAATGGTCTGGTCAAAACACAATCTAACAATCAAAGATATTACAACTTGACTCTTGAATTTATTTCTTTTTTTTTCTTATCTATACCTCTTTACTCCAATATCTTCATGACACTGAGGAAGTATGAAGTCATGTGCGTCGAGCTACAAGGTAAATGGTAGTTAGAAACCATACCGTGAAGTTCTGTTTATGTAACAATAAAGTAGTTTTTTATTGGCCACATTGTAAATTTAACTGACCCTGTAATTGGATCTTCCATTTTCTCTGTAATTGTTCTCTCAGGTTTGTGCATCATAAAGTGAGTCATGTCACCAGCAGTGCAGCGAAACTATGTCTCCTTTTGACTTCTATGTCCCATATACGTGCTGTATGTTTGTAAGCGTAAATGCAATGCCCTGGTGTATGCACAGGTGTGTTTGCTTAGAGGCAGTTGTATATTTTGTGCAGGTCTAGTGCCAGAGTTTGCTCCTTATTCCTACACAGACCACACTCACCTATTCAGGTACACCTGTTCTATTGCTCATTAATACAAATATGGAATCAGTCAATGACGTGGCAGCAGCTCAATGCATTTAGGCACGTAGACATGTTTAAGAGAACCCACTGAAGTTGAAACCGAGAAACAGAACGGCTAATGACAAATCATTTCAGAAACTGCTGATCTATGAGAATTTTCACATGCAACCATCTCTAATGTCTACAGAGAGTGGTCTATGGTATCATCTCAGCCAAGGTATGCACATGACCATCTCTGAATGTCATCAAACCTTGGTTCTGATGGGCTACAGCAGCAAAAGACCAGTGTCTCGTGCACCTAAAGAAGTGACCCGTGAATATGCGCCACTATAGACCTTCTACACGATATCTGCAGCCTTCATTGACTGCATTCGGAGGGTGGGAGGTGTCAGAATGCATCACAGCACAACAAGGACCGTCCCTATTTGCATTGCTGCTGTTGTATTATGATAGTTTTTCTTAAAATGTACTTTTTTGGGTAAAGAAAACCCCCAATTACGATTTGATCTGTTTAGCAGGAGCATCTCTACCCACCACACACAAACAGGAGTGACATGGAGGTGCCATAACCTTCACTGATCTGTCCATCGCCACATTACCCCTGTCTTGTAATCGCTCTCTCCCCTCCCGCGCGTGCACATTGACCTACTTTCTGTCCTGTTTATGGAAGCTATGGCGCAGCAGCCACTCGAGTTAAATCAGGAAAACAGGGGACGCTGCAAAAATGCGGCAGGGGCTTTGCTCTTGCTTTGCAGCGAGTGTCACCTTGGAGGATTTTTATAGTGAGAAAAATAAAATCCTTTGGGGATAGCGTTCAGCTTTGTTATGGTCATGTGTGTGTTTGAGGTAATGTACATTGTTTTAATATCTGTGTGCATGCATGTATTTGTGTATGCGTGTGTTACCAAGAGCATTGTGAAGGGCATTGATGTGTTTGCAGGCTTCGATCAAGTTAGAGCACTAGGTTAACCCCCCCCCCTTCACTGTTCCTCCCTTTGCCCTTTATGTTGTTTTGAACATGACCCCATTTTGGTTTATGAGCAACAGAGTGAGACAGAGAAAATACAGATTCATTAAGAGGCACTCTGTGTGTGTGTGTGTTACCTGAAAAATCACTATTGTTTTGTTCGATTCATTTATTTTATATCAACGACGTGAAGCCTGGGTCGCAGTTCTATTCATCCTAACAAGGGTCCGTCTAGCATTCTGCACATGTTTATTCAAATTTGCAGTCCATTTTATTAGCACTGATTTCTCAGGAGTTTTCCCTCTTTTGAAAGTCCCTGTATTCTTTGGGCACAGCGTTGTAAATGTGAGGATAACTGGTGGACCTCCTCGCATAATGTCAGGATTCTCTGTCTACTTCATTGTTTCTTTTGACCAAAATAGAGCACGTCATCAACTAGACTGCAGAGTCTTGTGCTGCAGGGAGCAGTCGGTGCATAATGGTCGACTTATCGCCATCTGCTTAGGGTCCAGGTTAACCACCCCCGAAAATGAGCGATGGCGCAATCTACATCATGCACATCTGCGTGTTTGCAAAGCCCCTGTGTGATATAGATTTAGTGGTTAATGATTAACTTTAACTAGCTGTCTAGTTTCAAAGAGTCATGTCTAGAGACTGGGTTTGAACCCACAGGCTTTTTGAGGGTCACCAAATGCATTTCCCCTTAATTTATTTTATTCAAACTATCATTGATTAATTTATCAAATATAAAATTCTTGGAAATATCCCATTTACCTCTCAAAATCCAGTAAATATAGAAGCATTACATTGTGTACAAATTGCTCTTTGATTGCGATAGTGTCATCTTTTATATAAAAAATGTGGCAAACACTCGTCTGTACTATTTCATGATCTCATAGAGCCTGTGCATCTGCACTTGGCTTTGTTAAAACCTCAGCCTTTTATTTGTTAAAGCAAAGAATGTGATGTGTCAGGAGGTAGATGGGATAGGGGAGTCAGAAGCTCAGACTGGCTCTGCCGTGGCTTTGTCCTGCAGTGCTGACACTCCGTTCAGACGGCTCTGCAGGCACACGTGTTCAGGTTGGCATCCAGGTTTATGCACGAGTCTCAATGCAGAGGCTGTAGTTGTTTTAGGGTAATGGGAGTGCAACATCTGATGGCATTTTCACGTACAAAGCTTGGGTCTGTCGGTAGAAGTAGGCCAGTGTTACGTCAGACAAGCTTGCCAGGGAGTTTACTGGCCTCAACGGGCAAAGTGTGTTAGTGTGTCATTGTGAAGCTCCTCTTGCTGCCGATAAGGAGTGAGCTGTCTGTGCACAATAGAAACAGGGTGTGAAGTTGCCTCAAAGGCAGAAGAAGTTTTTTGAGCTAAGTCACAAGAGTCTAAATGTGATTATGTTGGAACGGTGAAATGTCTTCATGGAGCAAACGAAAAGAGAGAGAAGGTTTGGAATGCTGTGTTAGTGATTCATTCTCTTATTTGATCAGTGAGTAATGTGTTATACAACCGGCGGTTCTGGCCTCAAGATTGGGGATCATCATATCATCAGATTGGGTGACGAGTCAGACTGCCAGCATGTACGCGCTGCCCACAGGCAGCGATGAGTCTTGGCTGCTCATTTTCAGTGCGGTTGTGCACACTCGGTTAAAAGAAGGGAGAAAAACAGGCTCTTTTCATGATATGTTGAGAAGTCAACATTCTTTTTTTATTTTGAAATGCTCCCATCTTCCACAACATTAGTGTTTTACATACATATTCATGGCAAAATGAAGCAATGTTAATGACCAATCAGACCAGGCACCCGCCGTCTCTACACACCACACTGTCCTTGCCTGATCCTTTTTCTTCTTTTTTTTATAAAACCATCAGCAAAACCACAAACATTACTGATTAATACACACTGAAAAAGGGGAGATGAGGCAAATACATGTCATCACAGTCGATAGTAGGAAAGACACAGGATAGAGGAAAACGGAACAACTTGACGAAAAAGAGGATATAAAACCAATGAAATAAACATTACAGTGTTGTTCAAGGGTGGGGTGATGGTGGAGGGGGGACTTTACATTTATACACAAGCACCAAAAAGCCAAACATGGTACACAGACTCTTTAAAACTAAAATCCAGTGCAGGCAATCCATCTCTCCCCCGGTAGCAGAACTACCGCGAGACGATGATGAATAAACCCTAAAATGAATAATGGAGGCACATGGGAAACAAGGGAAGTCTTCATTAATATCAGCTCGGATTCTTTTAACAGTTTAAACAATGGCTCGAACTTGAGTTTGGCGCTACGATAGCTTTTATTTCACAATAATTTAAGAGCGTTGAGGACTCGGTCACACTACGAAACCTCATTTCCTTTTCAGTAAATTGACAGTTAGTTAGTTTCACGGGTTGTTCAGATCTCAGTGCACTGTAGTGTGTTTACATGAATGTGAATGAATTCCTCCTGCGTCCGGCTCCACACGGCCCGTGCCTGCGTTATAGTTCACACTTAAGGCTGCAGTACGTACTGTATCTAAAATAACATCTGTACACATTCTGTCTATGTTCCCGTGGGCTTTTCTACAGTGATGGTGTGTGAAGAGAAGAGGGAAATAAATACACAGGGCCAGTAAATGGTAACAACAACAACAAGATATGGTTGATAAAGCTCAAATAAACGAGTGGCTCAGAGCCTGCAGCTGGTGAATTCCACCGAATATAGTTAAAGGCTGGTTAAAGGTTAAGAAATCCAAACATTTTAATGAGGCTCTCGCCTCAGGAAAGAACATGTTCTCCATTCAGTGCTGTTGGCGCTCCAGACTGGATGGCCATTTCTGTGTAAACACAGCATTAACGCTAAAGCTGAACAATCAAGAGAGGCATTTTGATCTTGAATGGGTCCTGTGTGGCTGTACAGAGATTGTGATTCATATCAGAATGGTCACTTTCTCAAAAAGAAAATTCCTATTTTACCGTTGCAGGTTCTGTGTCGACTCTGTATTCAAATGTCTTTGTAAAATATATATTTATAATAGATACATATGTTCATTTATCACAGTAATATACAAACCAAGTGCTTAAAAATAAAGGCGATGGTGATCTTTTCGTGAAGTAATGGAGGCGGTTGGGGGGGGTGGGACAGAGAAAGGGTTGATAGAGGTAGGGCCTGGGAAGAGGTATGGAACTTATGGATATTTGTAGTGTTGGTGCTTCTTTGGTCGAGGGAATGTCCCCAGTCTATGTTTGCATTTGATTTGATTTAAGGCAGATAGCCATACATGTGTATGTTTGTCTACAGTCAAGTATGTACCAAATTTATTGTGCTGATAAAGCTTGAAACTTTTTTTTTTTTTTTTTTTTTTTCACATTCGTGTTTTTAAGCCATTTAAAATGCAGATTTTGTATGTACTCTGCTATATACATGTATACTGTTGGATGGGAAATGTAGAAAAGCAGGTAGTTCCATTCCTCCTCTCATCGCATAAACAAAAGTGCTTTGCAAGTATGGAGAGGATGTAAGAAATGACAAATCTGTACAATATATACAAATATAATACAGCCCTACAGGATGTCCAGCCTTTTTGGTGACGTTGGGTGTAGGGGAGTGGACAAGCCCAGCTTTACTGTCCCAAGTGCTTAGTGGGGATTTGATTATAGGGCAAAGGCATGATGGCAGGGTAATTGTTTCTCTTTAAGTTCAACAAGTTCTAAAAACGGCTGGGACTTAATCTCGCCTCTTGTTTGGACATCCACCGCTCTCCTTCCTGGCCCCCTGCCCCGATGCTGCCTGCGTACAGGCTACGACCGGGATCTCTCGCTCAGTGTTCTGTTGTGGCGTAAGAGAAAAGTAGGGGTGCTGTGGCAGGGGAGGAGGTGTGGCACAGGGCGGTGTCGTCGGGGACTCCTGGCCAGAACAGTTGCCGCCGTTGCTGCCAGTGCTCATGGCCCTGTGTTTTAGTCTGAGTTTGTGGGGCAATGCTGTGCCTTTCACCTCCCCCTGTGGATCCCAACCCTGGGCCTGAGCGCAGCCGTGGGAGGATGGCAGAGGTGAGGCAGGCCGGTGGAGACTGGTAAGGTGTTGGTTGTTGTATCGGCCCATGTTTGAACAGGGTGGAGAGGGGGACTCGTCATCATCTGTGGAGGCCTCTTTGTCCGAGCTGGATGAGGTGTCCTTTCTAGAAGAGCTTGGTGGGCCTTGGTAGTAAGCCTCATTCCTGGACACACCTTCGTAAGTAAGCACAGGTGGCTCCTCGTCTTGGGCACTGAGGTATGAAGTTTGAGGCTGCTGGAGACGGTGATACAGCTGGGACTGGTTGACCTCGTCTGCTTGGTTGTGGAGGAGCTCTGCCGATGCGTCGCCCTCCTGCTGGTGCTGCTGGGGAAGGACTCTGTACAGCTGTCTTTCTTCAGCCTCATTATGGCTGTCTGAGAGCTCATACGGAGGGGGGGAGTCCAATATCTGCCTCTCCAGCTGTTTTGTCACTTCTGCCGACGTCTCTGTGGAGCTCTCGCTAACGGACTGAGGCGGTCGACTCACGCACGTCTGGCTGCTGCACACGCTCTGCTTCTGAGCAGCCATCACATCACAAATGTCCTGTGGCCTATTCAGGGGTTCCACGGGATAGGAGGCACTGCTGGAGCCATAAAGAATGACACTCCTCTGGGCAGCAGCAGGTGGGTGAGGAGCGGGAGCGGGCTGGCTACTTGTGTTGATTGTGGTAACAGACTCCTGATGGGACTGCTGCTGTTGGTGAAGATGCTGCTGCTGACTGTGATAAGTGGCCTCCAGCTCCTGAGAATGCTGCTCGATCTGGTGGTGAGTGGGTACTGAGGCCAGACTGCGATGGATGTTAAACATGATTTGGGTTGTTGTGTCATCGGTGATGTCCATCTCCAGCCTGTCGCCTTCCTGTTTGATCTCAAAGGGCATTGGCTCGGGGCTGTCCCTGGAGGAGCTATCAGACATGTCAGAGAGGGAACCTCGTGGGGAGTATTTCACCAGCTGCCTGTGGCCTTCGCTACGCCCCGATTGCTCCGTTTCTGAAGAGTCTGAGGTCACCATCACCTGAGAACTGCTGGAGTAACCGCTGGAGTAGTACTGAGAAGAGGAAGATAAGGATGAGCCTCCATTCCCCGTGTTGCTGCTCCCAGCAATCTGCTGGCTCTTCTCAATATATGCAGCGGTGCTTATGAGGCCGAAGCGCAGCTTCAGCTGAAGGAGCTCCGTTTTGAGCCTCACATTCTCATCATTCAGTGCAATGACACGGTTTTCCAGAACCATATCATTGAGTCGTCGCTTCTCCCTGGAGCGCTTGGCAGCCTCGTTGTTCTTGCGACGCTTCTCCCAGTAGCAGGCGTCCTTCTTATCGTCAGAGATGAACTCGCGCTTTCGCCTGCAGTTCAGGTTGGGTTTAGGTTTCATGTGGCGCCCCACGCGAGCTGGCGTCCCTTGGTCGGGCAGAAGCGACTCTTCATAATCGTCGAAGGTCTCAAGGCAGTTATGGTTATTCCCTGAGTTCTTGTTTAATGTTTTGAGGGCTGATGTCAGATTTTCCATTCTTGACTTGTGGCAGCCAGTTTGAAAGGTGGCTCGATGAGTGGAGGTAAAAACGTGGATCAGATCAGTCTTGACTTTATTTCTCCTTGTGCTGTTGGTTGTTGAGTGGCACAGTGAGCTAAGCTGATGGAGTCGTGTCCTAGATCCACACAAACAGCAGGCCTGTCTACCTCCGTGTGTCAGTCTCCCAGGGAGCCTCACTCACAGTCTACCTCCCTTTGCTGGTCTCCTTTCTCTCTGCTGTAGATGAAAGGCTGTGGAGATAAAAACAGAAAAGAATAATATGTTAATTTATGTGGACTGCTCCTGCACCATTCTGCATTTTATATCGGATATACAACGGTTCTTTTTAAAATAACTTCTCTTTATGCTGTTTGTCTTTTGGCATGGGCGGTGATCAAAGACACATCCTTGCATGTCTGGCTTTTCCCGACTGCATCACTCCTGGCAACCAATGAATGATCGCTAGACTGCAACGTCTGACCTTTTGGCCCCGCTATTGATCTACTCTGTCTGCAGCCTGTGACCCCTGACCCGAGCATGTTGATGTTGACTTTTGTGATGTAACGCGAGCACCGGGTCCATTACACTGCTAGCTGATGTACCGGTTTCCATATGCAACTAAAAATGTGTTCATTTAATACTTTAAAACATGCCAGACTATGTTTTCGAGGCAGCTGAGGGGAAAAAATACAAAACTAGCATTTAGAAATAGCAGATGTGGAAACTGAGCCTAATTAAAAAGAACATGCTGGTAACACAACACTAAGTATAAAAGGTTTGGCTCCTTTGGTTTGGCCTGAAAAGTGTTTGGATCAGACAGAGCAAAGGATGAGTCACACGCACAGCCGACGGGCTCCCTGAATACTTTCTGTAACATTTCCAAAAAGAAAAATTAGGGGGAGCCCATTGCTGTCATGCTGCAACACACATCTACAATCACTGCTTAAGAGGTGCTACCCCCCACATGTTCATCCTCGGAGGAATGTGGCACACATTCTTCACCAAAATAACTCCGGTGCCAAATCAATGATGCAGAGTGAGCAGATAAAGCAGACAAAGGCAGCAGCCAGTGCGGGTCAAGGATAAAGAGGCTGAGACTAAAGTCAGAGATTCGGAGGTGTGTGGGCAGCTGGAGCATTGATAAATATAGGTCAGAGGCCCCTGGAAAGGAAGGCGGGACATAATGTGGCCTGATAATGTTCGGTCAAAACACCACAGGGTCGTCGGGGAATCTCATCGCCATGGCTCCGGGTGCCATAGAGTTCAAAAGTGACTTTATAATGAGCTGAATGTTGTGAGATAAGTGATGAAAACGGCTGAATCACAACTGTCCAACTATAGGATGGATGACATACTGTATATTACACACAATCACAGTTTTCCTCTCACATTTATTGCTGTGATTGCACCTATTGGATGGACTGCTGTGAAATCTGCTATCAAACCCATTCCCGTCATCCTCTCTTGTGCAATGTGTGCAGTGAATAATACTAGCATGCTGAATATAGACGCAAGAGAACGTTTGGCAAGAACAATTTATAGTTTGCGTAAATCCAAATTGCAGTTTGAAACGGCACAGTTGGCAGTTTGCAAAGACTGCGTTTTATTTGTTCTATTTTTGATTGCTCTGTCGATTTTGTGTTCACGTGGGAAACAATTCATATCTTTAGGTTCTCGTCCATGTATAGAAGCTAATATTTGAATGTACAGATGTTGTTATAGAAATGTGTTTTTCAGACTTTAAGATTACAAGGCAAACGTGTACATGGTATATGTCGTCTATTTGACCAGAGCCAGTAAATGCATGTTACTCAATATCTGCACTGCAGCGTTATACTGTCTGAATGTGTAATCTCATAATCTGTCAAGGTGTTTACACTGGTTCTACTCTGCTCTTACCCACAAATGCGATACTATTACATAACTATAGGCGTATCCTCGCGATGATTATGGAATTTAGCCCAGATTCTCTTGGCTCTCAAATACAGACAAGGGCAGACTAAAGTGGACATGTCTGTACTTCTTTTTCTCCAAATAATCAAATCTAATCTTAAGAATTTGCATAACATCTCCACCGTGTCAATTTGAAATGAAGATGCTCTTGTCTCTGCTGGGCTGAATGGTTTAAGGTTTTCCCCCTGTGAGCGTTTGCCATGAAAGACAAGAACAAGGGACTGAGAGACTTTTCTTCTCAGAGTGTCCCACTGACCCAGAAAGTGCGGACCGACTGCACTCTGTAAACACAAGTCTAGCTGCCTACTACTGTACGGCTCGCCGGAATATAGGTCAGCTGATCTATTAAAAAAAAAAAGGTGAATCTGTGAAAGAGAGAGAGAGATCGAGGGAAAAAGACAGAACAAGATGGGAGCACAAAAGACAGGAGGAGGTGTGGAAAATTAGAGCACTGACTATATATAGATGAAAGTGAGAGCACATGGAGCCGAGACAAAGAAATGGAATCAGTGAGCGAGACTTTAAACAAAGAAAGGAGTGGAGATGAGATTATGGAGAGGGGGGTTAGTGGCAACTGTGACAATGTTGATATTGCATCAACAGAAGGAATATGTCACCCATAGCAACAAAAAAATGGGGGGGGGGGCACAGAAGGGGCAGCCAGTCATATCAGACTTTCTCTCCTATGCTCCGACGAAGCAGAGGCCAAAGGCAGATGAAGAGAATGATTGACGTCAAACACCGCGTACATCGCACTCCAGACTCGTGGATGTTAAATGAACTCGCAGCTTCAGAGACTTTCACTCCTCGCCGTGTCAGTCTGTCTCTCCCTCGGCTGCGCGCCTCGCCGTTCAACCATGTTAATGAATGAGAATCACACCAGTCGTCAAGCTGATGTGATTCTTTTTCACAGCTCACTCAGCCTCTTTGTCACTGACGTTACAATAGGTTTACGTTTGCAGAGATGCTGCCGCTTCCTCTGTGAAAGAGAAACCGCTGGTACGGCTGGAAATTTGAAACGATGCATTTAACAAATATGTTGAAATAAATCACAATTAGATATTTTACCCATGTGTAAGACAAAAAAAAACAATATATCCCAAATTCACAAATGCGTCCCCACTTCTTGACCCAGATGACTGTTTCCAGTCCATCATATATTCTTCACTTGTCATCATTAGGTCTCTGTGGCACTTGTGGAATGACGGCAATGTAAGAAGAGCCAAAACTGCACTCGTTCACACAGCCGCGAAGTCTAAATGTGGCAATAAGCTTTGGAAACGGTGGACGGAGTTCAAACCCCGCTGCACGTGTTTGTGCCGGAGCATTTCAGGAAATGGGAGCAGGTCAAAAATACGGGGGGGGAGAAAAGGGGAATGATGAAACAGTTGTCTCCCCGACCTTCCTGGGGAAGAATGTTACGTATGTATGGCACGTGGTGCAATGGGGTCAAGGGTGGGATCTGCTTGAAGTCCAAATCTAGGACTATCTCCCCCCAAAAAAAGAGAGAGGGGAGGTGGGAGTTTATGCCCATAAGGCGGAGGCCTATTCAAGCCTTGTTCCACAAACACACACAGCCATATCAACCCTCACTTTGGAAATGAGAGAGAGGGAGGGAGGGAGGGAGAAAAAAAAGCAGAGTGACTCAGTCCATGTGTTGCACCAGTCACATGTGCTCCCTTGGCCTACTAAATGCTGTAACTCGCCTCTCTGCTGGCTCCAAACCACGGCGCAATAACAAAGCACGGCCCTCATCTTTTCTCATCTTACATGTGCCAGGAAACCTCGAGAAAGTCAAGAGGCCACAAAGCGGGACAGGATGGAAACCGCGCCGTGCTGCTGACCATGACGTCCCCTCCCTGCTTTTTTATTTTATTTTATTTTCAGTAGAGCCTGTGGACTCAGACGGGGCTTTAATAAGACCTAAATAACCACAGAGCAGTTGTCTCAGCAGTGATGCAATAAGCTCCAAACTACTTTTAAAACAGCTGGTGTTTTTGTGTTTCTCCCCTTTCTCCAAACTATAGGCTGTATGTCATCACTGTTGTGATATCTATGCTTGTTTTTATCACTGTGTGTGCATGCCTGTGTTGTTCTGACTGCCCGCCTCGTTTCTTTGTTATGGCGGGGCGAGGATTTATTTTGGTGGGGTTTTTGATGCTGCCTTTCTCGTCTCGCCCCCCCACTCCCCTTCCTCCTCCTCCTCCTCCCACGGGGCTAATGTGACCTACATTCGTAGCTGGCACAGAAACCCAGTGTGCACGCCAACTAATTGGCGGCGGCCGCACCACAGCAAAGCGCAGTCCTGCACAGCCACAGAGAGACTCTGGGTTTCCTGCTGATTGCATAATCTGCCCTGTTGTTTAATCCAGAATATTTATTTATTTAATTCATTCATTTATTATGCAAGCCGTCCATCACCTTTTTCAGCCAGAATTCCAAGAATGCAACACATGCTCACAATCATGCAAATCTCTGAGGAGAAAAGACATTCTGACGTTATTTTTGATGCGAGAAAACCACTTGTTCTGTGAATATTACTGCATGTGATGCATTAAAACATGGCAATAAAAGAAACTGCAAGAGGAGGGGGGAACCACGTGCATGCATGTACAAAGCCACTGTTATTAATAAAGTCAGCATGAGTTTTCTATTTGGAGAAAAAAGGGTCAAATGTGACATAAAATTAGAGAAACTGACATTAATTGAAGTTATGGCAACATTTTCACTACTACTGTGCAAGTGCTGGACTGCTGACCTGCAGCCAAAAGTGTTCTAGTCCAGTAAGAAAAGCCTGCTGTTGAATTTTGCCTTTGTCTTGGCTGCATTGGCTCACAGTGAAATTTGGAAAAGAAGCCATGACTTTCATTCAGGAAGTAATCTGTTACCCCGCGCGCGCCTCCTTTGTTGTACTGACTGACAAATCGTCCTCGTGCATATGTATGTAATCGCACCCTCGGTCACACCAGGCCACTGCTGTGAATCCAAAAATTCTCCAAAAAAAAATAAAAATAGACTTCATCTCCTTCATCCATGACACCAGCATCTAGAGCCTATATATGGCACAGCTGATCATCAATCTACACACGGACACATCTGACCCACATGTGATCCAGATGTTCACATCCGCACCTCACCTCGCAGCTTCACCGGAGCCCGTGAACTCCACTGTTCCGCCTCCTCCCTCTCTATTTCTGGCTGCAGAAAACCATCACGGAGTCCAGGCTGAGGAAGGAGAAGCGCGCACATGTATCCAGGACGCTGCTGCTCACTGTCGCTCTCTGTGCGTGTGCGCTCCCTCACTTGGTGTTTTTGCCCCTTCCTTCAGTCTACCGGTTGCTCGCGTGAAGGGGTTAAAACCGGAATGCGCGCACGCGCACGCACGCACACACATACACAAACAGCAGCCGCGCTAACCTTTACACGTGACACACAGAAGCGTGTCCTCCTCCCTCGGAGTTTGCATGGGATTTTTTTTCCCTCGCGTCTGCCAGAGACGAGCCTACAAACCGTGTTACAGAAGCTCTGCAACATAAAAACCTGACACGGAACATTTTATTTATGTAATAATAATAATTAAAATAATAATAATACTAATTATTATAATAATTATTATTAGAGCGCGCGCTCTAACACTACATCTCTAGGAAATGCCATCAACATCCTAATCCCCCTTACCTTTTTACGCGTCTCACAAATAGTGATAATAATAATCATAATAATACTAATAATACATATTTGCATATTCTAAGTCTCATTGTTATATGGCAGGTGCGTTTCTAAACTGAGCATCACAACAATCCACAACAAAACAACCTGAGGTTGTAACTGCAGCGCCGACCTCATTACAGCTGTGGCACCGCTCCAGTTCTGCCTTCCATCACCCTTGTTTTTTTCCCCCCTGTCCTAAAGGAATCCCATAATAACCTCTGGATCACCACTCCCTCCCCATCTCTCTCCCCCACATGCTCACACATACACAAACCCTCTCATATATAGATCCACTAGTGAGTGGAGAGTAAAAAAAAAAAACACAGCCTCGCCTTCTCACTGAGAGGAGAAAAACGCACCAAAACAAACAGTCACGGAGGCAGAGCGCCACCGATCCATCACCACAATCAATGAAACCACATATGAACTAAATAATGACAAAAACAACTACAACAATAGTAATAATAATAAGTCTATTTCTAATAATGGCACAAACTTACCGTTTTATAAAGCAGTGAATCCACAGAGTTGTGCTGCTGTCCAACAATCCGCTTTGCGCACTGACTGCTGCTCTCACACACGCTCAGTCAGAGTCACTGTCACACACACACACACACTTTCAAAACAACTGCTCTCCGATCAGTGCAGGTATATGCGAGTGTTTCCAGTGCGCGCATCATGTCCTGTTTGCTCCAATTCCTCTCTCTCTCGCTCTCTCTCTCTCTCGCTCTCTCTCTCTCTCTCTCTCCCACTCTCTCTCTCTCCTTCCCTCTCTGAGTCTCTAAATGTATGTTAGTAGGTCAGCTGTTGCATAACAGGACGCTTTGGCTGCCTAGTCACGTTTTTTGTTTCTCTCTCTCTCTCTTGGCCCCCTCCCTCTCTCTCTCTCCTGCCTCAAATCCCGTTGCAGGAGGGGATACGCAGGGGGAGGAGAGAAGGCCTGAGGGGGGAGGGGCTACAGGCTGCGAGCCATACTCCATAAGAGATCATTGATTCCCATTAAAGTAAAACTTTTAAATACTGTATAATAGCAGCGATGGCGTAAAAACACAGAGAGAGCGAGTGAGCGAACAAATGAAAACAGGCCTCAGCAGACTTCATCCAAAACAAGAACATGTGACTTTAAAGTGACTTTAGTCAGTTTAATGTTTCACTTTGTCTTCCTGACTTAATCCGTTTACATGCTGTTACATGTTAAAAGTCAGATTTTAGTCACGTAAACACGTCTAAAATTGAGCTAGTCTTAGTTGGACTAACATACCTGGATTATGTGATTCATAGTCTGATTACTCCTGCATGTATACGCTTAGTCAGACTGGAGTCGGACTTGGCGTTCTGCACATGCACCAAAATGTCCTTTGCGGTCTCTGACCTGGAAGTAGAAGGAGACGACGTCTAAACTGCAGTGTCAGCGTCTTTCTTCGGACAACACAGCAACTATCTAATCTAATCTGTATTACGATCAACATACAGAACCACAGCACCATCCATCTCACCATTCGCTGACTGTTTTTCATTGATGTAAATGTCAACAGGAAACTGATTCAATACTAGTTTATGTAGAGCGATGCAGCGCCACCTATGGAGGCGGAGTCAGACGTACGCGGCCAATAAATCTCTGCACGTACACTCGGACTCGGCCAGTTGTCTGATTGCCTGTCTTAGTCGGACGACGCCCTTCGCTCGATTAAACTGTGCATGTAAACGTATTGATACTAGCGCTTCAGTAATATTTTATAAGAACGTTTACGGGGTCAACTGTTAGAGTTTTTGTAAGTGCTAGGTTGAAAAACCCCGATATTCCCCTTTAAGTTCAGCCAAAAAGACTAGTAACTGGTGAAGTTGGTCCACAGGTCATCTAACAGCACAGACAGCTCACTTAATGCAATAAAAAACTAAATATTTAGTATAAGGGCCAGAGTGAGTAAATTTACGAGAATAAAGTCGTCATATTCTAACCTGTTGTTTTAGAAGAGGAGAGTTGTTAAAATCAGGGCCGTGGGAGCATTTCGTGGAATTGTACTTTAGAATAGGTTTGACAAACAAGGAGGTACTTCTTCGCATCACACTGTCATAAGTATCAGGACTTTAAAAGGTATGTGAAAAATACATCAATCATCAATCAATAATGACAACACTTCCTATAGAGTTTTGTAGCAGAGATAAAAGTGTACAGTGTAAATAATATTTCTCTACATACAGTATGTGTGTGAGCAGGTGTTTTAGCTGTTTTCTACCCCATGACCCTTAACCCCCCAGGTTATTATTTGAGCTCATTTGAATGTGAAGAAAGAACATCTGTCATCATCAACTTGGGTAGCAGATGACTTCATGTTTTTTTTGTAGTTGAAAATATCTTGTGACCCCGCCTCTTTCAGTGTCTTACCTCAAGTGATCCTAAACCCTAATTTGGTAGCAATTAAATGTGCTTCAGTATAATGACATGGATGGACGCAAATTCCTAAACTCTAATGCGTCTCCACTTTGATAATTTCTCATTGTTATATGTTGTTATATGCTGTCTTTTATAATATTATTCTAATACATTACCTGACAGGAACTGACTTATTGTGTCCTCAGCAAAAGATCAAATCCTGCGACGCGCACACACACGCAGAAGTCTGTCCATTGTATTCCTGCAATGAGCCGAAGCTGCTTCTGTCACACAGAGTTAATTAAGCTCGTCAAACTAGCTCCTCGAGACGGAATACAAACATATCGTTCAACTGAGGAATGTGTGTGTGAGTGTGTGTGTGTGTGAGCAGTCAGTGCTGGCAGGTTTGAAGCTCAGAGGAGCTCTGAGTGTTTGTCTGTCAATGCTGACGAGCAGGAAAGTGTAGCACACGCAGAGACTCGTACCTGGAGTCCTGCGTTGGGATTATTTCTGCAATTGCTGCACTTATTTGGAAATAGTGCAACTGTGCAGGTGTTTTCCACTCGAGCTATGAAGTCACAGTAGCTGGTTGGTGTTAGTGGAGCCATTCTGTGTCTTTCTACCATCTGTTAAATCCATCATTTAGTCTCCTTGTCGAATTTTTTTCAGCTGTTATCTTCTTTTGTGTACTCATATGTACACATACTAATAATTTGACTTCCCTGTCTCATTATCTGAGTGCAGTGCATCATGTAAATGTACTGACTGAGGCAACTCCGTGTGTCTGCACAGCTGTCTCGCCGTGTGCCGCTCCAGGCTCAGTTCTGCTGGGTGTCTCAGCAGCACGGTACATTATCAGATCACTGAGGTGTTTAAACTGGACACAGTTGCTGTCTGAACAGATGCCTTGAAGGTTTACGTCTGCTCTATCGATGCGGTCATTATCTCCTCGTGTGGAGGTAAAGAAAGGTGTGTGCTAAGAGAACAATTGGTTCATGTCCCACGTTTAAGCCCATTATTGTGAAACTGGTGTTTGTGGTGAACACATTTGACTTTATTGCAACAATTATTCAGTGTAATTGAGTTGTTTTTGAAGGACTTTTTCACCTTTGGCACTGCTGTGTTTTTCTGCACTCGAGTCTGTTGAATACACTTCATTTGTTACCTTTTTTTATATTCTTGATTCAGTAATGTGTACAATGTCCTTTAATTTGTAGGGCTGGGCAAAAAAAGATTTTAATCAATTAACAGTTCATTTCTCCATGGTGAATCCCGCCTTTCTCTTAAAACTTTCTCCCTCTGACAGCTGGGATTGGTACCAGCGACCCCCACGAAAGTTAACTGTTTTAATTTTAAACTGCTTTATTTGAAACTACGAGCGCAGAAACATGTCACAACTCTACTCTAAGCCATTGCATATTGCATATCAAAGTGTATTTGCACAGTGCATAAACATTATATAAACTGAACCTCTGTTGTGTATTATTAAAGACAGGATTGAATCAGTCCAGATTTGTGCCATCATTTCATTCATCTTTGCTTTTCTCTGCCATTCATTCAGAATCCACACCATCGGAGGGTAACCCCCCGAATGTGGAGCTAAATACGGATTCCCATTCCTTCACATCTCTTTGTTTCCGTCTGCGTCTCGAGGAGCAGAAGCATTGGCCGTGAACTTGGATCCCCCTCCCCCTCCGTAAACATACATAAACACTTACTCTCACTCTCTGCATCACTCCCTCTCTTCTTGCACCCCGTCCTTATCCTTATCCCCACCCCGTACCCGATGTTTTTTTTTCACCCCTTCCAGCTATGTCTGCGAGCGTTTCCATGGCAACTGGCACACTGCCTGCCTAGCAACAGGCATTATCCCTTTCATTGGAAGCAAAAGGGGGGATGCGTGTTATTTGGGGGTGCATGGGTGTGCGTGAGGACAGCAGCGTGTTGCCGTGGCTTCATTAAATCAGGCTCCCCTCTTCTTCTTCATCTTCTTCTTCTCTCAGCTTCACACCTGCAGCATCTGCCTCGCCTCTATCTTTCTACTGAGCTTTCTGTTCCACCACAGGCTTCTTCTCCTGCTCGAATATGTGCAGTCTCAGGAATCGCGAGCAAAAAAAAAACAGCATTCATGTTGTTAAATTTTGTAATCCGGTCACGTAGGTTTCATCTATTTTTGTCTCGGGGTGTCTTTTCATTCAGCTCTTTATTTTATGACATTAGCAGACGAGAGCATCATCGCTGTCGCAGTAAAAATGATGACACACGTATTTGATACGTAACCATAACCAAATAATTGTTTTATTATGGTATTAGATAATTGAATTGTATAACTGGATGAGATTCTCTCCCGGAGACTGCTGCAGTCATATTAAACTGCAGGATGAAATAAAAATTGCATGATTTGGGCTCCAGAGCCAAACTTAAAATCCTGTCTTTGTCGCCCCCTGCTGACGCCGTATTAAAAATAAACAAATTAGATAACAGCAGAAGATTTACAACATTTCAGGGAATTGAATATAAATTGTCAAACTGTCTTTACGAAGCATAAAAGGTGGATGCGTGTATCTGATAAACTGACGTGTTGAGTTCTTCCCCTGCAGCTGAGAGAATTAAGGCTGTTATTCTGTGTTTGGACGGGTTTTATAAGGACAGACGAGTTAGAGTAGACACACCCTCACCCTCTGCTTCTGTCTGTGAAAAACCTGCCAAGTGCACGTCTCCATTTCTCACTGCCAGAATTTGTCAACACTTATCCGTCAAACCTGACCCCACCCTCATTCTGTGACACATTGTTATCAGCAGCATCTCATGGAGACAAATAGGAACAATGTGACCTTTGCTTCATTTAGTGGAGATTCTAATAAACTGGTACATTTCGATCCTTGAGTGTTTAAAAGCATAATTCAGAGAGTTTCTATTATTCATTGAAAGAATTACTAGTTTAGGTCAGAATCAGTGGCAGCTTTCAAAAGACTTTCCTTCCTTTTCTGACTTCTACAATTAAATCCAATTTGTCCTCATGAGTAAACCGGACCGCTCTTTCCTCGGGTAATAATCGACTTCACCAACACGGATGTGAATGTGTCAAATGTATTTTATTTTTAATATGAAAACACAAGAGAGAGTAAATCAGCTCGGAACAGACAACAGTAATGAGAAGTTCAAACTGCACGGCATGAACACAGACAAACAGTGAATGTCAATCACATGAAATACAGTGTGTTTCCTACAGGAAAGTCGAATCAAACATGATGTGATGCAGTTTCTGAGGTGAACAAGCTCAGTCTTTGACACCTCACACACTGTCTGGGGCTGTAATAGGCAAATATCAGCTGTGGGAAACTTGTCCAGTAAAATCTAATTACTAAGCTCATCCATCATGATGTTCTGACAGCCTGAAGCTGCTGTCTGCGAGGATATTATGCAAACAGATTCCATTGTGCTGTGTGCTTTAAGTTGTCACAGTGTAAGACTGTTTTTTTTACATTCTACTCCTCACTGATTAAGTAGCAGTCGAGATTAAGCCGTTGTTTTTGATAGCAGGTTAAGAGACGACGGCCGCCTACAGACATTTAATCGCGGTATAGTCACAAATATGAGGTCACAGCAACAACACACAGACTGTTTTTACATTTAGAAGTCCATGTGAGAAGTGCTGCAGCGCAGCGGAGTCCTCAGTTGACTTTGGACATGAGCTGTTCTGTGAAAAGCCTCTTGAGCTGAGCCACTTCCTCACTGAGAGACGTGAGCTGGGACTTGAGGTGTGTGTTCTCATGCTGATACTGAAACTCTTGCTGTCCCGGTGCGGGGCGAGGCTGGAGGCTGTAGCCGGTGGCTGAGGCGTTGTTGTACTGAGGAGACTGTCTCCCTTTTCTGCCCTCGGCCCCTTCCAGCTGCTGGAGCCATGAGCCTTGGGCGCATTGTCTTGCTCCCATTTCCCCCAAACCCTGTCCTTTGACGGTCTCTCTGGGGACGTCTTGTCCCGCTGTGGACAGCGTGGGGCTGCGTCTGGCCCCGAGACTGTCCCCTGCCACGTCGAACCCGTCGCCACTTCCCGATGTCTTGAAACGCAGCTTGTGAGGCAGGGTTCTCATCACATCGGCTTGGTCCGGCTTTGCTCCGGCGAGTCCTGCTGTGTGGTGGACATCAGCCGGGGAGTGATGGAGGTCGTAGCCCAGGTCCTCTGCTCTTTGCGGGGATAATTTCCCATGCTCGCTCAGCCGGTCTTCAAAGAAGACGGGGCTGCCCACGCTGGACCCGCCTGGTGTGGAGAATCCAGAGTCCTCTGACATGGGACCGGTGTCTCTGGAGACTCGGGTCAGCTGGCCTGTCTGGTTGTTGTTGGGGTAAGAGGCCGAGGAGCTGGGGAGGCCTACATCCCCACTGTGGAGATGATAGTGTGGAGTCAAGTTTTGAGCGTTGTGCTGAGAAGCGGCAGTGAGAGGCAAGATGGGAGCGTTGGACGGGTCTTTGACCAGTCCGAAACGGAACTTCAGGGCGAGGAGCTCCGCCCTGAGGCGAGCGTTCTCCTCGAGCAGAGCCAGAACCCGACTCTCCAGGACCATGTCATTCATGCGGCGCTTTTCTCGCGAGCGCTTCGCCGCCTCGTTGTTCTTTCTCCTCTTGTCCCAGTAGCCATCGTCCTTTTTGTCTTGAGGTATGAACTCGCGCTTGCGTCGGACGCTGGAAGAAGGACTCTCTTTGCGTTTGATGGCAGTTGTGCGACCGAGGAGGGAACAAGCCAGCAAGCTGCCGGAGGTCATGATGCACACGGCCTCGTCTGTGAAGGACCGCGACCCGGCTCGTCCTCTTGCACCTCCACCTGGACTCACTGCACGGGGAGGTTCCAGCGTCTGGAGCACGGCCGCTTCCTGCTGGGACTCCTCCTCCTCAAACATCACAACGTCAGAGGTGGTCCTCACTGTGTGTGGTGCTGACTGCTCAATGCAGGATTCCTGGTGGGCAAAGATGCAGCAACAGTGCCACCTAGTGATCAAAGGGAAGGAATCAAAGGGGAGAGGATGGATTTTAGTGGTTACGCAAGAGCTATTACAACACTATTATGTAACACCATTACATCTCTCCGGTGAAACGCAGAGCATTGCTTAACTCGAATATGGGACAGTGTGTGCACGAATGCAATCCTCATCAGCCAAACAAGGCTCCGCAGCTGCTCGTTACATACAAACCTCTGTGATAATGTGACTTTAACCTGCTCAGATCTGAACCTACATTTGTGTTTAGTTTAGTTTGAGACCTCATCATCAAACATTCACAGCTTTGACCACTGTTTGGTCTGTATAATAAACATAAATGACTAAATAACTAAATAAAAACACACGTTTCATCAGCTCTGACACTTAAACCCTTTAGGAACATGTTGACCTGACCTCCAATCCACATCACTAATTTTAGACTCACGCGCATCAGTCTGACATACATTCACCGGGTCTAGAGTTGCAGCTCCACGCTCGGTGTGACCTATATTTATATAATTTATACAAACTGGAAACTTAGTGTATGAACACGAGGGAACGATGAATCGAATGAATTGATGCCTTTGATACCTTTGAACAGACCATCATCTCAAACTATATTCAAGGAGTTTAAAGTCAATTTAAATTATATAACTTAATAATATAACTTATAACTTTGAGAATGTTAATGTGTTTTTTTTAAACAAACAACAAAAAAACAAACAAACATTCCCTGTTGTTTTTATTAATTAGCACAATAATAATACGATGTCCGTCGTTTCAAAGAGAATAATAGAAAGCATCGTTACCTGTGAAGACTGATGACTTCTGTCCGCGTGTTTAAATGTAGTTTGAATTCTCTCTCTCGCTCTGTGTGTGTGTGTGTGTGGGTCTCTTCTTCTGTGGTGTTGGTCTCCGCGCCCTCACTTCATATCAGTGCGTCAGTGTGTCGCACCTCCTCTCTGCTCCACTTGGAATGCTGCACCTCCTATTTGTAACGTCGAGTTCAGGCCGGGACGGAGTCTATCCTCGTATGAACCAACAGCGCGCTCTTCCTCTCTCTCTCTGTATGTGTGTGTGTGTGTGTTTGTGAAAGCGCCTCCTTCTGTGACTCACCCCCCCCCCCCCCCCCCCCAGTACCCCCCCACCCACCCCCGCCCGCTCCTATCGGCTTTCACAACATCGCCGTTCATCATCATCATCATCACCAACATCATCTGACCTCACTCGCCCCGCCCCCTCTGACAGCATAATCCTGCCATAACAATTAGATAATGTTGCGCCTCTTGTTTCTCCGCAGCGCTTTAACAGGCAGCTGCTGTGACTCAGCCGTGTTTTTATTAGAAATACAAGTTTTGTGTTCATGATGTGAAACACACAAGTTTGCCAGGAGAAGATTCACAACTTTTGAACCTTTTTGGACCTTCATTTGAATGCAGTGATCAGTGATCAGCCTCAGATTCATACATCAGCTTTGAAACTTCATGACTCAATTCAGGTTCTTTTGTGGACATGTATGCTTATAGGTAACTGTACGCCCTACACACACACACACACACCATATAATTCCAGAACGTTACATTAAACAACATTCATTCTCCAGGAAACCCGTAACCCTTACCTTAACCATTACAACTAAATGCCTAACCCTTACCCTTAAAGCAGTATCCTTAATCCTCAAAAAGCCCATTAAAGTTGTGTGTGGAGCAGCCAAAATGTCCTCAAAATGTCCTCACAAGGTCAAAATGTCATCACAAAGATTAGTTTGACAGTTAGTCCACACACACACACACACACACACACACACACATTAACTGCAATAATCACACCACGTGATTTTAACAAATCAAAGGTGTTGCATTTTTTATATAGTTAGTTTAGTTGAATAATGATGTTGTAATAAAAAACAAAACACATATATATATATATATATATATATATACAGTATATAGTTGTACATCCAATGTTAAAAGAAAACGTATGTGGAAAAGCTAAATTGGAACAGGAAGAACAGGCTGTTTGGTGTCTCAGCAAAGATGAGTTTATTAAATAAAAGTGATGTTTATGTGAGGTTGGTGTGGATTTTTGTTATTGGAATTTTATTACAAGTTTTACAGGGAGGAACCAAAGGTATTATAAAGCCTTAATATTCTGTTGTAAGACACAGTAAAACGATTTGTCGGAAATGCACTGTACTGTTGTTCATAATAACAGAAAATGATTTATTTTTATTTTTAGTTTCATAATGCTTGTTTTGTCATTTCTGTATCACAATGCAGTGCCACAATGTATGAGCTTTATTTATTTTAGCGTCTTCATTGTGCTAATGAAGTATTTACGTTAATAAACTACTAAAGTAAGGGATCATTTGACAGGGGGCAGTGACAATGTTGAGAAAGCATGAGGTGAACAAACGGGAGGAACTGGAATGGAGGTTCCATTACAGGTTCATCTTGTTACGAACTGTATGTCACAAGCAGGGTTAAGACCTTTTTCAGGAAATTACAAAACATCCCATTTACACACCTCACCTTTTCTCTATAAAGCCAGATTCCAAAGAAACATTTCAACCCTATACTGCACAGTTAATATGAACACTTATCTTTAAGGCAAAGTAGAGACTACTATCTGGAATTCTGCTACACACCCGACAAACATGATGCAATGTGCCACATTTCTATGCATTTATGAATCGTCTAATTCAGTTTAAACACAAAACCACACGTCTAAAAACCAGATTTAAACAGCACTTCTGTGGCTTGCGGATGTCAGCAGTCCTCGCCTGTATCAGTTGTATCCAGAGTTGCATTACACAACATCTGACTCATTGTTACCCTCAGTGTGTGTGTGTGTCCTGTTCAGACCTGGCGTTTAAATGTGTCTCCTGTGACCTCCTCCGCCTCGTCGTTCAAATACACGCTGACATTAGCACTATTTGCAAGAACAAAATGATCTTTTTAACGTATTTGACTGTACACACGTGTCTGCTGCATATCCAGCTTATAAAAAAAAGTCTTCTATTTTCCTCTCTGAAGCCAACCTGGAAGCAACAATATATTAAATGCGAACCAGAATTCTAAACAAAATGAGATTAGCCAACTTCTCACTTGATTGATAACATCAGTAAATCATTTCCTGTCGAGTTCTAGTCACAGTTGCTAGTTTCAGGTCTTCGTCAGTAGATCCTGATGTCGATTTTGTAAACTATGTTCCTGTTTTGATAAAAATAACTTGAGAAATCATGGCACATGAGTGTGATTGACAGCTGGTATTGCCCATGTAGGCGCCGGGTTGCAGGTGAAATCAAAAAAAGCTCTAAAGATCGATCATGTGGCAGTTGCTTGAATAAGTTTTTATTTAAGCTTTTCTTCATTTCTTTGCTCTGCATAACAAAGAAATCATTAAAAGTGAATCATTTTGTAAAATAATCATTAGTTGCAGCTCTACATGCTTTCTGCCTTTCAGCAAAGCCCTGTGAGTCTTCATTGTGTCTGTTCAATGTTAGTTGAGTTTTACAGAAAGTAAGCGGGGGATTAATCGGATTGTCTGGCATTATTACGTTTGATACACTTGTCAGTCGGCTTGGCTCGTCTGAATGGAAACGGTCCATGCAGCGGTTTCACTTGCTTCCAGTCGTTATGGTGGATTAGTGGTTAGCACCGGTTGTGGGCAACACTGTTGCCTCACTGCAAGAATGAGCTGTGTTTGATTGAGCTACCTGGCTGCTGTCATATTTACTGCACTAACACAGGAGCAGTATTGATCTTTTCTGCACAAGAAAACACACAAAAGATAAATGAACACCAACAAAGAAGGGATGAACAATTGATTGCGATCAAATCAAAATTGCAATTTGAAACAATGTAAATAGCAAATCATAAGGCTGCAATTTAAGTGTTTTGTTTTTGCCTCTTCTATCATCTTTTGAAATAACATTTAACTCATACAATTTTTTGTGGCATATTTATTTATTCATAGTCACTGTTTGACTAGAAAACAGTTTTTGCAAATCAAATTGCAATTGGAATAAATTCTGTCATAAATTTGCAATTAGATATTTTTCACAGAAAGCCCACAGGACTTATTTTAAGCCTCTAAATATAAAATCTCAAATATTATACAGAAAGTCTGTCCAGAGTACACGTGATTCTTTTTTAAATAAAAAAAACACCATGATAATAAGATTAAACTTGAGTCATTTCCAAAAAACTCTTGATATGTGAAAATGTTCCGATAAACATTCACTGTATTTTTCTTTGTTTGAAAAGGTTAAAAGCCTCTTGGAAATATTCACCAATCATGAGTGAAATCACATTGTAAAAGCCCATTTCATAATAATAGACCTTTGAAATCACACATGCGATTTCTGTGGTCACATATATGATGTGCTCAAAAGAGGAAAACAGTGCCGTGTGAGTCTGGCTCGTGCCTTTGTACTGTGCACAATAATAGAGCGATGCTTATCTGATCCCCGGAGCAGCGCGCATATGATAGAAGCTTAGCGACGTCACTGAGCTGCACCACATTTATTGTAACTCTCTCTTTGTGCAGCCGCAACTTCACGCTGTCCACGAAAGCTGCTCAAAGTGCTTTAAATGACGTGTCGTTCGGGCTTAATTACCTCCTTGTTTCTGCGAAATGGATCACTGGCAATGTCACAAACACAAACACACCCTGCTGTGGTGCACTGATGTTGTTTTTAGGGCAATAATGTGCCGTGAAAGGCCAAGCCTGTGCCTGTAGACACACTCTGACATGACTGATGGGGAAATTACATTAGAAGTGAGTTGTCTTTGTAACCCAGTGGAGTGTGTTGTGCTGTCAAAGTGCCAAACGCTCTCTTTGTATAAAGAAAATAGCACTGAGTGAAAGCATGAATAATACTGAAACTGAAAGCTGCACTGTGTAACCTTTGGGGATTTGTATTAGTGTCCTCTGCACCTATGTGTTGTTGTAATAGTTCTGTTTGGTCTTTGTGAACAGAAACTATCAGATCTGACTGAGGGAGCATTTGTGTGTATACAGCAGGATCTCTGGGGCGGGTGGGGACAGAAGAACTCACTTTCCGTGGACACTTCTTTGTGTTTTCAGTCATGCTCCAACCTGCTTTCATCTCACTTTACTAGTGCAACGTACTTCTGCCCCCATGTGTCCTGACATAAAACAAATCACTTTGTTTTTTTTATTTTATATAAGATAAACTGCCCTGATCTGCCCTGATCTGCCCTTCCCGCGCTGTGCTTGGATGTTGCTGGGCGATATGAGATGGAAGCATAATGAGAAACACGGAGAGAATCGTACAGAGGTGTTAGGCTTAATCAGCGTCGTGTGAACTCTTGACTGCAGTGTAAACCAGGGGTGTCAAACTTAGAAAATACAAAATACAAATATGCTCAAACAAAAAAGGAGTGATGGTTTCATTAATATTATTATTATCTACTTCTCTGCTGGTTCTAAGGCAGGCAGCCACTTTTCATTGAAATCATTTACGACTTCTGAGGCAGTGGGAGGATGTAAAGTAAGCCAGGAATATATTAGTGCTGTCAAAATGAACACATTCATCACTGTGATTCATTTTCGGGGCTGTTTCTAGCTTAGTGGGGGACCTGTGTGAGACGCTGTTTGTGTGTTTGCCAAACTATGATGGAGAGATTTCTAACGTTTATTTTAGATGATCCACAAAGATGTCGCAATCTGTTACACTTCACGAGCAAAACTGGCTGCAGTCGGTCATGATAACTGAAGCAAGTTAAACCGATTTAAAGAAAAAAAAAAAGATAATAAAAGGAAAATAACCATCCTGTTTACTTCTGAAAGTACGAACACAACTCGACTTCTCACATCCCAAAACAATATAATAAAGAAGCAAAGTGGGCCAAGCATAAGATCAACAGGAAATAAATAAGGTTATTACTTAGAGTAAAAAACTATCTGTTATCTGTTTAACAAGTGTTTGTTGCAACTGGTTTCTTAAACATTCATTCATAACCAAAGAACAGTCTGCTAATTATCTGACATTTTATTGTGATATAATTGATTTATAATCCTTTTTTTGCTGTTTCATTTCAAATCATAATATAGCAATATTCATTATATAGCAGCAGCAGCAGCATTTTGTTTACTTCCTGTAGCGGCTGACCTCTGACCATGAACGCCACCACACTATTGAAAGAGGAAAGAGCCGTGATGAGTCTCCACACCCACTCTGGCTAAAGATAAATGTGGACAATGATGCAGCTCAAGTCTACGATAAATGAGCGCTGGAGTGGGAGAAATCGTTCAGGAAACTGCAGTCATTTACGCTGAGAAGTGTCTTTTGTGCGTTCTTTTAATGAAGTCTCTCAAGTTTGGCCTCGAGAGAGAATCATCACAAGAGAGTATCTATGTTTAAAGATGTTATTTAACATTAAAGATGTTTAATTTGTCTTCATTTGACATTAATTACAATGTTACAATTGTTGCATATGTAAAAAAGAGTTCAATGAGTTGCTGTTTATTTCCGTAATAGGCGATTTCCACATGTCAGTTTGATTTATGCAACAGGAAGTGAGTTTCATCACACACCAGTTCAACTTTTGAAATGTGTGTGTGTGTGTGTGTGTGTGTGTGTGTGTGTTACACATCGACTTGAGAAAGTGGCTTTGGAAATAAGCAAAGAATAGATTTCAAAAAAGGAGACAAACAACAAAGGTCAAATGACTTCCATCCTTGTTTGGAAAGACAGGACACAAATCCAAATCAGTGATTCTTTCATGGTATAATAATGCATTCACACTTTCCTCACAGTGATGTTACAAAGCATGAGCACCAGTGAGGATCAACACGAGTTCAACCAGTTCAAGTTGAATTCTTGAAATTCTATCGCAGGCTCTTATGGAACGGCTCACCTTGCAGCCTTGACCTGCAGTGAAAATAGGGCAGAAAAACCCTTTAAGCCCCGGAGCATGTGCTCCACACTGCACAAACATCTCATGTCTCAAGGCAGTGTGAGTTTCAGTCACACCGGAAGCTTAAAAGCTGTCAACAACACCAACACTGAGAAAACTATTTATATAAATCAAGTGAGAAGTTGGCCATTTAAAGTAATACCAGCCTGTTGCAATTCATATTTTATACTTCTATTAGAGTTAATATTTTGATCCATGCCACATCAGTTTATCACCACAATCATCAATATCTGTCAGGGAAACTCAGACTTATATGCGTATAATTAGAAGTAAATCATTAAAGCTTTTGCAGCAAATCTCCATCACCATTGTGTAATATCAGAGGTAATAGATCTCTGGGTTTGGACGATTTATTTGAAATTCATGACTGATATTAAAAGCCTGGCTGTAAACACAGCTGTTTCTATCGCAAATATTTAAAGTCTCTCTCAGAATCATATTTCACAGTATCGTTTTATCATCGCGGCTTCTTTCATCGTTCATCAGCTCCTGGGTGAATTATATGTGCAGCAGCAGCAGCAGCAGCAGCAGCAGCAGCAGTGAGCAGCAGGATGGATATAAATAATGATGAGAATGTTTACACCAGGTGACCACGTCTGATAAAGAAAAACGAGTCCGGCACAAATGTGTTAGCCAGAGTTGACGGGGGCAAAGGTGCGTTACGTAAATGTTCTCTGTGGGGAAGGAGAAGCTGCGGCTGAGCTTAAAATACACTCTGAAGTCGACGACCACAAGGGAAGTCCAGAGAGGAGGACAGGGGTGGGAGGAGGCCGTCACTCTGCTGACACACTTAGCTGCTGCCTGAGGAAGGTGACGCGGGCGGCCATGCATTGCCTTCAGCTTAATGTCACCTGTCGGAACGACAGAGCTTCCTCTGATGCCTTATTTTGTTGACTTTTTCTCTATATTTGTTCCTCTGAGCTTCAGTTGTAGTTGTGCAGTTTCATCGATTAGATGAAAAGTCCCTGGTGTAGTGACACAGTGTGCGGCCTCATTACACCTGTCACGTAAAGTTATCTAATGTAATAAGTGATGTTGTGGAAGAACAGACGAGCTGTTGTGGTGTTTTAATACGTCTTTTTATCCATGTTTACCACGTTAAAAAACATTAAGATCTGCTGATCTTTTGAGTTCCATCTCACGCTGCTCTTGTTAGATGTTTTATTTGACTGACAAACATCAGAAGCTTTTTAATAATGTTTTCTTTCCTCTCGTTAGAGTCGAATGAGAAGACGCCATGTTCCCGTCTGTGTCACTTTGCCAGATATTCAACAACAGACAGAACAGAAGAGGAATAACTCACCTGGCTCTGTCTTAAGGTAACATGAAAACACACAAAGTTGTAGTGCAGGGATAGTCAATTATGATTTAAGGAGGTCTGGATAGAGAAAACTTTCCTCCACGGATCCACAGCACCATCATGTTTAAGATGCATTATCATTTAGTTATACATTACAATTAATTCATAATGAAGTCAGTGTATCCATATCTGCACTGTGTGAAGTCAAGGACGCTCTAATTCAATGCCATTTAAACAATGTTTATTTTTTGAACTGCCAAATTTAGTGGGTAACATTTATAAAATAATTTTTTTTTGCTTAGTTTCATAGCACGTCCACCGTCTCAGAGCAGATGAGACACAGCAGTTCCGAGCTTCCTAAAGGAAGAATGAACATGAACGCCTCGGTCCATTCTGGATTAAAAGCCTGTTTTGTTTTTTTTACGTCAACCTTACGTGGTTTGGAACAAGCCATGGTACACTGACTCACACTTTCGCCGCTTTTCGCTCTCTCGTCTTCTCGATCCTTTGTAATTCGCTCTCCCTGTCACTACCTGCTGTTTTTGCGTAATGAAGGCACTGTGCCTGTGATTGGCTGACTTACTGGCCAATCAGAGACATGCCGCATGTCCCTTTCACTGATGAGCGTGTAGAAACGCTAGAAACACTGTCAGAAAAGTGTCCAAACTAATTTAAACTCAATGACATGTCGGTTCTGGCTCCGCCTATTACTAACCCCTTGTGTAGTGTGTGAGAATTAAAACAAACCTTCCTTTGTCGACCTCCATAAAGCGAGACACTTATGTAAAATGATGTAAAAGCCTTATTCTAAGACTATAGCCAAACTATTTTTTCTTTTTTTACACTTACGTAAACATATTCATGTAAAAATATATACAACCTCTGACAATAAACCCTGCTAAATGTTACACAATGGACATTTAACATTAGCAAATAGCACACGTTAGAGAAGAGAATAATAATAAAACACACCCTTATCTGTACTTTATTAGATGAATTACTGTATTGTCATTGTAAGGATATAAAACAAAATTCAGAATGCGATATTTGTAAATTAAATAAGTAAAAATCTTTCAATTTCAGTGTCGATGTATGCATTTGAGAGAGCTAATTAAGATAAATAACAATATATTGCACAATAACACTGTGGTCAGCACATGGAGGTGCTGTATCGTCTCATGTTGGGAGGTTTTTAAAGTTCATTGCTCAGTGTGATTACGGCTCGGGGGGAACAAACTGTTCAGGAATGGCGTGGTGCGTGTTTTAATGGATCTGTGTCTCTTGCCAGAGGGCTAACCGTTCATAAAGGGCGACGGGCCGGATGAGAAAGAGACTTTGACGATGTTACGTGACTCCTGCAGCCAGCGAGAGGTGAAGATGTCGTTCAGATGAGATGTTACAGGTTAACAATGTAACCTGTAGTTTTTGTATTTTGTGTGCGGATGACTTGTCTCAGCTGTTCTACCACTGACCTTGAATTGAAGTGAATTGATAGGTTAATGAGCTGGTGGTATAGCTTCATGTGTTCGTATGGATGCTAAGTCTTTTATTCTATCTTGTTGATGCTCCCTTTACTTCCACATGTTTACATTTTGGCTGGTGACAAAGACAAATGCAGCTAAAGAGAAAGTCCTGTCATGAATCACCACAGCTGCAGCTCCAGCAGCCTCCATCTAATGCCCATACACATGAAAGATGTATTGCAGTATCTATAAATAGGCGATGACTCAGATTGTTTGACTTGGGGGGCGGGGGGGATTGTTTTATAACAAGCTGTGCGTGTGTCTGTGCACATGTGTTTTTTTCAAGATTGGCTTCTTGATCGATCGTTGATCGGCCGATCCTCGCCTGTTTGACCTCCGTCGGCTCCAAACTCTACCAGCAGCCATGTGACGCTGCTTTTTCTTTTCATTTAACCTCCATCAAATAGTGTCAACACAGAAGCCACCAGCTGCTCTGTAATCAGACAGAATTTCAGCATCATTTGAGCTCTGGCTTGCGACACATCCAGGGAAAACATTTGGAAAGGAACTCAGACTGACTGTGAAGCAGAAGCCAAGAAGCCTTAGACCTGCTTCCCTACTCATGCTTCTATTCTTGGGATCTGAAAATGTCGTCACGCTGTTTCCACAGCAACCACTTTTGATGATTTTGGCGTGGTTGGGTGGGTGGGGTAGCTTATGAAATGCTCATAAAGCAAATGGCATATATTAGAGGGGACTTGTCTCTGGAGAGTGTGAGAGGATGAGAGGAATCAACAGGAACGTTTAAAAAGGAATGACATGGATATAAAGTCGTATGTCTTCTCAGATCTGTCATAGTAACTGACACCAGTGAGTCAGAGGAGGATGGAGACAGACTCCTTGTGACATAGTCATTCTCCTGTTTACCCAGAATTCAGAGCAGTCATGATCCGATTAGTCCCATCTCCTCTCAACATGACAGCCCCAGGTGGCTTTTCTCTGTGTGGACTGTCTTATGTCCCCACTGTGTCTCCGAGGGTTTTCCCTGAGTACTCGGGTTAGGTTAAAGCTGCAGTGCGCACATTCATTGTCGTCGATGTTATTATTGTGTCATTTGTATGCTGTGTTTTCAGATTTGCATTTGAAAATGGGCTCTGCCAAGCAAAACTATCAGACCTCACCATGTACATAAATGTGAATGCCATCTTCAGTTTGACCTTTGACCCAATGAATTTATGATGGTACATCCTCGAAAGGTAGCCGTAGAAAAAAACTAAAACCCTCCCATGAAATTAACTGCACACGTCGCAGTACAAGCGAATAAATAGTGCACTTTTGAGTATTTAACTTAATTCACCATGAATACACAATAGTATCACCATTATCAGTCGTGGAAAATAACGGTGTACGTTCATAACGTGTCTGAATGTTAGTTAACAGGGACGTGCACCTGACTCGACGGCAGAAACACATTGAAATTGCAGCATGAGGACATGCCTTAGGTGTCGGAGACAAATACAGTAACATATTTGCTTTGTTGTCAGGAGGATGACATGACCACACAGGGGTTGGGACAATTTAATTTGGAAACAAAGAGTGTAAACACAAGTTCAGAGATGTTATGTAAAATGTGGTTATGTAAAGCCTGCTGTGCGGTTGCATAATGTGTTTATAATCAGAGGGTAGCACCGATATAGATGCCCCACTTTCGTGTTCCTTGCAGTACGACAGTGACACAGTGTCTTGAGAGCTCAGGGTCATCGCGTGTGGCCGAGGGTTTCATGTTGTTGAAGTGCAGCCACGACAACAGAGCTCATTTACTATGACGAGGAGGAGGTGTGTGTTTTTGTTGTTGTGAGTTTGTGCGTTTGTTAATCTCTCCTTCTTCTGAAACACCGTCTATAAACCTTGTCACTGCGAGTAAACACTGAGAAACAACGCTGTCACATCTCCTTCTAACCCACAGGCTTTGTGCGTATAATCCGTCAGTGTGCCACTACACAAATCACATGAGACGCTCGTGGTTTTCTTTCTGTGTTTTATAATCTTTGGAGGATTTTTATGCAGCTCCAAATTGATGCGTAGTTTTATTTCACAACGCCTCTCGCAGCAGCAGTTAAACAGGTTAGACAGTCGGGATGTAAACATCTCTACATTCATCACAGACATAATTAAGAGAGTTTGCAGTATGAGCAGGTAAAACAAACAGGAACTTGATCTCTCCGTTGTTAGCCAATGGTAAAATTTGTGACTTTTCCTCCAGTATCAAAAGTAATAACCCAGCTGAGTAAATGCAGTACACCCAAAATTATATTTTTTATCACCACCAACAACAGTGTTTATCTGTCTGTCCTTTCAGATTTGGCACAAATACTGACTTAGACTTGAAGGTGAACTGTTTAGATTGTGGTTGGAAAACATTGCTTGTGAATTCCTCATCTTAAAGAATGCCTCGAGAGCTTCTTTTCAAATGTGGCTCAAATGTCCACGCGTGGATTAAGTGCGCAGACGTATGTCGTCAAAGGTGTGGATCTCAGTGGCCTCACAAAACACATTGAACACATTGAACCTTGAACATTCAAAACGTCCACGTTAAGAGGCACGGGCTGCTGATGGAGGGGGCGGAGTCACGTTACTCAACACCGCACACAATCCGAGCGATTGCCCCACTCTTTAAAAACATGTTGTCACTAAATACAGCACATATTTGAGGCATGATATGAATGTTGAGACCGGTTGCCGGGCAGATTCCTGTAAGATTATGTAAGAAAACCTGGTCTGCAGAGACCAACGTGCTTATTTTGTTTCCACTTTAAAACAATGTCATGTCAGTGATGCACACTATACCCTGTTTCTGTTACTAAGGACAACATAATGTTCCCCAAATGTGCTTGAATCGCCTATTTTTGAGATGTTTTACCTTCATTTTGGACGATTTTTGGGGAAGTAGAGTCAGTGTATAGTCAGTGTAGCAGGAATGCAGGGTAATAATAACTTAGAGTTACAGGTGGAACGTAAATCCAACAGAGCAGATGTTGATGTTAATGTTAACTGACACGACCTTCCCACAGTGAGCAAATCAACTTCTTGGTGGATTTCACTTGTGAACAGGGCTTTTGTTTGTAATGCAGTTACAAAACCAACCTTGTGGTTTGTTAAAAAAATAAATAATCATCTACTGAGTGTTCTTTCATTTCGATGGAACGCTTGCATAATGAAACTCATATGCCATAATTATAGCAGTTGAACAGTCGGAGCGGCTTCCTCTGCACTTCGTCAACCCTGACGGAACATCGCGACCTTTCATTTATTCCACGTCTTGTTTAGTAAAGTTTGCATCAGGTTGACCTTGGTCATATAGGAGCTGCTACCTTTCTGAACACGAGGCCGATCGCGTTGCACGACTGTTCGAGCTCCTGTGACCGAGTCATGTTTCCTGAAATCCCCACTGAAAACTCGCGCACATTAGATGATGAAATGTTTTGTAAAGCACTCGGGAAGGATGGTCAGGCAACTTAATCACCCGCAAATTATGATCTGACAAGGAGAAGGACTAATGTCTGACTCTGTCATTATCATTAAACCGATGTTAATGAAAATGAATGCCCATAATAAGAAAGTTACGCTGCTCCTAAAAATCCAAGGGTAAAACTCTGCTACCATGAACAGACCTTGAACTTTTTTATTCTGTCATGAGACTTAGATTCATTCTAATATAAGAACTATGCTGCCTGAATTTTCCCATTTATGTAACTTGCAATAAGCACTTAATCATAACACTTTAATCCAATTTAATATTGGAAATATTTTTAAATTGGTTTTGATTAATTTCCATGACAAATACAAAAGTGAATTTTTTTTTTCCTAACAGTTTTTAACAGAGGATATGTTTCCTGTATGTTTATATAACCGCAGACTGCATCCTAATCACAGCAGTGCTATATATGGTGGATTGAAGAGCTCCAGCAAATCTTTTGAAATCCCGAAATAGAACGGGGAGGCAGTTCCGCAGCGAGGCCGCGAGCAAGGCAAACCCTGCAAAAGAGCTTTTGAATTGTTGGCTGAACGGGCTTCACTTGGACTGATGCTCCGAGCCAAGGAATCAGGCCAGCGAGTCCAGAGATGGAAGAGAGACATAAAAGATTAGAATCTTATTTCACTAAGGAGGATTTATGCCTGGGTGACCACTGAAGGTCCCTGTGGCCTTAGATCACCCTGCCCGACCACTGACCTGGAAACTATGATATTAGATAATGTTTTATCAAACCATTACAGGCTGTAACTCAGGCAGCTTTTGGACCTAAACTGTAAAAGTGAGTGCAATGTATCTAATTATAAAATCGTCTTATAAAAACAAGGATTTCATAGAAAAGCCAGTGGTTAGGAGCTCAGTCAGGAGGATATCCCCCCCCCCCCCCCCCTCATCTAAGAGAAAAATCAAAGTCAGTGCCCTGGAAGAGGATTTGGTGAATTGGTGGGTGTCATATTTGTATAATGCATTTATGGGTTTATGTCGAGGAGTTTACAGAATCCTAACTTTAACCATTTCACCAACTTCAAGGCTACTAATGAGATGAATTATTACTAGACAAATAAGTACATTTACTTCCACTAAAGTGATAATTACCCTCATTATTGCCAGTGTTGTTTGAAAGCGGATGTTTTCTGTAGACACAGTAAACACACTTACCACACATCCACTGTCCTTTGGAAAACAAACAATTCCCCTTTTTCCCTCAACAGAGGAGAATCCCTCCTCCAGACGTCAAACACATGTTGTGCGTAAAGAGCAGATCAACAACAAAATTGTATTGTACGTCATACAATTATGACAATTATGATGATATTTGATAATGCACTACAGTACACATACAGCAATAATAGCATTACAGTTAGCAGAGATGGACACAGCATTTATAAGACGAATAAAACCGGTCCGAGCACAGAACCTTGTGGCTTTCCATGACAAACTTTGATGTTTGAATGATTCATCATTAAATTGAACAAACTTCGCTGCGCTTACACTGTGCTTCTGTGTCTGTGTGTGTGTCTACACTCGTGCGGCAGAAATGTGCCGTATTTATGACAGAAAGTCACTAGATTTGTCGCTAGTCGCTTTTTTAAAAAGTCTGTAAAGTCGTTAAATATGCACACGGAAATGGCACAAACTGTAAAACTTAAACACACAGATATGATTTCCATTTCTTCCTGTGACTTTGTTCATTCTGTCTCCGTTTCTGTTATTATATCCAATGTGTAACGTTACAGCAAAACTACAGCGCTGGCATATGAACTACAGCACTCTGAGTCGTTCCGTGTGGACGCAGATATTTCCTGAAACGATTGTGCAGTCTTCATAGGTCACGACCTCTGAAGGAAGCCCTTGGGTTGGTCATGATGCTGTTGTGACATTTGACCATTTTGCTGTTTAACAAACTGACCCTATATCCAAGTGTAGGCTAATAATAAATGTAGCCTTTAGCGTGAACTTCCTTTTTAAGATACTTTAATATAATATAATATAATATGATAAAGTCTGTTATTTGGTTTGTCCACGTTGTTGCTTTAAGTTACAGCAAAGATCATATGACACAGTCACTCTCACTCAGAGTTTGGCTACACAATAGACAGTTGAAATGTAATTAGATAAGTCTGAATTTGTTTAAGTTCCTTAGGGAAATAAAAAAAATAAAAAAAATCTTATTTGAAAATAATTGTCATAGAAACCTATGACAAAGACACAACAGTGATATGTCTCATTGTGCAAGACTGCTTTATATCATTGTGTAGTGTTGTAATGTGGGATCATGGAATTAGACAATTGAGTTTTCATTGTGCAAGAAGAGAGAGAAGGAGGGAGGGAGGGAGGAGAGAGTGAAACGGAATAGAGGGGTTTGTTGAGGACAATGGCTCAACTTATCTGAGCAGTCTGAGCTCTGTTTATTCTGTCTTTACCTCATCCTCTCGCTACCCAATGTTTATTCATTCATTTCACATCAATAATAGGAGCAGAGGCACGGGCAAGTTCCACAGCCACAACATGTCCACTGTGGAATGTCCTCTACTGTATATGGACACTTTATGAAAACACACTTGAGAGGGAGAGTGTTTTTATGAGATGATGTAACTCACCGAGTGAGCACAAGCACTCCTTTGTCATAAACCACCTATCATTTATCAAACATGTTTTTTCCTAGTCCTAGTTTCCTAGAAGTTTGAAATGAAAGCGCGTGAAGTGGCTAGCACTGTTGCCTTGCAGCGAAAAGACCCAGGTTTGTGACCCGGTCTGACTGAGGACCTTCCATTCACTCACACATCTACGGTCAATTTAGAGAGTCTAATTGACCTAATCCCCATATTGCATGTATTTGGACTGTGGAATGTTCTTCAGCTATGAGCAGCAGATGATCCACACGTGTGATTTGGCAGAGATTTTTTTACGCTGAATGCCCTTCCTGATGCAGTCCACTGGACCCAATGTAGAATGTCCAATTAACAATGAGCAATGGGGATTGGGTACCTTTCTCAGGGGTACCTCCAGGTATTCGCCTGGCCTCGGGACTCGGTCCGGCAACCTTCTGGTCATAAGCCAAGTTCTCCGTACAGTAAAATTAAAAGAAAAAACACGAAAGACAACACACTGACTAACTATAAGTATAAAATACTTCCTTTGTCCCGGAGGTTATAGCAGAGTCTTTTACCATTAAGTCATTAAACTGAAATGGTCCATTATCTTAAATAGAAATACAGATGTGTAAAGAATGTTGGAAACATTTGGACTAATGTATGTACACTGCTCAGCTTAGATATTTTATATTGTCTCTTGTGGTTTTTCTGGGTTCCTCCCACATTTCAAACTCATGCAGATTGAGGTCAGGTTAACCAGAGACTGACTCTAAATTCACCATCAGTGTGAAAGTGAGCGGTGGTTTGTCTCTGACTTTGTGACCTGTACCAGGTGTGTCCTTCCTTTTTGGAAGTGTCAGCCGGGATTGGCTCCATTTCCTCCTGCATCCCTCAAACAACAGGCAGTACAAACGATGAGAAGTCTCTGCTGTACCTTGGGTGGTTTTCTTTGGCACACGTCTCATCTTCAACTCTGTATGACACGACTTTGCTGGTTGGATTGTTGAAGGGGACTCGCTCTGGAGCCCGGAGAGAGTTCCTCGATGACGGGTCCTGCCGATGGGGAGTCAAGGGAGGGAAGAATGAGTCATCCATCATCTGTCCTTTTATAGATTCAGGTTCTTGCCTCTGGTGCAGAAGCGAATCAAACCCCCGGGACGATGTCTGAGCTGTCACCGTTCTACTCTGTCATCAGGACCCACAGACAGACAGACAGACAGACAGACAGACAGACAGACAGACAGACAGACAGACAGACAGAGTCAAACCTACTGTCTCTGTGTCTGAGCTCCATTTTAATATTTCCTCCTCTCAGCTGTCAATCACTGCTTCACTGCTGTTTTTGTTTACTTCTCTGTGTTTGCATATTTTAACTGCCAACAGTTAGACTGAATGAGACGACAAAGACTTAGAACTATAATAATAAAGGGTGTCCATAAAGTCTCTTTGCAATTTTAAAAATGTATTACAAAGGCCGTTAATAAGATATCTTAACCAGATTTGTTTTATTGTAATGTCCCGTATCTTTGTTCGATACACGATATCTGCACATCTGATTTTTGTCTCATTAAACCATGATACACATTGTGAGTAGCCAGTTTTTAGGGTTTCATTTAAGTGGTTAAGATATCTTATCAACTGCCTTTGTAATAGATTTTTTAAATTGTAAAGAGACTTTTTGGACACCCTGTATAAAAAGCACAGTGAAGCTGTGAACAGCAGCTTTTATTGTGACCTGTTTATACCGATTCTCGTGAACGACTCTATCTGAAACATCTCGAGACGTCACCACCCATGTGTTACTGCAGGAAATGCTCCACTTCTATGAAGTCAGTGACTAATTACAGGAAAAGTGACTGATGTTACACAACTACTGCAGGCCCACAGTACTGTCACAACATGCATATGTTTACCCTTCAATGAAATGACCTCCTTGTGCAGTAACATCATCTCTGAGCATCTCTTTTACTCCAACAAACAAATAGATTTTAACAGACATTATTTTTACTTTGATTAAAGCTATTTATTTCCTGTAATCATGTCCACAAGAGTACACAGTTGCTTTACTGTCATTCTGTAATACTTTCCTCTAGTTTTTAAGGCTATAGCGCCCTCTACTGTTGATAAGAAAACACACTCCAGAGATGTTAAATAACATGTTTTTTTTTTAAGGACGAATTTAACAAACAGCCTTTTTCATCAATCAAATAATATTACAGTGTTCACACAATGACACAGCACGACAAATGCACTCTGTCATCTGTTGTAATACTGCTTTAGTCATTTGATAATATTAAATGGAAGGAGTTTATACACACTCATTTTCAATTATTAAGCCTTTGTTGCATATTTTTTTGTTTATTTTTCCTTTACAATAATCATACATGTATATAATTTAGTTTAAATGTGCTGCATAAATAAATTAAAGCTATAAATACACATACTTTAAATTATTTCTTTAGCCCTATAGACTGTATATGCAGGAATTCACAAATTCAGTGAATTCAGATGCCACTGGCTGCAAAAAGAATTAGTTTGAATGGAAGTCTATGGGAAAATGAGCTTACTTCTCACTTGATCTATAGTGTCAGTAAATATTTTCCTGAGGAGTTAATGGTCTCCTTCAATAATTATAGCTCTTCTTACAAAGAACATCATGACAATTTATGTAAATTATGTTCCAGTTCAAAGGAAAATAGATAATAAACATAATACATATGAGTGGACACCAGTGTGATTGACAGCTGGTATCCAGGTCTAATAGGAGCCTGGGTGCAGGTGACCTCTGTGAATGTCTGATTTTAAACAACTAAATAACTTGGTGATGTCAGATAGCAAATCTCAAAGCCTCCAAAAGGGAGTTCACATGTTTCCAAATTCCCAAAAAAAACGTCTGGCCATCGTTTGGGAGTTCTTGCAGCTTGGTCTTGACACGTCATCTGGGCACAAGTGGACGTGGTTAATGTGGAAATGTCTTCTCAGTTTTACACTTGAGTTTCTCATGAAGTATGACATGTCCTGACCAGAACTAACTCTGTTCTTGTTCTTGCCAATTCGAGATTAAGAACACATGTCTCTGTTCTTGCTGTTAATCCACTCTCATGCCAGCACAAGACTTCCAGGTGTCTTCTCTGATTCCTTCAGCCTGACTTCATGTTCCATCACTGGCAGATCAGTCACAGGACAGTCAACGCGCTGCTCCTTTATCTTTTTAAATGACTTGTCATTGAGATGAATGAGCATGCGTGGTGTCTTTTAACGGCATGAGATGAGAGGAGATGCTGAGGATAAAGATAGATGTCCCTCATTACAGTATGTGCTCAAACTGAAGACGTGAATTTGTAAGCCTTCAATCCTCGAATGATTCATCCTCGTTTTATTAAATAAATTGACTTATTTGATTGATTTATTAAATATTGACATGTGGGATTGAGGGAGGCCATCCTTGCTGGCGTCCTGCCTCCTTTGGCAGAGTCACCGTTGTGGACAGATGGTTCCCAGACAGACTAAGCTGTTAAGATTAGATAACAAACTCTCACTTGTAGACATGATCACAGGTACTTTTCATAAATCTTCAAAATGCTCTCTGATTCTTCATTTACCATGGATTGATTCTTTGTTGATTTGTGAATGAAACAGTCAGACAGTTGAATTCACGATCAGCTCAGTGACTTTTCTTCCAAAATATAGGAATAAGAAAGACCTGTATTTACTCTACGACTTCCTTTGGGTGCTTCCAGAGGTCAGTCACTTTCCTGCTTTAATAAAGCCAAATATTGCTTTCTCATGACCTCAGTATGGTAAAACAGTGTGGCCCAGTCTGTTGTTTTTATAGCCGTGACGCTCTAGCAGCACTTTCAACTTTCTTCATTTAGAAAGTCATTTAAAGTTGCCCTTTACGCCCCTAATGATAACCGTTTCCACCACAGGAGATGTCGGCTCGAGCAAATATCGAGACAGTCTGGAAATGTAATATCAGGCTTCCATAAAGTGGAGTAACTTACAAGAGGCAGGGAAGTAGGAGACTCTAAAAATATTGTCTCTCTCTCTTTTTATTACCTTGAATAGGTCAAGTGCACACCTGTAATGTCGCTCTATTGTTGTCTCTGTTAGACTTTTGTTGACTCTTTTACTGTATTTTTTATATAAAGTTAAAATAGCTTCACAACACAACCCCAGAAGATTATACAATATAATGAATAATACTAAGATGCACACGCCACATGTCATTACATGTTGAAACTCTGTATCCCCTTAAAGACTGGACTGCAGTAGGAGGAGTGAATAAAGGATAAAAATGATGGAGAAAGATGGAAATACCTTTTATTTTCTGCTAAAGAGCATCATATATACCTTGTTTCTGCTGTATAATACTAGTATTTAAAAAAAAAAAGCATATTTGACATTGGTGATATGGATTTTTCTACACTCACGTTGCAGATAATTATGTTACATGTAGTGTTAAAGACAATGAGTGGGTGTCAGTTATTTTTCTTTGACGACTGCCCATTGATTTGGCCGGATTCCCAGCGCTGCCACAGTGGAGACTTCTGACCTCCTGCCCTGTGAACTTTTGACTCCTGCTGTGGAATAAAACAGATGAGATAAGAGTGGGATTAACACAGGGATTAGAAGACACTGAAAATGCATGACATTTAAAAAAAAATCTCCTAACAACGTGCAGTAAAACAGTAATTATTTTATTAAAATACCTGTCCATTTCGTTAAGGTATCACAATATTTATGTATATATATATATATTTGTGTGTGTGTGTGTGTGTGTGTATGTATATATGTGTATATATATGTAAAAAATAACTATTCATCATACCAAATCTATACAAAAATCATTGCATGTATGGATTTCATGGCACTTTTATAAAATTCCGTTTTTGTCACATGTAGACAAAACTACTTTATAAATGTATTCCAATGTGTAGCTTAGAAAACAGTCAGTGACCGTGGCAAGAGCAAAGTTTAAAGTCAAATAAATTAGAGGAAATTCTCTAAATGGTATTTAAATTGATCTTGTGAAACCTAATGGACAGTGATAACACTGCGAGAAAAGAAACTTTATAATAATGCCTGATCCTTTGCATGTCATGTGACGATACACTTGTGTCCTGGCCTGTGCTCTTCACAAAACAGATGAAGAAAAATAGACTGTTTACACTAATCAAACCTGACACATCACCTGTGGCTGCTCAGATTTCCACTGGTCTTTCTTGGAGGGCGGCGGCCAAACCAGTTCCAATTTCCCCCTGGACTGTCGTCTGTCATCTAAGGATGGGAAGACGAAAGGAGGGGAAAATACAGGCAGCAGTTTTGCATTTATTTATTTAAACATTTAACATCTTTGACTTAACCCTTAGAACACAGAGCATTTTGGCTGCTTTTTTTCCATTACTATTAAACATACAGTATAGACAGAGCGTATAAGAATGTGCAATAGAGTGTCTTACATCATTTTTTTCAGCACAACCTAGACAATCGGAAATCTATATATATATTGACCAACCATATAAACAAACCAGAGCAAAAAGTACTCGTGTAAAATCCGATTTGAATTTGTGAAATTTGGAAATGCGTCGCAGTTCAAAGTTCACTTGGTTCGTTTTTATGAATAAAAATAAAAATAAAATAACGTCTATTTTGTGACTTCTGCATAATTATCGCTACTTTATATCACTACTAAAAATTTGATATAAAATTAATCAGAACTGACTCAACAACACATAAGACGAGAAAAAAGCATTTTGTAAAGCCTGAATATGTGACCTATTATGGTCACTATTATGTTACCTATTATTATTGTATCATAAACTAGTAAGTTCACCGACTTTTTTCCCCCCAACATGTAACTTTACCTTTGGGCTTCAGCCATTTTCTTATTTTGAAAAAGAACTTTCAAAACATCCAAAAATGTAATTAGTATTCAGTGTGCTGCTTAAATGTCTCTGCGATTCTATCACTGTGTATTTGTGTTCGTCGAGTTTCTCTGACCTTAAGACTGAGTCATTTCCTTCAGTTTAGTTCAGCCCAGGCACATTCTGTAGCTGTTACATGTGACTTCATCATCTTCACCCCCAGTCATCCCACACATCATTATCCAGCAAGTGGAAATGCTGCACTATATAGTATCGTGTCAGACTCCTTGGCTGGCTGCTCTATTTAGTCAGGTGTTCGAGGCTCTCCTGCTGGGTAAATTGGCAACCACAGCAGACGGGGAAATAAAAAAAATACAGGAAAGCAAACTTTCCCATTATATACCGCATCCCCCTCAAAAAAGTCACATCACTAGTCGTTTGTATTTATGCAACAATATAACCTGTCCCTGGTCAAGCTGTGCAGACAGTGGACTTGGCGTCATCACCTGCTGACTCAGATCAGGCTGCAAGGATTCGCTCTTAACCACCAGTGACAGGGTTGACACTAAGTTGTTGATAAGACTCCTTGGATAAAACTATGTGATGCTCATATTTAGAGGCATTCGTTACAGTGCTAAGGCTGAGTATGAGACGGCTGACATGTCCCGTGGATAAAGGATAATGCAGGTTAACCTAATTGATCTGCATTGTGCACAAAGTTGCCTGTTATATCTGTGATAAAGCAGGTGGAACAGCATCATATATACTGTAGTTGTGCATGTGTGATTTTGAAGTTTTAACATTGACAGTTTGGGCCAGTGCCATGTTGATGCGACCAGAAAAATCACAAGCGTCACCTGCAACCAGACACTGATACCAGCTGTCAGTCTCACATTAAAATGTGCTATGTTTTATTTTCCTATATAATCGTCATAGTGAAGAAAAGCTTACTGACTAATGATCAGGATTATTAAACATTAAAGGAAAATGTTGACGTTATAAATCAAGTTAGACGTGGGCTCATTTTCCCCAAAGTCGCCTCCTGGTGGTCACTGTATTTTGACTTCCTGTTTGGCTTCATCCAGCAAACCAGAACACAGCATCCACTTTTTATAAGTGTCCTCTAGATAAATGTAGTTGAGTATTAAGTATAAAAAGTAAAATATCTTTCAAGTATGCACAGAAACAAGTAAATCATTTCATGACTAGTTTACCAAACCACCATTTTAATGACGCTTTTCCATTATACAGTTCTAGCACTACTCGGCTCTACTCTACTCTGTTTAGTATCAGGTACGCCGTTTCACATAACTCCATAGTACTTCCTCAACTTGAGTTTTCGTAGTACGGCTGCATGAAACTGCTGTGACATAATTTTTTACATGACACACACAAAACTAGTGACTAGTGAGTTTTGGTGTACTGAATCATTAGAATCAGTTAAAAAGATTAGTTCCTGCACTAACTGAAATACGGCTCGATGGGTTGTGATTCGGCGCACGATCACTGACTTTCAGCAGTGGGGTCGCTGAATACACCTCCTGTCTGAGACTCCTCTGTTACAGTAAATGTTGAGATTTTAGAAGTGTTGGAGATAAGTCTTTGTTCGGTTTGATTCTTGTGTCTGACGTTGCGCTCATGACTCTTCTAGTGACGACACTCTCTGACCAATCCGTGGTCGGCAGTCTGTTGATGTCACAGTTTAGTATCGGCTCAGCTCACTTGGAACCTCGTCAACTAAAAAAAGTACCAGGTACTGTCACTAATGGAAGAGTAGATTAGCGTTGAGCCAGAACTGTAAAGTGTGAAAGTACCAAGTCATTTGTTTTTTAAGTACTTAAATATGTGTACCGCTGATTCTTTGTAAACACGTCCCACACTAACCTGGTAGATGCATCTTTGCAAACTGTGACTTGTCTTCCTCTTGACTATTCTGCCCGTCCTCTCCGTACAGAGTGCATCTCTGTCTGCGTAGCTCCTCCTCTCTCTCTCTGGCCTCTCGGATGTCCTTCTCTACCTCCGGCTGCAGAACTAGAGCCGGGCGCAACTTGAAGAAGGGGTTTTGTTGGAGGATTGGAGATTGTCGCCTTGTGTTGCCCTCCCTTGTTTTGCTCCTAGCTTCCACAGCTGATGTAGGGGCCTCAGTGCTTATGGAGTCCATGCTTCTGTGCATGCGTGGATGTTTGTCTTGTTTTGGGTACGGGGATAAGCGTGTTTTGTCTCGTGAGCCTCCAGTCGGGCTCTTTGACCTTAGGTGTTCGGGACTTTTCTCCCCCTCAGAGGGGGCAGATTCAATCAGCCCGAGGGAATGTGCTGCGGTAACCGGGCAATTTTGAAGACAGAACATCTCCAGACTATGTGTGCGCTCCAGCACGGACGGATAAACATGGCTTTTTACCAGTGTGGTCGCAAGTTTCCTGTGCCTCGCTGGCCCCTCTGTGTTATCCTGCTGGAAAGCCTCAAACAGCAGTTTTGTCTCCTGTAACTGGCGGACTTCCTCTTTGCTGTACGTTCCTGGGATCTTTCCCTGGTTCACCAGCACCAGTTCTCTCTGGATCTCCTGGCGTATCTCCTTCTTCATCTTCTGCTCAGAGAACTGACTGACATCACTGTGTGCAGGCTGGTCAACCTGACAGGTGAGAGGCTCAAGTGAGATATTGGTCTTGAAGGGAATCTCTAGCACATCTGGATTATCTGCAAGATTGAAAATACCCCCGGCTCTCTGCAGGTTTTGCTTTGCCTGGTTTGCCTCTTGGATCTGTCTCTCCATCGAGGTTTCAGCTGTTGAGAATCGGTGTTGGGCAAACAGATTAGGGATTTGTGCAGTTTCATGCAGATTCATAGGAGAGCAATCAGCAATCTGCTGATCATCATCAGAGTTATCATCATCATCATCCTCTGATCTGGTAATTATCTGGTCCTCTGGATGTCCAGACGTTTCTGTTTCCACCAGGTTCAACTTTGCTTCCTCATCCATAACAGTGTGAAATGTCACCTCCCTCCTCCCGGTCCCATCTGTCAGATTCACCTCTCTTGCTGTGAAATCAGACACACCTTTTTCCTCATCTCCTTGTTCTTGTACGTCCTGTTGCTGCTGGAGAAGTTGCAGACGTTGAAGCAGTTGCTCTCCTTGGTGGAGATCTGTTTCTATGTTCTTGCCTTCATCTCCATGCTCTCTTTTTGTCACCATCCCTACACAGTCTTTGGAGATGGGGCGTTGGCACTCTTCTGTTTCACTGGTGCTGCTCTCTCTCCTTACCCAGTCACTCTTTGTCAGGTTATAGTTTAAATATATGATGTCAACATGCTCTTCATCTTCACTGGTCACCTCTGTAGGAGTCTTTGGGTCCTGTGGCTGAAAGGTTGCTGAGTCCGTCTGGTTTTGTTTGCAGACCTCTGTCTTAATATGACCACTAATATCCTCAGAATTGGGTATGTCTTTTGGATATTTGCCTCTCTTCCCCTCAGTTTCTTGTCCCAGTTCAATGTTCCCAGATTCTTCAGTTGATTCTTTGTCTCTTGAAGCATTACCCTGATGATGCATCAGAGAGCCTGTGTCCTCATCTGTTTGTGGAGTGGGGTCCTTGTCCTTGACGTCCATGGACTCCTTAGAACTCTGTGCTGTATTTGCTATCACTTCATTTGCCTCGTTCTGTGCTGCTTGGAACTGATTCTCATCATGATGCCAGCCTAAGCTGCTGGGATTAGCTTTAGCCTCTGTGTCGTCTGCCACATTAGAATGGGTCACACTGGAATTATTGGCCCTTGCATCTGTGCTGCCCTCTGCTGGGGCAATAGAGGACAAAGGGGGAGGAGGATGTAGTGAGTTAAAGACGTCATCTGCACCCTCAGCATCCGTCACGCAGCAGTGCCTGGTGGTCTCTGCTTGGGCAGGGGGTGTGACTGTGATTTTGTCTTGAGGACTCTCACCAGACGTCAGTGATGGGGTCTCTCCATGGTCTGTCCCAGGACCGCAGTCCATTTTCATCCACAGACCACCATGATCTTGGGAAACCAGGCCAGGTCTGGGATTGCTTGTGTCCATGGTGTCCAGACTTAATCAAACTCTTAAGGGTGTTTCTTTGGTGTGTTTTCTTTTACTTCTCCCTTGCTTGAGTTTAAAGAAAAGGTCCATGAGAACATTTTTAAGCTTGATACCAAAATGCTTAAATAAATATTCAACAATACTTTCATTCATTCATCCATTCTAGTTGAATTAGTTGTAATGATGAACTGCTGAGTACTCGGGCCTGAATTAGGTAAAACCTACATTTTAATTGACTGAACATATTTAAAGCTGCAGTTTGTAACTTTTGGTGACTTTTTGACGTCCATCATCCTCATGTTTTTTGAGCAGTAGATTACATTTCTGAAATGTTTCTTTGTGTTTTCAGTCATACTCCAACTCCAACCAAGTAGTCATCGCTCTTATTAGCACAGTGTTACTGTTGCCTCTGTCTGCTTTGATATCATTTAAATCACTTCCTCATTGTAGCACGTAAACACTGCTGAGCAGCAAGAGATCTAAACACCCCTGAGAAACACAGAGACTCGTAGGCTTAATCAGCATTGTATGCAATTATTTGGCAATGGTTTAAATACACGACAGCTTTAAACCAGGTGAAATAGACTAAAATAGATTCAACAACTTCAAGTATTAATTCAGTATATCTACACTCTTATTTAAATTGTCAGATTAATAAAAAAAAGGTAGGCACATTCCTATAACACAATTCTTACAGGCCTATACAGCAAATGAGTTGACCTTAAAAACAAAACCTTTCTTTCCCATTTGGTCCTTTGTTCTGTGAACTCTGGGAGATTAAATGATGTTTCCTTTGTTTTTGAACAACCTGTGCAGCTACTGTGTTGTTTTAGTGACTTTTCCCCCCCCGCAGTGACCTAGTACAGCCGTGTCTGCTGACAAAGGCAAAGCGTAATCGGCTTTTCTCTGTCGGTTTTGGCGTGCACACTTTGTTTAATGTGTACTTGAATGTCTGAACACTCACTCTCATCATCTCACAGCCTGCCTGTCAAAATGATGCTTTTCCATTTTTTTTTTTTTTTTTTTTTTTTAATCTGCATAAAGCACGAGTGATCAACTTCATAATTGCTACATGGATTTAATACTTTCACAGCTGAATCATGGAAAGCATGGACACACCGCGCCGTATCACTGACTGCTTTCTTTTAAAATGTGTTCTGCCCAATCAAGTAATGTGGTTGTCTAAACTGCAGGTTTAAATGGACACGTCTATATTTACACCTGCATTTGGAGCTTACTGCCAGCCAGTGCAATTCAGGATTATCATCAGCAGCAGCAGTAGCAGCACCACCACACTTAATATACTGTAGAGCTTAAGCAACAGGACATGTTAATGTGCTTTAATGAGCTTAACCTGTTTATTCCTTCCTCCTTTCAAGGAACTTTTTCTCTTTGGTTGTCATTTTGAAGCTTGTAAACATAATGTTATAGAAATTGTTCTCATACTTTACTCAACTAAATTCTATTCTGCATTATTTGGGCAGATGTGATAAAGGCTATTCTGTTCTGTCGTACCCGTGATGTTTTCCTGCTACAACTACAGACAAAGCTCCACTCTGTGAACCTACAATTCAGCCAGAGATATAAACGTGTGACAGGAAAGAAAACAAGTGTAAAGCAACAACATTAATGTAGAAGAAGAAGAAGAAGAAGAAGAGACCCACCTGATATTGTCGCGGCAGCCATCATTCTGTGTGTGATAGAACTAACCTCAATGGAAATATGAACGATGCAGCTGATGATCCAGCTTAGCACCTGCACCTTCCCGCCCTGGGTCATGTGAACAAACAAATCCTCTTCTGTGATGGTAAAATGATGCTCAGCACTTAAACTTTATGACAATTGAATGTTGTAACTTCTATCTGGTATGTGAATTTTAAATTGTGACTAAAATAATTAGAAAATGTACAGTGAAGACTTCATAATACATCACATTCTGTTAAATAACCATATATTCCACTTAAAATAACCCTGTCCGTACAAATTTACAGCAAATCCACTGATAAATGGATGACTGGCATTAAGGTATTTTTATTTAATTGTTAAATATTGTTTCCAGTTTCATGTTTTTCATGTTTTTATCCCATAAGTGGAATTATGAGAGGGAATTTCTAATCAGAATCCTAAGAAGGATAAGTAGGTTACACAGGTTTGCAGGTGAACATTGAATACAGAAAACATCTGTCTCTCGTTTGCTATTGTGAGCAGCTGTAAGGGTTTGTGTAGAAGTCTGTTAAAATAACGGCGGGCAACACTTGGCAGGTAGTCTTTGATCCAGTTATGCAAGACTCACTTTCAGGCAATTAAAAGGAGTTTCTGTAGAAGTTTTTGCTGTGATGCAGGGGAAATAGAATTCCCCAGAGGGCAGGGTCTAAGAGGAAAAACATCAGGGTCTTTTTTTAGTTTTTTGTTTGAAGTGTTCATCTAATTATCTCTGAAATACTAGACGGCTATAATCAAGACTTTAGTTTACACTACCAAAAGCAACGCAGATATGTCCCCTCATTAGAATGACGGGGGTGAACTATTCATTCCGTGCAGATTTGCTTGTTTTGAATCTCTTGGTCTGTGACCTGTTAACGTTGTTTTTAATCAGCTCTGTAGCCGCTCTCAGTGACACTGATCTCCTCATTTAAATCTCAGCAAGAAAACGAGTAAGCGTGTTTGCCACAATGTTCAACAATTAGTTTAATGAATTTGACACAAAAATACATCCGACAACATTAACGTGTTAAACTTCAGGCACATAGTTGAATACAAACTCCTCCTTATGACTTTAAAATAGCACCAACAGTCGTGTGGAGTCATTAAAAAAAAAAAATTAAACATTAAATCTCCGTGAAACAGATTATTGTTAGAAACATTCATGCCACAGTGTAAAAAATCTAATTCTTTTGCTGCTGTTGTGCACTTTTCTGCTTTTCTGTGCACAGGAAAGAAAAAAACACATTGAGTTTTTTTTGGCTGATAACGGAGGTCTCAAACTCGCAGCTCCTCAATCAATTTAGTGTGGCCCGTCATTTCATATTAAGTTATAATGGTAAATGGCCCATGACCTCCTCTACCCGTAGCTAGATTATAGACAGAATATAGTACTAAATATGGTTGTTAGCTCTAGTCAGAAATGGTGAGCAACATTTTATTAATAAATATACATTAGGTTGTATATATAAATGTTTTTAATTGATTACATTTAACGTAAAGTTATCTATATGAGCTTGTTTAGTGTTTTTATTACAGTTGTCCATGTTATATTTTACTTACTTTTTTAATTAATTTTGCATCATCCCTGTCTTTTTATTGTCAACTGTATTGTTCCATATCATACCAACCACTTTTACTACCTTGATTTTAAGCTCTTTTCCCACATAGTTGAACACTTCTTCTCCTGACCAGACTATCCCCTCGTTGGCTCTCAGGTCATTTGGGTTTGAGACCCCTTGTATACAGTGTTTGTCCAGAGGCACAGAAACAGAGGATCCCTTGCAGTGAAATGTACTGCATGTCTTGTAGGACTGCATGGTGAAGTTCTCTGTGTTGTCCACTAGGGGGAAGAAGTGGTTTTTAACAGTGCCTCAGAGCTGCTGACAGTCTCCAGCTGCTGCAGAGATGCACAACATAAAAACAGTCTTTTCTTTTGCCAAAGTGAAGTGGTCAGCACTCTGGGCCAAAACCATTGTGAGACCACACCATGAAGTGTGTGTACTCTAATGTAGTGCAGCATATGTTGTGTTTCAGAAGGCACAACTTAATGTTGTGTTGAGGTCTGGTGAGTGAGTCAGTGTCTTACATGACGGAGCAGCACTGGCAGGTCTTACGCTTTGTTGGGCCCTTTCCTTGTTCTTCAGCTTTGTCTGGTGAAGAGGATTTCGGTGATTTTTCCTGATCACATTTATCATCCTGGACTTTAACTTGCGCTCCATTTCCGTCCAGAGGAACTTCCTGAAATACTTCGTCCTTGGACTCTTTCTCTGCCTCCTGCTCTGCTTCCTTGCTTACAGTCGGTGGAGCTGGAGCAGATGTCTCATCTCCTAAGACGTACTCTTCTCCATCATCGGTGATCATGACTCGCTCCACAGTGATCATGCCCTCATCCCCGTCTTGGCTGTTTCCCTGGTCAACTGTGGCGTCAGTGTATCCCAAGAACAAAAGAGTGACTGGGCCGTCCTCTAACTTTTGATCCTCAATGTCATCTACCGTCACTGCTGAGACATTCCTGTCATCTTTTTTATCTTTCTGGTTCCCCACAGTTGCAACACTGTCATCTGTGCTCAGCTCAGCCTCTACGACGTAGCTTCTGGAGCTGTCGAGCTGCATAATCTCTTCTGTCACTGCATGATGGCCAGAAAGAGAGAGCTTTTCCCCTGGCGTTCGGCTCGCTTCTACGATCTCAGTCTTCATCTCCGCCTTGCTCGGCACGACTGTGACTTCATCCAGCAGTGCTTTCATCCCGACGCCGTCAATGACGTTCAAGATCTGGCCAAGCTCTTCGTTTGAGGGTTGACCATCTGGGCCTCCGACGGTGTGGATACTCATTCTGCCATCATCAAAGACCGTGTGAGCCCTCTCAGTGCCACCTGGTGTGGACACGGGGGCCACCGACCTGACGACAGTCGCCCCCGTCTTTGGATCTCTCTCGACCTGCACTGCTACCATTCCCAGGACTGCGAAACAACAGACGGAGCAGAATTCAAATGAAGGTAACATGCAAGAGGAAAAACAACTCTCAAAGCAAAATGACTGATTACATAAAGGTCTAACTCTAACATTTAGGACGGTTTATTGGCATAATTTGAACATATATATATATATATATATATATATAAAAAAGCTTTAAAGCTGTAGTGTGTAACTTTTTGTAACAGTCAAATGAGTCCATACAAAGCTGATTAAGCTCCACACGACTCACCCTGAGTCTTGCATGGCTACATTCCTGCACCTGCACACAGGAGGTAATCTGTCTTTATGTCAAGATAGACGGAAGCAACAGCAGCATTGTGCTAGTAAAGTGAGACGACGGGTTGCAAACGGGTGTAAAAACACTTCTTTGTGAGTGAAAACACAAAGAAATGCTCACAAAACTGAATTCTACTGCTCTGGAAAACACGGTCGTTCAGCAGTTTGGGGGGGGTTGAATACTTCTTGATAGTTTTGCTTGACAGAGCCCATTTTCACAGCATACAAAAAATGTTACATTGTTTTGTTCCTGAAGATAAAAGATTAAGATAAAATAGGTTGATTATTTAGTCTTTTATACGATATGCTTTACAGAGGCTGCCATATTTCTACAGCGACCTTCTGAAGCAGAAGTTTACTAAGTAAACAATGAAGAACGATAACCCGTCTGATGTGTGAAGGCCACTGTGAGGGTGAGAAGTTCTCCACATGTCACCAATTCTCACACAGTCTAAAGTCATTTGCTGTCCAGGACAGGTCTGTGTGTGTGTATTTATTTATTTATTTTAAACCACATTGTCTTATTGTCTTTAAACTAAAAGGTCAGAAGTGCGACGGTCAATCCGAGGTCAGAAACAGAGGTTTGTTTATCTAATGTGAGGGGACACAGGGCTCACAATACAGTCAAATTAATAGAAAACATTGTGCTAAGTATAACTTTGCTCTGAGGACTTCTGTTCCATCGTTAAGTCGTACCCTGCAGGCTCAACCTGGACAGAGGAACATTACATAAATGGGTTAATACATGATGAGACTGGAGAGACTATTGCACACAGCTGGAGAGTTTTATGTCCTAAAGTCCTGTTGTTAATATTTATCCTACACGAAATGTCAGTGAAGGTTCAGTTCAAATCACCTCAGTTAAACCTCTGGATCCCCGGTGCTATTTGTAACCCAGTAAATGCACATACAGTATTATATAACATCTACAATACCGTGTGCCTCACCTGATCGGCCGTCCTGCCCACCTTCAAGAAACATCTGTTTTTCCATTTGTGTCTGGATGTGCTCCTCAGCCTTTGTAGTCACTGTAAAGAGAACTGACAGAAAACAGACAGAACTGATATTATAATCAGTTTTTTTGTTTAAAAAAACAAAGGAAGGAGTTTGGCTGATGTATAGTACAGCATTGGTTTAGAGCTGCAACTAACGATTATTTTCATAATCGATTAATCTGTCGATGAATCGTTTGGTCCATAAAATATCAGAAAACCTTAAATAATGTTGATTGGTGTTCGTCAAACCTGGAAATGATGTTCTCAAATGTCTTGTTTTGTCCCCAAACCAAAATGATTGACTTTTAGTGATTTCTTTGTTATCCAAAGCAAAGAAATGAAGAAAATAATCACATTTAAGAAGCTTAAACAATCAGAAATCTTATTTCAATCAAGGAAAAAAGCTTCAAACAGATTAATCGATTATCAAAATAGTTGTCGATTCATCTAGTAATCGATTAATAATCAATGAATCGGTTGTTTCAGCTCTACATTGGATATATGAAATGTAGTCGAGCCGTTTCTCAAAAATGGCTCCGTTCTGTCACGTTGATTTAAATGGCCATTCTTCACGCTCAGTATTAGTTATGGCAAATGATCATTCGTCAAGACAGAACCGATTCTTCGGGGAACTCGGTCATGAGAGTGACAGAGAGGAAACCAAAGCTGATGGCGAGCTAGTGACAACGACAATGAAGTAAACTCTGACTTCCTACCTCGTGCGTCCTCGTCAGTTGTGGCCTGTGGGTAGAAAGAGATAAGTGTCAGTGCTGTCCATGGTTCCACGCACAGACACTGCGTCACAACTGAGTTTGCAACTTTCAACACATGCCTCCCACCCTTTCCGGAGGCCCTCCCCTGCAGCTCGTATCCTGCCATTAATATTTCACAGTCCTCATTGGAGGACACTTCAACCCAGCTCCCATAATATAAAGAGGCACTGAGATTGTTATTTTTATTCACGATACATAATTCAAGGTACTTGTACAGACTATTTTGTTGTAAAGTGCATGTATTTCATAATTATTCAACCATTACCAAAGAACCGAGCTTTGACTGGAGGCCAAATTCATTCACTGACCCTTATTTTTATATTCATTAATGAAAAGGTTTGAGTTTTTTATATGTTCAGCTTCGAAAGGAGAATTTCGCTGGAGGACCATGGTACTGTGTTTGCTGCACATTTTAAATCTGCTGCCTCCACAACATACAAATACTATTGGGTTATTTATGTAGCTCAGTTTCTGCTAGAAAACCGAGTTATTAGGTGAACTTTGCTGCTGTATGTGATGAAACTATGCAGAAACTGCTGCTGATCTGACGTTGTTTTTATCTCTGACTATAGACACGTCTGCCTATCTCACCTGATAGGAGTTGTGTGTTCTGGCTGTTGCTACACAGCTGACCAACTCTTTCCTTTCTTCTTGGGAAGCTTGTTCCTTTTTTCTGGCATCAGCTGTCTCTTCTTTCTCGTCCTCGGGCGTCTTTTGACTGTTTTCCTGTTCTCTGGATAACACACACACACACACACGCGTATTGACACAGACTTAGTCTTTGTTAACACAAAAAATTGCAAATTAGAGCCTGTAAAAATGAATGTACAGTATGTTCTATAATTCATCACGCCATAAGCGCCAGTTGGTCCTGTAATTGTCAATAAACAATTATTAAAAAACTGTATCGTGACTAAAACACTGTGCTTCAGGTTCCATGTTTAGAAATCAACGTTAATTTTTTTGGCTGTGTTGATTAAACCCCTGTACCCTCCTCAAATTTACTACCCACTGGACACCTTTGTGACAAAAATGTACACATACAAAAAACTGCCATTAAATCGTAATACATTTTTTCCGCCTTTTATAAATGAACTTCAGCCCTCATCAAATTGATCAAATATTCAATAATTTTCAGTATTTTAACCATTTAAATGCCAGTTTAATTATTTGAATTATTCATTATTTATTTCACAGAAATGTTTTATTGCTAAACTTTGACATATCGAAGACTCTCAACACCCCCAATGCCTCAACTCCCTACTAATACAAATACTTAAACTGGAACTCAAGGGGTTAAAATCCTGAAAATGATTGAATATTTGGTAGATTTGACTTTAAAATTGTTTAATAATAATAAATTATTCATCCATGTTGCTTTTGTAGCAGTTTTTGTAAAGTGTGCATTCGTGCAAAAATTCACACCCACAAGCTTGTAACACAGCCAAAATGATCAAAAAAACAATAACATTGGATCATAGTCTGCCTATTACTGATCTCAGAGAAGCTGTTAAAATGTGTCTCACGCGGCTGCCTGCGTGTCCTCTTCCTCCTGCGGCAGGGGACCGGTCCAAAAGCTGTCAAGTGGAAGGAGGACAGGAGGTCGGGTAGATTCACTAAGCCACTGGTCCCTCAAGTACTTCCTCTGAATGAGAGGTGAAGGAGACGAGATACAGACAAGAGAGTGAAAACTAAGACGACTTCAAGCTTTATGCCTCACACAGTTTACAATGATTTAAAAAATATATAAATGTCGAGTTATGTTACTTGCTGCTGCCTGACATCACAGGTGTAAACAATCTGTGCCAATGTTCCCCCCTCATTCCTGTGTTGAGCGCCACCGTGAGGAGTGATGAAGTAGTGCTCCGGGTGAGTCAAATGCTGCATCTTTTAAATACCAATGTCAATATTTGGTGCCAGCCAGCATATTGATAACTGTGTGTCATGATTCATTCAGCACATCTGCTGCAGTGTTACTGTTAGTCGGCCTTCGGAGTGTTCAGATGTGCACACCAAACCTTCTGCCTGTGTGAACGTGAAACAGAAGCAATCACAGAACAGACACCTCTCCGTAGAACACTCAAGGCCTTCTGCCATTTTGTGTCTGGTTGACAGTGAAGGGGATTTTACGGCTCTGTGACACACAGACATGCTGCTCCTGGTGTGGAGATATAATCTGTCGTTCATGTCCGACTCTAGTGTGACAACCTGAGCCTTTTTTCTTTTTTAAGCTTCAACCTTGCCGTCTTATCTGAAATATCAAAGAAACTCCAACCATTACAACTCAGATTATATGAGAACATTAATACCACCCTAAAAATGGAAATTGCTGAAGATCCTTTACTTTCACCTTCTGTCCATGTTTGTCACAAACCTGCTGCTCTTCCATCATCATCATCATCATCATCTTCTCACAGTGGTTTTATTTGCTGTGGAGATGCTGAGAATACCCCCACCACCAGCAGCTCTCCTTTTAGTTTCTGAAGTAGAAACTGACGGATTCTGCTTCATGTTTAGCCCCCACTAAGATGAAAGAGGTGTTGTTGTGCCTGGTGTTTAGTTTTATTCATTTGCATTACGACTGCAGCTTAGATGGTGTGTCCATGCTGTAAATGATGCACACGCCCCCAAGGCAACACTTGGTTGTATAAAGAAGTGTGCTCCATGTTTTTTTAAATGTATTTATTTTTTATTTTTGTGGGAGGCTGTAACTGCATACGTGATGCAGCCTTGGGTTATTGGCAACAGCATAAGTTGTTATGTGTCCTATAGTGAGCCACCGTGAAGTAGATAATAGGATACATACCAGCTCAGTGCGAAGAATCCCTGACAGACATTAAAAAACCAAAAAAACCAACATGCTCTGAGTCTTTCATCACTTCCTCTGCAGCGTCGCTTCCTTATTGTTTTAACACGAGCAAACACAAAGCGCTAAAAGCAAGTCAAGTTCAGCACATGTGAAGTGAACTGAAACAGCTTGCTTATGTTACTGGGCAAAGTCCAAGTGACCCCTCCCAGAACACTTGAGCCAGACGTCACCTAGTGAAGAGCTCATGTTGGCAGCGGCATGAGATGAGGGCGGGGACACGGCAGTGGTTAATTTTTAACATGAAACAGCTGGAGAAACATAAACAATGGGGTGAGATCACAGAACAGAAATGTTTTCAAGGCATTTAAGAGTGCCTTCTCTTTTAAAGGAATATAATATGTCTTCTGTTATGTAACAAGTGTAAGTCCACTCTCATGGTATGGTCAATTTAAACCTATATTTATAATCTCCATTAGCTGTTTTGGTTTAGCCAGCATGAAGACATGTCACATGCACCGGACGGATTATTCTGATGTGTTGTAAAGTGAAAAGTGCTCAGTTTACAAACCTTTGTCTGGGCCTTTTTCAACCACTCTTCCTCTGTCTCCCTCCTCAGCTTCTCCTCTTCCTCCTGCTGCTGAAGCCTCTCCTGTTGAAAGGACCAAACGTTACTGTTTTTTAAAGACAAAAAGTAAGGTAAGAAAAACCCTGGGATCCTTAAATGTTAGGATGAATTTCTGGAAACAAATCTCTCGTATAAAGCGTGATAAAGTTAACTTCTTGACCGCGCCCACCACCGCCACCCAATCACGGGCTTCTTTTACTCTCCTCACTTTTCCTGCTGCAGAATTCCACACATGGCCTGCGCCGCCGCCGTCTGTAGATTATCAGCTGTGTCTGTACTTCAAAGCTCACAAAGACGGTAATCCCCCGTATTCTCTGGCAACTGTCTTACCTCTTAACAGCAAACTGTCACGGAACTTGAATTAGTCCAAGAAGTCATTGGTGATTGTGAATTATGAAGCGACTGCTGCATTTTCTCACACTAACACCAGACAGAAGTTGGTCCGAGAGCTCTGCCCCTGCAACATGTCGGTGGGTTACACCCGCTTTTTAATATATTTCTTTGGTAACACCCCTTTGCAGTCATGGTCCCAGAGGACAAGGACGACTTCTGCATGAAAGCAGAGAACTGAGATAGTTGGAGAGAGGGAGAGGGGTAGAGAGGGAGAGAGGGAGAGAGGGAGAGGGGTATTTTTAGGGGACGTGACCGGCAGATTAAAGTGGCAGATACAGCTGGCAGAGAGCAGGGATGCCGAGAGAAATAGTTCAATGACGCAGCACATTGTACGCATGCTGATGCTGTATTTGTACTGTTAATGTAAGCTGTAAACATGTTGTGCTCCGCTCCAGGCCTTTGCTGTCTCTGGTGAAGTGGTTCACTTGTGTTAAGGCTGATTTTTACTCCGGAGAGAGAGAGAGAGAGGTCAAGCCAACTCCACTCAGGCCCTCAAACCTTTCATTACACACACCGGTGATCATTGGCCAGAAAGTTAACTGGGGAATGTTCTTTCCGCGCTGACTTCAGGCCGTGCACATCAAGTGAGATTGTTCACTCAAGTGTCACTGTTGGTACGGCAAGATTATTTTGACAGGAGGTGAAAGAGCGTGTGGCTTTAAGGCTGACTAAAGAAGAAATAATAAAAATAAACAGACAGAAACTCTCACCGTGATGACTCTCAGCCTTCGTTGGTACTTTTCTGCTTCATCCATTTCTTCCATGCTTTGCATCTAAAACATATGAATGGGTGGAATTTTCTTTGAATGAATGAATTTGTTTGTTTTGTACATAAACATACTGTACATGTGAAAATATGTATATGAAATAAAAAAGAAACACAAAACAAATTGAACTAAACACGTACATATATGTGTACAGTACTGAGAAAAAGTCTTAGGCCACTATTATATCTGTTGTTTTAGCAACGCTACAATGATCATACAGTATAGTGAATAATAATAATAATGTTATTGGTAAAATTCTGTCTGTCCTGTTTCATATAGAGCAGGGCTGAACGATTTTGAATAAATATCTAATTGTGATTATTTTGACAGGATTTGCGACTTATTCTCAGTCTGTAGAATAAGATTTGTATAGATCAAGACAATAATGAAGCAAAAAGGATATTTTGACACACTTTTGTGTTAAACAAAAATATTGTGCCTCTTGCGATTGAAGGAAAAAAAAATGCACTAGGCCATATTGTAATTTCGATGAAACTTTGATTAATTGTTCAGACCTAATATAGAGAAATGTCTACTGTGAGTAAAGCTAAATTGATCATTAGCATTTGGGTTGGAATGAGTTAAACTCATACAACAGCATGTCTTAACCTGCATTTAATGCACATTAATACAGAATCATGTGCTGGGTATATGCATGTATATAGTATATGTAAAAAAAAATTAACAATTTCATTTGATTTGGAAATTCACTTCATACTGGACAAATAAAGTTGTGTGAATTGAATTGATTTGACCCAAAGTGCCAGGAAACAATATAAACACAATCACCCATAAAAACCACAGCACAAGGACCATTAAAAAAATAACAATAATAATAATAAAACAAGAAATCATTCAAAAGATATACACGTGAAGTGTCATGTCCATAAAACATGTTTTAAACCAGGGATTTAAAAAGTAAGACGACGTTGGCGCATGAAACACCAACATGAGGATGGTTCTGAAGCACATCTTAAAACTTTATCGGTGAACTTTAAGAATACTGCAGAGTGCGAAGGTGAACTACAAGAAAACTACGAGTAAAACGTTGTGTTGTGAAGCCAACCTGGAAGCACTGAAGCAATATATGGATCAGTCACAAGGGGGCGACTTTACTATCTGCAAAAAGACATCCAATTTGGATGTAACTCAGTGTGGAAACTGATCCTAATTCTCACTGGAGTTACGATTTTAAAACATCGTGTTCTGGTCTGAAGACTTAAAGTGTCGTTGTGCTCATCACACTCTATGATGTGCTGTCACGTACTCGAGTCCAGCGTCATGTAAACACGTGGTCAGAGAGTAGTCGTGTGCAAATGATGAAAGAAGCTGAAGTATTGCTTTTCCTTCTTCTCTCTGGTGGAGCAGTGTGTTCCCTGTGTGTTCCCTGTGTGAAGTGTCGCCAGCTCAGTGAAATTTTCCCGGTGACAAAGAACGTGGCCTGATGGCAGCATGTACAGTAAAGTCAGTAAAGAGGAAGTTTTAATCCCCGAGGTTCACCTCGTGATGTGTGTGTGTGTGTGTGTGTGTGTGTGTGTGCACTTTAAATGATGACTGGATCAGTTCAAACATACATTTTGTGTTTGGCGTGCAGGGCAGGACGAAAACCAAACCAGGGCTGCTCCAGAAACACCCACCTGCTATTTGAGTCTATTGATTAGTGAAGCGTGAACAGTAGTGTCACATGCCACGCTGAGGTTAAGTAGCACCGACACAGATCAGGTCATAGAAGCCCCGATAACCTTCAAAGGAGGACACGTTCAGTTTTAGTGGGATTTAAAGTGTGGATTTGTGAGATGTTTCTTAAAAAAAAAAAAAAGGATTTTAATTTGTTGTTGAAGTTAATATTTTGCAGTTAATAATTTTTGGTACACATTTACCAAGACCTAAGGACTGTTTTTATATGATCAGCATGAGAATAAAGCTTCCTTATGTGTTGACATTTACTGCATTACATAAACCTGACTGCTATCCTGCTAAATTTGTAGCACTTTTTTTACTCATAGCAGGGCTTTTCACACAAGTTCCATTCAAAGGGAGAATCAGTATTTATGATGTTTATCTTCTGTGTAGTGGATATAGTTTAAAACATTCTGTTGTTATTAAATATCTTTGGATGTTGCTCAAAGACGTTTAGATTTGACATCATTTTGGAAATGAAGGGACATTTTAAAGCTGTTAAAAGTGTTTAATTAAGCCTGGGACCCTGAAGCAGTGGCTGAATCATAGACTGTAACAAAAATCTCACTGAAGCCAACCTGGAAGCACTGAAGCAATATATGGATCAGTCACAAGGGGGCGACTTTACTATCTGCAAAAAGACATTCAATTTGGATGTAACTCAGTGTGGAAACTGATCCTAATTCTCACTGGAGTTACGATTTTAGCTCCTTTTTTAGAAGACAATAAACGATAAAGCACAGCACATATCAGCGGACGCTGGTGTGATTGACAGCTGATATCGTCCTGGTTGCAGACCATTATCTCTAAACCCTCTGGTTGCAAAGACACCCCCCCGACCCCCCGACCCCCCGACCCCAAAGACCCACAGAAAGCAGAAGGTGACGAGGAGCGCGAACATGGTTCCGTTATCTCAGAGCTGCTCTCTGCTCCATATTAATGAGGAGCCGACTTCGAAGCATTATTGATTGATGGGGAAGCGGAGCAGAGGAGGAGGATGGAGGAGATAAAAAGACCGTTGTGTACTACATAGATATTGATCAGCTCACACCAGCCCTCTCTCGCTCTCTCACATCAAACATTCAAGTCCTTGCCAAGACCCGTCTCACACAGTGTCAGCGTGGCAGAGAGTCATTGTGAGCCGGAGATAGCTGCAGCTCACATTCCTCACACATTTAACTTGAACTCTGAACTTTTCTCCCCACAGTCCAGGCTCTAATGTGCACCACAGCTCCACCTGTTGAAAGCACGCGCACCTGTGGCCTTTTTTTAAGTGAATTTTTCTATTTCACTTTCTCCATAAGCTTTATAAGCTTTATATGTGTAATAATGTGGTTCATAGTCTCGCATACACATTACATCAAAGCCTCTCTGTACAAACGTTGTCTCTTTGAAGTCAAGAAGCTCAAAACCCCCCTCTTAGATGTATAATAATTTACCGTTAATGACTGTTTGTTAGTTCACCAGAGATAAGTGTGTATCTGCTCCAGGCTGATGAGTCAGTGTGTCGCCCAGCTCGACTCAGCTAACCTCACATCTACTTTTCATGTTTGGAAATGAGGTGATGGACAAACTTTGTGCTCTTTTCTGACATATTATACATATGCTATCATTTCAGCCATAATCACAGACTGTATATGAACATGTCGTCTATGGTTTGAAAAGTGAAGTTCAGAAAGTAGGATGGCAGTTCAGAATTTAGTTTGAATGGAAGTCTGTGGGAAAATGAGCTTGAATTATAACATCACTAAACATTTTCCTGAGGAGTTAATGGTCTCAAGCACTAGATTTGGGTCTTTTTTGAGTAGAATATGATGTGTTCCTATTTAGAGGAAAATGGATGATAAAAGTGTGGCTCATATGATTGAACGGAGCCTGATTGCAAGTGATGTCTGTGAATTTTCTGCTTTCAGAAACTGACATGGCAGTGGTCAAAAACACTGATTGTACAATGGTTTAATATGGTGTTTTTTATGAAACATTGGTGTGATACAGCCAGCCTTCAAAGTGATGCTACACAGCTTTTTTACAAAATGATGATTGGTCTGTTTGTGCTGTTATTATACAGTCAAACACATTTGTTATTTTTACTGTATGGTCAAGCAACATAGTGTTGAAATGTGAAATGTGTGTTTCATTACACAAACCTTGAATTCTTGAATTGAAACTGATGGACACCCAATATCTCTTTGGTGTAATATTTGGCACCGTTTGAACTGAAACAGTAAATGTAAAAGTGGGATTTAGTTTTTAAATTTGTGTGGGGGCATTTTAAATTATTGATATTTTATAGCTCGATTTCACACTTAATAATTTATGAATCCACATAAAGTATTGCATGGAGTTTGCATGTTCTCCCCTGGTGTGCGTGTGTTTTCTCTGAGTTCACAGTCCAAAAACATGCAGATTTGGGGGATGAGGTAAATTGATGTGAGTGTGAGAGTGAATGTTTTTTTGTTTGTATTTGACCCTGTGATGGAACTCTGTCTTTCGACCTTTGTCAGCTTAGGTTTGCTGTACCTGCATGAACAAAAAAACAGGATGCAACAAAGACAAATTATCAATGTGCACACTGGAGATGTAAATAGTGTAAATGCCCATTGTTGCGGCGTTAATGTGTCGCATGTTCACATAAAACAAAATTAACAACCCCAAGACTGATAGAGGTAGACAGAAGTTGTCCTGCATTAACAGTTGAGGATTTATCAGATTATTCGCTGAATAATAAAGCCGTTGACGCTTACGAAATATAGCCTTTACCGTGACATTTTTTTACTTGTTATATGGCCTTACCAGGTCATCTTGGCCCTAACCCGAACCTCACTTCTTCTCCATGCCTAAACCCCTCTTTTCCCCCGAAATGGAATTGTTTCTTGTACGTGATTTACTGAGAAGCCGTCTCTTCTTCCACTTTTCTGAGATTTCTCTCAAAATCCTCTATTGTAGTGAAAACTTCGGGACTTCTAGCTTAAGGAATAGTTGCCAGCGTCGGCTTTTCATTGGCAGCCGGCCCTCAGTACGTCACAACCTGCATTAACCAATAGATGAGTGAGTTTTCTTGTTCTTCGTTGTCTTGCAAACCCCAATTGAACCGAGTCTAGCGTAGTGTTAGGTGTGAAAACGATTTGTTCCCACTTTAATGCACCACATTTTAGTCACGCTCGTTTATATTCACATCCGTTTCTGCTGCTAACCACACTCTCAGGTTTGTTCCCGAATTAAATTCTGTTGACTGTGAGAGTTTAAATACAAGTTCCTGCAGCTATAGTCTCCAAAATGGAGGCTGTTAACACAACAGATAAAAGCCTGTGATTGTGAGAGGGATGTTGCTGTAATGTTCATGTGTTCACAGAAATATGTGCGGGAATAAAAAAACGGTCCCACGTCAGAAAAGAGCACAGTAGGAGGTGCAGGTACAGAAGCAGCAGCAGTGGAGACAGTTGTACTCGTGTTACTTCATCTCACTGACAGAACTTTGTCACTGTGATGAGATTCAAAGAACAAAGTACAGAGATCACAGGAAACACAAAGCTCAAGAGTGTGTGACACACACACACACACACACACACAACAACAACATCCGTGGAGGCCACAGGTGGGAAGTCTCAAGCATCTGTGTGATATTTGAAGAAGGAATAATGAGATGCCATGTCTGTTCATGAAGTGAGTGGTGTCGCTGTGAGTTTTTGGTCTGTTTCAGTATGTGAAAGAAGCACAAGGTCACCGTCTGCCCCGAGGGAACTGCTATCTCCTCATGACAGCAGCCTCAGCCTCGACACATGACTGTAACAACACACATGCACTGTGCCTCGCAGTGACTGAATATGACTCTGATACTGTACGTGTGTGTGTGTGTGTTGCCTAGAGGTTAATGAGATGAGGAAAGTGTGACAGGGATGCTTGATGTTTCATGGGTAGTGTAGCCAGTGTTTCACAGACACCATTATTCTCTTGGTCGCCCTGTGGAAACAGGCTTCCATTATGGATGATAATGATTTCAGATTATGTGCATCCCTTCCTCTGCAAACAGAGAGACAGTGATGATGCAGCCCCGAGAGCCAAAACGGCTCGATGACACAAAGGGCAGCGTTTAATACGATGAGGATGAAGAGGTCTCGAGTGGGGAAAAAAAGACAAACAGATGTGGAGTTCCACAGAGTTTCATGAACACAGCAGAGAGTCTCTGTGCATGGAGAGCTGCAGCTGCTCTGCAGCAATATTGTTATGGTTTAACTCATCATTTCCTCAGGAACTTATCTGTTTCTTTTGCCAAAAAATATGATTGTATTTTATTTGTTCATCCTGTTATGTTTGCAAATGTGGGTGTGTCGGTAAATAGTACTTAGAAACTTCCAGAACTGATCTGTACAATGTTAGATAACGGCAACATTCTGTTATATCTGCTAAAAGTACGGGTTAAAAAAAGAGTCTGACGACATTAGTGACACACTAGTGTCTTTTACTCAAAAAAGATCTATGTCATTTAAAGGGAATGGAATCTTGAAAATATGCTTTAGAAAAAGTAGATTTAAGATAGATTTCTGCTCATTTGTATTTGGGGGGGGGAAAAACAATGTTGCCTTTCAGGGCAGGACGATCTGAATACTCAGGTCTAATCAGGCCCACTCAGGAAAAAACGGGATGTTTATGCTGATTGTCATTTTGATCAGTTGTTCCGATCATGACCTACTTGGTTGGGTTATCACGCGTTCGCCCTGTGTAAATGTGACGTACGTTTAAAGGACATGGAGAGAAACATGATGGCAGCACAAGCAAACACTGGCCTGGAGGCAACACAGTTTTCTTAGAAGAGAATGGTAAAGAACTCTGGATTGTAGGGCAGCGAATTAAAGGAATACTTCACTAATTTGCATTTAGCTGCTAGAATAGGGGTAGTTTTTTTTAATCTCAGTTTCCCCTGAAGGAGAGAAAGAAATATCTTCATTCTTTTTTTTAGTTATGCAAAAAAGAATGAAGATACTCTAGTAATACAAAGCTAAATGCAAATCTGTGAAGTATTCCTTTAATGTCATCCTGTCTTCAGCATGAGCTGCTGAGCCTGTCGCTTCTTTGCAGAGAACAAATGAAGCAAACGTATTGTTTAATAAAACATGATGTCGGTTGGCGGAGGCCGGCTCCCCCCCTGACACATACTTCATTTCCCAGAATCCCTTGCTTCACTCTCTATAGTTACTACCTCCCTGCAGGGACGGCCCAGCATAAGAAAGTCTGTGGGTTTGAGTTTATCAATATTTTAGTCCTGAGATATTTAATCTGCTAAATAGTGTGATTACACTTGACAGGACACTTTCTGTGATGTACTACGATTCAGGCAGGAACACTCTTGTCACCATTAAACATTCATCGCGACAAAATACAGTGAGACTTGACGCTGATGGCTCCGCTCCTTAAAAGCCTCCTGGATTAGCCCTGCAGCATGTTGACACAGAACTGGGAGCGCGACGCAGGAAACGCTTGTAGACGCAAGATAGTAGAAATGTTCATTTTAAACTTTTGAGCCTTTGACCGAGAAAGGTGTCAGAGCTTTGCCAGCAGCAGCAGCAGCAGCAGCAGCGGCGGTGGTGGTGGTTTGAGTCTGCGTTGGTGTAGAAAGAAAGGAGCCTCATTTAAATGGACCACCTTGGTGATAGAGTGGCTGTGGCTGTGATTGAAGCGTGACTAACAGACTGCAGTCAGCTGGCTGTCGGCTGATTACAGCTGGGGTGTATGACTACTGTGTCCTGCATGAGTTTAAACTCACAGCGTCGTCGCATTGGCTTCAACGTGCGACAATTAAAACAGCTTTTTGCTTGTTCTGATGATTATAGCAGCGCTGATAAGCATTAAAATAACCTCCACTAGCAACATAAGTGTTAGTTGCAGTCCTGATATACACCAGTATACACACTTGTAGGGTTGATCAACTGTAGTGCCTGAGAACACATATGAACCTTTTACACTATGACATGTGACCTTTTCTCTGGTAGTTTCATTAACAGTGTTATTGTAGGCAACTAAAAAGGTCAGCGAGATGGCCTCAGAAAAACTCTTTTTCTGTCCCTGCATAGACACAAATATACACTGTTTAAAAAACAACAACAACAACAAAAAAAAACTCATATTTTTACATACATACATATTTTTTCCCCAACCTCCCACACTGCAGTGTGCCCATATACCCCAGGCAGGCCAGCCCCCCTGCATTAATGTGTACATTTACTTAACATTACATCAGTATTCATCCAGGTATCAGTACTCTCTGTCCTGTATAATATGAAGGTTCTATTGTTATTTTAAGCCTTCAAGGACTTCCTCGACTGTCAGATGGGTTTATTTCTGTGGACTTGTCATCTCGCAGCACAGATTGTGAGTTCTCGTGTGTGTGTGCACACATTTATTTGTATTTGTTACCTCTGTAGGACCTTTTCTGGCATAAGCACTGACCAAAACAGTCCTAATAATAAGGTAATTTTTGAAGATTTTAGGTATTTGTTTAGGATGTACCCTATGCAGTACCCTAAGGAGGATAGCTGTGTGTGTATGTGTGTGTGCATGCTCTCTTCAAAGCCCAGTGTGCAGCCTGGTGTCAGTGCAACTTACGTCATCATTGGCTCAAATCATTATCAACGACCCGGCAGACGAGGCTTCTGCAGATGGCTGCTGTGTGCTCCGCTGCCTTGAGCTGCTCTGTCAAGTACTTGTTAATTAGAGAGACGGGACGACCCTGCAGAGTGCGTGTTAAACTCCTCCCTTCTGTTCAAACAACAGATCCGTGATGAGATGTCAATGATGTTGCACAGTTCTTCGCTTGCTTTCTCCGCTCGCTCCTCGGCGTTCATGCATTCATTCACTAATGCGCTCTCTCTATTTTGCTTGAAAGAAATGCCTCGTGAACAATGTGTCTCATTTTGTGCTCGAGTCAGCTCTGAAGTGCAGGGGCAGGGTCAGAGGGCTGTACTAGGAAGTAAGATTAATGGGTTAGGGAAGTATATGTTGAGTCTAAAAGTCATAGTGTCAAAAAGTTGGCTCACTTTTAATCTGGCGAGGTCACCATGGCAACTTCACTTTGCAGTCAGCTATAAAAAGCACCACTCTTTTATGAATCGGCCTCTTTGGACATGCTTTTACCTTTTTGTTTCTTGTTGATTATAGATTTGCACTCGTTGTAAAGAGAGTATTCAGTTCCACAGCTCTACAGTGTATCAAGTTAGAAATAAATGTTAGTTGTCAAATGTATCCATATATACAGTACTGTATATTGGCTATATTATTTACAAATGTACAGGTTCTGCAATTATCTGCCGACATCGCTTTCTTGCCTTATTTGCAGCAAAAGTGTTGTTTTTTTGTTTTAATATTAGGTTATTTTTTTTATTTTTTTTACTATAAAAACCTGTTCCTCCGATGTGTCATACGCCCGTTCTTATGTGAACACGCACAGAGCCTGATGAAGAAAACGTTGATAAACCAGTCACTTCACTGTGTTTCCACTCATAAACTGGTAATTCTAAAAATGATTCATACTTCAGACTTCCTTTAGGGGTCGCCACAGCGGATCATCTGCCTCCATCTCACCTTATCCCTCATGTCATCTTCTGTTACATGAGAACCATCTCGGTGGTCTTCCTCTTCTCCTCTGTAGACTAAAATATAGGTGCCAAACAAACCTGCTTTTCTATTATTCCTAATTCTATTATTGTCATTATTAGACGCACTTCATATACGACAAATGAACAAATGAGTGTTGCTTTGCAGTGTAAGCAGTTGTTGCCAATGCTGCAATAGTGACTTTTCCCACCAGAGGAAGGTTTGTGTGCAGCTTCTCAGTAGATTAGCCAATACAAGTACAAACAGTGTCTTTCTGCACTGCCTCGTGATTGGTTAAAGGCTCCCACAGACCAGATTATCAATTATTGATCAAGAAAACATGCATATTTGGGGATTAGGCAAATTGGACACTGGATTTGATGGTAGGTGTTCACCCTATGTCAGATGGGATTGACACCAGTGCCCCCTATGCCCCTCATGTGGAAGATAAAGTGATAGAAGATGAATGAATGAAGGAATGAATGCAGAGAAATATATTTTCTACCCCAGCTTTAAACTGCCCATTCTCAAACACAAAATACAGTGTCAGTGTTTCTAATTGTTCTGAATTAGAGTTCCCAAAGTCATCTGGAGTTATCCATGTTCTGTTTGCCTGATGCAGAAAGAAGCTAATCTTTGTGCTAAGTCGCTATAAGCCAGCCATACCTCTCTCTGGGATGTTTCCTGCTCGTGGGAAATCAAAGAGCTGCTGCAGCCTACACATTACTATCACATGCACACACGTTCACCCACATTCTCCAAAGGAAACATATGATCTCACCAAAATGTGCACACATTGATCCGCCCACAAAGTAGCCAAGGGGACGTGACCGTGCTGGAGTAAAAGCATACAATGTACATGTTGAGGAGATAGACAGGGCACACTTTATGAGCAATTATGAAACATTGTCTGTCTGTCCTCCCACTCTAACTGCAGGTTGAGCTGAAACACTGGCTAATTCATGTTTATTTAAAAAAACATGGGACATGGAGGGCCAGGGGCGCACATGCACATGCACATGCTGTCTCTGTGGAACTATCTCATACACATACTGTATGACATAGAGAGACAAATAAAAGGGCCCTTTTTAATTTAAATATCACGCTTGTCTTTTATATTGACTTAATGCCATGAGTAAGGTCGCCCTTCCTCTCTCCCTCTGTCCTTCATACGATATCGCTCTCTGTCTCCTGAGAGCTGGAAGAGATCGGTGATGTTATAGGGTCACACTGCATAAAAAAGGATTACCATTACCATGAAGGTCAATATAAGGAACTTTTTAAAGGGGCGAGCAGGAGCAAGCCTGTGCTGGCACATTCAATAGCTTCAATGCAAAGGCAAGACTCCCATTTATGAGGCTTGTTCCATATGTTTTATCCATCTTGACATGTAGTCCATTCTTTTGTATTTCTTGTTACTTTGTCTAGGTTACATCATCTTCAAAGTGCAGTACTGTATGCATGGCAACCATCTTCAATTTCTATATGAATAGAGTCTCTATTCATTCAAATTGAAATGATATTTCTTTGATGTGTGTTATCCAGTGTGGAGACACATCTTCAAATGTATTTTCTCAGTCCTGCAGCTGTCTGTGGTCTGCGTAACAGAAATGTTTAGCCACGGTGAAACCAAAACCGAAATTCAGCATTTTAACAGCCTGTGCAGAGCTGCTCTACACTCGCTGTTCTGCCAGAGGTGCAACAGCAGAAGATTTTACAGCCAGACAGAGAAACCATGTTCTGAGTTTTAATGCATCGTCTCAAAGTTCCACATCACAGCCATGTGCGTACATCTTCTACAGATGAAGCCAGCTGTAAATGATCATCATGTAAAGAAGTTGGCTTGGCTATAATACAAATATTTGAGGATTAAAAACTTCATTGTGCTCAGGCAAAAAAACTGTACATTTTTATTCAGTATATTATCAAAACCTTAACTGTATGGAGACTTAAATAAATGGCTGTTAAACTTACTATAACAGGACAGAATGACAAACCAATTAAGATTGGATTTGGAATGTCCCCATAGATCACTGTTCATTCTATTTATAAGGCTCATAATAATGAGTGATTATAATGACCTCACTAATAAGCTCTCTGTATATATTATGTACTTCTTTCTTCTTATGGATAAATACTGATCCTTAATCCACCAAATATCAGCTAGCATCAAAGTTTTTAAGGGAAACAGCCCTGACATCACCTCACAATTTCTGCCACATTTCCTTGATTTGCCTTTTGCCGTTTTCGATGTAAAACAAAAAACCAGTGAAAATGCTGTACGTGCCTCAAGTCCATCGCAAAGTAAAGTGCTCTGTCACACGTAGCCTCTTAATCTCAAGAAACCAGGGATTCATTTAAGAGAATCATCTAAGTTCTTGGCCCTGAGCTAATTAAAGAGTGCAAGAATATGGCAACAGGCCTGTGACCCATTTTTGGATCCAGCCTTAACCACTGATCTTCAGAGAAATGTGCTGCTGCAGGGGGATTTATCAGCCAAAGGTTGAATTAGGTTAATTAAATTTAGGACGAGGGAGATAACGTATCGTCATGCAGTCACTTCTAGATGCAGATAATAAACTTAAGCAGGTTTCAAACTTTCAATCATGATGGATACAGTAAATATTAATACATATAGTTGATCAGTCATCTTAAGTATTATTACACTGCAATCAGCTGGTGAAACCAAAGTTAAGACCATCATTTATGAATGGATGACAGTGTCTACTTGGAACTACACATGTGGCGTCCATCAGGGTTTAATACTGGGTCCTATGCTTCTATATTTGCATATGCCTCATAATCTTATCTTCATTATGTTGATGATGTTAACGTTTATAATCGGACAAACGTTAGACACTAACCATAATAAGTTCCAGTTCCTACTATCGGTCCATTGAGCTGTCACTCCAAAACTCAGTAGCCAATCAGCAGGCAGCTTCCTAAGCCCCACCCACGGTCAGAATCGCAAACAAAAAAAACGTGTATATTCAAACAATAAAATACAATATTTTATTTAACTCCTACTAGTTGGTGATGCATTACATAGTGTGCTGTCTTTTGTTTTTGCATTTTATTGCATATATTTGTCATTAATTGATCACAATTACTGAAGTTCTCCCTAAACAACAACTCCCATGATCCCATGCTGCTTCACGTGAACAAACTAGATCCTCTGTTACTGTTTTGAGAGACTCTTGGCAGCAGAAATTATGTACTGAGCGTTTTAACCCAGTTAAATCACTGCATGAATGGATGAACTTCTTTCAGCTCAACCAGGACATAACACACACTGTGTTGTGTTCATACTTATAACCACACAGTTCATTAATCTGGATGTTGTCCTCAAACCTGACCTTAAAATCTTAAAAATAGAAAAACCTAAAAATGCACTTGAATATGGCTCCAGTACTCGAGCAGTTTTATCACTGAGTCAGCATGTACTCTGATTGCACATTAAACATCTGAATGAGTGGACAGTGATTCCATAAATGTGGATTTATGAGGCCCACGCTGACCATGTCTGTGAAAGTAATGGTTCTCTGGGTGGGACAGACATGGCTCATAAATTATTCAGAGGAAAAGAGAGGGGGAAAGACAAAGGATGAGGTAGATGTATCTATCTGAGGTGATGAACCTGTTCTTTGTTAGTGTGCAATTATTATCTGCAAATACACCAAACAACAAACATCAGTGCAGAGGTTTTGTGTCCCAGAAGTGCTCATTCATCATACCGCAAACCTGATTCACCGCTGCAACCTGACAGCTCATTATGTGCCGGAGACCACAGCAACACTCCGTTCTCTTTCTCAGCCTGTCAGTTTGTTTCCTTGCACAGTTTTTTAGCTACTGATGATGGACACCAACAAACTGGAAGTATTAGCTTTGACAGAGGCGAACACGGGAGTGTTTTTGGAAAGTAGTAAATATAGAACTGGGTGGTCCATCAGTGTAACTGTGTGAACCTGTCAGCCTCCCAACCCAGGATAATAATAATGCAACAGAGTAAAGTAGCTGTGGAGTGAGGAGGTGATGAGAGGAGGTAACGCCACAGCAACGACCATCATGCACAGAAACTCCCATCCATCCCATTTCTACTAACTACGACTAATTAAGTTTGTCCAGCAATGAAAACACCATCGTCTCTAAATGGATGTCATCACTCTCTAATGGCGTGATTCCACTAGCGCGACTCGACTCGTCTCGGCACGGCACGGTTATTTTGCTTTTGCATTAGGGATTACTTTTTTTAGTACCTGCTCTGGCGAGGTTCCAAGCACGCTGAGCCGATACCATGCGTGACGTCGACAGACTGCCGTGCTGTGATTGGTGATTGGAGTGCCGTCACAGGAAGAGACGCAAGAATCAAAGTGAACAATGCCGAGCTGTAGATCAGTTAAAGAGACTTCACAATCCTGAAAACGTGGGTTAATCTCCAACATTTAGCAAGGAAATGTCTAAAGTCTGGTGTATTTAGCGACAGCACTGCTGTTATTTCAGTTCAGCGACTGTGTCAGACGGAGTCTGTGGAGGAAGTACTGAACAAGTTTTCAGGTTTAATTAACTGATTTTAATGATTTAACTGCTTAACAAATCACTAGTCACTTGTTTGTGGGTGTCGCATGTGAAACAAAGTCACGCCAGTTTCATGCTGTGATTACTCCGCCCACGTTGAGGAGGTACTATACTATATATTATAGTAATGGATACACAACCAAACCGTGTCGAGTCAAGCGGAGGCGATATTATAGAGTGGAAAAACAGCATAAGTGAGATTTCAGCTTTTAGCTTATGTATGTAGCTTATTACATCCTGTAGTTACTGTTATTATTTCAGGAGTCTACATCAAGTGATGTTTAAAATAAAAATAATTATACTCGTGCAGATGCAGTAAATAAAAAAAATAAAAATATCTGGACAAACAAACTTTGACTTGTTTTAACCTAAGTCAGGACAATCCAAGTTGTTTTTGTGTCTTATTCTGCTTATTCTTATGAATGTGATGCTGAAGCTCTGGTTTGTGGTAACTGACCTAATCTACACTCCAGATGAGAGCAGATCTATTGGAGTTAGTACATTAGAAGCAGGTATGCTATACATGTGTGCATGACTGCCACCCTCTGTATCATCTATACTTAGAATAACCTCTGTAAATGTCACTGTATTTAGTAACGGTTACAATGTAGACATGCCGGTGTTGTGTGTTCACGAGTATGAAGTGGAATGTTAAGACTTATGGGCAAGAAACCATGTGGAAGTTGTTCATTTTGTAATGAATGATGGAATGTATTGAGTATAAAATCCAACTCTACACAGCTCAGTGTATTTGACCCGTTGGCCTGGACGATAGCTTTCTCCTCCTGTTTTCAGTCTCGCCTCGTGTCAGCATTACTAAGTTGTGACGACTGTAGGGGCATTTTAAAGATTCTGTGCAGATGGAGCGTGAAGAACTACTCCCTTCATCTTACTCCTTCTCCCACCCATCCTTCGAGTAATCCTCCTCCCCCACTGCTGCACATCCTACCTAATGAGGCGCTCTGCTTCAGCATGTGGGTGTCTCCGCAGCCATGGGCACCAATCTGGATGGCTGTAACAGTAGGACTCTCGGCACGCCGCAGATTTCCTTCCCTCTCTCTCTCTGTGAGATGCTTGCACACAGCTCCAACATGCAGAAACATGTCAACAAATACAGCTGAATGCATCCACGCACACAGCACCGGTGTTTATCCAACTTCACATTTAGAAAATAAACAACTGTTTGTCCTGTGTTGCGTCACCATATAGATATTTTTGCACTTGATGATTGAACACTAACTGTCATCGTAACTGGGAAAGTGTGTGTTCTGATGACATATAATGTGGAGTGTTGTCTATATTTTTTAATTGGTCGATTCCCCGAGCAATCCCATCATGCAGTGGGGTAAAATGATATATCGAATTCATGGTGAACGAAATCACTGTGACGCCGTCATGGACTGACTTGGATTCTTAAAGACAACTGACCCATCGTCTTTAATGTCGTTAGTAACACTTGTGCTTTCTCATTATAGAAGTCTGAGGAACTGTCTATCACAGTTTAATCAGCTGTGAGTTATTCCTATACTGCTACCATCTACTTAAACAACACTGCAGTCGAACATGAAGATTACACTTTACAGTAGAGCTGAAACAATTATTCGATTATTAATCGATGACTAAATTAATCGCTAACTATTTCGATCATCCATTAATGCGTTTGAAGCTTTTTTTCATGATTAAAACAAGATTTCTGATTGTTTAAGCTTCTTAAATGTGAATATTTTCTTCATTTCTTTGCTCCAGATAACAAAGAGATCATTAAAAGTGAATCATTTTGGTTTGTGGACAAAAACAAGACACTCGAAAACATCATTTCCAGGTTTTTTTTTTAACGTTCTCTGACATTTTATGGACCAAGCGATTACTCGATTAATCAAGAAAATAATCGACAGATTAATCAGTTACGAAAATAATCATTCGTTGCAGCTCTATTACAGCTTAATAGGTGATGTGAGGAGGGTGGCCAAAACTTAAAAAAAAATTAAATGTTTCTTTAATCATCACTTAATAAAATCAAAAAATAATTTTTAAGATCTGAAAATGTAGATGCAAAAACAGATTGTGTGTCAAAACATCACCTTTCTCTTTCTAATCCTGGCCACAACAGATGGATTATCACACAGACATCAGAGGAGGAAACAGTCAGAGCAGCTGACAGCAGCAGGTACAGCACGTATCCACGGCCAGAGAGAGCTGACGACAAATTGGTGGCAGCAGTAATGAGGATGATGACAGTGATGCTGATAGGTTGTGGTGGTGGTGGTGGTGGTGGTGGTGGTGTTGTGCCTGGACTGTGGCCAGTATGTTTAATAAAAGCCTTCTTGTGCAGTGGGTGACAGACAGACAGACAGACAGACAGACAGACAGAGAGAGTGTCCTAAGGCGCTCTGTCTCCTTAACAGTTGGCTCGAGTTAAGTGCATGGTCTGAGGTCTCTGTTGTTAGTTCATGTGTCCACTGGTGGGGATGTATTGTAAGTCACCCATGAATGACTTGTTGTTTACCCTGCAGACTGGGGCTGCATATAAAACAGCTATTTAGGATGCAGACTGTAGTTTCGGTTGCACCACCACCGGTGCTTGGCCCATTTTACCCCATTTTGTGCTGTTTTAAGTCTTTGACATAATTTCTTCTCCGTTTGAAAATGTACATTTCCTGCAGTCTATTCCTCCCAAACTCAAATTAGTTGAAATAAACTTGTCCAGAGGCTTGAAGGGTGAGAAATGACAGGTTTTTGCTGTCGTGTCTGAGCTTGTTTGTGGGGATGGAAATGTAACTAGTCCAGCAAGCGACGAGCGATAGTAATTAAAGTGTCTTACCTTTTCTTATTTGCAAGCAGTGGAGGTCACAGCAGATCGTCGTCACAGATTCAGGCCTTTTTGGAGTTACTTCACAGAACACGCTGAGCAAATTCACATCCAGAGAGCAGTGGGTGTGTTTTAGCCTGTGCTCTGTGTGTACGTGTGTGTGTGTGTGTGTGTGTGTGTGTAGTTGGGGTTGACCAGAGTGTGGTGCTGCACACTCCTGCCATTAATAAAGTGAAAAGTGAAACATTCAGAAACAGGATCTGGGGGTAACTGCTGGGGAGGTAGCAATGGAAACCAGTAAATGCCACAACACAACCACAAGTAGTACGTCTGTGTGCGGCCGCTTCTTTTTTAAGCTGCAGGATAGGATTTCCCTCTGTCAGGCTTTAAAATAACCGCCACACACACTACTATGTTATTGTAGAGTCTTCACAACAAAATGTACTCAACAAAATGTGTTCAATTTAGAAAACGACTCATTTGTATTTTTGATTTTTATTATCATTGCAGATTAATTGTACATACTCTTGTGTATTTATAATTATGTACATTTTATTCCTATGTTTTGCTTGCTAATATCTAAGTTAATATTTATGACCCTCTGAAGTACATGTAATGAACCAAAACAGCAGTTATTTCTGCTGTTTGGTGCCGTCAGAGAAATGTTTCCATAGTTTAGAGAAGTTAGACTGGCTAAACTAGTGCAGGGAAGTGGAACACTATATTGTGCATTCATTTGTCTCTTTTCCACTACTTTATTGTTGGTTGTCATTTATTTTCTTGCAGGTTTGCTACCTGTCACTTACATCACTTTGCAGTGTCACCCATTGAAATAAGCCGCACTGGCCCCACCCCCCAGCCCGGAGTTGCATCCATTTACATCTCATTACGGAGCGATTGCTTCCCTCCCTCCATGTTCTCTGCTTCAGGACCCCATCTGGTGTGTTCACAATAACATGCATCATTTCCCTCCGTGCCTCGGGGGGTTTAACGCGAGCCTCCACGTACAGGGGGACCACTCCTCTTGATCCCGCGTAAAGGGGGTGGGGGGTGATAATAGCCAAGTGTGGCTCGGGAAATCACATCACATGAGATGAAATTTATTTCCCAATCACCGTGAAAGAGTAAAACACCTGCTGTCGCAAACCTCCCCGTGATATTTGCATAACCTTGCCCACATGCTGTTATGTTAATGGTCTGCCTGTAATGGCATGTTTCAGACGGCGAGAGAATTCCTTCTGACAAACCCGAAGCACGAAACTCCTGAAATAAGAGCGTTAACAAACTCCTGACAACAAATAAATAGCCCGAAGTCACACTTCACCTGCAGTATTGTCAGAAGTCCTGGTCTATTATACAATATGATGCGATTGCTATTGTTTACACATACTTTTTATTTTTTAATGTGTATTATGGTAGAACGGTGGCGTGTTAGGAACAACCTGGTTATAGAATAAACAAAAATAATTGCTTATGTTCGCACAGGATCAAATGAAAGGCCGAGACAAAGGAGAAAGGATAGTGTAGGAATGTGGTCCTTTGTTGTCGGGCTGATTAATGAACTGCCCCTGTAGACTACAACTGGAGCCCCCGGCATAATGATACTCCCTCTGTGTGTGTGTGTGTGTGATGGGGGGTTGTATTTGAAGATCTGTGCAGGAATGACTTGGTAATGTGATGGGCTGGAAAGTGGACATTAAGGTTGTGTGGTTGAGTTTGCTAAGTTGTTAATTAAACGTCATGAAACAAAATGCATGAAAAAAAAAAACAGTTGGAAGAAGCCAGGGCTGTTTGGAGGTTGCACTTCTGTCGCGTCTGTCGTTTTTAAACAAAACCAAAAGCGAGGAGCGGCTGAGATGCCACGGAGGTTGCTGCAGCCAAATGAACTCATTCGACTAAGAAAAGAAAAGATGAGTGCTGATGTGTCGCCGTGTTTGGGTTTGTCAGTCGGCGTCAAAGTAGTATGAACTGCAGATGTCGTACAGCTCTGAGCCAACGATGAGCATTTTCTTCATCTCCATTGAATCCCACTGAGGCACGCTTTAACCAGAAGGTGCTGATGGATTCTTTCTTATCATCAGCATCCGCAAAAGTTTCCTTTTTTATTCATTTCTTTTGGTAGATGTGCCCAGAAGAAGAGAAGGTGCCACTCTTGTATGTGCATGACTCTAATGTGTCTCAATCCATCCATTTTCTACTGCTTTATCCTCCACAGGAAACAACCATTTACTCTCGCTCTCACGCCCATGGTCAATTTAGAGTTTCCAATTCACCTAATCCCCATATGCCTGGTTTTGGACTGTGGGAGGAAGCCGGAGAACCCAGAGAAAAACCCACACACACACAGGGACAACATGCAAACTCCATGCAGAAAGACCCATTTAATGAACTAAGGAGTGCATGTATGAACACATTAAAGCTTTATTTAATACGATACATCTGACTGAGCGTTGTAGGCGAAGGAGAACTTTCATCTGCACTTTGCTCTCGTTCTTTGCTGCTGCAAAGCATTTCAATCCGAGTGCATATGTGTCCCAACTGCAGACCCAACGTCTTGCATGAACGCACATTTGATGTCGACACCGAATTGACCATTTGAATTATTTAAATGAGTTATGTACAGTGGTGGGGGAAAGGTAAAGGAAGGCATCCAGCTGTAAGGCTTCTGTGGATGCCTGTATTCATGCATATATACAGTATATAGGCATAAATGGATGAATGGCATGAATGAAAGACACTTTCATTTGCCCAAGCATCTCCTCCATCCACCGTCCCTCGCCCTCTGTTTTCTTTCTCCGTTATTCAAGAATGGAGTTTGGAGGATTTCCATTGTCGGCTGGAGCCATCAGAGAGAGAGGGGGGATGGACAGAATGATGGAGCCGTGTATATGGCTGGAAGGAGAGTAGACCCATGGGACTGGCATCGGCTGTGCTGTAAACCATAACGGCCCCATAACAGGCAGATTTCTCATTTCCACGACGCTCGGGCCATATCTCATCTACAGCGTGACAATCCCACCGAGACCCACACGAGGCAGGACGGCACACTCAGCAGTGGAGGAGGGGAAATGGGAGGTGTTGATTTGGAAGGAATGTGAGAACGGTGATAAGATTTAATTACAGAATATTTAGGAATAGAGCTAAAAAAAACAAAAAACTGAATTATTCCCACACGAGGACTGTGGTTTTTAGGCTGTTGGATTGTGGATTTGTTATTTTCTCCTAATTCTGTACCATGTCAACCTTTTTGACAGTTATTGGTGTTTCTTTTAAAGTATTATCATTATATAGGTCAGAGGCTTTGTGCACATAAAAGGGCTAATGTGTCTGAGGTAATGCTATATTAATGAAGAGCGGGCAAAGACAGAAGCCAGCGGCAGCTGGACGAACAGGAAAACCTGACGTTAACCTCTTGATTCATTTAAGACCTCGGGGTCTCTTTGAGCTGCTGGACTCCGCCCGTCCTCCTCTTTAATGTGTGCATTATAAAACATGTGAGTGCAGCAGCTCACCACGTAACCCTGAGCTTCATGTACAAGAAGATGTGACTTCATATGGTTCAAATGATGGATATTTACCTTAAATGTATATGTGATTTAGGTCATTTGACATTTAGCATCAATCTCAGTGTTGGGAACAATCAGAAAGGCTGAATGAATGAATTAATGCATTTTGGAATATACATTAATCATCAATAAGTATTCATTTAACCCCATCAAAAGTGACTAAATCTTTTAATGACATTACTTTACTCTCAGAAATTCATATTTAATCCAACTGAAATCCAAAAAGAGAACTTGTCCGTTGGATGAACGCGTGTATTAAATGTCAAATGTTACAGCACAGAGTAGATGTAAGTCTTTCACCCCCTGAAGGATCACAGGCCATCTGATACGACTGTAGGCTTTTCTTCTCTGCCTCCCTCTCTCTCTCCAAATGTCATGGCGATGATCATCCTAATGCTGACATCTCAGTCGTTGTTCTGCTACTGTAAAGGAAAAAGTCACAGCCATCGTTGTTTGTACACATTTGTGTGCCAATTAGCCACAATAGGAATATTGGAATAAGAATAACCTGCAGATTATCTTAACTGGACACTCTAAAGTGACTGTGAGAGTGAATAGTTCTTTGTCGACACATAGACCCGACACAGTTTTTAACAGCAGGGCGTGAGATGGTGTATTTTTGTCGTCATGACCTGTTTGTGTAAGAGTTGTTGGCAGGTTGTTACGATGTTGTCCCAGCTGTCATCCTTCACCTCTCACACACTGACGTGGCAGTATAGGGCGAGCCCACACACACACACACACACACACACAGGAGAGAATTTTGTGAGACGACCAATGACGGCACCTCTGGAGTCAGTGATGAGTTAAGTTGAAAGATCTGAGACGATGCCTGACATGTGCACAGTAAGGCAGCATCGCAGATTCTGGCGAGCAGCGTGCCACGCCTGATACATATCATTATTTAGCCTTGAGATAGTGTATCTACCCCAGACGCCTGGATTCTTGGTATCTAGGGAAGGAACCTTGAAAGGTGCCTAGTTTGTGTCTAGTTATGACTGTTAATATTGAACACCAGGTCTGGTTATAAGAATATGTGAGTAATTAAACTTAAAGTTGGCTGAAGATTAGAATTTTCTCTCACAATGGGCTCCACTGTCCAGCCTGAGCGGCTTATATCTGTCCGTCTCCCCCACACACACACACACACACACTTACTCACGTACCAGCTCAGACCTGCGATGTTACATGTGCTCCAGGAGAACTAGATCAATAGCACATTTCATTAACCCATATCCAGAGTGAGCTGGGCAGAGCTGGAGGCAGGGACCCGAGCATCCCTCCCTATCATCTCCTCAGTCTGCAGCATCCCTCCATCTCTCCCCTTCTCTCTCTCCTCTAATGTTAGGGTCAGGTTCATGTCCTCTATGTCCACTCACACAGAGCAGGGAAAGCGAGAGGAGGTGAGGGATGGAAGGAGATAAAGGGAGAGATGGACATATAGGGTGAGAAGGGGAGGGATGGAGAGGGAAAACCACCTCTGAATACAAATGAGATGCCCTCCCTCTTTCTCTCTCTCTCTCTCTCTCTGCCTCTGTGTGTGTGTGTGTGTGTCTCACACGCGGAAACAATCTTACTCCCTCACACACATGTTCTCACACACACACACACACACTCTCTCTCCTCTGTGTCTCCGTGTTGGACCAAACAGAGCACAGGAGGTAATTCTAGCCACTTAATTTATTAGTCATTGCTGTTTGTTGGAACAAGCTAATTAGAGGAAAGGTGAGAGAGTGTGTGTGTGTGTGTGTGGATGATTTGGAGACAGAGACACTGCTGCTGCTGCTGCTGCTGCCGCTGCTGCTGATGCTGCTGCTATCTGTTTGTCTGCTCTCTCACGCTTCACTGTGATACAGGAGGCAACAGGGGAGAGGAGTGGAAGGAGAAAGGAAGAGGACACGAGGAGGGGGAGAAGGAGACAGACAGCTGAGTGGAGGGAGGTTTTCACACCACTTTACCATCATCTGATCTGACATGGCCACCGCATAGGAATCTGGTGCCACGGCAACCGGCAGCTTGGCGACGAAGTATCTGAGGTAAGGATGAAATGGATGGATGGATGTCAGGTTTTCCTAACCTGCCCCCCCCCCTCATCATTTCACCCATCACATGCATTAGAAGTCACTGTTTTTACACATGTCCACATGTGATGTGAATGCTGGAGGGTCTTCAGCTACGTGAGGCTTCCTCAGGTCTTTGAGTATGTGGGTCTGTGGGGGTGTGCATGTTGTGGTGGTGGGGGGGGGGGTCTCTGTCTCTGTGGTATTCCCCAAACACAAGTATCCAGCGCTGGGTAAATCCTATTATTATGCTCCTGCTGTCGACCTTTACTTTGTTATAATAACAGTATAGAGAGGGATTGCTTTACAGTCAGAAGAGTGGGTTGTTTGTTGTTTGTGACTCAACTCAGGTGTGACGATAGGTGTGTTGTTTGTATTTGTTGCCTCTGTGTGTGTGAGGAGATTGACAAGTGTGAGTGAACACATGAATATGGTAAAACAGGTGAACTGACTTTGAGATGTGACTGCATGTAGATAGAAACGGTCATGCTACACACACACAGGAACTCACGTGAGCTGTGGGCTTTAAGGCTTTCGCTCACACTGACAGTGACAGCGCGAGGCTGAAGGTAAATGGGATTAATTTTAGTGGGAGAAACCACATCTGCAGTCAAATGAATAATGTCCAGGCTGTGGCAGAGTTACATTTACTGTAGAGACAGAGGAAAGGATGATTTACTGACAGTTTGCATTTGAACACTGCATTGCTGCTGCTGCTGCTGCTGCTGCTGCTGCTGCTGCTGCTGCTGCTGCTGCTGCTGCTGCTGCACCTCCTCTGATATTCCTGCTGCACCCATGTCGATTTATGCATTGAGGGATATGTGATATGCAGGAGAATTGTAAAATAAGGCAGAAATGAGCGACAAATCAAGCATGATTTTGACTGCTGGGTTCAATTAGTGTGTGTGTGTGTGTATACTGTATGTCCTGGGGCAGAGTGGTGGACAGCAGAGACAGGGGACAAGACATGTGGCCACTTGAGACTCTATCCTTTAGATTGGATTCCTCACAGCAGCAGAGGATTGAAATGACGCTCAGTCAACTTTTTCCTTTTCTGCAGCTCGTGTTCTCTGCCGTAAAACTGACCTTGTCAGGACCCGTAGAAGAATAGCTGCACAAACCTTGTGTGTGTGTGTGTGTGTGTGTGTGCGCGTGCACATGTGAGTCTTTGTGTTACAGTGCTAATTCAACTTTCCTCCCTCTTCTCCACCATTTTGATTTCAGTTCACACGTTCTTATTCTGAGCTGATCTGAGTCTGTGTTGTTGTGTAATTGTGCCACACCTCCTCCCCCCCAAACTACACACACACACACACATACACACGTCTGTCCAAACATCTCTGTCACTGTTGACAGGTTAGTTTGATTTTCCCTGATTGATAGATGAATGATCAGATTAGGGCCCCTTTTCACTTTGAGCCTTCTAATCAGATTAGAACCATCTGGACTGTCTCTCCCTCCACAAATCTGTGCAGCTCATCCATTGTTGTCCAACGACTGCACGACTGAGGAGCATGTTGTGTGACTTTTGTTGGTATAAAGCAGCGCTCTGGATCAGAGCTGCATCTAACGATTATTCTCATTATCGATCAATCCGTTGATTATTTTCTCGATGAATCGTTTGGTCCATAAAATGTCAGAAAACCTTAAAAACTGTTGATTGTGTTCGTCAAACCTGGAAATGATGACATTTTGTCCACAAACCAATAACAATTGTTTTAATCGAAAAAAAAGCTTTGAACCGTTTAAACGATTATCAAAATAATATAATAACTGGTTATTATTGTATGTTACAGTTAGTAGTTAAAGTGACGCTCTGTCACGACAACAGTTTGGATGCTTTTGTTTCTATCTTCAGGAGTTCACTGTGGGGAAGTCGACATGATGTGACCTGGATGACTTGTTAATGTTGTCTTAACAGCTAGACTTCCAGGTCCAGGTGAAGAACATGTTTGTAAATACTTAACCTTTTACAAAAGGCATAAAATTGCAATGTTGTTAATAGGGAAGGTCTTTGCTGTATCTTTTTGTTTTTAAATAACATGCTGTTTTATGTCATCGTGCCACATTAGCCACTGATAGACCTTCATGGTGCATGAATCAAACGAGCTTTATACATCATTTGTGATATCTGCCCATTTCACGTTGGATCCATTATGTCTGAAACCTTTGAATAACACCTTGACATCACTTGCAGATATTTGCAGCCTGGTTCACACTGGATGTGTGGCATGTGCTGCATCTTGCTCGCGCGTGTGTTCACACCGGCTGTGTGTGTTCACAGCTGCTATGTTTTGCATTTTAGAGAATCTGTACAGGTCCTAAAAAGTTCAAAAGACATAATATCGATGTTTTTCATGTATCCAGATTCTGTTAGACACTGTAAACTACTGTGAGAGGTGTAAGTTTTATTTCATCATGCTGGTAGAATGTCAATATTATTATCAATAAATCTAAGTCTATTTTCGCTGGGAGCCGCATGCTCCATACAAATAAGCCAGAGCCTAAAAGTAGACTCGAGTCTATTCAAGTCAGATTTATTTACAAAGACCGGCATCACAAACACAATTTGCTTCAAAGGGCGTTACCGAAAAACCCTTGTACGGGGGAAAACTGGGAGAAACATGAGGAGAAATCTCTCTCCCAGGACAGACGGGTGTCACATGTACAGAAACAAGTGCAGCACAAGACGCCGGTGTTAACCAGGCCTCAGAAAGAACAATTTAAAAAGGAACAAGTGTGTTTTTTTGAGCTTTTTCATGCTGACAACTGGTGAAAGTGAGAATAAAAAACCAGTGAGAGTGAACAATGAGCTAAAATTCACCATATAGCTCTTTAAAGATGAATGACACTGCAGAGTTTAGGTGCTTATTCTTGCATGTTTGAGAAGTTTTCTTTGCCCCAACACACCTGGGAACCACGATGGTGAAAAGTGTTGGGTAATCACCGTGATTGAATCCTTCCACATTGTTTTCCCATCGTCATTTCCATCTATTTCAAGATTTCAGGTGTCGAGGGTTTTTTGTGTTGTTGAAAGGCAGCGACAAGTTTTGCTGCTACTGAAGGAATGCATTTACTTTGTCAACAGTTCCAAACCCATAACAAGAAGTGTATCACTGAGAATGATAATAAGATAATGTCCTGCATACTGAGCAGTGCTTTCTGAGACACTTCCTTCCTCACACCCAGTGTGAACATGAACATGAACGTGTGCGTGGGACAACTGAAAAGTCTGCATACACCCTTGGGAAATGTTTTCACAATTCCAATTCTTTTTGGCGAAATCATCCCCGACTTGCAAATCATCAGAAGTCTCTCGCTGCCTCCTCTTCTCTTCCATCACCCAAGTGGTTTCTTCCACAACACAGTTTCATCTTCAGTAGATCTGTGTCACACAGTCATACATGTACTTTCTCAGCCAGTGGCTCAGACTCTGAGAGCCTCTTTGTTTCGCTGCCTCCCACTAAGACAATGAAACCCCAAACTCTCCATCTGCTGCCAGAAGTGAACGATTTATCTCTGTTTCTCTTTTTCTCACTGTTGGTTTCCGCTACCTAAGGCTTATGTGTGTTAGCCCTGACAGCTACTACTTTTATTTTGGTTAAGACACATGCACGCTTGCACACACACACACACACACACACTGTACCCACCCTGTGTAAAAGCAGCGTTAGTTGGCACATTGTGTTGTTGGGAGGTTCTGCTAAGAGCTTGGCTTCATGCCTTATTCATCCCTCAGGCTTATTCTCTCCACCAGCGTAAAAGAATTAGGAGGAAGAAAGCTCCCCCTGCATGTAACACACCACTCACCAGAAGAATGGAGGTCAACCTGTCAGAGTCTGAGAAACAAAAGAAAATCTCTTCTCTATCTGTTCTCCTCGGTCTCTTGGTGTCCATTTGAGAGCAGGTGACTGCAGCTCCTTATTGGACCAAGGTCCTGGAGCACTAAAACTGCAAAATATCACATAAGTTATCTCTGTATTACGTCACATCCTGTGTATAAAAAGTTTAACATGCGACAGTTTTCACTTCTTTACATTGTTTTCTTTGTGTTTATGAGGAGACATTACTGTCTCTCATCAAATAATAAGTGTTACTGTACATGTATGTGTTGTCTCTACTGACACTAAACTCTGGATCTATGTCTTTTTTCCTCTACTGATATGTGTTAATGAATATCATAAAGTTAAAGTAAGTGATTGTTTTAAATAATAATAATTAAATAAAACATTAAATAATTCTTTCCTTTGGTCATGCCCATGCTTCCAGAAGTTATTTGATGTTAGTTCTGCTGTTTTAAAAAAAAAAAAAATAATCATACTAACAGTTTAAGATCGGAAAATATGTCTATTTGCTTTCTGGTGAAGATTAATAATGATAATTTGCCCAATTATATTATTTAACAAACCCACACTGGCAAATTATGTTGTTGTGTGAGTTTTTATTTTTTGGGAAATATACACAATGGTCACATTCAAGAGTTTTTCAATAATCAGTAAATTCAACCCAAAAGAGTCAACTGTAAACTTCATGTTGTGATTTTACAGGTTAATCTCACCTGTAAAATATCAACTGTAATTGCATAATATTTAAGACATAACTAAGTGAGCTGTAATTAAATGATCAGCTGCACCTGGATCATGTCTGTATCCATAAAAACAATGTGCAGAATTGATGTATTTGTTTTTTGTTGTGTTCTGCATCAAACCCTAACAACATTAAAACAACTTCCACGACTTTAACAGTCAATGAAAAAGCTTTATCACTTCATGGAATCTGGAATATGAATAAATAAACACGATATCAAGTGAAACTCAAAATCCATCCAAAATGAATTTGGTCCTGATTGGATTCCACTTAATCCGACACTCTGGACTTGACTTTATCGACGAGTGCTCTAACCAGACTGTGGACCGCTGTCTTACAGGAGAAGGAGACAGAGACGCTCGGAGGAGGAACACGGAGAGGGATGGCAGCGGAGGAGAAGCCCGGTGTGAAGAGCAGCAGCTCCATACTTCCCTGCTTCCTGTTTGTGGAGGTAAGAAACATGGCCATGATGACATGTTTAGCTCTATTCTTTCAAGAATAATAATGTTTCGATTCAAATAATTCTCCTCCTGGACATTCAGACTCATTAATTATTGCAATACTGATATTTCAACTCTTATTAAACAGAGAAACAATTCACACTAATAACAAATGAGAATAAACCAAATCTATAGCTTCATAAATATTTACAAAGTTCTTAAAAGACCACTTATCCTGTTTATTTGTTTCATTTGTGATGCACAGCAGGTTCACAGTAGAGAACATGAATGATTTCACTGTCTCTGCGTTTAAATATCATTGATATGAAGTCTGTCTTAAGTGCTTCAGCCAAAGGATTTGAAGTTAAGAGACAAAATACAGAGTTAACACGTCAAAGTGAATTGTGTCTTGCGATAAGAGTTTGAAGTGAAGCCACAATGAAGCAACAGCAGCTTTGTTGAACTGATGCTGAAGATTAAAAGATGGGTTCATAGCATATTTAGGTTGGTGTAGTGGTCTGCAGATCTTTGACTGATTTTTTTATTGTGATTAAATTGTTGCCCTGCTGGTTACTTTGTGATACTCTGGGCTGGTTCTTCTCTCGGTGACATCACAGCAGAAAAAGCATTGGTTCCTCTGAGATTTGACTCTGTCTAAACGCTCATCTCCATGCACTCTCCTCTCCTCTCCCCTGGTGTTTCTACAATCACCGGTGAATGTTCCAGGAGTTTGGGACGGCTCGGCAAACACGCTCTGCGTCGCTGCCATTCCCACTTGGTTTCCGCGCGTCCGTTCCCGCTCCAGCACCAGGGGCAGCCGAGGCTTTCGTAAAGTGGCTGCACTTGTTCTGTGGAGTGTTGAATGTGTTCCAGCATGTTTCCAAACAGCATGATTCATCGAGATGGTAGAGGACATACAGAGTGGTTTCTCTGCAGTCGGCGCTGTAGGCTTTGGAGCTGTGTTGAACAGAGAAAGCCAAAGGTCATTGTCTGGTGCAGACAGACAACGAATTGCAGACAAACTCACAGAGATTCAACCTCTGTGGAAAGCATGCCCGACTCTGTGAGAGCAGTCGGACGGAAGCCAAAGGGCAGTGAGGTTCCAGAGCGTTCATCAGGCTGCGACTGAGGCAGAGAAATGCAGCAACTTTTATCTAATTCGACTTCAAACAACACTCAGCACTTTTCCATGCACAGTTAAGTTGAGCTACAGTTTGAACGTTTGAACCATGTTCTTGGCCCAGTACAAGAAACCACTTCCCTAGGGGCTGATACGCCCCCATTCTGCTTGTTAATACGAGGTGGTTCTTGGTTTAGCTTGTGGCTAGATGCTAGAATGTTAAGTGCCTGCCTTTAAAATATTAAATTCTTTAATGTGACGTCAGTCCAAAAAATGTACCGCCTGAATTTTACAATGGTTTAGCCACTGTTGTCTTGTTCCTCTGAGAACTGGCTCCTTCGATTGTTTTTGTCTTTAAGCTGAGGGTGGTAACTATGGTACGGAAGGGGATTAGGGCCGAATTCTGACTTTAAGAATTTGACTTTAGAATTTTTGATTTTAATTTGAGTTTAAAGTCAGAAATTCTGAATTTAAAAAGTCAGAATTCTGAGAATAAAGTCCGAGATTTTGAGTTCAAAGTCAGAATTTTCAGAATAAACTCAGAAGTTCTGACTTTAAACTCAGAAGTTCTGACTTTAAACTCAGAATTCTGACTCATGTTTTATTTCTTCTTTTTGGGAGAACAATGTTTGTTACACAGTTGGAGAATGATGTCTTTGAAATGACAAATGTGTTGTTCACAGCTTCATAAAACAAAAACGTGGTATCGTCCCATCCCTACTATACGTATATGTCTTTTAGATCATCATTAGTCATTATTTACAGGTGCAGATAATTGTTTCCTTTATTATAAATGAAATCCAGTGAGAGTTTTCTCTCATTGGATCTATGAGCACAGTGAGAACCAGAACTGCTCACTGCAAATGGAACATACTTTTAGCACCATTGTGCTTCCTGTTTACACCCCCAAAGCTCCTGAAATATTACAACTGTATTTCCAAAACTCATTGCAGTAATTTTTCCATAAAATTCACGCAAAAATCTTCCAGTCCAGAAGAACCCACAGTATTTGGTAATGAATTAGATCTTATTAAACTCCTGAAAGGGTTTTATAATTGGCCACTGGTGCAAAATGGATGGTTATTGGTGTATTTTCGCTGCACTTCACCTGAGGAGGTCTTACCTGTCCACTTACTGTTCTGCAGGTACTGTACTTGTCTGCTGTTCCCCAGACAGCACCACAATACAATATTTACACAAACCAAACGTGTCCATGTGAACCTGTCTGTGACACAGTGGTCCCTTTGGTTATAATACACTGGAAAAGCTCTCCATCAGGCCACTCGGCCATATGCCTCCCACACATCAGCTCTCAGCTCTCAGCCCTCAGGTCTTCCCTCGCTAACGCTCTGTCAGTGTGTGTGTCTGTCTGTGTGTGTGTGTGTGTGTGTGTGTGTGGAATCAGGTCCAGAGAACAGAGGCCAGCAGCTGTTACCTGTGCAGGGCAGCGAGCCAGGATTGCTTCTGCTTGCTTTGTGCATGCAGTCAAAGGAAATGGCGAACAATTTGTTAACTATGTAGATATTACATTTTAAAAGTAAGTTATTTAAATCTTGAAGAAAGTTTCCCGTACACTTAACATTGTGTTTGTGAGTTGCACAAACAAACCTTTGGAGGATTTAGTCAAGAAGGAGAAAACATACCTTAGTGAAATAAAATATATCATACTTGCTAAATAAGTCAACTTTAGCACAGTTAATGGGTAAAAACACAGTTTTAGGCTGCGTTCACACCAGCCCTTCCCTAGTTTGTTTGCTTGCTTGGAAAGTCTGGTTCATTTGAGGAGGTGTGAATGTGCAACTGAACTCTGGTCCGCCTAAAAACGCAGGTCTCGGCTCAGTTCAAGTGAACCATATGCAGGACTACGACTCGGGGCATTGTGGGTAAACACAACCAAAACATACGCACGTGGAGAGCGATCGCTGGGAGAAATGGCACCCACAAGAAACTAAGTTTTTAAATGAATGAATGAAGCAGGAGAACGGAGGCTCTGGGATTCACACCCACACAGTCGAGCAGTGCCGCACAAAGGTGAAAAAACGACGGCAACAATACATCAAAAATACGTGACATGCTTAGAACAAGTGTCAGTTTAGGAGACGAAAAGGAGAAGTTTCCATGGCATGAAGAAATAGACGCCATTCTTGGCACACGACCAGATGAATACTGTACGTTATTCAAAAGGTTTGGTTAGTGTCACGAGAGTGTAGCTCACTGTTAAGTGTGAAAATGACCAGGCTTTGTTATGTTAAAGCTGCAATACGTAACTATTGGTGATTTTGTTGTTGTTTATATGAACAGAAACAATAGAACATTATTTGTTTTGTGAGCAATCGCATTAACTCCTGCACGTTTTTGTGGAGATGACAGACTAAATCACCATCGTGTGAACTCCTTTGACAATTGTTTGAATGTAATATAAATATATTTTAATATCTAAAGGTCGTACATGAATAAAATGTGCATGCAAATGTTTACAGTGTATGTACAGAAGCATATTTTGAGCATCCGTCTCAGTTGAATCCAGCTGATAATTTGTCATTTTTTCAATTACCTTAAAGAAGCTGGTGCCTCCGCGGTGGTGTCATATGATGGATTGAGAATTGAAAAGTGCTAAAACTTATTATGAATGCTTGATGATATTTTTGATAAATCGCGAGCTCCCGAGTCTTATTGTCTAAATATCCCTGCAGAGTGGACATCAGTGTTATTTCCCGAGGACGTGCAAAACATGTTAAAAATGCCCAGTGAAAACAGTTGTGATGCATTATTTATCTTTTGCAGCATTTTGACATAATCTGACATCTCGATACAAGTTGGAAATCAGGGCGCTGAGTCACAGTATGAAATGGCTTTAAAGGAGTCAATCTCATTATTGATGCTGTTGCTAAGCAGAAAGCAACATCACAGACTCTCTCCCTCTCCCTTTCTCTCTCTTCCTGTTTTGTAAATGTGCAGTGTTAGTGTTAATCTGAAATTTAAGATGCTTTTTTTAATCTGGAATATGATGTGTTGTCTTCCACGTCAGTAACAGGAGTTACTGTGATGATGAGTGACGATGGCTGAATATAGAACTGTAACAGGGTTTTATGTGTGAAGTGATGATGTGCCACCGCGAGTGAAAATCATCACACACTGATGAGGTCACCTCATATTTCTGTGTGCGTTTGGTCTTCTTAAAAGGAAAAAAAACAAAACTCTGCTGCTTCTGCTGCTGTTTACACACGATCGCACGTCAACACCCTTTTGCTGCAGTCATTTAACCCTTCATCCCTCGTCCACTATCACACCCTGAAAGAACATCCACAAGTTCCTAATCACCAGCGCGTCTCTTGGGCGTCCACCTCTCACCGTGAAATGACAGCACTGACACAGAGCTATACTCCTGCACTGATGAATACAACTTATTTTTTGCTTGTAATGAGCAAAAGAAATCTGCCAATGGAACACATGAAAATTCTCTTGGTAAGATTTCTTGAAATAAGACATTTATATTTAAGCCTTACAAGATTACAAGAGTCGTCTTGGGAAAACTCATTTTTAGCTGTATTTTACTAGTATTGTGATGTTTTGTGTCTCATAATAAGCTTGTGATGCTCAAAAATAGTATTTTCCCCTCAAAAGTAGCATCTTTTTCTGTCATTCTGTTTGTTTCAAGTGTATTTAACTCAGTTTTAGTTCTATAATTGTGACACTGTTCTCGATTTAAGTCCAACACCACCTTGAAATGAGATTAGTGTAAGAAAAATAGCCACACTCACACACACACGTGAGTTGGGCATGTTGACCATGCCGCTTTCAATAAAGCAGATTTGTTGTCTCAATTCAAGTTAAGTCAAAAAAGCTTGTTTCATCTGAGATACGACTCAACACAAGATGTTTGTTAAAGTTCCCCATAACAAAATATTCAAGATGCACTCTCTAAAAACAAGCTCCTTTATCTCACTTAAATCTTACTCTTTAGGTGATTTTGTCTTATATTAAGTGTGATGAGGTGAAAAATATAATTTTGAGTTTTTGCAGTGTGCGAGTACATGCAGTATAAAACTTATTCTAACCAAACTATTTTCATTTTAAAGCTATTATACAAACATAGTAATGGTTATAATATTCAGTTTCTGTCTAAAACAATCCTTTCTTAATGTTACACACTGGATCTTTAAATGGAAAAGATGATTCATTCAGGTCCTAACAGCCATATGTGTGTGTGTGTGTGTGTGTGTGTGTGTGTGAGTGAGATATGACAACAATCCATACCAAGGCAGACGGACCTGCTCTTTCATTCAATCCCCCCCACCTCATCAATAGTTACCATGGAAACCAATCAGTCAGACTTCTTCTCCGTCACCACTCCCTCTCTCCCTTTTCTTTCCTCTGCCTGCTATCATCCTCCGTGGCCTAATCACAAGTCACAACCTCTTCTATCAGTGCTACCCACTCAGCCATCTTGTTGTGTGTGTGTGTGTGTGTGTGTGTCTCCTCTGTCCCCCTCCATTTTGATCCGTCACTTCCCCGTGTGTCAGTGCGATTCCCGGCCAGTGCTCATCCCTTGTATGTGAGATTTCACCCCTCCAGTCACAGCTGCCCACATTGTGACACCATTATTCATAGAATGCTGTTAGGTCTGTGCTTTACAGTGTCGTACAAGAATATCTCCTCTCTTTTCTGCTTTTAATCCACTTTTGAATCCTTTTCTTAGCCTCGGAGCAGAAATGAACCCTTCGCTCTCGTATTTGTCGATAGAGATCAGATTTTTCCTTCGGCCCTTAAAAGTGTTTATTTGTTCACTGGCATCTGGGGACACGCCAGTGAAACGTGCAGTTTAAAAGTCATTTCAGTTTAAAGCTTATCTACTGTGTGCTCCAGTGGTGACTGCAGCTGTCTGTTGTGAGGAGTCTCTGATGAGGCACTTATCCAGACCAGTGGAGGGGCGAACATAAAGCCCCACTCCACCACTGTAAACACATTTTGACAGATCTGCATATAGAACACGGCCGCCGTCATGTGTCATGTGTCATGTGTCCACTGTGACCTTTTCACCTGCTGTTAAATGTTGTCACACCATTCACACGGCAGCTCTGGCCCTCAGTCAGTGTATTTATATATAAATCCCAAATCTGTAATGCCGACACTAACAACGTGAACCTGAGAGCTCTATTTTATGGAATAGCCGTGTAATGATCTTACTGGTGTTTACTCAGAACTGTGTTTGGCTTCACAGTGAGTTAAGAGCTTTGAGATTAAAGGTGCAGTATGGAAGAATTACACACTGGAATCTAATGGTGAGGAAAGAGGAACTCTTCTTCTTCTACTCCTTGTTTTTGTTTGTGAAAGCTGTAGAAACATGTCGACACAAGAAGAAGGCTGCAAACACATTTGTTAAACATTAATATAAACATCCTTTAAGACAGGTTGAAAAATTGCAAGAATTGACGTTTTGCACTGTTGGATCTTAAGAAGGTTCTAAGTAGTGCTTCAAAATGCCTTCTTTTTTTGAACTCCTGAAAGGGTTTTATAATCTTCTTTAATCTTCTATCATCTTCTTTTTGCATTTTGAAGCACAACTTAGAACCTTCTTAAGATCCAACAGTGCAAAATGTCAATTCTTGCAGAAAAGGGCCAGAAAATGTCCTGTGAGTAACTTTTGCTCCATTGCATGGCAGTTACTAACAATTTACTCCATGTTAAAATAGTGTGTTGACAATTCAGAAAAACAAAACGTTTTATTTAGATGCAACACTGTATGTTAAATTTGAATTTTTAACCGTCACGTAATTAAAGTAATACAAAACACGTCGTCTGCGATACGCTCTGTGTTAAAAGGTTAATTTCTGTCAATAAACCCTCCTAAATGTTTCACACTGGACTTTTTAATTGTTCAATTTCTCCTTAAATATCAGTTTTACTTTTACATTTTACATTTGAATGATGCAGACGCAGAGATGGTCATTATTTCCCCGGGAAAAAAATGCTTAAATTGCATTATTACATATTTTTAATTCATAAAAAACTAAATTAATCTGAATGTGGTCTGAATCTGCATTGGTCCGTAACAGTCACATTAATCTTAAATCTGTATCGACATCCATGGTTTCATCCCTATGATATATAGTGATTGTTATCATCATTGTATATATAATAATTATACACATGTACACATCCACCAGTCTTTTATACCTACTCTACCTTTTTCCACGTCATTCAAACCACAGACCGTAACCACAAATTATAATCTGTAAAATGAAACGTTTATGGACTCAAAGTACATTTCTAAAACCTAATGGTCTTTACTGTACGGCCGTTAAGTGTCCGGTGTATATATCAACATCACATTTGTCAGTGTTAATGGTTCCACGCTCACAAGATTCATGCACAGGGGGATCATATATTTTCTATGGAACGAGGAATAAGATTAACCCCCTCCCCACATCACTACTTCACACTCCTTATTATGTCGGGCTGAGCTTTTAAAAGCTTTATTATGAGGCATGCAGAATGTTCACATGAAATAATGATGCCGATCATTTATGATGTCGTTACCTAAATGCTCTTAAGTTACATTTTCAAATGATAGAATTGGATTCTGATCGTTTTTAGCGTGGAAAAATGTGAAATTCAAAGCTTTTTTTTTTTTTCTTGCTGCAGCTCAGGCATTATTTTTTTTTACAAAGCTGAACATGCACTTGAACAGCGTGAGCTTCCGTGCTCCCATTGCTCTGATATAATTAAGGAACCGGAGCATTGTCATTAAGAGGAGAACTGTTTAAATGCCTCCACCAGAGGGCACTGCTGTAACACAGCTGAAGTGTCCCTCACGAGCTCCGTCAGCACAATCTCTGTCACAATCATCACTAACTTTGATTCTTTTGTCGCTTCATTTGAACTGTTAACACTCCGGTGAGTGCGTGTGTGCGTTGCGTGTGCAAACGTTGGCTCATTAACACCTGAACAACACATGCACGTGTGTTTAGGTGCATCCTCTGTCTCTATAAATAGGCCGCTGTGTGTTTAATGGTGGGTAACACTGTGGAAGCTTCACACCTGTCAGTGGAACTCTCCCCCACCACCACCCATCACCGTTAATCACACATACAGTAGCTGAACGTACAGATGTTGCCGTCGCTACACTAAACATTATGTTAATAACGGGATAAACGCACGTCCACTGGATAGAAAAGGCAAGAGTTGGGGCTCCGAACACATGCGTGTTCATCGTCTGTGAGTCGTGATCAAGCACATGAAACACCAGCAGACTCTTGTTTGGTTTAAAACCGACAAACATCCTAAACAGGAGCAGCTGTTTGGTTCTGGACGGCGGCTCCAGATTGAGTCTCTGATGCAGAACGAGCCTGAGAGACTTTCAAACCCCCACCGCAGCGAGGCATGCGCTGACCTTTTCTTTGTTTTCACATCTCACGTTCTTTTTTTTAGGCGCATTTTTTTTCCCCCGTCTGAATATAAATTCTTATCGTGGCTTTAATTAGCCGTGATTTTTCACAACTTTGTTTTGCGACTTTATTGGTTTGGCTGTAACCGACGGTAACGGGAGAGAGTTGTGAAGATGTGAATCTGTGAAGGGCACAAACCCATTTTTAAAAGTAACAGTGGGTCAGATGATAATGAAGGCATCGCCTGTAGCTGTGGATTAAGAACATGTTTAGAGATTAAGTGTGTGAGGTGTGAGGTGTGTGTTTTTTTTACTCTCCACAGACGAGTGGAAGGATGTTTTTGTAGTTGCGTAGATTTAAAAATGTTCTTACATTCATCTTCTACCGCTTTATCCTTCACATGAGGGTCAATCCCAGCACAGGGCCTCAAAAAAGAGACACACAGTCACACCTACTGTCAATTTAGAGCACAGGTGTCAAACTAGAGGCCCGTGGTCCACATCCGGCCCGCTGTCCAATTGTATTCAGCCCGCAAGATATGTCATGTCTCACACTTATCAAAGTTCCCCCGACGATAAAGTAAATAAATCAAATGTCGACTTTGAAAACACAGCCGCAACCAGAGGAGGGGTTACAAGGGGGGCTCATTTGTATTTGGCCCCCTCTCTTTTAGCTTTAAATGTCAGATTATTGGCTAAATGACATGTGATTACAGGTCTGTATGTGCTGTTCTACCAAAATACTGGCCCCCGACTTGGACACAGTTTTTTAATTTCGACTGTCTCTGTAACGTCAGTTTGACTCGCCTGATTTTAGAGTGTCCAATTTACCTAATCCCCAAATCTGCATGTGTATGGATTAACACACTATTATTTCTTTTGAGACAACATGTTGGCTCCCACACCTTTCCAGTGTTGACTCGGGAAGTGTCGTAAGTTTCTGGTTTCATTACTTTCCGGCCACAGCAGAAAGAAGCCTTGAGTGCAGCGTTGATTTATCGAAGCATTTCAGTCGATATGATGAACTTGTTGTTTGTGGACGAGTGTTGACAAACCGGTCAAAGGCAGACACAGCTCACACAGGATTATTAGTCGTAAGTTACATCACTCGTCATATTGTAAATACGATGAAGTGAACTCATTCAGAACTGTCTTGACACAACTGGACACACTTTTTTGTAAAGATTTCTGCCTTACTATGTACAGTGCCATAAGATAATGAATGTTGTGTTTTGGCGCTGTACAAATAAGATTGAATTGAATTGAATGTACAATAAGTTTCTTCTGGAGCTAAATCCACGTTATTGACATAGAAATGAGTTTCATATTCCTTCAAATATAACTTACACGTCATCATATGATTTTCAATAAGACATCGAAAGGACAAAAACAATCTAGTAATGTATTACTTTGCTTGGTCATTGTAATATTATTAGTGTTTTGTATGTAAATGTAATCCTTAAACTACTTCTGGGTCATTCATTCATTCATTCCAGCCGGGAAAGAAATTCACACCCTTCTTTTTGAAGCACAAAGCAAAGCAAACGCTGTTGTGCTGCTGTGTAGTTTAAGACTCTGTGACTCAGGGCAGGTCGTCTTTGCTGCAGTGTAATCTCAGTAGTGTGAATTAATGCACAGGGTTTCCCCACAGTGCTGTGTGCATTGCAGGGGTGTGGATTTGACCACGGTGAAAAGATGCAAAGGAAAGTGGATCCTCATCTACTGATTTAGTGATTGTTATTACTGATTTAATATGATGTTGAAAAGCCATTATGAGGCTGATGGCAGGGGATGAAACGAGAGCAACATGAGAGGTGTGTTTTTTTTTGTGTTTTATTTTAAATGAGAAGAGCAGGACTAAACTGGAGGATGATTAAAGCGACATTAATCTCATCTTCTCCCCTTTCAGCCCCGTTTTCCACATAAATACAGTACAAAAGCTCTCTTCATGTCTGTTGTCACCTCACTGGCCCATAAACACACATTCACTCAGAGAATTCCAGGCCAAAACTCTCACAGAAAACCTCTCCATTGTCTTCTCCCCCCCTTTGATTCACTCACCTCATCCCAAGCCACTCCCTTCATCCTCTTCTCTTCTTTTTCCTTTTCTCATGCCTTCACTTTTTTAAACCTTTCCAATCCACAAAACACTCTCCTCACTCGCTCTTATTTTAATTTTCTTATAAACAAATCACAAACCTCTCGGGGTCATTTTAATGTGAAAAGCATTTATTCAACATCCCGCGTCTATTGATCATGTTTGGCTCTGTCAGACTGCTCATAGTATGGATGTGGAGCAAAAACCACCCCTCAAACATTATTGTTTTCCCGTCATCATTTAGGAAACATGTCAATAGAAAGAGCAATGGTGCACATTAAGGGAGCTGAAAAAAAACTTTAAATCATTATAGGAGTGGGTTTTTTTTTATACAATGCTAATCTACAAACCCACACAGTTCCAAAAACTTATGTATGCATGGTGAGCAATTACTTTATCTCCTCTGAAGCTGCAGTATAGGCACGAGTGTATGATTGTTGAGTCTCACCTTATGTAAAGTACCAACATTTATGTCATAAAAGCTGTAAACATAACCGATGAGAACATGTGTAGAGGTGCCGTGCTCGTGCCGTGGTGAGGCGAGCAGGGCCATTTGATCACTGGATTTACATTATGCTGAAAGGTTATGATGAAATCTTTATTTATAATGCACAAATAATGCCTAATTTACCTACATTTAAGTAATGTCAGTTTAGTTTATTGTAAAATGTTCCAAAACCAAACCAAACAGTAGCTTAACAGATGCTAAAATGATTCACACCACAAACCCGGTTAAAATATAGTTGTTTTGCTTAGATGTTTTAATTGACCCCTTACACTTGATTGAAATTGATTACAGAAGCATTGTTTTGTTATCCTGCCGAGTTTAAATCAAACTTAACGGACAAAAAAACAGGCGATAATCCTGTTTTTATATTTTCATTTTTCAATGCAAACCCAAACGAAACCATTACTCAGGTTAAAACCAGTCTTGAGCAAAATAACATGCACTGTGTCACAGCGGCTGATTCTGCCTGGAGAAGTAAAAAGCAAGAAGAAAAAAAGCTTTCCTGTCTTGTCGGTCTCTACAGGGAGCCTCTCTTATATTTGGAATGATAGATTAGAGATCAGTCCAGATCACTGAGCTATTCCAACGCCTGCTGTGAAGCTGTAATTAGCACTGACCGCCTGTCACTTTCCACTTCACAGTGGATAACCCACATTAGGATGACAGAAATCTTTCCATTTGAGTGCAGGATATTTTCTTTTGTTTAATGATGGGTGAATAAGAGGCAACAAGGAAATACTGTAGTAGTATGTGGGAATATGTGAGTGGGAGTGCAGGGTGTGGGTTGGTATGGTTGCTGCACTGGCAGCCGCGATGGCAGGTAGGAGGTTTTTGGCTGAAACGAGTTGAGGAAACAAGACTCCAACTCACTATGAAATAACAACTATACAAGGTCACACTCCTCAGTGGATGTAGATGTAGCAGAGGAAACCTAGATCCATCAGTGGGTCACAAACTGTGTGTGTGTCGTGTTTCTCCTCTTTAACACAGAAACAAACGTACTACACATGTACTACATCATTATGTAACCAACAACTCAATTCAATCTTTAGTTTGGACTAATAAAATAAAGTTACTTTAGACAACATTCACACAGAGGCGATGGTGCCAACGCCGTCTGAGCCTGGATGAGAACCAGTGATGCTGTTTTTGGAGTTGTCAAAGCGACACATAAAGTTGTACATCAGACGTCTTTGGAGAGCTTCACACGGAGGAAAATACAAGGCAACACATGGACTTCATAAAGAAAGCTAACAAGATATGTTGCAATACATTTTAAGACGTGGTGCAATAATATTATATTCTTTAAAAAAAAAAGAAACAACTATTAACCCTTTAACACCTAAGCCTCAAAATGTCCAATGTTCTTTTTTTTTCTCTTTTTTTTGCTTATTTTAACCAGAAAAAGCCAGAAAATTATCCTGTGAGTCCAGAATAACTTTAAATATCTGTCAGTTATTTACAATTTACTACACGTTAAAATAGTGTATTAAAAATGTACAATGAAAAAACACTGCAGTCGTACAAGTGTGTTAAATTTGAAATGTGAACAGGATAAAACATATTTTAAATAACATTTGTTTCAGTCTTTGTCTCACTGTCCTAAAACAGCTATGTACAGGCGTTTTTCCAACTCTCTCTTCTCTGATGACAAAAACCAGCTTCCTGCAACAGCACGCGTGAAATTACCGTAATAACCACATATTGGTTTTGACGTGCAACTTCTCAGCTTTAACACAGACCATCGCGTAGTTACGGTAATGCAAAGTGCGCTTTTACAAACGTGTCGTCTGTGATACGCTCTGTGTTACAGGGTTTAATAAAGAAAAGAAAATGAGAAGCCACACAGCAACGACCAGCACAGCATAATCACAACACATTGTAAATTGACACAGGGGTGATGTGGCATCACTTAGAGTTTCACAATTAAGCTGAAGGGGTAAACAAGCGAAATGTCATAGACCTGAAGTTGCATATTTATAGATTCTCTATAGTTGTGGCAACACTATCATTTATTGTGAGTCAGGGTTTGGTCATCTGGTGAATGTAAATTCAATATTTCTATTGCTATTTACTTTATTTTAATTATTTTAATTTACCCAAACTAATAACTGGTATAAAAGCTGCCTTAAAACACTGTCCAGACCTTATGACAAAACATAAAAAAAAAACATCGTCATTATATCATAAGACAGATTGTGAATAAAAACTGAATGTAACATAAAGACATGAAACTTGAATGATTCATACTTTAGTTTGGGTGAAAACAACTTGAAAATGACAGTATTGAGTGTTAGGGCCGAACTGAAGAGAAAAAAAATGTAATCTTTCGAGAATAAAGTTGTAATATTATAAGAATGAAGTCGTAATATTAAAATAGTCATAATTTTACGAGTATAAAATCATAATTTTATGAGAATAAAGTTGTAATATTACAAGAAAGTCATAATATTACAAGAATAAAGGCGTAATTTACGAGAATAAAGTCGTAATATTATGAGATTCTTTATTATCATTCTCTAATGTATTAATATTAAATAGCAACAGAACACAGAAGTAACCGGTGATAGTCTGCAGTCGACCACTGGCAGCAATGGCTCCTCCAGTCCACAAAAAGACCATTTCCTCCAAGTCTGGGATTCTTTCTTTATTTGTGAATCCCCAATCAAAATGTAACTTTGCTCATCTTGATGCAGATTTGCAGCTGATCATCTGAGATTTTTCTTGAATAATAAATACTACTTTATTCTCATAATATTATGACTTTATTCTCGAAAGATTTAAGAAAAAAAAAACTTCACTTTGGCCCTAATATTCCATCGTATAAGACAAATTGCTAAAGATAAGGGGATTCCAGACATAAATTCCCTTTGACTTAACTTTATGTGCGGTAAATATCACTTATAGCTGCTTTAAAACGCTTGAAATGCTACCAACAAAGAGTTGGCACTATCTTGCTGAATATTCTGGCACGCTTATGCAGATTTAGACATCTTTCCATAATCCCTCTCAGTCATAGAGAGAGAGAGAGAGAGAGAGCTGTCAGAAAACCATGCGGTTGAAGTTGCACAGGCGCCGTCGCAGCCACCTACAGTGACTGAGCATGAAAGCGTAATCCTCTTGATTGTCATGTTCAACATTCGACAAGCTGAATCACAGTCATCACCTTTGATGCTGTCAACACTGGGGAATCTGTGTGAGGTGGAGAGAAGCAGAAGCCTCTGTAGGAACAACAATGAGGGGAAAAGAGGACGAGAAAGGAAACGAGGAAGAGAAGAGAGGAGGAAGAAGAGAAGAGAAGAGAGGAGGAGGTGGTTCAGTTTTTCCACTTTTACCCCAGAGCTTTCGCACCTGTTCCTCATCACTTCCTCCTTTGTCGTTTCTTTTACCTGAAACACAATCACACTCCACTCTCTTCTGTCCTTGCCTCATCTTCATCATCTCCCTTATCTTGTCCCACCTCCTTATTGCGCATTCACTCCCTCTAGTCGTCTTTTCAACCTTCTCCTATTCTTGTTTCTTATTCACTTCTTTCCTGCCTCCTTCCTTCCACTGAGCGTCCTCCTCCTCCTCCTCCTCCTCCTCCTCATCTTGTCATGCTGGCCAGGTGCAATGTAGCGTGCACTGAAAGCAGGCCTGTTAATGGACAGCTTGCGTCTGACGCCGGACCCCTGTGCCTTGTCGTCCTTCTGCTCCAGATCCTCTGTCCGTACAACACAAAACTGCTCTTTCTGGGAACACGGCTTTAACAGCGTCCAGGGGCCCGAGTCGACCTCCAGAGATTAAAGCGAGAGAGAGAAAAGAGGGAAAACACAAAGAGAAAGACAATGTGACACATGTCAAAGCGTTATGGCTGCTACATGTAGCATAAATAATCTTTTAATTTTAACTGAAGTTCTGCATGTGGTGGTAAATCTGTTTGATTTAACTTTTAAATGCAAACAAATTTAAATCATTGTCACATAAGTTCCTGTGTTGTGTCCAGACAGATGTAAGGCAACATATGACAGACTGTAAGCCATGCTCCCCCAGTCAGGTCTGATAGTTTTGCTTGACAGAGCCCTGTTCAGGTGAAAGATGCAGCGCACACATAAGGTTACATTGTGTCTGTTACTAAGACCAAACAGACTTGAATCTCCAAAAGTTACGCACTGCAGCTTTAACTCCTAGCGGTATGAAAGTGTGCTTATTTTACTCAGTAAAGGGAAAAACACGTAGCACAGAGTGATGCAGAGGTGAGTGGCTGGATCCTTTTTGCAAGAAGAATGAGTAAAGCCTCTGTGTATTTTAGTCTTTAAATTTGAGACTGCAATTTTGTAAAAATCTGATGTAAGAATGTACCAACATTAGATCAATATGAAAGCTATTTCACCATCTGCACATGAATACGAGCTTATGTATCACTGAAGGTGTTTTACTGTGGAGCTGACATAAAGTACACAGTATAAATCTTAAATACTGCATTATTGGGGTACCAATAACAATACTGAGCTGAAAAATGACTGAAAAAAAGTCATATTCCACAGTAAATGTTGAACTATCCATGCCTTTTACTTATTTAGAGTTTTCAAAATGTTATTTTCGGGTCAAAATCATCTCAACATTGCGTCACTCACCGTTTCAAACTGCATCACAATGTCAGTAACTGGAAATTACACAGAGCAATAAGTGTGAAACCCTCTGTTGTACACTAACAACACTCTTATATATATAATAGACACAGGTCTATATTTAGATGGTCATCATTAAAGAAACATGCCTTCACATGCATTAAGTATTAGTAGAGATAATCAAATATGGCTGATGCCATAAAGCTGTCAATCCCTGATAGTCATTTGCACCAGCAAATTAAGGATTTAAGGAGGAACAAATCCAGGTTATGGGAAAAGAGGGCAAGTGATGCTACTTTCCAGGGCAGCTCACTGTGGTCGGTCCCTCACATGCCATCGGCTGTTGCCGTGACTTGTTCCTAAAATGCTGTGCACATGTCGATGCCCAGTCTCGCTGCCCAGTGTGTCATTTCAGCAGCTGATGTTGAAATTCAGATGTGTGAAACTTTTGCCAAGAGTGAGAGTCAGGGTGGAGGAGTGGAAGAAATGTTAGAGTGAGAGTGGGGAAAAATGGAGGATGACAGAAACAGACGGGGAGAAGAAAAAGAGAAGAGGCGGCGACTCTGAGCGGGACAGTATTTAAAGGTGGAGAGGGGCACAGTGACATTTCTGCTGTCATACATACAGATAGAGATCAGGTAAAAGTGAATAGTTGTTTAAGAAAAGGGCAGAATCTCATCCGTTTGTGGCTTTGGGAACATGACGGTGAATCTCTGCTCAATTCTCTGACCTTTCTGACACCGGTAATATCCAACTTCAGGTCAAATTTAAAGGTGTATCACATGGAACAAGCTTTGACTCGCTGATGTTTTTACTTTATGTTCATACTCATACTAAATGGGCCACTGGAGACTTAATGTACAACTCAGCAACTTGTGATGTTCCCTTTACATGAGTTAAGTCAGCAGGTTTGTAGTTCCGCAGTAAAACATGCGTCCGTGTCAAAAACAAAAACAGAGCAGGTTGTTTGACTTTGGCGGCTGATTTTGTCCAACACTTAGTGACAAATTGAAACAGTCAAACGTTGCCTAACTGCATTGTGGGTCTATAGAGCTCCAACTCTATAACACGCCCACTGGCAGGTAAGAACATGGCTTATCCCATCGACTTATACAGGAGACAGCACATAAATCAGGCGATATCTCAGAAAAACTTGTTGTTTTCATCATAAAAGTGAAGATTGTAGATAGCTATTGTGCCGGGATGCCAAAACAGCCAGAGACATAAATGGGAACCATGTTTCTCGTCCAAAACATTACTGTTTTTAGGTCAAATTACTGCGACTTCCATTGGCACGACGTGGTTCGCGTTGTGTGACAACAACACAATCTTTTTAGCCAGAGCCACAGAGCCAGATAACGTCCATTTCCTTTCCTCCAGGCTCTTGTAAACTTTCAGTGACTCTCTGGAGTAAAATGAAGGGAAGTTAATCAGGAAGTTGAAGATGTCAGGATGCTGCAGGTCTGGAGTAATGTCCTTTTCCACCTGTTTCTAAACTCTTGAAAAGCACACGGGGGCATTATAAGGATCCACTATATATTCACTCTGTCACTCGATCGGTCTCTGTAGATGTAAACTGTGCAGTGAAGTGTCAACATGAGCAGCAGACAGTGTAATGTCAATAATTGCAGACTTGTATGTCAGTTAGACCGAGTCCATTATTTACCCAGAGTTAATCCGATGTCTTCTGCTCGCTGTGAGCACGTTTGAATGGTAACATTTTCACACATTAACATGTCTCTGGCTGTTTTGGCATCTCGGGGCACAACAGCCAATCTTCAATCTTCACTTTTATGATGAAAACTGACGGAGAACAGACGAGTTTTCTGAGATATTGCCTGATTTATGTGCTGTCTGCTGTCTAAGTCTATGGGATGAGCCATGTTCTTTACCTGCCAGTGGCGTGCGGCGCTCTATTGTGTTGCTTTGCTCACCCGGTGTGCGTCAGAAGTTGAAATTGTTCAACTTTCCCAGCCTCAACCAATCAAATCATATTTAATGGCACGCTCAGAAATAGGTAAAACAAATTGTCCTTCACCATGAAGTCAATTTAATTCAATTCATTGTCCAGAAAACCTTCTTAAATAAGTAGTACAGTCATTTGTCATACAAGTATAACTGAAAAGAGTGTAAAGTAATGCAATTTAAAGTACATGCTCATAGTTATTGTCCATTGTCTTTTCATTCATAAAGGATTGGATGAGATTAGCGCTCCCTTTATCTCTGATGAGCACATTTCACATCACCTCACTGAAATCAACGAGACACTAATATCCTGTGTGACTCGTTCCACTTACCCACACTCTCTGCAAGGAACTGAAGCTTGTTGGAAATATCCGCATACCTGGAATAATTGAGTTAGATCTCAGTTGGCGTGTAATGAGGCGAAGTGTGGAAATGGCTTGATAACCTGACGGCTGTGAAGTGCATTTGCACAGCAGTGATGTTGAAGACGGGCTCCGAGGGCAGCGGTGACATCCTTTTAGAAGGTCGGGAGCAGATGAAGTCGCTCCGATCAGGCAGCTTCTCGTCTGCCTGTGACAGCCTACCAACATGACTCGTTGTAATGTGACCTTTCATCTTGATAAGCCGCGAGTCGTCATTGCCATTGATCCGTCCTTGTGTCGCTGCTGTAGAATAAGTCAGAGTGAGATGCTGTGCTCTATGTTCACGCTTTTTTGATGAAAATAAAATGCAGTCTCTAAGTCAACATCTCTACATCACTGCATTTTTATTTAAAAAAAAAAAAAAAGCATAATTCCTGCTCTGCATGTGCTTGCCCTCCATATTACCCCGGTGTTTTTGAACCCTGAAAACAGCGAAGTTTAGATTTAAAACTTTACCCAGAAATAGAGACATTTTTGGAAACAATGAGTTGTAAAGGAAAAGCTTCATTAAGACTGACTTTCACTTATCTAATGCTGCAAAAGAGAGAATCATCTACTCCCTGTTTATACCAGCACACACACTCAGTGTACCTGTCCATTGAACCACTCGAACCGCTCTGTTGAGAATATAGAAGTGCACATTTTGGACAGAGAAGACAGATGGATTGAGATTGAAAAGAGGAATAAGATATCAGATATATAAGATATAAATCCATTAGATGGGAACAGTGGCCTGACAGAGGGTGAGAGTGCAGAAGTGGATCCAAGTGATGGTGCAGGGGAAGTGGGTAAAGGTGAGTGCTGGGACAGAACGATGCTCTTGGAAGAGCTGGGTCTTCAAGAGCTTCTTGAAGATAGACAGGATGTTCTGGGAGCGTTCAGTAGGTCATTCCACCAGCGTGGAACGACACATGAAAAGAGTCTGGATTGTCTTGTGCGGGTGTGTTAGTAGTCTGGAGGTAGATGATTTTTGTTTGTAAATGCTGTTTGAAAATGGAAAAACTAGTAGTATGGTCTAAGTACTGAGTCTTATGCCACATAGCACTTGACTTCATGCTGCTTTTACACGTTTGTAGCATAGTTAAATGTAAATTAAGGTGACGAGAGAATGTATTGAAACACATCATATGAATGGACATGTGAATATCCAGGTTAAAGATTGTAGTTCTTCCAGTGGCATGGACCCGAAACCTGAAGTTCCATCGGGCAGATGCAGGCGATGCAGGCGATGCAGGCGATGCAGGCGATGCAGGCGATGCAGACATTCCCCCTGCATCATCGAAGTCATCTCAGGGACATTATTTAAAGGTTAAAACTGTGGTTAACACTGTGTCGCTTTAAGGCAGCCTCGTGAATTAGTGGTGTTCCTTCAGTTTAACAGTCACAGGCATGAGTCACAGTAGGCAGGGAGAAATGCAGAGGAGGAGGAGGAACGCCAATATTATCAAAAGACAAAACAAGGTAAAGCTCCATGAGTCACGCACATATCAAAACCTTCCTCACTCGGTCCAAGCAAGCTCACCCGCAAAGCTCCTATCAGGTGTATCACGCGCGCACACACACACACACACACACACACACGCACGCACACTCACGAGCACCGCTAGCATTACCCCAAACAAAAGGACTGCTCTTTACCAACACAGTGTGGAAGCACTAAAAATACTAAGTATTGTAAACCCAATTTCTCGGCCATCTCTTCACCATGACAACCGCAGATAGCAAAACACATCTTCCCCGAGGGAGACGCAGTAGAAGTTCACTTAGACACAAATAAAGAAACAAATACACATGTCCGTGTATGTGTAAGTGCACCATCACACGCATACATCTTTTGTCATATATATATATATATGTGTATATATATATATTTATATGTTTATATATATATATATATATATATATATATATATATACAAACATATATTCCCATTTCATGCTATCTGATCACATGGTGCAGGCAATTTAGAACTCAAACACCACCTGATTTTGGTCCTGATGTGGCCCGTGTGTTGCCTTCTAATTTTAGGATGATCTGAACAGATTATCCTGTAGTGTGAGATTAACATACACGATTTTAACCTCATCGGGCGCGTCAGTCTTCCCAATATCAAATAACATGTTTGATATTTATGACCGAACAGCAAACCCTGCAATAAAACAATGAGAGCGCGTTGACCAGGAAACAGATGTTGCGTACTTTTGTTTAGAACTGTAACTTGTACACAGACAGTCAGATGTCTGTTTACATTCTGACATGATGTTAAATCCCAAATCCCTGGAATCTCCTCCCTGAAAGTGTGTGGTCCTGCGTCTTGACTGGATCTTTAAACTGGAAAGCATAATCCAAATAAAAAGAAAAGGGTCAAAGTTTATTTCATAGATTGAACTTTTGATCCGAGGTGTCATCAGATGGTGGCTCTTGCCACACACACACACACACAGGTTTGCACAGCTGTCCTTTTAAGGACATGCATTGACTTCCATTCATTTGGACAGAAAAGCAAAGCCTTAAACTTAACCATAACCAGTTAATGTCTAAACTGAACCTAACCTAAACCCAACCTAAACCCTGAAACCAAGTCCTGACCCTCAGATTTCTGAGGACCAGCCAACATGTCGTCCCAACGTTCAAATGTCCTCACAAAGACGGGTTTGAGACAAAATGTGTCCTCACAGCCCACAATCATGTTCATGCACACACACAATCCACAAATACACCCACAGCTCAACAGTAGATTTCATGAGTGCTTGCAGCATAAAGGCTGCTACCCCTTTCTCTCCCTCCCTCCCACCTGCCTCCCTCCCTCCCTCCCTCCCTCCCTCCCTCCCTCGCTTCCTTACTCTCTCGCTCTCTCGCTCTGCACTTCAATGTTTTTGCAGCTTGTGGTGGTGGAACCCTCTTTTATTCTGTTTTTTTGTTCATCTCTTCGAGAGACAAACCTCCTTGCAGATTATCTTTTGTCTTTCTTGTCTTGTTATCGTTCCCACACTCTGTTTTGCTCTTCCTCTCCCCCCCCTACCACCCTCTCTCTCTTACACTTCTCTCTTTCTCACCCTCTGTCTTGTTACAAACACAGAACCTCTCCCTCTGTCTGTCTCCTGCTCCATAATTCCTATGCATCATCCTGTGGCTGAGGGGAACAGGGGCTTGATACTCCCGTCTTCCTCTCCTCCTCCTCCTCCTCCTCCTCTACCACCTCCACCTCTCCCTCCTCTGCATCACCTTGTGTCCTCTGGCTTCCTAACGGAGGGATAATGTTCTATTTCCAGCTGGTGATCATGGCTGGGACGGTGCTGCTGGCTTATTACTTTGAGTACACGGACACCTTCCCGGTGCACATCCAGGGCTTCTTCTGCTATGACAAGACCTTTTCTAAGCCCTACCCCGGTCCAGAGGACACCAGCAAGATCCCGCCGGTGCTCATCTACTCGCTCGTCACAGTCATCCCCACACTCACGGTAAGAGTTAGAATCAGTGTGAGAGTAAATGTGGAGAGATGGAGGGACACACTTCTGAGGTTATAAGTGTGTGTGTGTCCAAGAAAGAGAGTGTGGACAAATGAAAGAGTTGATATTTGTTTGATTTGTTGTTAACATCTGAGTTTGCTGGCTCCTCTTATGATGTGTTGGTTCATGCAGACGTGATGAATCACCTCTGGTGTTTGTGCTAAACTACACAGAGGTAAACCCTTATTTTCTTGACAGGCAGCGAGTGTGTGAGTGTGTGTGTGTGAGTGTGTGAGTGTGTGTGTGTGAGAGAGAGTGTGTGTGAGTGTGTGTGAGTGTGTGAGTGTGTGTGTGTGTGTGAGAGAGAGAGAGAGCATGCAGAGATGTCAGTGAAAGGGTCATTTGAGAAACAGAAGTCAAAGAGACACAATAAGAGTCGGTGCAAAGGTTGGAGTTGGGACAGAGTGATGATAGCGTGATGGCAGCAGAAAGAAAAACTAGAGTTAAAAAAGACAACGAGACAATTTGCTGTGATTCAACTGTTGTTTTCTCTGCGTTGTTGGTCGCTGTGTTTGTGTGAGGTTAGATGTTTCGCCCCAAGCGAGAGCGAAGGCAGTGAGCGTTAAACGCAGAACACCTGGCACTGACTCTGAGCACAGACACACACACACACACACACACCTGAACACCTTACTTTCCCAGCACAACACACAACACACACACACACACACACACAAAACCCCACGGAACACAACCATCCCACAGCCACAGTTACAAAGTAGACAAATAACAAATAACCTGAGCAGCATCACAAGCACTGGAAAACAAAAACACACACAAAGACAAACTGGTTTACATGCAGAGAGAGGTCACAGGTTATTATGGAGTTTCTCTCACAGCCACAGTTTAGTTCACGTACTGTATATGAAGGATTGAATGAGTGAATATGAATCGATAAGTATAGCACTTTGTGCGTTTGGAGCAATGTGGAAGGCTTTATCTATTTTCTTTCTATTTTCTTTTACGCTTCTCTTGTGAGGAAAAGCTTTGGCAGCATCAGTGGTTTTAACAAGTGCCCAACGATGACATATGGCCTCAGTGCGTATGACACAAGCAAAGGAGGGAGCCAGGTGACGCTAATACACAACAACAGAGTCTGTGTTTGGCGGTGGATGACTCATCACACTTTAATACACGTCTCCTTTCCAACCTTTCCCTAACTTTAACCAGGTGTTTATTATTCTAACCTTGAAGAAACAAAGGTGACGCTTACAGCAATTACTTAAATCTTTTCTTCAATTTTAATAGAGTTGACGACAAATGAATTCCACCAAGGTCATGAGAGACTTTTCACTGTACACTGAAAGTCAAATCAGGTCCACACGGTCATGTGGTCACTATGATATGTCCTGTCATGACATCATCATGGGTTAATTTAGGTTGTTTTGAGCATTTCTTTGAGCATATGATGATAAAAAAGCAAGAATATCACAGTATCGTGTGAACAGCTCCAAATGTCACCCCCTCTGGCCGTCCTCTTCTTCGTTATGATGAACTACAGCTGTCACCCTCATCCTGGTCTGTGATTGGCTGCGACTTGCCCAAACTGTACTGTGAATTATGCTTTTATATGACTTGGATCCACCAAACCCTCACACATGGTCTTGAAATACCTGTAGTTGAATGGATCTGAATTTAATCCACTTATAAAGTGCAAATGTCACTCCCCTCCTCATTGGTTAGCACTGACCATGGCCTTGCCCACAGTGTGAGATTTGGATGTGCGTCCATCTACTTCAGTTCAACACATCTGGTCACTTCTGACACACAAGGCGCAATCCCATGCTGCTCTATGCCATCAGAGCAGGGACGTCCCTCACTGACCTCAACAAATCAATAAACCTGGGACCAGAGGTCATCAGGTGAGGAGGTGGTCTATGCAGGACACATTGGGTGCATTCAGACCATAGATTCTGAATAAAAATGGACATTCCAGTCTTACGCAGCCTCGACATGCGCCATGACAGTTTTTGAAATTTGGAAATTCACAAACATCTTCAACCAGGCACCTGTTGGACCTGAATCTTGCGATTTAGGCCATGAACTGCTCAGGAAAATGTTTATCCATCCATTATCTACTACTCTATCCTCCACCAGAGGGTCACGGGGGGGTTAAGTCCATCGCAGGGCCACACATACACACAAACAACCATTCACTCCTATGGTCAATTTAGAGTGACCTCTTTACCTAATCCCCATATTGCATGTTTTTGGACGTTATAAATAAAGTGTGAAGTAGAACCTAATTTTTCCATAGACTTTCATTCAAAGAGTCGCCCCCTGGTGGCTAACTGCTACTTCCATCCTACTTCCAAGGCTTTATCGGGTTCTTATGCACAGTCTATGGTTCAGACCTGTACTGAGTGTCAGTATGTGATCAGATCGATCAGCACCGACGTTAATCCCAGGCCTGTACTTGGTTTTTACTGTTGGACGTCGCTAAGTTGTGAGTTATGAGTGAATATACTGTAATGATGTCACTTTTCCAATACGGCCATCACATCAAATATTCCGAGACGTTATTAGTTTATTCAGCAACTCTTTTCTCACAAATATGGAATGTTTTCTGTTGATAATTATGTGCAGCAGTTGCACTCTTTTAGCACCGAGCAGCTCTCACTATAGTCCAAACCAAGCAGACTTCTAAAGCTGTGCCGGCTCAGGATAAATTACTCTGGGATACTTTGATCTGGGTCAGAGCACATTACACTAACACCAGCGAGTCTGTCTTCTCCCTGCGCTAACAGAGGTGTCGGGGTGTATAACAAGCAGCCAGGTATATCCCAGCACTAACTCCTGGTGACTGAACCCATCTGGTGAGAATGAGGTTTATTTGCAGTTTGCTGCTGTTTTTTTAGAGGAGCTTGATGTCCTTTTGTCTAGTGAGCTGCACAATCCAGCATTTGGGGATGAAGTGGCTGCAATTCATTTTGAAAAAGAGTTTTGACCTCCTGAATGGTTTTAAATATGAGATCCGGATCTATTGTTGTATTTGTGTTGCCAAGCAACCATGGTCGTACCACAGGGGTGTTTTTTTTGCATGCCCTAATAGCAGAGAATCCTACAAAATGGCATCATATTACTGCTAAAGCACAGCCAGTATAGCTGCAGACTACAATGACATGAAGTGAACCTGCCACACTGAGTCCTGTATTTGGGTCAACGCGAAAGTCCTCCGCGATCAACTATCTGCCGTCTCCCACGGCGGATAGAAGTCCCAACATCTAATTACAGACATCAGTCACTTTCAGAAGATTCAGCATAAAAAGGCAATTCTATGAGAGACCTGATGAGAGACCTGATTAGAGACCTAACATCTCCTGACCTCAGTCTGTCGGTCACATTAAATCCAGCATGTTTGCACATGGATATTCACTCATTATTAAATGTGTCAAATCTTCATAGGTACCACGGTTAGGTACACCTAATTCAGTGGAGATTTTGTAGACCTGATACATTTTGCAGACTTTCTTTCTTTTTTATCTGACTCATTTTTGAAAGAGAAACTTGTGTTGTTAAGAGGAAGAGGTGAAAACCCGAATTAAATCAAGTATGACTCATTTTCATTTTATTTTTGTGACTGGAAGACTTCAAATTCACTAAGAACACAGCAACACATTCATTGTCTACTGCTTTTATCCTCCACATGAGGGTGGTGGGGCCAACTGGGGCCGATCCCAGCTGACACACCGGCTCTTTTTGCTGTTAGGCAATAATACGTGTCAGTAATCCGCCGTGTGACCACACATTTCATAATTGGATTTTTAAAAAACAGGTTAAACTCTTTTGTCTGCTTTGATTTTAATATTTTAATGTTGATAGAATTCTGCTGTATATTTTAAGGCCTAGGGACACCATGAGTAATGTGTGTGTGTGTGTGTGTGTGTGTGTGTGTGTCCTCTTCCTCATCTTTCCAAAGAAAGTCAAAATAAGTCAAAAGATTGTTCAAAAAGTGTAGTTTTATTAAAAGTTAGAGAGGATGAATGCCAAAATAACAAACCAAAACTTCTCTTCAAAAATCTACCTGCAAAAAAAGAGAAAAACAAATGAATGACACAAAAACCTAATCTCTAAAAGAAAGATGAAACAAAAAATGGCCTCACTCTCCTATTACTGCTACCTTACTTAAAAATGAATCATTTCTCTTAAACAATTTTACAATTTAATAGTTAAAAAACTCAAAAGCAGAATATCTAGTTGTCTTAATCTTTAGAATTAACTTAACACTGTATCCAGCAATGTATCCAAACACACACACACACACATTACAACAATCTTCTGCCACATTTCAGCAACACAGGTTTTGTTTGATGATGAGGAGGAAGGAGGAAGCCCAGAGTGCAGGTCTTCTTCCAATTAGTGACACGTGGCTGCTGTGATCCGACACCACACTAACACAGACACTCTTAAACTGAAGATCATAACAATGTCCCAAATATACACACAAGTTTGGTTTATCCATGAGCTTTTTGAAAGTTTTTTGAGACTTTCCCATTCAGCCAATCACTAAAGTCACACCACAGTGACCTTTATGCCTTAATGTTGGTTTATTCCAAGCCTCTCCCTCTCTCTCATCAACACCTCCTGCACCTTTTCAAACTTACCGTGCTATTTCTGACCTTTCCTCACACCCGTGTTTGTCTCGCGTTCCAATTAACACATCACATGTGAACTGGGGCCTCTCGACTTGTCTGCTCTTCGACCGACGGGATAAGAATTCTGTTTCTTGGTTCCACTTCCTGCTCCTTACCTCAGATGAAGAGGCAAAGTACGTGTCTGCAGTAAGCGAGTACCTTTCAGCTTTTCCACTTTTCATCAAGTTGACGTCACTATTACACAACGCGAGTGGTACTGTGGCAATTTATGTTAAGTGGGTTCGGACCAGTGATTCTATAGGCTACATCCACACTCCTCCATTTTCATTTAAAAGTGCACAAATTCTGCTCCGGATATACCCGTCATTCACATTATACAATTTCCCTCCCCAAAAAAAACATGGAGGATTGAAACTCTGAGGCTGTGTTTCAGTATGAATAGGCACAAACACTGAGACCTTTGGAAATGATGACACAGTTGCAGACATTCTCTTCCTGACTGGTTCTTATCAAGAGCCGTGACTCCACTATCGCTGTTCACACGTTCAGTTTCTGTTTTCAGCTTCCTGTTTACATCAGCATGCACACGCCATGCCATGATACCTTAGTGGTCATGTGATACATGTTTTTGGACATGTTAGTATGGATGCAGATTACTTCTCAAACTGAGCCAAATGCTCGTCTGTTATTGAAAACCTAGATGAGAACAAGTTTAGGTGAATTTCACAAATGTTTTGTATAACATCAGCTTTTTTTTATCCATGTGGAATTGGCTATATTTGGGAAAAGGGTCCAAAATGCCACCCTTGCATTTTTGTGTATCCAGCCAAACCATTAAATGCCCCTTTGTAAAGTGATTGCAGCTCCTACCTTGTGACCTAAAGGTTTTTTCTGGCTCAAAATCACTTGATTTCATTATTGAGGGGCAATATTTGGCAGATTATACCTCTCCCCGTCCTTTTTTACTTATTGGAATGCCTTTAAAGAACCAATACAACCCATGAAATGTACATTTTCACTTGCCAAAAAGTGACTGCAGGTCTGACCTTGCAACCTTAAGGTATTTTCTGGCTCAATATCACTTGATTTCATTCTTGAGGGGTAATATTTGGCAGATTATACCTCTCCCGGTTCTTTTTGCCCATTAAAATACACTTAAAGGGCCAATACAAGCCATAAAATGAACATTTCTATTTGCCAAAAGTTAGTTGCAGCTCCAACTTTGTGACCTGAAGGTTTTTTTCTGCCTCAAAATCAATTGAATTTGAAAAAGATATTAAGGGAAATGTCTGTTTCCATGTGGCTCAGTGTAGATTCCCAGCGACAGCCCTGTGAGTAGTCACCACACAGATATATTGTGCCTCTTTACAGTTTTATGGTCAGTTATAAAAGGGAATTCAATCGTTAGAATAACAACACGGTCTCCAGTGAAGGATGGAGACTCGGTAATCGGTGAAAACCGGAGATAAAATGATACTGTGTCTCTGTTTAGGTCTCATCTTTAACCTGAGTGCTGCAACATGTCCTCCCCTCGCATCATGGTGAGGTCATAACGTCACTGAAGTGACATTAAACTGCACTTTCTTTCACCCAGAAGAAGCGTGACCTTGCAGCCGCCCCAGAAGAAAACTCTCACATTCATGCACAATTGCACGACCATGGATCAATGCGTGTGTGTGCGTGCCTCTGTCTTCTCTCTCTCAAGCTTTTGCCTTGCAATTTTCTGGGCTGTTCATCTTTTCTGCACCATATTTCATGACACACAGTATCTCCCCTTTGCCCTCAACCCCGACACTTCGATAAAGATGTAAGCAAACTTGGCCAGAATGCTGCTAACCCGGGTTAATGAGACAGATGGCAGGGTGAACTCCATAGTGTGAGAGAGAGAGAGACAGGGCAGGCATCAGATGCCGTGACACTCGCTTCCATGGGAGCATATGTGTCAGGGTGAAGGCTGTTTCACCTCTGCCCTTTAGTCTGCAATGGCAATGGCAAGAGAACTGGAAAGTTAGGAACAAATAAGGGCTGTCTTGCAGAAATTACAGCTCGATTTAGTTTTTTGTGCATTAGCACCTGAACTCGATCTGTATGAAGCTGTTTCTGAGACCTGAGATTATGACCGTCTTGAAAACTCGAGTCAAAAATCTTGATATGTGCACAAAGAGAAGATAAATGTACCGATCAGACTTGCAGCCCATCAGGAAAAAAAAAAAAAAAACAGAGAAAAGATGAAATCACCGCTCTGAGAGAAATCCCTGAAGAGACACTGATAGGGATTCTATTCATGGAAGGAGGGAGAGAGAGAGACAGAGAGAGAGAGAGGTACATGATGTTTTCTTCACCTCACAGTAATGAGGCTCTATCTGCTCTTCATATCTGTGCTGCTAATATCCATACAGAAGTATAATTTAACACAGTCTGCACAGGCCCCATTCTGCCTGAAACACAGACACCGCTCCCATCACGATAATCACCCTGTAAAAAGCCGAGCACAGAGATCCATTTGGTTCGTGCATCATCGAACGCTCTCCTTGTTCCATTTTGTCATGTTTCCTTCTCTCAACCGTCTTAGCGTTTCCTCGCTGTCACACACACGCTCTCTCTCTCTCTCTCTCTATACTCTAACTCTGCCTGCGCTTCCCTGACGGGCCTGCAGGCGGTTTGTGGCACCAGACGTCTGTGATGGAGTGACACATGTAGAAAGATCCAGAGTAAGAGAGTGTGTTCCATGCTTTCCTGATGCCTGTCGCTTATTCAGTGGTTTTGAAGTGGCGCCTTCCTGCTAGAACCGATCAGACTGAGTCGCTGTGGTCATTTCTGCGTCTTATTCAGTCAAAGGAGAGAGGAGAGAGAGGAGAGACACCCTGGGCGGTCCTGACTGAGTAGTGGACTGTCTGAAGCAGGTTCACTTGTATTTGCCCTGATGATTTGTTTAAAAAAAATGTCTCATTATATTGTTAAATATAATAATTACGGAAAAGGAAAAGTTCTCTGATTCTGCTTCGCTGAGTCCCCTGTGTGTGATGCACTGATTTGACATTTTGATAGAAGATACACTTCTTTTTTTTACTTCCTTTCCTCCTGAGAGCTCGATTAGAGTCCTGATAACACTCTCACTCTATTACCAGCACTGACTTTTACTGAGCACAAGTGGAAACAGGAATGTAATCCTTCACCCGCACCACCACGTATAAGAATAACCAATTAGCACTTAGTGTCTTATCGGTGTAATCTGTAGAAAACTCAAGTGTGATAAAGGCAAGTTGTGGTTTTTAGTGAAAGTTTATTTCTGCACAGCCGACATATATCAATGTGAACAAATGATAATATCCCTGGATTAACTACGCTGCATCACTTCCTGTGAATCTTGTGCAGAACAAGGAAAACGTCTGCAGAGAGAATGTAGAGGAATTAAAACGTCTGTCGGAGACGAAAATAACTGCAATTACGTTCAAGGCCTGGGTTTGATTTCATGAACATTTTTAAGGATCGCACAACTCCGATGATGTCATGGGAATGTGTCTGTGATCTGGGAACCTTGCTACGTCGTGCACACACCTGGCGTACGATGCATGCTGCTATTTATCCTGCAATAGATCTTCCACATATTCGTGCTTAGTGCAACCGAGGAACGGGAGCAAAGAGGAAAAACGACAGATAAACAGTGAGACAGGAAACAGCCAGCAGTCCCACGGATGCAGATTTTCTAAAGGAGGAAACGTAACAGAGCAGATTAGGAAAATGGGGGCATGAAATTGCGTTGGGTAGAAATGGAAGGGGAAAGAGTGTATATAACCTACTTTTTTCCTCCGCTGAGAAAAACACAATGAAAGGTGAAAGAAGAGCAGGGATTAGTGACGCTGATGTTCCAGCAGGTTTTGGAGTAAACGTCTTCAGTGGACTGATTCTCAGCAGGCTCACCACGCTGATGAATGATGTCACTTGCTGTGAATTGTCGTACATGTGTTTGCATTCCTTTATACCTCCTGCAAATCCCTGAACAATTGCAAATGCCTTTGGTTTTTTGTTTTTTATTTGCATTTTGAAGCTTTGTGCGGCGCCATGTCCGCTGCTCCCACACATGCTGCTGTGTTTGTTCTCCCTGGACTTGCAGTACATGCAGTCTCCTGGGCTAACGGGCTCCTGTTAGCACCTATTTCACACAGTCACAGTCCCGGTGAGAGGCGTGTGTGAGTAAAGGCGACGGTGATGCACTCAGACAGGAGGCGGGTGTGTCACCCATTAACCTGGAACTCACACATGCAGCGCACTGCAGAGACGGAGGTGGCTGCACACGGCGATCAGATGATGGCAAGTTAGTGGCAGCTCGGCCTCAGTCTCGTACCAGAGCTGCGACACACTTGCATTAGTGTACATACGTGAGAAAACCTGTGTCTCGCCGCAAAGGCTTCCTGCTGAATCATTCATGAGTCATCAAACTTCACTCGTTTGAGGCTGCATCGCCTTTGAGACGCTCAGAACCGTCGGAGCCACAACCAACAGACTGACAAAGAGCTGTGGACACTTTACAAAACAAAACAATGCACACCTTTTCAAAACAAGTACAATACATATATATATATATATATATATATACTGTATATACAAAAGCTAGTGAAGTAAGACGGCTGCAAACAGGTTGGAGTATGACTGAAAGCACAAAGAGGAGCTCAGGAAAAGTTTCAGAAGAAAATTCAACTGCTTCCACACAAAACCCACGGCGTACACACTTCTTGTCCGCGCCTGCTGCTGCACTGCAGTCATACACACACACACACACACACACAAATGCTCCCTCAGTCAGGTATATTTGGTAGTTTAAATTGCTTGACAGAGCAGCATACAAATGATGTTAGAGTTTCTGTTTGCAAAGGCTAAACAGAGGCAGAATAACATTCAAAACATCAGGATAGCACAACAGACGAGAAGTCACCCTATGGCGTATCTTTTGGGGTTTAAATATGAACCCTTTGACAGCGTTAGGTCAATTTATGCAATTTATGCAAAGTCTAGCTGGTGTTGTTTTTCCATCACTTTGCATCTGTTTTGTCTGTGTTGTTGTTTTTTCCCCTCCATCATATTGGCACTAACACAGGCTGAGCAGTGCCAGTTGCTTTTCACAGAAGGGAGAACTAATGGAGGCAATCTGCATCTCCAGGACGCTTGATGCGTCTCGCACAGCTTTTATTGACATTATTACCACAACTGAGTCACATGGCAGTCAGTGTGTGCCTCATCCATCCTCTCCTCTCTGCTGAATAACCTCAGACAAACGTCTAAACACATAGGATGTGAGCACGTAAATGCATTAAGTCTTTTGTTTCTGCGTTCTTCTTCTTCTTCTTCTTCAGTACCGTTCCATTAATCACTCCTGCTCATCTTGTTCTCTTCATTCCCCGAATATCAACGTTCCCCAGTCATCGCTCAGAGTACAAACTCGCTGACACAAAGAGAGTTCTGATAACATTTGTCTTTATCTATATTTCATTTCTTTACTTCTCTCTTGTTACTCACATAAGTCATGTATGTAATACTCTGTCCTTTTTTAACCGCAGTCATCGTCTCTACATCTGCGTTTTATGATTACGTCTGCGGACTGGGTGAATGGTTTAATGTTAAGGAATTATAATCTGCTCATCCCCAAACCCGCAGTAACAGCCTCATCATATATTTAACTGTGAGTCCTTGTAGGAGCATGTGTAGTTTTAGCACGGCGCTCGAGCACATCCCACTGCAGTGGAGAGAGATCATTTAAAAAAATATTGGTTGGAAAAATGCGCTACATTATTCACTATCACGCCATCTACGCATGAATAATTAATTTCTGCAGTATGACCTTAACCACATCGCTGTTTTACCTTCCCCTATATTGTTCCTTTTTAATTTCCCTGCCTTATAGTTCTGCTCCCACTGTTTCACTTAAACCTTAATAAACTCTTACACCCAAAGGCAGAATTAAGGCGGACAACTTGCCTGTAAACTTTTGTTTATGTAAAGTTGTTACGACTAACTAAATCAATCTGCGTTAAGAAAGTAAGAAAAGAACTGGGCCAACAAATGAAGCACGTAAAAGACTCTTTACACTAAATCAGCTGTTGTGGACAATTCTTTTGCTCACTTTTCTCTACAACTTGTTTTAAAGCAATTATACACTTATACTAACATACTAAACATACATATTATCAAAGTAATGTATCACATTTCTGCTTGTAACCTCTCCTGAATGCGTCAGATCTTTTGCTTTTGGTTTATTTGTACTTATCTCATGAGGGGATGGTTCTCTGGCGTTCTGTCCGGGGTGTACATCTCCTTTTGCCGTATGTCAGCTGGGATTGGCACCAGCACCGCCTGCGACCCTTGTGTGGAGGATAAAAGTGGTAGAAGATGGACGGATGGGATGGATGGGATGGATGTCTCTTAATAATTGAAGCCATAATTCATCAACTTCAACAACTCCATGCATTCTTTACTAATCAAATGCTAATCCATAAAGCACAGGTTATCTAACGTCCTCTTTCTATACAACACATGATCGTAAATATTAGATAAACAACAACAGGTTTGACATCGGGACCACTTCGTTCCAATAAAGGAAGTATCTGTGTTTCTTCAACAAGTCTTATCCAGGACTGGCCCATAAACGTGTTGTAAAACTGTTCAAGGTAATGCTCGTGACCCCAAAATCAACCCCAATGAGGAGTTTCCTGCTTGCTTTTCAATGCAATGGAATACACATCCTTACATAGTCTAAACAAATTAGCTGAGTCAGATACTACACAAGGAATCAAGGATGTTCCTGTTCTAAAAGTCACAACTTAAAGAAACATCAATATATTTTGTAAATCTGACTATTCATTCTAATGTTATGTAAGTCATTTGGAACTACTAACAGTAGCAGGTCACATTTTGTTTTCCCTGACAAAGTAAACAATGGGAAACAGTAGCGTGGCGCTCTTGGTCAAGTTCATTGTGATGGTTGTGGCGTGTTTCCACTAGCGCGACTGTACTCGGGCAAGGCGCGGTTATTTTGCTTTTCCATCAGTAATAGTACCTGATACTTTTTTTTTTTAGTACCTGCTATGGCGAACTTCCAAGCGAGCTGAGCTGAGCCGATACGATGGGTGACGTTGGTCACAGGAAGAGTCAAAAGAATCAAGCCGAACAATGCAGAACTTTAGATCAGTTAAAATGACTTAACAATCCTAAAAACATGGGTTAATCTCCAACATTTAGCAAGGAAATGTCTAAAATCTCAACATTTAACACAAGTCACTAGTTTGTGTGTGTATGTGTCGCGTATAAAACAAAGTCACAGCAGTTTCATGCAGCCGCTGTGATGACCCCGCCCACATGGAGGCAGTACTATTATTGTAATGGAAAAAAAAAAAACTGTGTAGAGGCTGAGGCGAGGCGAGCTGGGACCATGTGGTGGAAACACGGCATTAGATGACAGAAGGACGCAGTGTTGGGAGTAAACACTACTTTTATTACTACAGACGCTGTGATGAGTATCATACACAGTAATTCCCTGTGAATAACAGTAGTACAGTAGTATGTGCTTGTAGTGGAGTCATAGTAAATCCACCCACTGCTTTACAAGTTTTGAAGAGCACTCGTCGATGAATGGCACCACCTTTATCTCAGAGTCCGTGGTGGACACACGCTCACAACCTCCACAGACCAGCAGTCGTCCCCATGGAAACAGCCACTGTATTTTTTTAATTGCCCTGTAAATGCTTGTCCACTGTGAGTCTGTGCCCCTAACAGCTTGCATCTGAAGCCACTGGTTAACCCCCTCCCCCAAAGCTTTGATTTCATGCTTGTATTAGAGTGTTGAACACCCGCCAGAGTCACGTTTCACTAATGGAAGAAAGCACTCAGCTGGGCATGCACTTCACAGCACTGCTGCACTGACGGGGGCCCGTGCATGTTATCAACTCATTTGCTTAAAAGCACGAGAAATCATCATGATTGTGTTTACTTTCTGCGTGTTTCTCTCCAGCCAGCACTGACTGACGACAGTGATTCAGACATGGGGATGATTTAAGATGATGGGCATATCTCTGTCACAGAGCTTTAGTCGTTAATTGCTGTGGGATCGCGATGTACAGATGAATGTCACAGTTCATTAAAAGGATCATCAGCCTGGAGCGGCGCCGCTGTTCAGTCTCACAGTCGGTGAACTCACCGTCGTCCGACTGGAACCTCCTGACAAACAAAACACACGTGAGCTCCCGGTAACAACACTGTTAATACTGAAACCTGAAGACAAGACTGAGTTTACGTCTTCATCCAACCACAGATGATTGCAGAGTCCCATTAGTGTCATTTACACTGTTGATCCATCCGTTGTCTACTGAGTCACGGGTGCCAGTCCCAGCCGACATAGGGCGAAAGAGTGTTTTTGGACACGTGGGAGGAAACCAGAGAACCAAGAGAAAACCCACGTACACAGAAGGACAACATGCAAACTCCAGGTTACATCTTCAGCTCAGTAAACATGTGAGGCCTCATGACCATGTGTACAGTATGTTTGATTTCAATCTATCCAATACTTTACCTTAAATCACTTCACCGTGGTGATAGATGAGACATAAACAGGATTCATCTATTGGGAATTATGAAAGTCACCCTTAGAGGGTCAGATACTTAGTTGCCTCCCCCGGAGAAAAATGCACCAGCCACTAAATCCAGAGCGATGATAATATCTTGAGGTTGTGGAGACAACACTTCCATGGCTTAATGGCTGAACTACAAAATGGGATCAGCGGTGTTTCTACTCATGTCTCTCATCTTAATGCTGCTGTTATATGTCATTCATTAAGTGATTAACGGATTACTGGCTGTGCTGTAGCTGTGGGAGGTGCTCTGTTGTGCTTCATCTCTGACTTCTGTGTGTTTGCTTGAGTGCTCTGTTTAGATGAAACACAACAATAACCTGAGTCCACTACATGTACTGTTAAATTGTACATGATATAAAATACACGGTGTGTCCTGTGCTTGCTTCGTGTGCACAGATTCTGGTCGGAGAGCTGTGTGCCTTCTTCAGCAAGACAGAGGGAACGCGGGAGAAGACCATCGTCACCGCAGACTGCTGCTACTTCAACCCCCTGCTGAGACGCATCATACGTTTTCTAGGTGAGCGTGGCACTGCTCTTTACAGACTCCTCACACGCTCCTCACAGGACTGGGAAAGGTCATTTCTTTGTGTCTGTGTGTGCGGGTTTGTCAGGAAGAATTGATGCAAAGTGAAAACAGACTTAAATGTGACCTGCGACATTTCAGAATGTCCCTGGTAGAGCTCTTCAGTGGATGATAAACTGGAAAATATTGTAATCTTTGAAATAATAAAATATTATTCAATATTATAGTACAAATAACATCATCTCCACATGACTCTGTGTTTCTCAGTGTATCTGTGTCTAGATCTCTTGTTGCCCGGTGACATTTCCGTGCTGTTTCCTTTTATGTCGAGACAGACAGAGGCAACATTGATATTGTGCTAGTATAGCAAGACGACTGTAGTCTGACTGAAAACACAAAGAAGCGACTACACAAAGTGAATTCTACTGTTAAAAAATACCCATTGTTCAGCACTTTGAAAGAAACAATGCTTCTTGCTCCCGCCCCTGTGCTGTTGCTGTATACACACAAATGCTCCCTCAGTCGGGTCTGATAATTTAGCTTGACAGAGTCTGTTTTCAGATGAAGCATACAAATAATGTCACATTGTCTCTATTCATAAAGACCAAAACTGAGGCAGAAAAATCCAATCAACAACAAACATCACCAATAGTTACGCACTGCACCTTTAAACAGCCTGAATATGTATAGACTGAATTGGCTGAGATGAGAACAATACAGATGGAGTGTATGTTTTAACTTTATTTCCACTCTCTAACCCACTGTATTCCACTTGCTACCTCTCTTTATTCCCATATCTAACAGGTGTTTATGCCTTCGGCCTCTTCACCACCACCATCTTTGCCAACGCGGGCCAGGTCGTGACAGGAAACCAGACGCCTCACTTCCTGTCCGCCTGCCGACCAAACTACACAGCGTTGGGCTGCCAGTCCACCATGCAGTACATCACAGAGCGCCGCGCCTGCACAGGCAACCCACTGACTGTCATGACGGCACGGAAATCTTTCCCTTCAAAAGACGCAGCGCTCAGCGTCTACTCTGCCATTTACACAGTGGTAGGTCTGAGGAAGCCGGATTCATTATTTTCTGCACAGATTTCTGCTTATTTTTCTTCTGAATACAGTTTTGGTTTCACTTTAAGTTCAGTCAGTGCGACTGAATATAGAAGAAGAGAAACAATCAATTTAAAGGAGAACATTTCCAGAGTCACAGATAGCTTGATATTAATCTGATGCATTTAAGGTAAACACAAGTTCACAAATTAACTGATTTGTAGGGGCGGGACTTGCCAGAGACACCACGATACAATATTATCACGATATTTAAGTGTCACAGTACGATATTATCACGATATTTAAGTGTCACAGTACGATATTATCACGATATTTAAGTCAAAATACCATATTATCATGATATTTAAGTCAGAATACGATATTATCACGATATTTAAGTCACAATACGATATTATCATGATATTTAAGTCACAATACGATATTATCATGATATTTAAGTCACAATACGATATTATCACGATATTGAAGTCACAATACAATATTATCACGGTATTTAAGTCACAATACGATATTATCATGATATTTAAGTCACAATACGATATTATCATGATATTTAAGTCAGAATACGATATTATCACGATATTTAAGTCACAATACGATATTATCACAATATTTAAGTCACAATACGATATTATCACAATATTTAAGTCATAATAGGATATTATCACAATTTTTACATCACAATACGATATTATCACCGTATTTAAGTCACAATACGATATTATCACGATATTTAAGTCACAAATATTGCAATATTTCACCGTATCTACCTCTAGTAATTCCCATAAAAACAAGAAAAAGGCATAATGTTTTAAAAGCACTTTGACAGAGAACGGGAGCTGCTCTGTGCTTTGAGCTGCTGAACAGTCCTGTGTAGGACTTTCTGATCTGACTTTTAAAAAAGCAAGTAAACATGTTTTCTTAAATGGCTTTTCTATTTTAGTAAACAAAAGTAAATGTTTCAGGAAGTTCAGCATGCTCTACAATGACTAGTCTATTGGTTCTTTTTTTATTTTTAGGGTTCGAGCAACAAGGTTGCAAGAACCCTATTGAAACTGGAAGGATTATTATATATGTAACCTTTAATACTGTAGCAAACCACCTGATGCTGAATAATGTGTCATACTGCTCTTATACGCGTTACGCTGCTTATTCAGATGACCTTACATCCATTCACTATGTGTGGTCACTGGTGGGAAAATCCACTCGGTGCACAAAAAAAATGAATGAATCATGAAGTGAATGAATGAAACTCTTGTTACGTTTGCGGCTTGTATTATTCATACAAATGGGATTTTTTTTTTATGTAGGCATTTGTTTATTTGCTCCAAACAGACAATGTAAAAATGTGTTGGCTGTCGAGCAGCTTATGCACCGGCTGTTATTTGAATGTGCTCCTGCTGTCGCCATGTGAGCGCAGACATCGACCTGATGTCAGTCATGATCATAAACCAATGATTAATCCTTCACTGGATGAATCCACAGCTATTTTGATCATTAACTCTTCATTTTGAGTGAGGTTTTTTTTTTTTTTACATTAAAAAGGAGGTTTTTCGATTCTGAGTTAACTTAAATGTTTTGGTTTATTTGCTCTATGCTATATTTAATTTGGTGGCTGAGGTTTGGGAAGAACCCGTCAATATTTTCCATTATTTTTTGCAATTTACGAAGCGAGAAAATAATTCAGGGATAAGAAAAACCCTTTCTTGTCGTCGTCTATAAAATCATTCTCATCTTTACGCCACTACAGTAGCAAGCACCATGTTCTCTCCTTGTCTCCATTTGTCTTTCCCACTGAATGAATGCAATAATGTCAGAAACACATTGAGGGAATCTTCTTGTGATTTCGGAGGTCAGAGGTCGAGGTCACTGTGACCTCACACCTGAGCCACTGGTGTGAGCGCAATTTATCATCAACGCCTGGAGGGAATTTCATTACATGAGCCACAAACGACCACTTGGACTCATCAATGAACTTATTAGTTTTTTTATTATTATTGGCACAGGTCACCGTGTCTTCCTTTCTATAAACCCATTTATTCCACCATAGGATGATATAGTTGATATAAGGTAATATAATACAGTTTATTAGAGTCACAAATCATCAGGATAAGTAGTTTTATAGTCAGTATTTATTTTTTTTCCGGCTCCTTTAAACCCTCCTGCATCTTGTGTTTCTTTTAAATTTGCTTCCAAAAAAGTGACATACAGCGTTATGATGTGGGGTTCAGGTCTAGGTTCAGGTGTACCTAAATATAGATGTCCGTGTCAAAATGCGTCAGCCTCAAATTTAAAAGAACGGTTCAGAGAGCATCGTTTTTACACATGGATCAGTCACCGCAGAGTTCAGACCTTCACCTTACTGAGAGTCTCTGGGATGTGCGGGCTTCAGACTTAATGCAGCGGTCCAACTCTATCGTTAATACAAGTTACTTACTGAAAAATGACTGAAGTCGTGAATTGAAAGTTGCATAAGCTTAGGAAACAATGTGTGCTGTGATGAACCTGAAGGCTTGTGTGTGTGTGTGTGTGTGTGGGACTCCTGTGAGAGGGAAACCACAGACGTAACCGCTTGTGTGTTTTGTGTGGATTCTTCGTGCCCCACTGTGTGCGTGCTCTCTTCTTTGCCTTGGCACAGATGTACGTGACGCTGGTGTTCAAGACCAAAGGCACGCGGCTGACCAAGCCCACCATCAGCCTCACCCTGCTCTGTCTGGCCATGCTCGTGGGCGTGGTCAGAGTGGCCGAGTACCGCAACCACTGGGCCGACGTTCTGGCCGGATTCTTCACCGGGGGATCCATCGCTGTGTTTCTGGTGAGGAGAGATGAGTGCTAGACTAAACCAGGAGCGAGAAACATCGCGATTTCTACGAGAAACACAAACATGGTGTCCCTCAAGGCCCTGGGGATCCACTGCCCTGTGTGTTTTCAACGTTTCACATGGAAAACATGCAGGGCAGTGGATCCACAGGACCAGGACTGAGAAAAGCAGGACATTCACATTTCATGTCCTGACTCATGTTTTGACATTTATTCTTGGTCGAATTTGTTATTGTTTTCATCAACTTTTTAGTTCTTTGTGCCTTGTTTTACTTATTGTGTTTGCCTTGTTCCCCTGCGCTCGTTTTCAATTATCCCTGCCTCCTCAGTGTATTTATCCTCTGTGTTCCACTCTGCTGTGGTTGGTCAGTCTGTCTGTGTTGTTAACCCTGTTCACTGAGGTATTTTTGGGTTCTCATATTTTTACCTTTATCCTCATCTCTTGCACCCTGGGTTTGCTTCCTTTAACTTTTTATAAGGAGCAATTAGTTTAAACAGATTATTTTGTAACAGAGCCATGTTGCTGGTGTGGAGCCGGACGTACCTCGGGGAAAAAAACCCTCAAAGAGCAGACATTTCACATGGTTTCAAACCTATCACAGTTGACCACTTTGCATAAAACCACATCCGCTTCATTTTAGGTTGAATATACCAAGTCTGACACTGTGGTCCTGTACTTAAGTCCAATTATGAGTAAATTCAAACGTGTTGTCTTGTAATTCCGATGTTTGAAATCCTTCATCATGTTTCACATAAGTTGTACAAACGAGACGAGCAGCTCCCGTGTCCCCAAGAGCTAAAAACATTGATTTTTCTCTGCTGAAGTTAGTCCAGCTCCATCTCCCGTCAGCAAAGCCTGTCAAACAGCAATCACAGGCACCACACGGGATCTTAAGAGATCCGCCTTAAACTGTCTTTAATCAACCATTTCATCAGTGCTCAGTTTGCAGATGGGTCTGTGCTTGTGAAGTCGGTGTCGACGCCTTAAACAACCACACTATCCCTTTATTTTGTAAAACCCAAATCCAAAAGTTCCCTTCATGCATTCTAAAGCCTAACCTGGATCACATCTGTTTGAGTTTCTAGCTCCTCCTCTTTGACTCTGTGTTTCAGGTGACGTGTGTGATTAACAACTTCCAGCAGTTGCAGTCCAGTATCGCTCCACAGCGACCCCAGCGCCCCGAGTCCATGCTGGGCATGCCCATGGTGACCCTTCCCTGTGTGGAGAGTCCACTCGAAAAGTTAAGTGGTCCTCAGGTAAGGGGCTGGGGTGGATGTGAGGCAAGGCTGTGAGGGGGGAGGGAGGGGGGGAGATACTCGTGTCTTAACCTGAATCCATCGTCCTCGTTTTCTGTTTTTTTTTTTCCCCCCCTAAAAGAAAAAAGCGTGCATGCTGCAAGCTCCACCTGCACCTCCAGTCCCAACAGAAAACATCCAAGTGATCCCTTTAAATCTCTGCACAAGCAATCCTTGTAGTAGGACGATAAGACGCTGCAGAGATTTGAAATCCGAGCTGTGGTTACAGTTCAGCCAGAAGACAGAAATACTAACTCTACTGTTGCGTGATCCTAAACCCTGCGGTCTTTCACGCGTCCGTGTTCAGGGTTTAGAGATTTGCTTATCTTTTATGAGATGAGTCAGCAGTTCCACGCTGACGCGCTGAGGTGTCGCTTTAGATTATGTTAAACTTTATCATCCGCACTTGTTGAAAATCGTTTCTGGCTCCACACAGAGAAATGCATTAATCACGAATACAAAACATTTATTTGAAAAGAAAGACAATTTCACAATTCATCAATTTAATAACACTTGGTACAAAAGATTTCTTGTAGTCATGGGTTTTAAAAACCACTTCCTGAAGGGAGCGGTTTAAATTTGGGGTGCAGTCACTTTGTTTGTGACAGTAGCCGAGTAAAGTGATGGTGACATGATGTTTGCTGCGTTCACCATTGTTGAAGCGTTTCTCAATGCAGTGCCACATGCAGTGCAAACAAAGCCACCCACCCATGCTTGACATCACTTAGTACAAAGTGAACGTGTATCGATGCCTCGGCCACTCTGGACTTTTCTATTTCACACCACACATCCAAGTATTTATACCAAGCAACATGTTAACTTACCGTTTGTCACAAAAATCAGATGCCAGAATTCGTCTGAGGCGTTTAAAAAAAGTGAAAATTCATAGCGAATTTGCCCCTGACTTCTTCCCATCTTCTCTTCAGCAGTGCAGCGTTTTCTAAGACATCTCCTCAGGGGTGGATCAGGGGTGGATCAGCGGTGTCATACACCGACCACATATATAAAAAGTGGACGCAGTCTTCTTCATACTTCACACAGTATGTGCCGTGCTTTATCATCTATTTTCCTCTAAATTGGAACTTAATTTAGAATAGAACAGAAATACTTTGAAATACTTTTAAATTGTTTTAACATAGCAGCAATACAATACAAAAAAAATATTATAAACGTAAAATGTGGTAAAAAAAATAGTGCAATAATAAAGGAATGGCATAAAGGAAAGAAAAAAGGAAATTTAAAAAATTGACATGTCAGGAAATGTTTATTAAATCAAGTGAGAAGTAGGTTTATTTCCCCATAGACTTCCATTCAGAGTCGCCCCCTGGTGGCTTACTGCTACTTCTGTCCAACCTCCTTCAAACTGAAAGACTACGTCCATTTTTATATAGAGTCTATGGTGTCGTATGTCCACGTCTGTATGGAGGAAAATGTCTTGCGTCCTCTGTGGTCTGTCTCTGTCACTAACCCTCACTTGACTGCCTGTTTTCCTCTGTCTCCCACCTTGCCTCTCTCCTCTCGATCTGCTCACTTGTTCCTCACTCTTCTCCTCCAGCATCCCACACTCTCCTCCTCCTCTACCCTCTACAACACCTACGTCCAATCATTCTGAACAACTTTGACTCCTTTTTGCCCGTCCCATCCCTCCCTCCCTCCCTCCCTCGCCCTCCTCTCCATCGTCTCTTTGCCTCATTTCTGTTTTTTGCCCGTCTCTTCTTCGCTCCTCATCCCGCGCATTGCTCTGAATTTTTCTTTTCTTCACTTCTTCTTTTTCCTTCACCCTCCCTCTCTCTCTCTCTCTCTCTCTCTCTCTTTCTGTCTCACTCCTCTCTTTCCCCTGCAGACTCCGCGGGGATCTCCGTTCTCCGAGATCACATGACCATCAGCCCTATCGGTTCCCCGCCACCCCCGATGTCCTCGTTCCGACTCGCTCCATTTCCAGCGAAGTCTAGACCAATCGGAGCAGCACTCGCCGCACTGCGCCGCCCATCCGGCTGGGCGGTACGCGACACTGCACCGCTCCTATTCCACCCAGGTCTAGGCCGATCATAGCCCACAAAATACACACACACACACACACACACAGCATCTCTATCCCCGGGGAACCGATAGGCAAACTCTTACGCAGACTTTCTCTGTTGCTGGACTCTCAGTAAAGTAAATCCTGAACTTTTCGTACAAAGTCAGGTACATATTTGATTTTCTTCATTTTGAATATTGTACTGAAAGACATTTTTGTATAAACGGTCATGTGATGCTTCAGTGGTGCGCTGGGAAAAGGAACCTGCATCACACTGTGACCTCTGAGAATGTCCACTGAATATTTATTCACTCACACAATTGTATGAATGAGTCACTCCACCCCCCAACCCAACCCACCCATTTGAAGGAGACACATGCTGAAAGCTCAACGTGACGGTGAACCTCCGGTCCGTCTCCCCGGACGCAGCTTTGATGTGAGCTGTCAGGAGGTTTCGCCTTGTTGGACCAAAGAAACCCCCTGAAGGATATTTGTGCTGCTGAGATTTACCTGTGAACACATCCTTTTAGTAAACCATACAAACACACACACACACACACTGTCTCTGTCTCCCCTTCATCTCTTTCTCTCACCCTCACCTTATCTCATCCTGTTTGTGCGCACACACACACACACACACACACACACATGGTGCATTCTGAGTTGCAGTGCCCTCGTCGGCTCCACATGAGGTTTACTCAGATCAAAGGATTCATTTCATATCTCTCAGCAGAAGCAGCAGACTAAAGCAAACAGGATGAAAGTGAAGACATCTTCACTCGGCTGTCCTCGCCACGTTGTCTCTCAGACGGTCGCAGCTTCGCCCAGAACCTGATGTGAACTGCAAACACATTTTTGTAAGACAAAGCCGAGCTCCCGACTGCAGGTGGCACCACAGTGAGCCCAATCACCGCGATCAGGAGCAAATATTTTGTGTGTTTAATCCCCTCGAGACGAGAAGCCTTCAGAAGAAACGTGTCTGTACCTTTTTCTATCCGTTTCATTCACCGTCGTGGACTGGATTTACTTTCTGTCCAAATCTGAAACTGCTGTATGTAATGACTGTGTGTGTTTTATCAATAGATTTATTTATCGACGTGTACATAATCTGGATGGAGTGAGCGCTACACACGGCGGGACACAGTTTTGCTAAGATTTTGATTTGCACACAGAAATCCATGTTTTTACTGGCGTTCTCTTCCTGGACATGTATTTTGATAACTTCTCTCTTTCTCTCTGTGGCGTTGGTGTCGTTGAACTATCACTGTGCTGTGAAATGTTTCCCTCTGCTGGATGACACAACGCACACACACACACACACACACACACACGTTTGACAGAGCACATGTACAATGACACATATTCATAAGCACATGCATACTCCATCACACTGAAGTCCTGTAGCCTAAATGTTAACGTGCGTCCCCGCCCCTTAACTCCACTTTCTAACAAGGAAACATTTGTATCATAATGTACATAATTCTTTTTTTGTATTGAGAGTGTGATTTTCTTTCTTTTTTTACACAAGCTTCACCACCACTGAAGAGGTCGTCTGTTTATTATGATGATGAAAGAGGTGATGAACCAACACTGGATCAGTTAGAAAACAACCACATTCACTCAGTTTTCAGGTCACTTCAGATGTTCAAAATTTAATGAACCCAAAACATTGTGTTTAATTCTCATGTTGTGGTACAGTTGTCACAACTCCAGATACATTGCTGTGGTTGTTTAGTCACGTATGAAACCAACAAAGCGAGCAAAAATAGATGGGTTTTTTTTTATTAAAGCAACACTCTGTAACTTTTGCTGGGTATGTTGTCCTAGCAAACACATTGTGACAGTTTGAGTCCCTGACTATCATTCATTTACACAGTGTTTTTGTTACTTACATGCTACATAGCCACGTTAGCATTCAGCATGTGGTACTGGACACCATACAAAAAATATTTGGCTGAACGTGTCACTGAATTTACAATCTGTTAGCTAGCGTCGTCTGTCTTTATCAACACAGTAGCATCAAATCTAATCCATATGTTGAGGTATTGGCTAGGGTTACCAGCCATTCCCTAAAGGAATACTTCACCGTTGTTGTATTACTACAATAGGGTGAGTATTTTTGAAAAATTGTGCAATATCTTCATTCTTTTCTTTGTTACGTGCCCACCAGTGACACTTGGTCCTGTTAGCATAGCTGTTAAAAACTGTTTAAAATCTGGGAATGAGGTCCCGCCCCCCTAAAAAGTGTAGGGAATTAGCATTGCAGTTTCAAGCCTCGGACCAATTAAGTGTCACTGGTGGACACGTAACAAAGAAAAGAATGAAGATATTTCTCAACTCAGGGGAAACTGGGGTTGGGAAGCACAATTTTTCAAAAAGCTAAATGCAAATCGGTGAAGTGTTCCTTTAAAATAAGGATTTGTTCCATATTTGAAAAATATCCGATACAGAACGCATTTGGTCATTATTTTTGGAAAAAAATTTGATTGCCAGATTTGTATGAAGTAAAATAAACCCCTCCCCCTGCTGTCAGACCCTCATTCATTACTATCACTTTTATATTTTATACATCACTTTTTCATATTTGAGTAATAGAAAGTTACATACATCGAAACACTGCAAAACTGCACATTTTATTCACCTGTGAACATGTGTATTTTGTGTGTAAAGTAAACTGAGTCATTACAAACAACCACTTTCCTTATTTTCTTATCAGGAAGTTGGCAACCCTGGTATTGAACCAAAACACTTAACTGAAAAGTGCTAAAATGCTGAGAAAGGGTGTGTGTGTTATCACTTTTGTTGGCCCATTTCATATTCGCTTTCACTGTTATCTGACAGCAGTGTGGTTTGGTTGAAAGGCAATTAGATCCCAGATGATATTTGACTAATGCCCCTTTACAAATGATACTGTATTTGTGTTTGCTTACCTAATATTAGCTTTACTGACTCTGTGACCATACGTGTGTCTGTTGATTGAACGACAAAAGAAACTTCTGACCCAGTAAATGGTTTTAATGAGAACATCTTCCACCTGGTTTAGACCCCCTGGTTCTATTGCACTATACTGTACTGTAGTGTATGTGCAGCAGCCATCAGATTTGTGCCGGGGGAAAAGTGGAGATATGACCGAGCATCTTGTACATGTGAGAAGTTTAATTTGTGGAAAAAGTGCTGATATTGTGTTGCCAGTGAACACACGCTGGACAAACATGCATATATGAAACTGTGAATATGAGTCAGACTCATGACCTTTGCTGGATGTCATCTCTTTGATCCATCTGTGCTTTCTAGTCTGTAATGTTCCAGTGAAGCAGAAATAAACCATTTAAGTGGAAAAAAAAACAAGAGAGAAACAGACTGAAATTCAAAGAAGAGGGGAAACCTCCTCATTTGTGCAAAATCTCACTAACTCATCATCTGAGTCACGGTGAACACTGAAACAAAACAGCCTCTGATGTAGCTGTCATCGCCGCAGCACTACTCTCCTGTACGGAGTGGAGCATTTTGTGTTTTCAGTCAAAAAACAAACCCACTGCAGTTGACTGATGTCAATTATAAAAGAAAAGCACCGACCTCCCTCAGATCTGCAACTCAGACACAAAACACTTCCCTTTGATCCTGTTGCAACAAACCCCCCGTGTTTTTGTAAAGATTAGTGTGATGACAATAAAATGGATATTGTAATAAGAAATTGTGTGTGTGTCGGTGTTCGCTGTTTGTTACAGTATTCTGTGTACAGATGTCTGAACTGTACATAGAGCTGTGTCTCCTAAAGATAAGGGAGGACCCAGAGATTATGTACAGGCGTTGTTAATGAACTGCTTGTTAACAGATATATCTACAGCAACGGTTAAAGGAATACTTCCACCGATTTGCATTTAGCTTTGTGTTACTAGAATAGGGCTAGTATTTTTAGAAAAAAAATACTAGAAAAAAGTATTAGAAAAATGGTGCTTCCTAACCTCCGTTTCCACTGAGTTTTTTTTTGTTATGTGCCCACCAGTGACACGTGTTCCGAGCCTTAGTCAGAGGCTAACTGCAACGCTAATTCCGCACTTTTTAAACCCACTCGTAGGGGGGCGGGACCTCATTCACAGAATGTAAACAGTGTCCGCTAGTGCTGTAGTACTCGAGATCGGTCTTGGTCTCGAGACCACTTTTTGAAGGTCTCGGTCTCGTCTCGGAAACGACTGCATTTTTACTCGGTCTTGTCTCGGTCTCGGACAAAGCGGACCCGGGATTTTATTTCAAGACCGGTCAAGACCACACCTGTGGGGATATCAATAAATTGCCTGTGCATTTTTGGATTAACTCTCGGTCTTGGTCTTGTTTCGGTCTCGACCCCTCAAAGTCTTTGTCTTGATACACTGTGGTCTTGGTCTCGGTTTAGGTGGTCTTGAATACAACACTAGTGTCCGCCATCTTTGCGAACAGGACCAAGTGTCACTGGTGGGCACGTAACAGAGAAAACTGAGGTTGGGAAGCACAATTTTTCAAAAATACTACCCCTGTTCTAGTCATACAAAGCTAAATCAGTGAAGTATTCCTTTAAGACAACCTGCTGAAGTTCAGACTGAGCATCAGAGGGAGGAGGAAATGTGCTTTAAGTAGCTCTGAAAGGGCATTGTGTCTGCGTTTGACTGTAAAACACAGCCTTCTTCAGGGTTTACTGAAAAGTGTCCATCTAATGAGCAGAAGTCTTCTGGGTGAAAGAACCAGACGTCAGGGTACAAAGGCTTGAGGTGACAAACACAAATGTGAGCCCTTGTTACAACCAAATGATGACTCGTTATTATGAATCTCTGAACACTAGCAGAAGACCACACTGGTCACTTTATTAGGTATCATGTGTATCTAACTGCACATGTGTCCATTAAGTGTACTCTACAGCGACAGGATGTCAAGCTCCAAAAAAGACACTAATCCTGCACTTTAAAAAGAAATGACTGTCAGCTGCCACAAACTGTTCCCACTCATGATGAGTGGTGAACACATGACACTCACTGCTCCCAATTTGGACCCAGCACAAGACCTGTTGTGTTCTGTGACAGGCTCAGCAGTGCCACCATGTGGTTTAGTGCCTCCTTACCCAGCCGCACACGCAAGATATACCTGCTGCAATCTCGATAACAATCCGTCAGCAAGTATGAAATGTGATATCAGTGGTGAATTCATACAGTCTGAAAACGATCACAGCCTCATAACTCTCCCCCACGAATGAATGAATGAACGAGGAAAGAGAAAATGTGAGTAATCTAAGTGACTAACACTTTATACATTTATAATAAAAAACAATGTTCTGGAAGAGTCATGTGGAGGAAAGGATTTGCCACGATAGCTCTCCAGAGATTATGCATTTGCAGGTTTAATCCACAAGATGGCAATGTACATCATAGACATTTATTTTCATTTATGTATATATATATATATATATACATATATGTGTATGTGTGTGTGTGTTGTGAAGGGTCCACTGAGAGCGAGTTCTAACAGCCTTCATCTCTTCAGACATCTTACACAAAGACATCTCACAAGCTGTGTCGTGAAATGAGAGGAACAATTACACAGCAGCTAACGAGATGAACCGCACCTGTGTTCACTAATGAGACACAATGACATCCATTTTCTTAATGTCACAGATAATGGAAAGATCTGCACATATCCTTCGCTTTGCTTGCCTGATTTTTTTTTTTCTCCTTCTTCTATTTTTTATGTTTTTTTTTTAACTCATCTGAGGAATTTGTGCGCCCGTAAAACTCGTGGAACACAATCAATGAATTACACTGAAATGCTGATCAAAGACGCTTTACAGTACAGCTGACACTAATTGCAGCCAGCTCAATTCTCTAGACTTAAGAGAGAGATGCACCTGCAATTCCTAAAAAAAAAAACTCTGCTTGACTGAATTTAAAGGACCACCAAACATCCCAGTCAAAGAGGTTCAAAGGATGACGCCGTTTCCTTGATGAAATCCCACCTGCAGCGTCTTTCTGTCTGTCTCTCACCCTCACTCTCTCGCTCTCTCTCTCTCTCTCACCCTCTCTCTCTGTCTCTCTATTTTTCGTTCAGGCCTCATTAGTGTGAGCAGCACAACTCCCCACGTTAGTTTGCTGGGAATTTTAATTCCACGGCTTTCGTCTCCGCATGCCAATGACGAGCGATATCTGGTCATTTTAGGTCCTTTCACTTTCAACCAGCGAGTTGTTTTTGGTTTTAGAGGCAAACGTGAGCGGTGTGAACAAACGCTTAAATACTAACCCCGCGCTGAGCCGTTCACAGACGAAGCTGCAGCGGAATATGAAGAAAAGGATTCTTCTTGTCGAGGAAAGCAGGTTTTTTCATAGAACATGTTTAAAAAAAACAGTACAGTAGCATAATGTAAACCTTATGGAGGAGCAGATGGAGCCTGTACCTCAAAATGTGCGACTAAAACTTTGGCACTGGACAGAATATGGTGAAGAGAAATCATTGTAGCACTCGTTTGTTAATTGTTAAATATTAACCTTAATATAATGTCCACTAAAACCTCTCCTCTGAGCTACGATGAACAGACACTGCGGGCCTGCCGAGCAATGGATTTCTCACATTTGTGCGATGTGTGTTTGTAGTGTGATGCTCTATTTAAAGACTTTGGAAGCTACTGTTTTCTGTTTTTGTTTAGTGTTGCTGTCTCTATATAAAGCAAAGGTGTGTTTGTCTGCTGTTAGCACTGCAATGGTCCGACTGTTGTGTGTGTGTCTGCAGGGGTCCACTGAGGTCCAAGCGATGTCAATTTTGACTCCTTTTGTAGTATGAATGGAACCGTGGCCATATGTGCACATGCGGACACATGATGACCTGAAAGAGACAACTTTTTGGTTTAAACGTTGACATCATGTCAAAACTGACTGCACAGTGAAGAGGCAACTCTGGCGATAGAAAAACACCATCTGCATTTGTATAGATGGTGTTTTTTGTTGTGGTTGTTTGGTTGATGGCACGATCTGTGGCACACATCGGCCGCTTCATGTGATACGACACGCGTCGTCAGCTCTGAGGGAAAGTATCCTCATGTCCTTACCTGCATCTCTCCACTGCTGCGTTTGTACAACAGTGAATAAACAGAAGCCACTAGGGACGCGACAGCTGTCTGTTGCACCTTTAGCTGATGCTGCAGCCGACAGTACTTCAGAATGTGCAAACGTTTAATATCAAATACATGATGCTGCACTCGAATGCATGAATAAACGAGGAGAATGCTCGATGTTTTGACCTCCATCTGCAAGCACACAGTCATATATGCAGCCGTCAGGTCACTTTTATATTTGTCTCACTAACCTTTGGTTCTGAGTCCAGTCTGGAGTCCTTTGTGTTTGACGCACCAAAGTAGAGTCCAAGTGGATGTTGAGTATATAAATTGAGACTAAAATGGACTCCAGCGCTCCACTATTTATTGTGTAACTGCAGTTGGAAGCTAAATCTGTGGAAGGAAGGTGTTCAATTCCTCTATTCCAGGCGCACACACACACACACACACATTTACACACTTACACACGTGTGTAAGTCAGACTTTATCATTCATTCATTGTGCAATGTTGCAGCATCATAACAAACAAAGACTCCTCATCTTCAACTTTCAACTCCAAGTAAGGTCAAGAGTGTAGTCTGACTCGAGTACGACAGTACCTCCCTGCATCATGTGCATATTTAATGCAAGATTCTTCTCACATACATTTATCTAATGTTATTTTAATTAGTCCGCTCGCTATAGGTAATAAAGTCTAATCTATTCATTATTACCAGCTACTTATTTCAACTGTCAATATATGTCTAAAGTAAAAATATAGAATGTTTGAAACAGTAAAACTATCAACCGTATAATTGTGTATCATGGCGGCTTGTTGTCTCTCATAGCTCGTGTGTTTTTGGGTGATCGGGATTGAAAAAGCCAGATGGATGCGTGAGATCCCATCCTCTGTTTGAATTCTGCTCATTTTCCTCCTGACGTGTAAACGTCAGCGCTGATTTATATTCTCCGTCCTGTATATGCTGAGTTCTTACGGCGGTGCGAGCGAGCAGGTGGCAGATGAGGAGGAAAGGCACCAGAGAAAATCTATAACAACCAGACAGTGGGACATTCCCACCCCGAATCTCAAATTCTACCCCACTCTTGTCACTGTTGTCTTCTGTCTGCCGCAGTACGGGACTTGTTTCTGAAAGCAGGCGCTGAGAGTCTGAGGCATCACTTTCCTCTGACAGTTTGGAGGTGAGGCACAGTCAGCTGAGGTGCTCCATTCAGGAAGCGGCACATGTCATCATCATCATAGTTAAGTGGAGGAGAGACAAGACGGATGAGTCATGATGGGACAGACGGAGACATAGAGGGGAGGGAGGAGCGTGTGTGTGTGTGTGTGTGTGAGAGAGAGTGAGTGTGTGTTGCTAGTATTGAATTTGTATAGAGTATAAAAGCAGGTGTAGAGCAACTTCTTATGTTTCCACTCCTCACTGCCCAACCCTTTATTCTTCTTTTTCTTTTTACACAAGTAACACCACACACACACACACACACACACAGATACCAGATGTCAGCTCAATATTAATTTAGTTACATTATAATTGTTCAGGCAGAACTACAGGCTGACACAATGAAATTACACATAAGCGTGAGTTATTGATTTTGTGTTATGTGCAAAGGGTGTGAAATAAATTGAAAGTATTACTATAGCACTGAGCAAAGTGTGCAGCTCTGACAAGAACATAATGTATACACTTAAATTGTCCCTCTAACATGACCGGCAATTACAGATACCCATTGAAAAGCAGGAGGATTCAATCAGGCAGAGCTGAGACTCATATCCAGTGGTGGAGCGGGGTTAATTAGTATACTTGACTTTAACCAACCATGCAGGATGTTGAAGGGTTGAAGGATAGTGTTTGTTTAGATACACGGGCGCGGCGTCCTCAGATAATGTCTTCATTAACTATTGATGCACTCACACTCACACACACACACACACACACTGGCAGGCTGATAGCCGCTGTATCTCCTCCAGCTTATATGCTGCATTTCCTCCACCTCTACACCTTTCCTCTCACTCTCGCTGTCTGTCTTTCCTGCTTTATCTGAGCGTTCAAGAAACTCTGTAAACCCCCAACCACACACACACACACACACACACACACACACACACACACCAGGTTTTTCACGCCCTGTACTCTCCTCTCTTTTTTTTTCTCCCATCTTCCCCTCCACTTCTCTCTTCCCTCGTCTGAGTCTTCATTCTCTCTCTATTTCACTTGAACATAAGCGCAAGGTACACACACCGCCCGCCCATCCTCCCTCCCTCCCCCCCACCCCTCCACCACCACCACCCCCCCCCCCCCACACAGCCCTTCACTCCTTGCATTATCTTTCCCGGAAATTGCATTTCCAGCACAGCCAGGGCCCCATTATGAAGAGGGAACGACATGCTGTAACCTTTTTAAAAAGCCATTAGTGATGCACCTGCCCCTCCCCCTTACCCCCCTCCCCCACCTCTCTCCTGCACAGCATCCACCCCCATCCGGATCCCCAACCAATCCTCACCCGTCACACAGTAGCTGCCCCACGCCCCCTTCTTCTCCCTCGCCTCACCCTCCCTGACCCCTCCCTACCCTCATGGCAGCTGTAATGTCATTAGGCTGTTTCTATGGCCATTACTCGGCCAGCTCCCCCTCTGCTGCTCCCCCAGCTGAACACGGAGCAGATGCAGAGGGAGCAGCACAGGCCAATGGCTGCTGTGATAAGTGAGCAGGGGTCAGATGTAAAGCAGGGTTTGTACCCGCTGGATGGATGGATGACGGATGATGGATTAATATATGCATTGATGGATGTGCTGACGGACTCATTGATCTATGCAGTGATAGACAGATAGATGATGCATGAATAGATGAATGGATGGATTCATTCATACATGCATGCATACAGTATATGCATGTGTGGATGGACAAACGGGTGGATGGATGGATGACTGCCAAATGGACGGATGGGTGGACGCAATGATACATGGATAGATGCATGCATGCATATATACGTTGATGGATCTACTGATGGACTCATCGATGTATGCAGTGATAGACAGGTAGATGATGCATGGATGAATTCCTACATGCATGCATAGATGCATGGATGGATGGATGATTGCCAAACGGACAGATTAATAGACGCATAGATAGATGCAATGATGAATGGACAGATGGATGATACATGGATGGATGGACAGACAGACAGGCAGACTGCCATAGGATGGATGTATGACGGATGGATGGACTGGTGAAAGGATGGATGCAGTACTATGGGTATGGATGCACCCATCGATGGATGTATGGATGAACAGGTGGATGGATGGACGATGGACGGACTGATGGATGATGCAATGATGGACAGAGAGATAGGTGGATGGATGGATGAATGGGTGGGTGGACAAATAGATGAATGGATTATCAATATATACATTGATGGATGCAATGATGGACGAAATAATGGATGGATGGATGGATGATTGCCAAAAGGACAGACGGATGGATGATACATGGATAGATGAATGATGGATGAATTCATGCATGTATGACTGAATGCCAAAAGGATGGATGAAGGATGATTAATATATGCATTGATGGATGCAATGGTGGACATTCAGATGAAGAATGGATGGAGATACAGATGATGGGTAGATGAATGGATGCTGGATTAATATATGCAATGATGGGCAGACAGATGATGGATGGATGGATGGACGAACAGATGATGGGTGAATGGATGGACGGATGATGGATAGATGGACAACTGATTGATGGATGGACGGATAGACGGACAGATGATGGGTGAATGGATGGACGGATGATGGATGGATGGACCGATGTAGCTGGATGGACAGATGATGGGTGGATGGATGAATGGCCGGATGGATGGGGACAGGTGATGGATGGACGGACGGACAGATGCTGGATGGATGATGGATGGATGGGGTAGAAAAGATAGGAATGTGACAGAGAGAGGAGAAAGGAAAGCAATCGATAAAGGTAAACAATGAAGTGTCTATCGCTCCAGTGGTGTCCCTGCTCCCTCTTATCTAAACACAAACAGTGAATGTAACAGCAGACCTGCGTATCACACTGGGCACGTGCACATATGTAAACAGTCACAGTATAAACTAAGCCCACAGCAGCAGCAGCAGCAGCAGCAACTTGATACACAGTCGGTGGTGAGCCTTGTCGGAGGAGCACTGGTGTTGTTGTTGTTGTTGTTGTTGTTGCACTGTCATGTAGTGTTGTAGTCGTGGACCACACTGGCTGCATTATCATCCAATTAGAATGCAGACACAAGCCTTGGAGAAGAGTAAAGTGGGGAGTGCAGTGCCACAGAGCAGCGAGAGACACACAGAGAAACACAGAGGGCTGAGAGAAGCCAGGCAAACAGACACTAAATCCAATTGCACGAGCAGGTTCCAGGAAGCACAGAGTGACTACAGGAGGAAGAGGAGTTGAGGAATCAAGTCTTTCCCCCTTCCTCCTTGTATTTCTTCTTCTACTTCTTCTGTATAGCTCATGACAGAGCCGGCTGCTATAGCCTTAATGCAGTGGCTCTATAATTTGACTGTACAGTGCAGGCCTACACAATGCAGCTCCAGCACGGCTCTGCCCACTGACGGACTGTCAGTGGGATGGAGGTGCTGCACCACACCGAGGCATCGCAGTCAAACCCAGAGGAAACAATTCATATAAAAACAACCCTGTGCATGTTTTATGATTCCGCTCACTTCATAAAACCCACACTGTCATACTGGAGCAGGTTCATTAAAGCCATTACAGGCAGAATGGCGCGTGCTGTACGACCCGTTTTGGTGCCATGACTGTGGCGATTGTTTTCTACCAGTATCGTAGACGACTTTACATTCACACTGTTATTGTGATCCTGGTTCTGAGCTATGTATCGATCAGAGCTGCATGAGATGTTCAAGTGGGTTTAAAATGATGACCAGAGCTGCAATTAGGTTTGTAATCCTCCTCCATACAAGTCCCCAGTGTCTACTGGACAATAACAGGCCCTGAATCACTTCACTGTGAGTCACTGAGGGCACCTCCTCACCCTCTATCTATCTATTTATCTATCTATCTATCTATCTATCTATCTATCTATCTATCTATCTATCTATCTATCTATCTATCTATCTATCTATCTATCCATCCATCCATCCATCCTCTTTACTCTTCTTCTGTTGTTAATCTCTCTCTCCACCTCACCTCATCCTCTCTTCATCCCTCTTGCTCTCTCCAGACACTGACACCAAATGCCACAACAGACGCCCCTGTGATCGATACCATGACATCATCAGTGGGCTGTGGGGCGAGGAGCTGACCTGAAACACACACTCACTCACACTCACTCACACACACACTCTCACTCTCTCAATATTCTAAACGCATACATTAAGGCCACAGAGACTTAGCCAAGCTGAGCTTCCTCACACCAACCTATATAACCTCTACCTTCCTGCCAGCGCTGCTGCTGCTGCTGCTGCTGCTGCTGTAAATCTGACTGATGGCAGGTCCAGGACCTCTTTCACACACACATAAACACATGGACACATACCGAGCTAATAGAAGATGAGGACATTCCCCTTGAGAAAGGTGCTGAGAGGAGGCCGGGATGATGAGATGTAAGTACAGTCAAGACAAAGCACTCTACACTCACAGACTGTTCAACCACGCTGCAGCTGTCATGTTTGCCCTGCTTCACACCACTTATCAGGATTATAGAAAGACCCTAAGATCTTCTCCACGACACACACTCACTGTGTGAGGCCGACACGGACTGAGTGACATACACTCACACGTGTCGTCTTCTGCTGCTTATGCCAAGTGGCTTCAGTGTTCATGGTCTTCTTGGTTGGTGGTTATCGCTATCATTTCAAGTCAGTGAGACCAGTCTCGTCTGACTTCTGGCAGGAACGAGGCATTTTTGCCCAGAGAACTGCCACCCACTGGATATGTTCTCTTTTTTGGACCGTTTCTCTGTAAACTCTAGAGATGGTTGTGGGTGACAATCCCAGTAGATCTGTAGTTTGTGAAATGCTCAGAACAGCCCATCTGCCACCAACAACCATGCCATGTTCAAAGTCTCCCAAATCACCTTTCTTGTGCCACTTTTTTGGACGATCTGCATAGTTTCCTTCATTTTCCACCTGCTAGTGGCTCCGCCTGGCCTGACAATGCTTCATGAACATGAAGACATGTCCAGTGTTTCTCAATGAAAATAGTGGGCCTGATTTAGGCCTGTGCATTATAATATTAAATTATTATAATATAAATATTTCATTTCAAGATTTCTCAAATAAGGCCACACGGTCGGTGTAGTGGTTAGCGCTCTTGCCTTTGCAGCAGGAAGATCCGGGTTCGAGCCCCTGGTTGGAACAATGGAATATGCATGTTCTCCCCGTGTGTGTGTGGGTTTTCGCCGGGTTTTTCCACATGCAATAATGGGGATTAGGTAAATTGGTCACTCTAAATGGTTGTTTGTCTCTATATGTGGTCCTGTGATCAACTGGCAATCTGTCCAGAGGGTACCCCGCCTATTGCACCCAAAGCGACTCTCCTGTGGAGGATAAAGTGGTAGAAGAGCTTCTACTGAAGATGGATGGATGGATGGACTTCAAATAAATACATTAATTTCATTGACTTCTGGAAATCCAAACACCAACAACCAATGTCTTTTTCTAAAGTCCCTTAAATCACCTTTCCTGTCCTTTCTGATGCTCAGTTTGAACTTCATGAGGTGGTCCTGACCATGTCTACATGCCCTGAGTTGCTCCCATGTATTAGATAGTTGTACCTAATAAAGTGGCTGGTGAATATATATCTGCACTTTTGTGTAAAGGTGGCTAATGGTCTGAAGCTGTCACCGGCCTCACAGCGAGCTGGAAGGCTCCAGTCTATAGCTGGACGTCCAGGATCAAAGAGCAGAGGAGGAGTCAATATCCATAGAGCTGCAAGCAAACACCTCCCACTCTGTTTAAGACAGCTGCAAAGGGGGGGACTTGCTCAATGGACTCTGCAGTACATGCCTCACTTTAGACACAAAGAAGAATGGACTGACACAGGAACACAGGAAAAAGGAGGGCGGGGCCGAGATGGCATAAGACAACTTGTGATTTCTTTTGTCGATCAGACACATGTAAATATTGGTGCTTAATGATCAGCTTTCATTTTTTTCCATCTTTTATAATGGCTGCCTGTTGTCTATGAAGGACGAGGCAGTTTGACAGTAACTGATGTTACCATATTATTATTTATGATTTGAAAACAGTTCTGTTTTCTTACTACAGCAGGATGTTTATTTCCCCCCAATGAAACAGAAACAGGCTGCAGTCAGAGTGAGGCTGCTCTGAGGAGGAAGCTCTCAGCTTTTTATTGGACTCGCATATTGCCAGTTATGCTATTTGTGTGGACTTTTAACTAGATGACAGAGGAGGAAATGCTTGATTTATTTAGCAGATAATTCATCCATTTTCAGAGCTATTTCAGAGAGCAAAATGTACAAAATGTACCTCAGGTCATTTGAAATTACATTCAGCTATGTTTCTGCCGAGCAGGAAATGTATTCATTCCATTTTCATTACATGTAGCTCACATACTCTCTGGGCTAAGAAGTCACTCGAAATGTAGTGGACAATTTAAAGACAGCTGTGTGGACATTTGTTTTTGTATTGCGGTCTTTGGATCGCGTGAAGTCGCCGCGTTTGATTCATGCAAATCAGTGGTCGCGTTTGTTGACGCTGCTTCTCAACTGAACAGACTGGACACCAACTGTCGCTGTTTGCATTCAAAATATTTACTGACCGCACGGTCGTATACTGTAGACCTCAGACTTTGATCGTCATGCAGTCGAGCAGAAGCTCTAAGTCATGTTTATTACTACACCTATGGACAACTTCAATTCAGCAAATTATGCGCTCAAATATCTAATGTTTTTTTTCTTTATTCCTTTTCTTTCTGTGTTCCAGGTGAGGAACAACAGAGTGGAATTTTCTGATTTTCTGAACATGGTTACAAATGTTCCCTCAGGGTGATGTGATGTGATGCTCAGTATCATTCAAATGGAGTCAATCATTTTCAGTTGATCAAGACACATGTTAGTCAAACTGGAAACTGTGGCTGTGATTTTGACTATTGGTGCTTTTCCACTACATGGTCCCAGCTCGCCTCGCCTTGGCATGAATCAGCACATTTTGTTTGCTTTTCCATTATTATTATTATTTATTATTATTATTATTATTATTATTAATAATAATAATAATAATAATAACAACAATACTAATATAATAATAATAATAATAATAATAATGAATTTTATTTGTAATGCACTTTATATTGAACAAACAATCTCAAAGTGCTACATAAAAAAATAAAAATAAAAATAAAAATAATTGGAGAGAGAACGTCTCCAATTAAACTTAAAAAGCTTTCCATTAGTGATAGTACCTAGTACTTTTTTTTAGTACCTGCTCTGACGAGCGAGCTGAGCTTATACTATGTGTGATGTCATCAGACTGCCGGCCACTGATTAGTCAGAGTGACATCACTGGAAGAGTCATGAGCAAGACGTCCGACACAAGAATCAAAGCGAACCGTGCCGAACTGTAGATCAGTTAAAAATCCGGTGCTAACTGGTCGCTAGTTGTTTGCATGTTGAGCATCATTCCGTCTTCCTATCATCCATGAACTTAAAAATGTCCAATTCGTCAGCCTGACAGCATAAAATCCATGTCAGAATTTCGCCATGTTTTTGTCAGCTTTGTCTTTTTTCTATCATTTTGAAGCCAGTGTCTGTGTCACCACAGACACACAAACAATGGTGTGAACTTATTTCACAGTGGTTTGAATGAAAAGGCCATTTGTTTGTGTTGAAAAGTTGCACACTACAGCTGTAAGTAAAAGAATGGAGTCAATTATGCAGTCTTGTTTGGATACCCAAAAATATCTCCCGCGACCCATCTGTTGGTCCTGACCCAGTCTGTGGGAATGACTGATCCACACTATCCAACTATACAATGCCTGGCCCCGAAAAAGTCTGGCCCACCTGGATTTAACGCAGCAAATAGATAACAGCCTTCCACTGGATAATTATTGCAGTGATTGATATGTTTCAGCTGGCAACAAGTTATTCAAAAGACTGGAGAAATATCCTCCTGAATATGATGTTATTATTTTTCACGAGGGTCAAGTTAACAAAACCGCGCAGAAGGTTTTGCAGAAACGACCAACATTTGGTTAAAAACTGTAACACATAATCAAAACTTGAAAGGATAGTGATGAATCCTCATCTTTGAGGGGGTAATGTGGTTAGATAAAGAATCTGAATGATCGTGATTCAACATGTGAAATTAAATCTTAAAAAAAAGGGCATTTTCTCCCAGGGAAACTGGATATTTTCTCTTTTCCAGACCAATCTCTGTAAACCCTAGAGATGGCTGTGTGTGAAAATCCCTGTAGATCAGCATTTACTGAAATACTCAGTCCAGTCCGTCTGGCGCCAACAGCCACTCACCAAGTCACTTATAACACCTTTCTTTGTCATTCAGCAGGTTGTCTTGACCATGCTCGCACGCCGAAATGCTGCAATGTCTGTTTCTGATTTAGGTAGTTGCATAAACAAGCAGGTGAAGAGGTTTACCTAATGAAGTGAGTGTTAAAATCACCCCGACACTAAAATATAGTGCACAAAATTTTAATAGGGGAGGCTTTTCAAACCGTTTTCACACAGCCAATGTGAACTTAATTACCTAACTATAAAATCCGCTGGCAACAGTTTGCATTTCAGCAAAGTAAAGGTTGAGGTGTTTTGTCTCCCTCGGTCTAAAATCCAAGTACCACCATTTCTAAAAGGATGAATTATTTCTCACCGTAAACTGAATGCATGCAGTGTGAAGAGGAGAAATGGAAAAACTTGACGTGGTAGCAACAGTAACTTGGAGGGGCAGGGTTCGGCGTGGACTACAGTTGGTCGAGGCTGCCTGTGCTGTTATGTGAGAGATGTGCAGCTCGGAGCCTCTGGTCAGAGTGATGTAGCGCGGAGCCATTTCAGCCTGTCACCCTCAGCCTGCTGCCAGACCAGATGAGACCAGGCAGCAGGAGCGAGGGGGGGGGAAACAGCATGGTGTATCACACCTCTCCTCCAGCTCAACTCCATGGTCTCCCCATGTGTCCTTACATGTACGGTTGCATGCGATCTGTGTGTCTTTCACTTTTATCTCCCCTGTCACTTTGGTGCTGCGGGCCGACAGAGAAGGAAAAGGGAGATTTCTATTCTCAGTTTGTCTCCTGTCCCTGCCCACTGCCATCCCATAATCGTGTCATACAGAAAGCGAGGTACAGTCGTGCTGACCCTTTCTTTTCTACCCCTCGCTCGCTCAAACCTTGCACATTCAGAGTGTGTGTGGTGCAACACAGTGAAGTGGGCCCATTCAGCTCCTCCCTGCCTGAATGTGTGCGCTCAGAGTGAATTGAGCTTGACTTTGAGTCCCCATGACCCACCTTCCCTCCATCCCCACCACCAGCACCTCCTCCTCTTCACTCACTCACTCACACCTCCTCCTCCTCCTCCTCCTCCTTCCATAGCAGGTGGCGCCACTGGCAGCAGGGCAGAGAGGAGGCTTTGATTCCTAAGCCAGTGGGCTCAGTGCATATTCAAACTAGGGCCTTTTGTTTGTGTTGCTGCGAGGCCCGAGTCAGACTTGCATGCAGAGAATACAAATCAGACCTTTGACAGGAGCAGTTAACCTGCCGCTAAATATAGCTGCCCTGGGTCTGAAAGAGATGGAGGGAGCACGGGGAGCGATGGAGGGAGCACATAGGGCGGGAGCGATGTAGGGAGTGAACAAAGGACGAGAACGAGGAGAGAAGTGAGCATGGAACATATAAAAAGGAGGAGTGGAAAGAGAAGCCTCTCTCTCTCTTTTTTTATATCTCAAGAAGCACATCAAGGATGTGGTGGAAAAGTATTTATAGATGTGACTGCTGAGCAATGCAGGGATGTATGCTAAGCCAGTTGTGTGTGTGTGTGTGTGTGTGTGTGTGCTGAGGAGGGGGCAAAAGAGAGAATAAATAAAAAAACACTGTCTGAGAGTGAGGAGCACGGTGGGGAGAGTGGCAAATGAAAGATAGGGAGAGTCTGTTTAATAAAGCAGCAATCTTGAGGGAGCGAGGGTGAGTGAGAGAAGGAGAGGGAATGAGAAATGTGCTCATACCACAGGGATCTGAGCAGACTGCAAAAGAGGGGGAGAGACAGAGAGAAGACAGAGAGGAGAAATTAGAGAACCAAGGAGCCAAAGCAGCCAGGGAGCAGGACAGGCACAGGACTTAACAACTCAGCTGTCCTGTCCGAGCTCTTCACTCACTCCCTGATTGATCCCTGAAACCACCAGCTTGCCACCAGGGGCCATCTTGGCTCAGGAGTGACCTCAGCAGTGGGATAAATTGTTGGACGATCGTGTCCACGTGGGAGACGGAAAAAAAAAATAAATAAAAAATTGAAACTCGAGTTTGTGCAAATTACACATGCGTCGAGGAAAATGATCGAACCACCAAGTGATTGACAGGCAGCATGCAGCAGGATTATGTAATACCAGAGCCGTATCAGCCGCAGTGATAGATGGTCAGATATGGTGTGTGTTAGTGTGTGTGTGTGTGTGTGTGTGCGTTTGCCGGCTCTTTCCGCCCAGTCTTTCTGATATATAGCAGATCCGCCCTCAGTGTCAGCCCAGTAAAACCCTGCATCCTGATACTATTTGACAAATAATGAAACCATGATGAATGGTGGCGCAGTCCCACAGTGTGCCCCACCTCGTCAGCTATACTGAGCTATTATGCAATGATGGAGCAACACCTACTTCCACACCAACACCATCACCACCACCACCACTACTACTACTACTACTACGACAGGAGCATTCGCCGTCTACTTCCACTGCTACCCAGGGAGCTGGGCTGTGTAATCCCCGGCAGATAAGGCGAGGTTTGGAGAGATTTGGGAAGCAGAGATCCCGCTGAAGCTGCCAGTCCTCTCGCTGTGGAAATTCAACGGCTGGAAATCCCATGGGATTGGATTAGGATGGATATAGAGCCAGTCACTGAGAAGTTGCTGTCAGGGAGCTGAATGCTCACAGTGCACATACACAGATTGTGCCCCTGAATAGGCAGGCGCTGAGACTTCCTTTACTTGTGCATCAGGCAGTAATGCACTTACCGGCTGTCCATCAGCTCCTAGTATGCGCTGCTGCTGATGAAAAAGAAAACAATTATGAAGAGGGGGGGAGAAAAAAAGCATTCCAAATTCATGCACATTCATGATTTAGTAGCATTGGAGGCGGAGCCCAGAATTAATAACAGAAAATGTCCATCATTTTAACCAGAATTTAAATGCAGTACCATCTGTAGTTTTGAAAAGTTAATTAGCCCAACGTGCAACGCGGTCGTGTTCAGGGCAAACGGCTCCAAAGTGGAGCTCTCCAGGCAACCTGCCAAGGCCTAATGAGTGTCTCCTGGTGTGCAGGTTTATCATGTGAAGACTTTGGTGAAGGTTACATTTGAATAATTTCCAAGCCTTAGTTAGAGACTAATGTGGTTATTATAGCCTAATGGAATCAAGACGCTGATGAGCCAAAGGAGAAAACTGAGGCAACACAAAGTCCACTGACCATAAAAATGAAAACGCCAAGTTAATGATGGACTTGCGTGTGTGTCCCTTTAATGTCCTGACACGCAGTGCGCTAGGTTAGCGGAGCAGTCATGGCTAAGTGACTAGCAAGACTTGCTAAGGTTGCTAAAGCGATGTCCAGAGGGAGAAGGACCTTCACTAAGATCTTCAGCCGTGTGATAAATGTACTGTATATGATCTGATTGGTTATAGCACCTTGGCTTGTAATATTTGCATATTGTGACTGGACTAGGCCAACGCTCATGCTGTCACTAACAGCTGACTCACATACACACACCAACTGAAATGCTTCTCATTCACTTTGCTGGACTTTTGAAATGGGGGAATTCATTTCAGGTTCACTTATTTATACGTAAATTCTGCAAACGACAAAATTAAAAAGTAAAATTGAAATGCTATGATAGTGTTTTTATTTACAGTGTATATGTACAAATGAAAATGGGCTTTATTGCCGAGCAAATAACACCATTTGCTTGGAAACAATTATTTATCTACAGAGTTCCTTCACAAAAGTTCCTGCCGAAAAGGCTCCAATGTAGTGTTTGTTTCTGCGACTCTGTCAATCAAAAATTGGTTCCACCTTTCAGACATTTCCTCCAATCAACATGCAGAACCCCAGCGTCCGCGCCTCGCCCCCTGCTCCCTTGACTCAGAGAGAAGCCGAGCTTCCCTGGAAGTGATGTTTTTGCCGCATTTGTCCAATCACCATCAAGCTCACTGCAGTGAAATAAACCTACTCTCAGTGTTTCCCAGTCCTGGTCCCCTCCCCTGAATGTTTTAGATGTTGCCCTGCTACAACACACCTGATTCAAATGAATGGGTAATTATCAGGCTTTTTGCAGAGCTTGACAACATCTAAAACATGGAGGACAGTGGGTCTCTGAGGACCAGGATTGGGAAACCCTGCAGTTGAAGCTGAACTTCAAGTGGTTTTAATGTGGAGGCTGCTACAGGAAAATTACGTAAGACGATCTGTCATCCGCGATAAACAGCTAGAACACGTTCTAATCAAGATGAGTATTGAAATGTGAATACATCACAGTACACATCTGACCACAGTTCAGAGGAAGCTGAGCTTCCCCTGTTGTCTTGAAGCAATCGCCACTGCTTTGAATGGCGCCGTGTCAAGTGTTGCCAAACTGCATTGTGGGTCTGTTGCTTTGCTCGCTCTGCGTGCAACATAAGCCAAGTCAAGTCACGCTATACAAATACTACAACCCAGGCAACCCCATCCTATTTCTGTTGTACAGTACATGCTGCCTCTGGGATCAATATTTCAGAAATATGGTGTATCCTTCCATTGTTGTGCTGAGGATGTGCAAATGTACCCGCCGCTTTATTAATGGGGAAACAGGGACTCTCTCCAGCCCTAACTTGTCTGTATTAATGATATTACAACATGGATGACTCTAAATTTCCTTAACTTAAATGAGAATAAAAGAGAAGTCAGAGAGTTTGATCACCATGGTTAAGTGGATGTGGATGCATTGAGCCCTCTGGCCCCAGAAACCCACTTTTCTGTTAAAAGCCTTGGCGTTCAGTATGACAGTGCTTTTACATTTGATAAGGAAATCTCAGCACCCTGAGCTCAGAGCTCTGATATCAGGTTGCTTTTAGATGTGCCTAAAACCTGACTAACCTTTTCCGTCGCTGTCCCCAAACTATGGAACATTTTACTCATGGAAATGAAATATGCCCTCACCAATTAACATTTTAAGTCACTTTTAAAGACACGCCTATTCTCCTTGGCCTTCACTTCAGGATGAGAATAGTGAATATTTTGTATGTGTTATACCTTGTTCTTGTGCTTTTTACTTGTAAGGCACTTTGGGTTTTTACATGTGCTCTAAAAATAAAGTTGACTTGACTTGAGGTGCTAGACGATCAAATCAAACTTGTTCTGCCCGTTACCAGTGTTTTGTCTTTGTTTTGTTAGGTTCTTTGTTGTTGTTGTTGTTGTTTTTTGGGACAAAGTGCACCCAACAATGACAGAAATGGCTGCAACATCACTTTAGCACTTTGTGTCAGACATGGCAGACACTGCTCTGCCAAGCTCAGATCCAGCACCAGACATCAGATGTGCCCTCTGTTGAGCGTTAAAGTGCCATGCACTGTACACAAGAAAGTTCTCAACTTTTGCTGCACCACGACATAAACGAAGCCAAGCAACAAGGCCCCACAATGCAGTTCTGCAACACTTGATGTCCTCCATTTAAAGTGAATCGGAGGCATTTTCAGAGCGACTGGACCACACCAGATATTAGACTGAATGCCTTGAGACTCTTCTCCTGTAACAATACAAATCATTCCATTTTATTCTTTATGTGATTCATTTATTTTAGTATTTATTTGAATTTTCCTCAAAAAAAAAAATCCCTCAGAATGTCATCAGCCATGGGCGCACCTCATCATCTTCATCATCACCATCATCATCATGGTATACGGCTCAATCGGCTTCTTCTTCTTCTTCTTCTTCTCTGTGAATCCTGAAGCGTTGAGTCTCCTCTGCCGCGCCCCTTTGACCACGCTTGATTCGTAACAATGGGAGGACGAGAGAGAGAGGGAGAGAGAGAGAGAGAGAGAGGCAGAGAGAGAGAGAGAGAGAGGGCAGAAGCAGCAGAGCCACAGATTTCACAGATCTACAGGGAGGATAAAGGGTGCAGAGAGTCTGCCTCTCCTCTTGGATCTGTCCCCCTCCTCTTTTTTTTACCTTCATTTCTTTTTTTTTCCTTACAAGGGAGAGGCTTTTTGCGGGTGGAGGGAGAAAAAGAGAAAGAGAGTGAGTTGGAGAGGGGGGCGTTTCCCCATCTCTCTCTCGCTCCCTCTCTCTCTCTCTCTCTCTCTCTCACTCTCCCCCTCTCTCTCTCTCTCTCTCGGTGTGATTTCCAGATGCTGCCAAATTGCGCTCTCGTCGACTTGAGTACATGAGGAGGAACTGACAGACTTCCCACACCGGGGTGAGTATGGAATAGATTCTCCACAGATGCTGCTGCTGCTGCCATTCTCACCGTAATCCGTTTGACTCAGTGCTGCTGTGTAATAAAATGAACGCACATGCGTGAAGATGCGCACGGATGGATAGACGTGTGCGTGTGTGCGCCAAAATGTGGCTGGAGGAGAAAAAAAAAAAAAGCTGTCAGTTTTATCAGATGCGCGCACTCACTCCAATGTTTGAGCAACGCAAAGAAGAACAAGAGCAGAATGGAGAGAAAGAGAGAGAGAGAGAGGTGGAGGAGAAGAATGACGGGGTGGAGAGAAGAGAAAAAGAGAAGCGCTCTGTGTTTCAGTCGCATCACATCACAAAGCCAACTGTGGCAAACCCCTGTCACATGTCTTTTTTCCTCCTTCCTTTATACTCTGATCATTTCATCCTTCTCTTTCATGTTTCCAAACTTGCTGCGCTTTTTTCCCTCTTTCTCTTTTTTCTTTCTCCTAAATTGTTCATTTGTCACCGCAGGACTGAACGAGGATGAAAGAGTTGAACGTGACATCGCTTGTTGCTTACATTTGCAGTGACTTGTCGTCATGTTGAAAGTGAACGCTCTGCTGCTGCTGCTGCTGTCCATGACTTTAGGATCTAACTGATGGAGCTCATTGATTCAAAACACTAGGGGAAAAAAAGTAGAGGAGAGGAGGGTGGAGTAATGATATATATTGATTTACTTCATATTTTGAATTGTGTTTATTTAAATGTATGTATTTGTTGCTGAAGTGAACAGTTGGGTGTCAGTGGATTCTTCCTGTGTCTGTGGTGTTCCTGACACTGTATTCTTCAGCTTCTCAGTCAGGCCCTTTTTTCCTTCCACATTCCCTTTCATGTATGTCGGTGAATGTCATGTCCATGTGGGATAAACGCTGTACACTTTCACTCTGTGAGCGTTGCAGTCGGAGCTGGAGCCTGAGCTGGAACTGCTATATTGTGAAGTCCTCTTCAATTGATTGGTTTTAGCTTCACTTCAATGAAATATTCAAGCTTTCTCCCTCAGATCCCCCCTCCCCTCCCCTACCCTCCCCTCGACTCCCCTCCCCTCCTCTTCCCTTCGCCTTCCTGTGAGCTGTGTAATTCAATAATCTGTGAATATATCAATCTGTATCAGAGTAAATATTACCTATGGCCCATAATCAATTCACTTTATAGCATTTGTAATTCAGTTGGTAGCTTTTGGAAGTGTGTGTGTAGCAGTGCAATGTGCATGTGTGTGTGTGTGTCACAGAGAAAAAGCATCAATTTTAGTGTGTGTGTGAGTGTGTCCCTCCCCACTGGCTGCCTCTCAGTGTGTGCATGTGCTCAGCCCCTCCAGCACATTGGCAAGCATGAACTCCCTGAACTCAATCCTTGTCCATTAAATTCCTATTGATCAAGCAGCAGAGAGAGACATAAAGTTCCATCTCCTCGGTTTCATGTGGGCTCGGCTTGGAGCTAGCTCTCTGTCTTTTAGGCTCTCTCTCTCTCTCTCTCTCTCTCTCTCTCAGCCTCCAATGAAGAGGAGAAGGGAGAGAAAAAGAGAGGCGAAGAAGGGAGGAAGAGAAGGAGGAGGAGGAGGAAATAGAAGAGAAAAAGGGCTGGTTGAAGCCTTGGGAATCCATTAGGAGAGATGGATGAAGAGAGGAAATAGGAATGAGCTAACAGTGATTACTAAATCGTACTTAGTGCCATGTTCGAGGAACAATTGTGTTTATGTGCACGTGCGTGTGTGTACTTTGCACATTTTTTCACGTGTGTGTGTGTGTGTGTGTGTGTGCGTGCAGGGGAGACCTCCATTTAGTAACGCAACAAAGCGGCACATATCTCTCCACTGGGAGCTGTCCTTGGTTCTGATCCGCGGCCCTATGCTCCTGCTGCTACACTCCACCCAACACACACACACACACACACTCCCCAATCATTGCCTTCCTGCCCCCTCCCCTCCACCCTGTTGATTGACATCCACATGCTCTCCATTTGGCTCGCTAAAGGCTGCGTGTGTGTGTGTGTGTGTGTGTGTGTGTGTGTGCAGCACGCATACATGTGTGCACCTCAGTTTGTTTGAGTGGCAGAGGGTGTTGTTTTTCGGGTGGAGCGGGAGGGAGGGAGGCTGCGGGGTGTGTGTGTGTGGGGGGGGGGGGGGGGACTGGACCATCCTCAGAGGGTCTTGAGCAGAGAGGATGCTGGGAAAAAAAAAGAGAGGGCTGTGAGGAGGAAAAACAAAACATCTGTGCGGTAATTGGGCTCCCTTTAGTATTGTAACGCATACATTGACATCTGTTTGATAATTGGCTACCCTTGCTCCTCGGCGTGTGTCATGCTAAATGCTGGTTTGGTGGATAGGGAAAGAAAGAAAGGAAGAAAGAAAGAAAGAAAGAAAGATGAGGAGGGGAGGGGAGGGAGCTGTTGGTGTGAGTGAGTGTGCATTTGTGCATTTGCATCTGTACCATTGGGGGAAGGGATGCATAGATTTGTTGGTATTGTAAAAGCTCCACAGGTCTCATGTGCACATTTACCACCTTTGTGTCTCTTATGAAAAGAAGGTTCCCCACATTTCAGAATGCACGACTCTGAGTGGACGAGTTTCGCAGAACTGCGTTTAGCTCCGCCGATCAAAAAAATAAATATATACACTATATAAGTGCTAAGTGTCAAGTGATTGTTTACAGCCTCTCGTGTTCCGCCTCTCGGGTGTGCTCGCCTGGTGATTTGAGCCACAGAACCCAGAAGCAATATTAGCTGCTTCTGCAATTTGTTCAGAGCTTTAGAGGGGAGAGGCCGTCAAATTGCATAGATAAATATGTTGAATAATTAATGCGGCGCATAGTGGGGAGCTGTTTGGGAGCACACCAGAGATTGTTGGTGATGCCTGTGTAGCCTCATAGACAGACTGTCTGTTGTAGATGAGTGTGTGTGTGTGTGTGTGTGTGTGTGGGTCTAAACATTACAACACTTACTCTCATCTTCACAATCAATCCTGCATGTGTGAGTCCGCTCTTATAAGGAGTTTGTGATCTGAATTTTTTTACACCGTCCTCCACAATAAGTGTTTTTTTAAAAAAAAACAAAAAAAACCCCTGCTTTCACTTTGCCATCGTCAGACATGATTTAAGCTGCTACTTTAAAAAACTAATTCCTTGTAATACCTCATAATACGTACCTATTCTATAATCCCGCGGATCTATACAAGAGTGTCAGCGCTTAATGGTCGAAGGATTAATCTGAGGATTTCTCTTAGACGACACATGGGAAGGGAAGGAGTCAGAGGAGAGAGAGAGAGAGAGCGGCGGCCGGACGGGCCACCAGGACAGTTAAGAGCTGTAAGATGTTAAATCCCGCAGGAAGTGAGACGTAGGGGAGTTGCTCCATCTCTCCCTCCCTAATGCTTGTCTAATGTGAGAGCTTATAGTGAGCAGAAAAGGAGGAAAGACTTGTAAAGACACAGGGATTTGAGATCTCGGGCCTTGCAACGAGCACAAAGGTACGATCAGGCTACAGCCTCGGAACATTTTCAAACCAGTCCTTCTCTGTCTTTTCTTTCTTTTTTATCCCTCTCTACACCCTCCCCTTCCCTCCCTCCCTTTGAAAAAAAAGTGTGGTATTTCACATGCAGAGGTGTTTAGAATAATAGCAGGAATCACTTCTTTCATGTAGTCTCTTTTCAGTGCAGAGGAGCGCGCGGCGGTGTTCTCCACCGTTTGATTCCGGGGCCTTGAAGATGCGAGGGCAGAGGGATGTGAAGACTGCTTATCTCTTCCTGACACAGCCAATCATGTCGTAGAATGACAGTCCGAACCCAGCTGATACCCCCCCTCCCCTCCTCTCCCCTCTCCCCTCCCCTCCCCTCCTCCTTTTTTCCCCCTTCCCCGTTTTCTCTCTCTCTCACACGCACAAACAAACTGCTTCTATCCATTTCTTCTCTCTCATCTCTGTAAAATTACACACTCTTCTTCTTTTTTCCACTTGCCTGACATTTCCCTCATTTCTCTGCCTCTCCTCGCCGCCTTTTCTTTCTCTCACTTGTCATTTTGCCTTCATCTGTCCTTTTCCGCCGTTCCCATGGCCATGAAAACCCAAGTGCGTGCTGCACCTTTTTCCTCTCCTCCCCTCCTCTCTCCTCTCTCCTCTAAACCTCCACCTCTATGTCTGTTTTTCACTCTCTTTTCTCCCTCCTTGCCTCCTGATTCCTCTCATGTGTGCAGCATGGGGGCTCGAGCTCGCAGCGCTGCGGGGGCAGCAGCCCTCTCTCCCCCCCCTCACATGCATGTGTGCAACTGTGGCACTCGCTGATAAACACGGGGACAGTGAAGCTCACATCTCCCACTTCCTTACTCGCACTCAGTCAGGGGTTCCAAGCGTTGGAAGAAGGAAGAAGGGGGGGGGGGGCAAAAAAACAAAACTTTATTGCACCCTAGCGCGCAATGACAAAATGACTATTCATGTAAGCACGGCAGTCCGTCTCTCTCTCCCTCTCTCTCCGCTTGCTGCTGCTGACTGCAGATACCGTTGGTGTGGCAGAAGAAGCTGCGAGTGGAGAATATTTACGACACTGGAAACAACAGCAGTTTCACCGTGGCGTTGTCTTCGGTGTCATTAAAGGAGATTCACACCAATTAGTGAGGATTTTCCTACAATACAGAACAAAAAACACCCGATTTACAATTTTGGGATGAATTGCTCACAATATAAATGTACGTAGTGATTTTACTCTCGTAATATCTGCGCGCGGCATCTACAGGGAGAGCTTTCATCATATAGTGAATGTGCACTGATTGATTTCTTTTTTTCAATCCACAGACAAATAATCAGGCAACTAATTGATTTGTCGTTTCGGTGGTTTTTCAGACAAAGAGACGTTCTCTGGTCTCTGCCTCTCAGAAGCACTCGCTGCTTCTCTCTGTCGTGTGTAAACAGATTATCTTCTGCCTCTCGATTACTGCTCAAACAAAACAAAACATTTAAAGATGTCACACATTAAGGCTTTTTTTTTTTTTTACATTTTTGACTAATGGGGGGGTGGGATGTGCAGATCACAGATAAATCACCCGTCGCAGTCCCAGTATTTGTTGATTTGTTGATTCAGTCCCAAAAGAGTTGGATCTCTTTCTCCTTTTCTCTCTCTTCTCCTCTCTTGCAGGACCTGGACAGTTTGAGCAGCTCATGAAAACACCACCCTTCCCTCCAGCTCTCTCCTGCTGTATAGCGTGAAACAGAGAAACAAGGGAGGGGGCGGGGGGCCGAAAGCAAGAAAGAGATGAGAGAGAGAGAGAGAGAGACGGTGGAGGGGAGTGAGGTGGCGTGGCTGTTTGCTCCCGTCTCGACCACGGGTATTCTTGGGTTGATAATACAGATGTCGATGTTATTGCTTGAGAATACGCGTAGCTGAGCGGAAGCCATCCTCGTCGGCAGCGACAAACCTTTCTCCTCCCGATGTGAAGCAGAGCCTCCATGGTGATGGTAATCCTCTCCTGAAGTCCTGCTCGTGGTCCTCAGACTCACCCCCCGTTCCTTTGCCCAGCGTCCTCTGCCTCTGCAGGAAGTAAGATCCTTCCAAGCGTGCATCACACACCTTTTTCACTCTGATTGTTCATCCGCTTGACAGATGCCCTTATCAGAGTGCATGGTGAAGAGGGGAATCCAATAAGTGCACATGGTGTAGGGGCGGGGAGGTGCGGTGTGTGTCGAGGTTAGGTGGGGGGAGGGGGGGGAGGCTTGGGCCCCCACGATGGCAGGAAGACACAACTCTGCACGACAGGACAGAGGGTCCAGCAGTCACACCAGCTCCTGTGGCTCGCCATGTATAAGGTCACAGTCAAAGAGCAAATCCAATATCCAGACAGGCTGGCGGGCAGGTAGGGGCATGGGCAGGAACACATTTAGAAAGTAAGAGATAAATCTACGTCTACTCTCAGCTGTTCTCCAGGCTGCCAGCAGCACGAGGGGCGGGTGGAGACGCAGGGACGAGGACAATAAAGGAGACAAACAGGGAGCAGCAGACAAATATATACGTGTGTGTGTGTGTGTGTGTGTACGAGGGCAGAGAGTAACTAAGTACATTTACTGTCCAGACTTTTACTAAACTGATCCTTTCAGCTCAATAAACCAGAACAAGTGTCTTTATGAAGTTTTATTTCACACACTGGGTAGTTAGTTAGTTAGTAGTTAGGTAGTTAGTAGGGTGAGTCGGTTGTAAACGTACACATATGAAGGTTAACATATAACAAAAGGGCTTTTGAGATTGTCTATTTGAGGATAAATACGATACTACACAAAAAACCTAAATGCCACGGTCAATGTTAATTTAATAAATCATTTTATGGGCTTTTCTTTTTCTTTTTTATATGATATTTGTCACATATTTGGAGCTTTGTGTTGTTGAAATGACAAATACTAACCTCAGCCTGTTATTGGACTCTTTGTGTTATGGGTATCAGTGTCAGACACAGCTACTTCCTGCCTGTATCTCACTACACATCAGTGGTAATTATTGTATCTACAAATTGCTCTTGTGTTTCATGTGTGATGCATATTTTCATACGTTGAATATGAAAATATTCATAAATGCAATACACTTTTAGTGCAAAGCATCTCGTCACGTCTGTGACTCTTATTATTCAGTGACAGTAATCCAGACTTTACATTTTAGTCTCAGATTAGAGGACTTCTCATCACTGCCTCATAATTCCAATCCGAACACACTGCGATACAAGGTTTTTGACAAATATTTAGATTCAGTGTAGATAAAGGCACAAACACGTGATTCTACTATAAATTAAAGTCTATATTGCTTATCTTTATGGCCAATGTATAGTTTATAATGAATCTAATCCCAGTCTGCAGGTTCTCTGGACTATGGGAGGTATAGCCGGACTAACCAGAGTAAAAAAAATACACGCTTAAATTGTATATTTGCATCAAATGGCAGTTAAGTCAGTGTTGGTGTGTGAGGGCATAAAGAATGAATAACATCGCAATCTAAACAAGAGCAGGTTGTGAAGATCACAGCCTGGAGCAGGAGGTGACAAGTGTTTTTCTTTTGTTTTGGTTGTTTTTTTAAAACAGCCCATTTTAGACATTTGCATATTTGAGGCAAACACGATGTATAATAAATAAGTGCAGTTTGCGAGAGTAGCCGGATTAAGCACATAATGCGTCCAACTGTCACGCCGTGGTAACAGTAATGTGTTTAAAGTCTGTGTTATACAGAGAATCGTCTCCTGTTCTATTGACTGGAGGATTTTTGAATTTCTAAGGCAGAACTATTATGTTTGTTTTAGAAGAATGTTTAATCAGCTCCACCTCAAACATAGTATTAGTATTAAAATATACAAATTGGCCAAACTATAATAAGCACATAATATATGTTAATGTAATTTACACCAAAGGGATCGACTTGCTGCATAACTGTTACTTTTAATACCTTGAAGCCAATTTAGTGTTCTCTTTACGTTGTATTGCTACTTTTAATAAAGAAATGAATCAGACGAATAACTTGTAAATAACCAGTGTGTCGAACAAATCACGTGTCAAGGCATGTTTTAGAGCCGGAATATTACATTTATTCAGTCACAACACTTCCCCCACCCCCATATTATTTGTTATTTTAGTGATTTACTTCCCTCATCTGTAAATGCCCTGTGGGGTTATCAGAATGCTCCATTTCCCCACTCTGGTGTACTGTACTTTTCAGGGAATGGGATCATATTAGTGTTATTGTAATGGGGTGTAATAAGATTATTCAAATCCCTCTATTTCACAGTGGGCAAATGCGATGCTGACGCTCGTCCATGTAAAAGGGCCTTTTGACAGAAAATGTGTCTCCGTGCTAAACCCTGGAAATTCCCGGCCAAGAGGATTCTCCACGCCGTCCCCTAGAGACTCCACTCACATCAGCCCCACTGTCTCTCTGTCATTATCCGTGTGTGTGCGTGTGTGTGCGCGCAATATTTCTGTCTCTTCTTCCTCACAGCAATTAAAGATCCAATTGATTTCCCTGCCTAGACTGATTACCTGCTTCACTAGTTTGGCTTTTCTATGATATCTGATTAATACTGGAACTATATACAGGGAGGCGTCACGTGAACGTGAATGGCTGACACTGTTACGTCTTTAAGGGATTAATGACTCGCCAGAAACTTTCATTTCAACACATTTGCTAATTGAGCAATCGTTTATACAAGAGTTCATGTGTGAGATTGTCCTGTTTTCTTTTTTAAAAAAGATCTTGTTTGACAGCAAAATGAATCCTTTCAGGTCTATAACAAAACAGGACATGGCATCTGTGGCCCTGAGAAATAATTATATGTCAGGCTTTTCAAACAACCTCTCTGAGGTTATTGAAAGATCAACCGAAAAGTTTTTTTTTTTCTTAAGGCCAGGTCATACTTTCCGCCTTACACATCCACATCCACATCCACGGCCGCTTCGCGTTTCCACAAGTTCGTACTGAACGGAGGATCCGTGTCAGTCTGGCAGCCCATGCACATGTTCTCAAGTCTCGTTTTCCATTGCCGTTGGAATATTTGTTTACTTATATTCTTTATTTGTTCTAATAATAATAATAATAATGATAATAATAATATTATTAATAATAATAATAGCTTCTGTCAGGCTGTACACTGAGAGGTGTAATGCTGCCTTCCATAGTTTGAAGATGATCTTCACCAGTACTGGTGCACTCACTCATATATGACCCTAAGCTTTCAAGTTTCCATGGTTACCATCGTTTTTGATGTCTCTATTAAATAAAGAAATTAAAGTCTGACACCAACCGGACGATAACATCTACAGGAAGCATGTGCAGTCGTCATGTTTGGACGCGTAACGGTCCTCTGCGCACATATGGACGTCCACAGTAGGACGTCTCTTAGACTGTCATACTTTACTTTGTCATACATTAAGACTTAAATCATATTCTGTTTATGGTACATATTTAGCTGGCACAGAGCAATTTGATCTCAAGTGGGCCAGACCAGTAAAATAATAGCAAATAACAGCAAGAACTCCAATTTTTTCCCTTTGTTTTAGGAACAATCTGACATTCCTTGATTAAAATGTGTGCGATTCTGACCATATTATTCCTAAGTTTACCGTTTAAAGGTGTCTGGAACAGAAAAATACAGTATTTCAAATTATGATTAGATTTTAATCATAACAAATTCAACCAGCGGGCCGGATTGGACCCTCTGGTTCTGGCCGGTGGGCCTTACGTTGGACACCCCTGGTGTTAAGCTTAAATTTTAAAGGATGTTTTTCTTTTTTATCTATTATATTTATTGACTGATTTTTCAAAAGTCAACTCCCCCAAACCCAAACACAGACACACACACAGGGACGTGGTGAATAACCAGAATAATAATAATAATACGAGTCATTTATAGAAGGACAAATCTATAGAAGTCGCCTATAAAAGCAACCAATAAAAAGCACGACAGTGGAAACAAACATAAAAAACCTCCAAAGTAAGAATACCAGTGTAATTAAAATGAGTTCAGACACTGGAGTAAAGGACTCTAAACTGTTTCCCACTTATGCTAACACATTTTATGTCATTTCCTCCAATTAAATGGTTCAGTTTCGTGTCTATTTACCAACCTTCCACTAAACCAGGGTTTTCAACTTGCACCTGATCGTGTCGTAGAATCGGCACAAACATGAATTTACCAGTGGCACGAAAAAGCAAACGATAGTTGAGGGCAGTCCCTCTGGTCCACCCTCTGGGCACCTTGAATTTCATGAAAATCAATAAAATACGTGTTTTTATTAAATGCCGCAGGACGTATTAGTTTGAGTGTGAGTGGACAGACCAACCGTGGGGCCGTTTCTGAAGGCCATCAGGCTAACGTGGCTAAAAGCAACATGCAGCTACTCCAGTGACCTGCAGCAAGTAGGATAATAACATCTGTTTCCACACATATTCAAATGCACAGCGACATTATATTTACGAGCTCGCCCATCGACGTCAGAAAGTAACATGTAACACACACACACACACACACACATACATAATAACCGCAGCGCTAAAGCAAACACAGACAGTAGATGCTGAACCAATAAGTACATCTTGGTCTTGGCCATGCAGCGAGAGCAGTAATTTCACCCTTAATGAGTCACTCCATTACAATTACCCCGTAATATTTATCCGGACCAACAAAAGGCCTGATGCACACAGGGGCTGCTGCAGGGACGTGATGGTTCGATGGATGAATGGATGGATGGATGGATGGATGGATGGAGGGAGAAAGGGTGCTGCAGGTATAGGAGCATGGATATGAAAGGAAGGAAGGGAGGGAGGGTGTGGTGGAGGAGGGAGGAAATCACAGTGCAATAAGAGCCCTCTCATTAGGGTCTGTCTTTATCACTGTGCAGCTCCTATGAGACGTGGCAGATGAGAGGAGGGAACAGAAGGCCAGGAGGAGAGCAGGGCTCAGATTAGGATCCTTATTGCTATGATAATCACTGTTTGTCATCCACTGTGCACATTTCACACCTGTGGTAAATGCAGATGGGTTAGTTAGTTAGCGCCAGGGTCGTATCATTCCTTATCTGTGCCTGTGTGTGTGTGTGTGTGAAAGCATGTGTGTGTTTGCAAAAAAGAATAAAGATCACAGCTCACACACGTGTGTGTGTGTGTGTGTGTGTGTGTGTGTGTGTTCAAGAGAGTGCAAGAGGGAAAAGATAACTGTGTGCAGGCGTGTGCAGTGTGTGTGTGTGTGTGTGTGTGTTTCTGTGGCGCACGGAGGGGGGCGCACGTGAACGCTACAGTGGACACTGTTAGAATGAACAAATAGATAAAGATAGAATTAAATAAATAAGTAACAATCACATGCATTGCTCTCGGTGCCTGGCAACCGGATCTCTGCGTTGCCTTGGAAACAGTTGCTACAGAATGTGAGGTGATTGGCAACCGTGACAACGAGGAGGGAATAACATTTGACCCCGCTTGCTGACGAGGGGAGGTGAGTCGGGGGGGGTGGGGGGGTTGAGTGTGTGTGTGTGTGTTGGGGGGGGGGTTAGTAGACAGAAGATGGTATCAGACATGGGTGTATTTAGAAATTCATCCTGTGGAGCTGCTTTACTTTCACTCCATCCTTGACACACACACACACACACACACTAGTATGTTTTTAACATACCAGAGCTCATGCCAGCTCAACTCACACCCTGCCACCCACCACACACACACACACACACATGTTACACACACACCACTTTTCCCATCACGTGTAATATGGTTGACGCCATATGTTTGAGACTCCATGAAGGTTTGACTTCATGGCCGTTCGCTGTATTTATGATCCAGTAACGACGCGCACGCCTGTAATCAGGGAGGCATTGTTAGCTCCTAAAGCTATACTGTGTGAAACAGGAGGCAGTGTGTGAAATCACAGCCAACTCCAGCACCACGAGGAGAAACGCTCCCTCTCTCTCTCTCTCTCTCTCACTTTTCTTTTTCTTTCCATCCCTCTCTTCCTCTCTTCCCCCTCTTCCTCTCCGTCCCGCTCTCTTTCTGCCTGGCTAAACTAATAAGGTTGTGATTAATGGTCTGCTAATTGCTGTAATCTCAGTTAATTAGAGTAGAGATTCTTCAGTGGTGGAGTGCTTAGGGAAAGATGCATGTTGCACTGATGTGAAGGTACAGTGCTGACAGAGAGGAGCCGTGCACTCTCAGGCTGAACACTGTGCTATAGTACTATCTTACTCTCAAGGCTCGGCACACAAAGGCGTTCACACGAGGCTTCAGAGGCTTTTCAAACACGACGTCGCTGATCGCAGAGATATTCTACACTGGAATACTTTGTTTGTTGTGGAAAATAATTTCTATTCAAACCAAAGCGGGGCTGCAACAAATAAGCTCGTCGCTGATTAGTCTCTCATTTTCTTTCTTTATGGAGCTCAAGGGCAACTGTTGAGAGCACATGACTTTAGTAACTTGCAGATAGGAGCAAATGTTTGGAATATTATGCTGATTTTGAATCTATAATCTATAATTTCATATTATTGACACAACCACTATAAGATGTGATCATATACATCATATATATATATACACATGTACCCTGTGTTATTTATCTGCCGGAATCACATTTATCAACAACTAATTCATAACATCACATAAATTAGGAATAATAATAAGGAAATATAGCCCCAGTGGGATTACATTAGCTATTAATACAATAGAAGTGATGTTAATTAATGTATCTGGCAAGACGCTAAAATGCTGAAACGGAACATAATCGGGGGAAAAACACTGTATTAATTAGCGACATATAGAGTTTGCGTTCTGTTAGAAATGTCTGACGTGCTTCATCATTGTCACCAGCTCTTTGTCTGTTTTCATACATAAAAAAAACCCCACAAAGATATTGAATTTGAAATGAGAAATAAAGTGTTTTTATGGCAGTTTCGTGCTCAATTGAACATCCCTGAATATCCTCTCTCAGCAAAAAGCAAAAAGAACGCAGAACTCCTCTTCCCCTCCGTTCACTCTCTAAGATAAATCAGTAAATATGTTGACATATTTTTACATATTTCATCATCTTTCTTGTTTGATGCCTCACACACACACACATTATTGACCTTTCTCAAACTCATCCGTCCAATAGATATTTCAAAAATTCCCATTGAAAATCCAAGACTAAATATAGACGACACCATAAACCACCTTAAACTGTTTAAAATGACGAGCAAGACATCTGCAGTCTTTTGTTTGAAGTCGTGGCGCAGTCATAAAAACTGTGATGCATTTGAAACTTTGAATATTTGACTTAGAGGGAAAAAAACACAGATGCAGGATTTACACGGAGCTTTTTACAACAAGTGCCTTAACTCATTTACCTTTAATTGTTTGGTGTTCTATGTATGTATGTTTTATGTATTTATGTATAATAATAATAATAATAATAACAGTAATAATAATAATAATAAAAACCTGAATGGCAAACCGTAATTAAGAAACAAACAAAGAAAAAAAGAAAGAAACAAAGAAAGAAAAGGATAACACATCAAGCAGCACTGAGCTTGTGTTTAAAGAGATATTAGATCAATGTCAAAAGTAGATTAAAAAAACTATAATAATATGCAAATATCTAAGAAATTGCTAATAAAAAGGATAAAAATGACATTTAAAAAAACAAATTCAAAATAAATAAACGATAAATCAATTAAAAACCCAAATGAGTGCAATAGTAGCTCCAAAATTAGGATAAAGCACAAGATTAAATGAGGTTATTGTCAAATATACAATAAGAAACAGGTTCTCTGTGCAATGAAATTCTTTAAAAGAGTTAAAAGTCAAAAGAAATAGATAAATAGTTCAAATAGATAGTTTAAAAGTAATAATAACACACAATAATGGCAGTATAACTAGAAATGCAATAGAAAGGAAATAGACATCTGTTATACACAATGATAATAATGATAATAAGAAAATAAGGAATGATTCCAAAACAAATACAGTTAAATGATGTGATCTAAATATGGCATTAAGTGTTAGACATCGTATAAAAGTGGAGTCAACTGATGCCACAACCCAAAATGATCCGTGGCGTCTGTGGTCAGCTGATCTCCGCGGCCTGGCTGGACACGTATGGGGTTAAGAGTTCAACGATGCAGTCCGGCTCCAGGCCATGGATTGTCTTCAAAGTGAAACCAGTGCAGTGCTGTTAAACCTAGAGTGATGTGACAGGACCTCCTGGATGCAGTTAAAAGTCTGTCTGCAGACTTGTGGATTCATTTTAGCTGTGAAGTCAAGTGTGAATTTAAACAGGTTAAATAAGAAGAGAGAGTTACAATAGTCCCGGCGTGAAGATATCACGGCGTGTACAATCCTCTGTGTCGCACGTCTAATCTTTAATGTGTTTCTTAGCTGATATATCTTAGCCTTTAATGTATTTGCTGCGTTTTTGGAAAAGTGTATGTGTGTGTGTGTGTGTGTGTGCGCTTCAGTCTTTGACCCACATACACACACACACACACACACACACACACACACACACCGTCTGCCTGGTGTGTCTTTCTGAGTGTGTCTTCAACTGAGAGGTGTGAAGACTGGAGCCTCAGCCCCGAGGACATACATGTACCCTGTCACACACTTACACACACACACACACACACAAGCAGTGACGCACACATTACACACAGACACACACACACACACACAGAGCAGATGTGGCAGTGTGGAATGCACATGTAGCCCGTGTCACGCCTCTGACAGTGAGGTGGGCCTCAGGTAACCCGGAGTGACAGCTAGGTGTCTGCAGGACGCTGTCCAGACTCGTGAGGAGCGGCACAGCTGGACTGCCTCCCAGATGTGGCAGGAGTCATCAGACACACACACACACACACACACACACACACACCAGATGTGGCAGCAGGAGTCATAACACAGAAGGCCACAGCTGTTCACGTGTCAGGAGAGAGGAAGACCAGCTCTGATGGTGCTGCTGGTCAAACATGGTGGAATGAAGGGGAAACTGGGGTTAAATCGTTGTGACGTGTCGTTGCCAGTCAACAGAAACACTGACATATGAATTTGTGTGCACCTAAAACGCTTTTCTTGACTTGTTTCTCTAGTTTGTGGAGTTGTGTGGGTGTAGAATGGAATAGATTGTGCATGGAACCACACAAACTTATGGACCCCCCCCCCCCCCCATCCTCCCCTCCCTTTTCTTTTTTCTTCTGACGCCTCCACACACACCCCCACACACACAAACTGGGACCTGGCATCGGCTGCACTGCTGCCCATTCCATTCTCACTGCTTTACATCTTTACATTGGTCCCAGCAGTGTTATGCAACGTGGCACGAGGTTGAATTTTAAAATTCAGCCTTGCAGGAGACGGGTCCTGTCCGCTGGTATTTGGGGAAGTTTTAAGACGGCGCGCTCAAACTCCTTCCTGTGATCGCACAAAAAAAAAGTATTTGTTTGGAGAACTGTAGTGATTTATCAGCCCGTGAATAATAATAAAAAAAACTAAAACCTCTTCTCTGGCCTTGGAGCTGGTAGATGGTATCATGTCTGCCATCTGGTGTTCATTGTCAGAACAACACCTTTAAGGTCGACTGGAAACTTACAGTCACTATCATGACCCTTGAATATATATTAATGCTTTAATTCATTATTATTCATTATATCAATGTGTTTTTCTTCATTTATATTTTTTTTTTAAATTAATTTTGTGTAATTTTTTGGCGTTACTCACGTTACCTGTGTTATTCTGCTGTATTTTAATGAGTCTGACCTCCTGCTGTGTCTCTCTGTCTAATTCCCATCACCTGTGCTGGTTTTCTTCCACAGCCACGCCCTCTGCGGTGATTGCCGTGGTTGTTTGCACCTGTTTCTCAGCATCCGCTCAGCTCACAGTAGAAAGTCTCCACTCACTGTTTCTCTGGCAGCTATATTATCTTGTTGTTGTTGTTTTTTTGACCGTCTTTAATAAGTTTTAGCTCAGTGTGACTCTCTGTTCTACTACTGACCCTGGCATCACTTCACTGTATTTGGATTTTTGCCTGAACTGTCCTTAATTGTGAGTTTTGTCCTCTCTTTTCACCATGATAGATTAGATAGAGCTGTTTCTTTGCTACATTAAATAATAATAAAAACAGAAAACAGAATAGTTTTTGGTTTATCGGAGAAAACAAGACATTTGAGAAACACTGATCAACATTTTCTGACATTTTATGGACCAAACGATTACTCGATGAATCAAGAAAATAACCGACAGGTGAATTGATTTGTGAAAATAATCGTTAGTTGCGGCCCTAATAAACAGTATTTATAATTGTACATGTAAAAATATAATAATTTCAGTCAGTGAAATGAAATAAAAGACAAGACAGACAGAGATATGATGGGTTTACAATGGAAGTAGTTCTGTTGGACTTGTTTAGGAGAGATTTTCTTTCCATATTTGTATTTAAGTGGTTAAAACACTTGCTATACTGTATAATATAAATGTAATTTAGTTTGACACGGCTGTATACGAGTCTGTATAATCAGTCCTCCGTACACGGTTAATCATTTGCCCTCACACTCTATTTTGTGCATTAACCTAATTACAACTGCAGGGCACATCAAGTTTAATAAGTGAGAGTCAAAATGAAGGTTTGTCTCACCTACGGTACCTGGCAGCTTTACTCCGCCGGCCTTTACGCTCACTTTCTCCGGGCTGCACTTTATCACAGACGACTGTAGTTTGCTAATGAATAATATTACTGCAGACTATTTATTCAGGAAATGCTGTGTTACATTTCTTATCGTATACTTGCTGCTGGAAAGCACACAAGAGGATTCTTTTGGCGTCGCTACATCCCCAACCTTCCTCCTACTGCTGAAACGCCACAATTAAACTTTAGATAAATTTAAATTGCATGTTTATTTGTTGGAATAATGGCTGTTTTTGACTCACTACCTGCAATACAGTGCTAATTAGCCTCCTCCTGAGATAATTAAATATTTTAAGCCTAGGTAAGTTCAAACATTGCTCAGAGGGCCCAAGGGAGGTTAATAATTACTGTAATTGACTTAAGACGACAGCATAATGATTTATTCTGCCAAGTGTTTTCTTGGGATTACAGCTAATGTTATTGTATTAAACATACACTGTTCAAAAGCGACTCCATAAAATGGAGAGCCGAGGAAAAGCAATGTTTTAATGCAGTCCATTAATAAGGAGTAAGTGTTATTTGTATGTTAATGCTGCACACAGAGCTAATTCCATGTTAAAATATTCAGATGTATTCAGAGGGCATTTTACACAGTGGTGAACACTCTTGAAACAGGTGGTTAAATATTTCCTCATTATTCACCATGTTCAGCCATTTTTTTGTTGAACTTTTCAGGAAACCTTGGCCGCTCCTCTTTTTGTTTCCACTGGTGTTTCATGTGTGCTGTTCGGGGTGATTTCATTATCTTTTGTGGCCTTTTCCCTGCGTCTGATTGTGTTTCATAGGTTATCTGAGAAAAGATCCAATCAAGGCTCCAAATGTCCCTGACCTCGGGGCAGAGCCGTTGACATTTCCTGTGTCTGGAGCTCTGTCTCATGACTGCGTCTCATCCAGTGGAAAATAAAAGACCGCGGCCGACGCTCTGGTTTTGTCCGTGTGTCACTTTCTGTTGAACCAAACAAGCACAAACTTTTGATGATTAAAGACTTTAAGCTTTTTTTATTTGCTGGAGCAAAGATTTGGGAAACACTGAGGTCAACCACACAATGTTTTTGATGAAATACAACAAAAATGTATGATTTTCATATTTATCATTGTTTGGGAGTATAGGTAGTGTTTATCTGCACTGAACTATTTTCTATATAAAACTATTATATTACCATTGGTGTAGGTTTTAATAGCAGAATGTAGATGTGTTTGTTGAAGACGTTTTTTTTCTTTTTTCTTTTTTGACAGGAGTTGGAAAATGTGAGAAAAAGCAGGCAGACACTCAGCAAAGGGCTGCAGGCTCAGTTTGGAGTGTGCCAGATCTACCAGGTGAGTCGTCAAACACCCAGCTATTTAACCAAGTACTTTTACACATGCTGTATATACACGTATATATTAGCATGTCAAAATATTTCGTTATATAAATATTTAAAACGTGTTGTAAAAAATGATCCGTCTACTCCACTAAGGTTTTATGCAACATGATGGATACAAACTGCCTTAAAAGACCAAATAACAAGTCAACACAGCTGTACAGTATATTGTTTACTCTGTGGCGGCTGACCTTTGACCATGAGTGCCACCACACCCTCAAAAAAAACAAAGAAATCAAAGCCACTTCTGTGTGACTTCACATCCTCCCCAGCTGAAGACTAATGCAGTTAAATAAGATCATTTGCTCTCTCATCCTCCTCTTCCTCACATATACTTAATTTTTAACTCACTCCAAATTCCTCAGCTCCACTCCAATCACTCGTTTATACAGTACAACAGTATGTCTGATTTTCCTCCAGTATCACCAGAGGAAGCTCGTGTGATACTGGTGTACCACAGTTTGAGCACCATGGCTCGCACACAAGGAGATGAAGATGCTTGAGCAAACACAAGCAGTTACAGTCCCTGTTGCTAAACTGCAGTGGTGTGTGTGCTGTTTTTTTTTATCCTGTATTGAAGCTTATTTATCCTTTTTATTCTCACTGTTCCTCTGATTCCCGTCTTTTAGTATGACGCACTGTTGTCACTTTACTTTTTATTGTTTTTATTGTCACTTTGCCAGCTGACTTCACAATAAATCAGCTCAGTCACTGTGTCAGACGGAGTCTAAGCTTCATTAAGAAGACAGATCTTTTTAATGAGCCGATTCTAATGATTCATTACACCGAAAACAACTTGCTTTGCTTGTCACAAGTTTGTGTAAGGGAAAATGAGGTCCCTGATACCACACCGAGTAAAAAAAATGGAAAAGCGCCATAATGTGTAGGAAGGGTTAAGTGGTGGAGTTTGTAGTCTCACCGTTAGCTGTCACACACTGGACCTTTTAATTAACACGAGAAAATGTATCCTATCTAATTGATATGAGTATATGTGCCTCGACATGTAGAGGAAAACTGTCCCAATTATTGTTGATGGCGTAAGTGTGAATGATTTCAGCTGTTTTATCTGTCAGCGCTCGGGAAGTATAAAGTGTTTTTCCTCACAGCTCACACAAAACAGCCGTTTGTAGACACGTCTAATAGTCTTTTTTTTTTTACCTGGTGATGTAAAAAAAAAAAAGACGAGACTCAGCACAGTGTTTATTCACTTCACTCCGTCTCCTCCTGTTAAACAAGTGTTTTGTGAGATTGCTGCACCGTAGGCAACAGTCTCAGCTGTATGCGTGCACATAAACTGTACACACATCAGCATTTGTACGTCCACTGCAGAGTAACCAATTGCGTCTTTGTTCTGGGGTACAAGCCAACCACTTCTCTTCCTCCAACAAATGTCCTCAAGGTTGGAGGGAAGAAAAAAGAGAACTTGCTTCACGGACTTAATGCTTCATTAAACAGAGCCAACAGAGATGGCACTGACCCAAAGTCTCAGCCAGTCTGCAGATTTTTTCTACACGGCCCTGCTGTGTTCTGCCCTTCATCCCGTCTCCCCGCTCGATGAGAACAGCCTTTTGTCCTGCGGTGAGGTGAAGTAGCTCGCTGAATTAAAATGTTCTCCTAATGTAATAAACAGTGCCATTGTTGTCCTCATTATCATCGTGTTTACAGGTTAATTACGGTAAGTCGTCAAGGACGTGGGATTTTCTATGCGTGAAAATGTGAATTAAGGATTTGTTTAGTGAGAATGGAAGATTTAATTAAATCAATTGGTGTAAAAAAAAAAAGGAAAATTTTTAATCAATAGAAATTACTTTCCCACTTTCACTCTGGTACCAGAATTAAGTATTTTTTAAATGTCCATTCATGTTCCACCCGTGTATGATTCACTTTCACCTATTTCACAACCATTTTCATACACATCTTTGCAGGTGTGTGAAGGACATGTATATATGTTATCATGTAGCATTCATGTAACCTGATGCCTGAAAAAATCTATATTTATGGACGTAGGCTTGAGCTACATGCTATAAATTGTGTGTTAAAGTAAAGTGTGTTAAATATGAGGCAACTGTCAACACATAGTTAGCTCAGCTTAGCACAAAGAAAAGAATAAAGGTTAAAAAAAAAGAAAAAGAAAAGAAAATCACCTTCCAGCCCCTCCTGAGGTTTAAAAATTAACACATTTTATCTGATTTATTTAATCTGCACAAACCTCTCTGCTGGTTGCCTGGCAACTTCAAGGTGAAGACAGAACAAAAGAAAGTTACTGCACCCAACCAGGAAATAGTCCAGCGCATAATAACCCAACAAAACCCACAATGTGCTGTTTTTATCGTCTTTTTTTTCTCTAAAAATCAGGCAAGTGAAATATAAAGCTTAATAATTAGTGAGCTTTCAATGTGCTGGTAGGTGGGTTTTTATTATATCGTACTATCTTTTGTTATCTTTTGTTATCGTCGCTGTTGTAAACACTGCTGAAGAGGAGGAGGAGGAGGAGGAGGAGGGTGTGTGTGAAAAATGATGGACACGCTTTATGTGTGTAACAAGTGACTCACCACATAACCTCTTCCAGTCAACACAAATGTCAACGCGAGTGTCGCCGTGTGTGTAGATATTGTTCCATATCTGCAGCACAGAAACAGAACATTGGTAGAATGTGCTGAGATATTACCGTGGCAACATATCTGTTTTATCACTCTGCTTCAGTGTTTGTACTTTGAACCCCAATAATAAAAACCAGATAATAACATCAGTTAACAAAATATCCTGTGACAGCTTTTATCTATAACATTACAGTACACTTCTTGACATAGGTAGAAAGCCCTTATTAGAAGAGGGAAAGGTTGTGTATTTGAAATATTTAGTATTTAAAAGTTACTGCACTCCCACTTCAAAACATTAGAGTGTTTGCCAAAGTTTCCCCAATTTAATGCACATACAAAACTTTCCCATTGTCTGTTGTAATTTTTATATAAATGAAGAACCTGTTTGGTCAGCAACTGACGGAGATTGAAAGTGAAAGTGTCTGCATCGTCAAAATATCCACTAACAATATGGAACAGAGAGTGAGAGTTGGCTAAATTAGGCTCCCTGTTTTGTTTCCCTGTTCCTCACACCATCATATTTGTCTTCAAGTGCCTTTCAGATTTCAGCTGTCTGTATTTTAACACATCACTGCAGTCCCTCATTTTCCTAGTTTGGTTGTTTTTCTCCTTTTTTCAAAGAATCAGAAATTGAATCATTGTTTGTTTGTTTTTTAAAAACTATAAGTGATAATTGGTCAGATATTATATTAAAAAATCTTTAAATGATGTAGAATCATTCCTTTTTTTAATTGAATTGTTGCACACTCAGGTCAGAGTGTAATGGCCCTTTTCCAAGATGGTCCCGCCTCGCCTCAGAAACTGATTCTAACTGAATCATTAGAAACAGTTATTTAAAACTATTTGTTCAGTACTTCCTGCATGAGCGGAGCACAGACTCCGTCTGACACAGTCACTGGACTGAAATACAGCGGCAGCTTTTGTGATGCCGGAATACACCAGACTCCTCTGTTAAATATTGTGATTTTAGACATTTCCCTGGTGATTGTTTAATTGTTAAGTGCTTTGGATGTGTGTTGCACGTACAGTCTTGCATGCTGTATACTACACAGCACTCACACATATGCGTCCAGATGTTTTTTGGAGAGGGGTAGTGGGGCTTTTTAGGTTTAGTAACACTGCATTTCAGAACCCAGAGAGGTGTGCTGATGTGCTGTAAGCTGTTATTGTGTATCACAGACCAAAACACCAAACATAAATAGAGTTTAAAATTTTAATAGTGGATAAACTGACGCCATTATTGTCAATGAAGCCAGTGTTTCCATTTAACATGTTTCCTTAATCTTTGATGTCATATCATGGTCGTTTTATGACTTAATGTAATACAATTCTTGCACATAACCCCTTTATAAAAGCAATTAATACAAGAGGATGATGAGCAGTAGAACACCCGTGTACATGTTAATGCTTTCCAACAAAAACATGCAAGGTGTTAAGATGAGTTTTACAATGACTAAAGATGTTACCTGTCAGAGACTGTCAGCCTTGTTCAGTTGCAGTGTAGTAGTTGGTCTCGAGGCTGAGATCACTGTGTGTGTCTGTCTCATCTTGAAATCACACATATTTTACTTACTTATTTGTAAGAATCGCTGTGATTGGGTAGAAAACTTCCACCTTCTAGAGTTTCATTGGCCTTTGATCTTTTATTCCCATTCATTCCTGTGGGATTTGTTCTTCTTCCCTTCTGTGAATGCTGTGATTATTTTTAGGTCGTTAGGTGGTTAATTGATAGTTGTCTTGTATTGGTGCTTAACTTCACAGTGATGCTGATCAAGTCCTCAGATCTAGATTTCTTTTCACAAACTCCATACAGAACATCAGCTGTAAATGCTAGAAGGGCTTCTCTACTAATCGAAATAACACCCTGAGTATTGCCAACAGGGGAAATCACTGGGGAACTGCAAGGCAAGCAGACATCCCAAACGTATTGCTATCGGACCTAAACAGGCCGTCAGCCGACACTCCCACTCTCTCTGACCCCCGGACACTGGTTTTAGCAAAGGAGGAATATGTGATACATTGATTAAATAATGTGATAAGCGACATGGCTTTGATCTTCAAAGCAGAAGCTTGCATTGATTTGGTGATGCATCGCTTACCTTTGAAACAACTGAAATGCTAAATTCAGTCATGGAAAAGAGACAAGAAACAAGAAAAAACATGACCGATTCCAACTGCCCTCAAAAAGAGGAGAAGAAGAAGAAGAAGAAGAAGAAGGTAAGCTGATTTAAACTTTAATTAAAAAAACTGTGGGAGAAAGGAAAGATGAAAGAGGACCAAAGAAGATAAAGGGTTTTAAGTGATTGAAAATAATCCTCTTAGTCTGCAAGCTGCATCTCCTCAGTCAGGTCATTATAGAGCCTATATGATATCACTATATATATAGATATATATATATATATATGTGTGTATGTATATGTATATGTATATGTATATATATGTATATATGTATATATATATATATAGACATATATATATATATATATATTATATATACAGTATGTATATGTATATGTGTATATATGTATATATATATACATATACACAGTACATGGATGGATGCTCTTGGTCTTGACTCAGTTAAGACAAAGTAGAAGAAGCAGCACAATGGAATGGAAGGAGAATAAGTAATGGATGATTGAATCCAGAAGAATCCAGTAATGTAACATTACAGATTTCAAACGGATGATAAATACCACTACCAACTGCCTTGCTTCACACCTTTTTACTAACAATGTACAACTATTGACATCAGATCTGCTTGAAGTGGCTGCTGATGTCACTCCAGCCAATCAGGCAGCCCATCATGTTTCCATTGGAATCCCTTTGTACAACCTGACTTCTGATTTCTAAATATTCCTCTTTTTGTGTGATGTTGTTGCGGCAGTTGGCATCTATTATTGTTCCACCAATGCCTCCTCCTCCTCTTTCCTTTGGCCTTTCTCCTTCTTGCTAGTTGAGTAAACAGTGACAGTGATGAAGCCCTGAGACTTGCCTTTGTGGGATGTGATGTGAGATGGATGTTTCTAATAGGTGCCTTGCTTCTGGTTCATTGGTAAAAGAAATATTGGAGTACTAAGTATGGAGCGCTCAACGTCACTGGGGCTGGGAACCAAGATGTGCAAACGGCCCATGGCTCGTCAAGGTCACGCACATAAACCTATTAGTGTTTTACAGCAGTCAGCATCTGGACTGTGTCACAGTCTGATTTCACTTTTGCTCTCTGGTCATGAAGGAACAATACTGGTCACGATTTCTCTGATATGGCTTATCTCTGAGTTTCCATGACACTTTACTGTAGCTAGTGACCATTACATACAATAATATACCGTGTCTTCTGTCAGACAATATGGCATCCACTCCTCCAAATGCCTCAGACACTGTGCTACTGGCACACTGTGTGTGTGTGTGTATGTGTGTGGGTGGTGAAACCAGATAAACAACCTTAACACGTGTCATCCATAAGAATGACTCAGACACTGACAGAACAAGACAGTTCAGACAGTTTGACGAGACAAATGACAGGACACACCAGGAAATAAACAAAGCGCGTGTGCAGCTGTAATGATCGTACATTAGCTCCATCACTATTCTGGTACAAGGATATTTATTTTCCACACAGGTAAAGGTGACATGTTTGATGTGCATTTACATGCTGTCCCTCGGGTGTGACCATGTCCTACATTATAACGTGTATTTGTGGCTGCGTAATAGCCTGGAAAAATCAATAGATTCAATTCTCTCTATCTGCCTTTCAAGCTAAGGAATAAAATGCCTTCCTTTTGAATTCACCGACATGTTTCTATGTTAACCAGACGGCCAGTGGTTTCTTCTACGTGAGCTATCAACATGTGAAATTGAAATAATTTTGTCCATCGTCACAACTATTGACTCGGCTGTTGTGAATATCCATGTTCTATTTTGAAAGAATTCATTTACGAGCATCAATAATGGTTGTAAAACTCATCTTTACGACTTGAGTAAGTCAAACATTCACAGATAATAATCAGCCATACTGTGGCGGCTAATCGTTGTATTTGTATTGTAACGTGGTTACATAAGTGTGGGTTGAGTTTAGTAGTTAAATGATCCCGATATCAGAAGTTTTTCTACCAAGTATCTCCTGAGAAAATATTGAGCTCTTGAAGTTAAAATACAGTGGCATAAATAGGTCGAGCAAAGTCAGCTGCAGACTTTTCACAGGAGGCAGATTTATTTATTATTCCCAATAAGATAATTTACTCTCTCATCCTCCTCTTCCTCACATACACGTCACACACTGGTATAGTGAAATTAGATTAAGATGGAGCGTGAGATAAGGTGACTTAAATTATTATTATTTTGTTACTTGTTTAATTATCCTAAAATTCCTCTCAAATTCCACTCTTATCACATATCCTGATATAAACAGTATTTCTGATTTTCCTCCAAGTACCAACAGAGGAAGCTCGCGTACAAGTGGTGGTACACATACTAGATTGATGTATCAAGTCAATGAGCAACAATATAAAATATTCATGCAAAATGTGAAAACGTGTTTTTAAAAACACATTTGGGTATTCAAATGTCAACATTTATGCTCATGCATATAGAGTAGGGTGGTCCTTATTGGGGACCAAAAAAATAAGTTTGAATTTTCATTGCTCTGACCCTCTAATTATGTTCTACTTCATAAAGTAATGGCACAAGTACATTTTTGTGAAATTTAATTGATGTGTAGTGATAGCTCAACCGTCACAAAAATTACAGATTGATAAATAATGCAAAACATTCCTTTCAATTTAACATCCCGAATAGAATCACAATTCAGCAATTATTGTGTTTATTTAGGTGACATTTTCAGTATGGAGTACGTATGTTTGCTGAGAAATTGAACGTAAATAAACATTTATTCATTTATTATCAGTTCTAATTAACATTCTCAGAAACTATCACGTTATTTCGAGATAAGATGTTTTCACGTTATAACGTTTTAGTTTCTCGTTATAACGTGAAAACGTCTTACCTCGAAATAACGTGATAGTTTCTCATTATAATGTGAAAACATCTTACCTCGAAATAACGTGATAGTTTCTCGTTATAACGTGAAAACGTCTTACCTCGAAATAACGTGATGGTTTCTCGTTATAACGTGAAAACATCTGACCTCGAAATAACGAGAAACAATCACGTTTTAACGAGAAAATGTTATCTTGAAATAACGCGATAGTTTCTCGTTATAACGTGAAATCATCTGACCTCGAAATAGCGAGAAACAATCACGTTTTAACGAGAAAATGTTATCTTGAAATAACGCGAAATAACATGATCTCGTTATAACGTGATAGTTTCTCGTTATAACGGAATACTGAGCACCAGACTTTTTGTTTATATGTGTGGCAGCAATGCGCTTCTGTAGTTCTGCATCAATATTTGCATGATCATTAAGAGGTGATCATGCAAATATTATATATACAGTATATATATTGCTGCCACACATACAAAAAAGTGGGGTGCTCATTATTACGTTATAACGAGAAACTATCTGTTATAACGAGAAACAATCTCGTTATAACGAGAAACTATCACGTTATAACGAGATCGTATTATTTCGAGATAAGATGTCACATTATAATGAGATAGTTTCTCATTATAACGAGAAACTATCGCGTTATTTCGAGATAATATTGTTTTCTCGTTATAACGAGAAACTATCACGTTATAACGAGATAGTTTCTCGTTATAACGTAATACTGAGCACCCCACTTTTTTATATGTGTGGCAGCAATATGCTTCTTAAGAAACCAACTGGAACATTAATGCTGTGATTTATTGGGAATTGTGCACACGCGCAGTGTCATCATGGCCCTTTAAGTCTCCGTCACCACGTATGAAGCTGCACGTTATCGTTAATAATAAAGCACCGTGGCTTTTGTTCCTCGTGAGTGCATGTGTGCGGGGGGCGGGGGCGTGTGCACAGGAGGAGGAGGAGGAGTAACGAGATACGTGTCGACGTCACCACTTGGTCCTCACTGTCAACTCCAAAATAAAACGAGGAGGGAAGAAAGGAGAAACTTGTGTTACGTACTCGTAAGTAAATACATTAAATTAAAAGAAAAACAACGCAGGAGACGAGGCAGCGGTGAGAAAGGCCACCGTGTTCCGCTGGACTGTGACGGTTGTTTCGGACGCGGCATTGTTCACACAGCAAACGTCTTTCCCTTTCTCTTCCCCCGGTGTCTCTCCCTCTCCCTCCCTCCCTCTCCCTCTCTCGCTCTCACCCACAGCAGAGGCGGTGGTGTAGTTTAGCCGACTCGCTGCTATAGCTAACGTCAAGTTGGAAGGAAAAAAAAGTGGAGCAAGACGGAGGCTGAACGAGGGGCTCGCCCGCCTACACAGACCTATGCGACGGACAGCAGGTAAACGAGCTCTCGCCGCTCCTTCCTCGCGGCTCTCTTGTCAGCTTGTTATGATGTAATTGTTTAAAATACACACCCGAGCTCCTGTGACTGTGGCACGAAAGAGTGACTGCACTCTGCTCCACATACTGTGCTTGCTCTTAGCACCTTGTCGGGGGGTTTTGTGTGTGTGTGTGCGTGTGTGTGTGTGTGTGTCGTGAATGCTACGCTAGCTTGTGATAACGTGGCTCGTGTTCGTGGCATGTGCTTCAAACCTGGGAACAATTGTGTGTGCTGTGCTTTGTTATTGCTTATTAAGGAAAAGGCAGCCGCCTACTGTTACATATACACCCTTTATTTTGAACGGCACACGCCAGCTGCTGCTGCCGTGCAGCCTGCACACACCGCTCCCAACCACAGAGCAGACTGTTTTGTTTACGGTGGAGTCTCGAGTCCTTTTTTTATTATAATCGAATTGCGGTCATTAATCAGTATTCACGTCATGATTCATGCTGCCTACAGCGGTTCGTTAGGACCGAGGGACTGTGCCTCCAGAGCCACTGGTGTGGTGTAGCAATGCGGTAGACAGGGGTCGGTTTGGATTTCCACAGGAACTGTGAGGGAAATTGAACCGCTATTATTTATATTTGGTCGATATGTCACAGGGTCACGGTTTGCTGACAGCAGCAGCAGGAACAAGGTCAAACTGTGGCCGGATGAGCTGCTCTCCTGAGCGGACTGTCATCTGCAGTGAGGAGGATCTGCTCTGGAAGCTGCTGCCTCTCCCGTGGCCCTTGTGTGTGTGTGAGAACCAGGCTGCAGACAGGTGAAGAATGCCGATGAATTATTCAGGCACATGCTGCATATGATCAACGTGGCCTGGGGAATGTGTGTAGCTGCTCCCTCTGAGGCTCTCATGGTGGTTTGTGTTCCTCCTAAGAGCATAAATGCAGCCTCAGCTTCCCTGTTGAACTTGCCAGTTTTCTTAAGAATGGGGCACTGGAAAGGTCAGTGGTGTAGAAGTTGCACTTCTAATACTGACTCGTGTGTTACATGCACAAACCAATCAGACACTACATTAAATGTTAATGTAGGAGGTCAGTGGGAGGGGGTTTCTGCTGACTTGCCAAGCCACCTAGCAAAATAAAGCTAGAGAAAGAACATGGGGATCAAACATCCACCAAGGTCAGTCAGTTTCCCACATATTAGGATCCAGGTTTTGACTAAACTACACTGCTCTACAGACCTGTATGACATATTGTATAATATTGTTCTTTTTCTTGTCAATACTGTCATTTTTGACAGAGTTATCAAAATAATGTCAAACTCCCCTCCCTATCATCTAGTGTTAACAATTGTAATGAAATAAGTCCTAAATTTGATCTGGTCATAACCTGCATCCTTAGAATATATCATCAAAATCCATTCTTTACTTTTGCTGCTCACAAAAACATAACCTCCTTGAAATAAGTAACAAAATGAGTTAAAATTACATTAATGATGGTTCAGAATGAAAACAGGACACAAATATATACATAGGCCATTTTCCAGTCAGTCTATTTTAACTTAGTCAGGTATCCTGTCTGTTTGAATCCTTTTTGAACTCATTTTATTCTGCATCTCTTCTAAGTTTTTCTGGAGTTCACATGTAGCCTAAACTGAAGTTTGTCTCTAGTGGCTGTGAGCTAAGCTGTAATCTTCAAAAAAGCATTTACAGTGATGGTGTTACTTGTGGTCGGATGTCCTGAGGTGCTCTGTTTTCTCCAACAGCTTGTTCTTGTCCTCAGATTCTTTGTGTTTTATGGTACAGTGAGCATGCATGACGCTGGACGTTTTAGATTAAAAATAGTACTTGATGTCAGCTACGTGCCTTCAGTGTCATGAGTTGCCCCAGAGGCTAAACTACTTGGGTTTCTCTGCAAACCCAATACCTTCTCAAAATATACGGTTCTATTATGATTGGTTGTTAACCTTGTGGCATGCCAGTAAGTAGTAAGCTTCACCATTTACAATCCTAATCATCAGCTCTGAGGATATAAGTGGTTTTAAATAGCTTGCATAACTGATGTGGTTTAATCAGAATTCCAGTGGGTCTGTCAGGTCAGAGTTCAGACCAGCGTAGCAAATACTGTGTTGCAATCGGTGATGTTACTCAAGGTAGAACAGATGACATGACATGGTGTTCTCTGAACTTTGAGATATTTGCTTTGCCGTGATTCTAATTAGCATGGACTGTTATTCGAATGTTGCTATATGGGCAGTTGTTTTCAAAGCTAAAAAGCAAAACTGGATGCTATTTTTTGTGGAATACCAATGATGTTAATATCATTATTATATATATACATACAATAACTATAATAATATGATAAATATGTGTATGTATACAATAAATACCAAGTGATGTTTGGAACGCTAGTCTTCATTTCAAGTTCAGGGATACTAATCACTTGGAATAGTGGATGTGTCTGTTTGTCTCTGTAGAGAGGGAAGTCAGTCAGAAGTTGGTGAGTCACTGATGTGTCAGGTCACTCACAAAAGAGCCTGATGTTGTTTTTCTTCCTGAGGGGTCATACACATGAAAACAAATTCAGGAGAATTGGGAGCACTATACACGATATTTTTGGAAAACGGATCCCAGAGTGGGAGCATCTCTGTGTGTTTGTGTATTCAACCAGTGCACTACTTTAGAAGAACAATAATAATATAACCAAAACATAGGCTCTTGTCGTCTACGTCGTTGTCTTCTTCTTGTGTTGTGAGATTGTTTTGGTCTATTCACTTGTAATGTACACTTATTCAAATAAAACTTTATATAAAAAAACACATGCTCAACATCAACATACAGGCCTGACATATGTATTACAGTCGTTTAGAGTCGTTTTGGTGGATAAGGCCTGAGTGTTTACAGTTTGAATGATAAAATCAGGCTAGAGTGAATGGAAAAATGACTTAAAATTACTCATTTGTTCAACATGCCTTGGATTGGAAAAAAGACCTGAAACAGAGTAAACGGTTACTGTGAAGGTTTGTGGATGCTCCGAAATTTGTTTTGGTCCATAATGTTATTTACAACTTATAGTGGTACTACACATATCTGCAGAATAAATTAAAGGAACAAGGAAATACAATCATTTACTTTATATCTGCATGATCTGTTCACTGTTGAAATAAAACACTCATTTCACAGCCTTCCACACCTCCAGTCCCATAAACTGAGCCAGTTGCTTCATCATAACAATCCTCTTTTCTTCCCCAGTTTAGCCTCTTATTTCTCAGGGATATTTGGTTTGTTCCAAGTAACTCACTTTAATCTTCTTGTAAAATGTACACAATAATGGAAACCTTTTTGGGCTGCAACTAATGATTATTTTCGCAATCGAGTAATCTGTTGATTGTTTTCTGGATTAGTCATTCCTACTTCAGAAAATGCTGAAAAAATGTTTATCATTGTTTTCATTACCCTTAAACGTCTTATTTTGTTCACAAACCAAAATGATTACATGTTCATAATTTCTTTATTATTATTGTTATGTGGGAGCAAAGGAACCAGAAAATATTCACTGACAGTTGACGATTAACTTAGTAATCAATGAATACTGGATGAATCGATTAATCATCTCAGCACAACCACCTTTAATTTCAAATCTTAATGCTCCACCCACTAAGTTTCTTTTCCATTTCTGCCCTTTGTTTTTCTCACCTCTGTTGCCCTTAGCTCTAATGCCTCTCCTGTGCCTTCACACCTCCTCTTATCCCTCTGTGGACCCCTGCTTGTCTAAAGCTCTCATGTTACTCATATTAGACAGCCCCGCGTTTTCACCGTATTTTTTTCTTCCCCGTCTGTCTCTTCTCCTTTTGTCTGTGGACTGGACGAACCACACAGTGTCCCTTCACCCTCTCTCCACCACCGCCACTCCAGTTCCTCCTCTGCTTCCTCCCAGGATGACTGACGGTCATCAATAGAACCTGTCCATGTGTATCACCCTTCTTGTATCTTGCCACCTGCCTCACCCCTACCCTCCCATGTCCTCCCCTGTTTGTTTAGGTGAGTGATGGAGACAAGAGAGTTGACTGTGGTAGCTGGCAGCTTTGTGACCTTCCAGCTACTCTTCTCAGTGGCCAGCCCGTGGCTCTCCTCCGCCATCGCACCAGGTTATCGACGGCTGCCTCTCACCAAACTGACTGAATGGAATTCCAGGTAACACAGCACTGTCTCTCCATTGGCAGCCCTTTTTTCTTAATTAGGCCAACACCACCATGTGGGTCTGGATTCGGACCCAGATGCTGTCCTTTCTGGACCTCGCCCATTTCCATAAATCGTTGAGTTTTTATTTTATTTTATTATTTATTTAAGGAAAGGGACAATGCATATTAATCAACATTACAATGTAAATATGCCAGGTTATAGCCTGAGGCTAGTTTTCTCCTGTTGTCCCTTGGCAGTGTTGATGTTATAAGGGATAAAAATGAACAAAAACATGGGAACTTGAGCGCTCACAGAAATACAAGTTATATAAAGAAGGAAATTCATACATGTTCTTATACGTATACAGTATACACGGCTGTTAAAAAAGTGCCAGTGACAATGGATGATAGTAAAGTGCTAGTACATGTTATAGAAAATACAAAGTGCATTGTTGCATAATTGTGTGATTGCACACAGCCCCTTGCACATAAACCTATTGCACATTTTCATGCTTTGAGTGTTTGTTTTGTAACAGGTGCTGGTTTTTTTTTTTTAGCACCCATGCTCCACATAATGCAGCCCAATTACATGCAGTGTAAATAATTGCGACACCACTTATATCAGGATCGTATTTGGGTAAATTGTTTGTCATTGAGAGACAAACGCTCCAGACAGAGACAAGCGGAGAAGGAATAAACTGATAAACAGAGAAAAGTAAGAAACTTGACTTCACATGGCGTAAGAACACAAGAAAAACACAGACGTTTAACCAAAACAAGAGCAATCATTTTATTTTATTCAGTAAAATTAAAGCAGTTTAGTTTAGGATTCAGTTCATGTGTGTGCAAAATGCCCGTTTCATTTATTTAGACATTTTTATTTAACCATTTTTCGTCAAAGTGTTAATTTATAATCACTTCAATTCAATGTGAAAATTTGAAATAATATCACATCATATCTTTTTTCTGATATAAAGTCATTGGTTTACTACAAACAGACACTTATACAAATACCAAAACACTTGTTAGACGTTATAATGTTGTGTGCCTTTGCTTGTAGAACATGTTCTCTATCTGGACCTCTTGGAATATTCATTCAAAAGGTCTATACAAAAGTTTATCATGTACTGTATTTATGCTCTTACATCTTCCTAAAGATAGGGTCTCTCTTTATCAAATGAACCTTAGTCGGCCAACACATCAGAAAAACCAGCCAGTAAACTGGGAGGACCCAGAGATGTTATTTGTCTTCTTTGCTGTGTGTCAGATGAGGAAAGCTGGAAAACGGTGGGTCACGGCTGGCCTGTTTCTGTGTGAAGAAAACAAAATTCACCAAGCAATACTTATCTCCGGCGTTATATTTACTGTACACACATCAGCCCAGTCTTGGATCTTCTCAAGTACTTCTGGACTAGAAATATTTAGTCAAATATAACACTTTATAAGCTATTCATTCTGCAGCCTGATCCTCATACAAAGGTTACACTTCATTACTAAAACACCTTTTTCTTTGACACCTAAATACAAAATGTTCACGACTTTGACGTTAAATTAGAATCTGAAGTGAAACTACACACAAATCTAATACCCCGTTCTTACCTGGTGTCAAGGTTCATCCTCAGTGATCCAGTCACAGAGGGACAGCTCTAAGTACATGTCTCTAATGTGTCCTCAGAAAGGGTTAGAGACACATGTGGCCTCATTCCCCAGCATGCATGAACACAATCTGTCCTCAGCTGATGTCCTCTGACCTGCTGCAGTTTTACCAGTGAACTGAAAGTTTATGTACACTAATGAGAACCCATACGTCAGTGTCATCAACACCGTTCAACATGTTATATTTATCCATCCGTTCATTTTCTACTGCTTTATCCTCCACAGCAGGGTCGTGGGCGGGGGTGCTGTGCCAGTCTTGGCACAGCACCCCCCACGATAGGCGGGGTCACAACCATTCACTCTCACATTCAAACCTGCGGTCAATTTACCCAATCCTCATCGTGCATGTTTTTGGACTGTGGGGGGAAGCTGGAGAACCCGGAGAAAACCCACGCACACCCGGGGAGAACATGCAAACTCCATGCAGAAAGACAGAACCTGGGTCTTCTTGCTGCAAAGGCAAGAGTGCTAACCACTACAGCAACAGTGTGGCCCCCTGTTTTATTCATTTTTAATCTTATTTCATGTCAAGCAGAGTAGATCTCTGGTCCACTCAGGTTCTCATGACTTTATTTTTCCCCCTTTCTCTAACCAGTCACTCACGCTGATACACACACACTGACAGTGGACCCATCTGTACACCGCAACTTAATATTGTTCCCATGAACAGACATAATGTCATTGTGTGTTTGAATACTGTGCGAGTGAAGCCAAATCCGATCACACGTGTTCACAGGAGACGCATCCAGGACTCTCTTTAATGCAAGTTGAACAGTCCTTATTAAGGAAGTCCTCTTGTAAACTGGTCAATCATTTACAGTTGCCCAACATCTTCTTCTTCTGACTGTTGTTACTGCTGTATATTTTTGGTCTGTTTCTGTTTTTTTCCTCCGGCGCATTTTCTGCCTGCGAATTCTCACAGATAAAGCTTGGTTCATGCAGCCATAGTTTACATTAGCCTATCTGCCTGTAACTGAAGCACAGAGAGTATTGACCAAGGAATTCAAAACAAGCCGAAGGCCGGGCACTGATGCTTCGCCTTAAAGCAACCTACTGTTGTATAAAAGCCTGCTCTCAGTGTGTCGCTGTGTTATTTATGTAACCACAACTTAAGTGCAAGTAGAGGAAGGAGAAAGCTTTTCCAAATAAAAAGCATGTATGAATCATAAGTCTTTTAAATCTATTATTATGATCATGATTCCTTTTATTTTTGCAAGCACTAATTAAGAAGCAGAGAGCAAATCTAAAATTCACCTCCAAAGACAGCCATATGGACGCTCACCAAGTTCACATTGAGCCTGTTCCATTCTCAGACACTTGACTCCGAGTCAGCAGTGATAGTGGACTCATCCACTCGTATAGTGGCCCATCTGTAGTGCCAGTCTTGGCCGTGGCTCCTGCCAGCAGCTGCTGCTTTTGGACAGGGGTAACTGTGTCCCAGAGGCTGTGCTGTGACAGTGGAGGATGTGTGTTCTTGCTCGAGGAGAGATAAGAGCCTCTGGACCTCTGGAGTATCTCTCTTAAGGTCCTAGATAACCAGCTCTAAGCTCCAGAGTGACGCTGTAGCAGAACTAATGAATAAAATAGTAATATATGCAATTTCATGCTGTATGCAAACATGAAGACTTTGGGTGGGCATCACAGGCTAACGGATGGCCTACAGTACAGCGATTTTGCGACAATCGATATATTGCAAGACAATTATTAAATGATGCATCGCTATATCTGTCTAAATGAGGAATATAGCATGCCCCGGAAACACTTTGTTCAGAGTTTGGGGGAAATTACGTTCTTATCACATCAGTTAAGAACATTTCCTTCATGTTCCCATCCTTCCTGTGTGGAGTCCTCATAGCTGTCTCTTTTGAGTGCTGGATTATTTAAAAAATTAATACCTGAACAATAACAACTCAGTTATTATCAATAATTAAAATGTGTGAAAACTGTCTACCTTGACGTGTTTTAATGCCATCTAGAGCTGCAACTAAGGATTATCTTCGTAAATGATTAATCTGTCGATTATTTTCTCAATTCATCGTGTAATTGTTTGGTCCATAAAATGTCAAAAAATCTTGATTTGCGTTTGTCAAACCTGGAAATAATGATGTTCTCGATGTCTTGCTTTGCCCACAAACCAAAATGATTCCGTTTTAATGATTTCTTTGTTACACGGAGCAAAGAAATTAATAAAATATTCACATTTAAGAAGCTAGAACAATCAGAAATCTTGTTTTAATCATGAAAAAAAAAGCTTCAAACCGATTGAACTGAGTAATTGTTTCAGCTCTAATGCCATCTTGTGTGTTTGTGTCTATCCGCAGGTTGGTGTCGACTGTGCACGCCCTGATTGTGGGCTTGTTCTGTCTGTACATCCTGTGGTTCGATGACGCCGTCAACGCAAACCCCGTCTGGTGAGCGGAACACTTAACAAAAGTGACTTCATGAATGAAATGCCCAACAACGAGACGTATATATGAGAACTCGTGAGCTACAAATTGAATTAATACCATCCTATAAAGCCTTGTATTCAAAAATGATGATGCAGAAATGAGGCCGCGTACCCAGTAGGAAAGAGAAAATTGCTGACACACTCTGTCTTGCAATTTTTAGCAGGGGAAAAATAAAACTGTGAATGATCACGATCCTTTTAGAAAACCTGCCTTTTCAGTGCAGCATCCATGACTAACTCACAAGGGAGGGAGGTAACAGATGAAGGGATGAGAATGGGAGGTGGGGAGTTATGTGGGATCATCAGGGATGGTAGTTTAATACCTTTTGGAGGGATGACAATGGCATTGCTTTTCTCCGAGTGGAGAGGATGGATCTAGCTTGTCAATGGAGCCTCTAGAGAGTTGTAGATTCGTTGGATTTAGCCTTTGATTATTGTCTTTTCTGTCTTCTCTCTGCCTCTGTCTTCACTTCAGCTGACTCTTAATTTTATCAATGAATGCCCAAAATTTGAAATCGTAAATTTCTCGCCCATTGTTCTTTTCTCTGTCCTTTTAAAACATGTCTCTCTAGCTGTCCGACCTCCTTTCACACACTTATTTCCTTATAGTCTTTTATGTATTTATTTTTAAACATCTTCCTTGTTTCTCTCCTTTCCTCTTCCTTTTGTTTCGCTTCCTCTCTGGCTCTCTAGCAGACAGAATCTCACCAACAAGGGCCCTTTTCATAGCAAACAACAGCAGCCTGGTATTCTGGCCCCTCCCTCTCCCTCTCTCTCTCTTTCTTAATGTGGACCCCCCCCCATCACCCTCTCACAGCACCTCTAGCTGTCTGTTGAAGCAGCACCCCACATCTCAGGCTGTCGAATCAATGCAGCACACCACCCTCGCTCGTATTGTCTTTGTGTCAGCCTCGGACTGCATTGCTGATGGAGCAAAAAAAGGGAGAAAAAGAGAGTTTGGGAGGAGTGGTCAAGAGGGACTCCCTCCCTCCTCACTCTGCTCGTCTTTATCAGCCTCTCTTACACTATTTGTCTTTAGCAATGAGAATATTTTATACTTTTTTGGTCTCAGAATTTGATCTCTCACCATGAAACGCTTTTTTATTTAAGTGTTGTCGGTGTCATAGTGTTATTTCTTCATGTTTCTTTTATCTTTCTCTTCATATTTATTTATTCCCCATCACCCGCCGGCACCTAGCTGATCCCCAGCAGTATCCTCACCTCTCAAAAGCTCACGCTGTTGCAACAGCAGAGTGGTGCAAGCACCAATTCTCCAGTCAATCTGGTTGTATTACAGCATCACTAAGACCTGTCACACAGCAGCATTGTTCTCCCCGCTGTTCTCAGTATGGCTGGAGTGGGCAGAGACGGACTGTTAGAAACCTGCATTGTTTTCAGCAGCTGCTCAGACTCTTTCTTTCACTGTGTCACTGTAGCTGGCAGCGCACGCTTTGCTGTATCATAATCCATTCAGTTAACTAGCAGCGCGTCCCACTGCCACGTCTCTGCTGCACTTTGTGACGCTTATCTGGACGACGTGAACTTCAAACATGCCGAACATGTGTCAGAGTTGTGTTGTTTAACCTAAACCTCTCTTAAACTTTCTGGGTTTCTTTGACCGATTGCAATTGTCAGACTGCAAAATAAATGTGTAAACTAGGGCTAAGCAGTTACTCATTTTCAAGTCCAAATCACAATTTAAAACAATAGTTATTCTATTGTTGATTGTTCTATGTTCTGCACAGATTGCAAATGCAGATTTTGTCCCTTTTCACACACAAAATAGTGGCGGCGGAAAAACCGTGCAGTAAAGAATTATGGACCAACTGCCCCTCTAACACTGTAATGGTATAAAAAAAAAAAACGTCAGTGCATTTGACCGTTAACTGACGAGTAACTGCACATGCTGCCTTTGGTTTGCCAGCTAGCTGAGATGTCTTTGTCCTCAAAATGTGTGTAATGCACAGAAAGGCTCTGCCACTTTATTTAAAATTCCTAAAGATGATGAAATGAAGTAGAGCATGTTAAAATGATGTGTGTGTGTGTGTGTATATTTGTCACCTCTTAAGGACCTTTTCTGGCATAAACAAACAAACTCCATGAGGACCAGTACTCCTCCTAAAACCTAAACCTAAAACTTTGTCACGTGGGGTGACGCAGTCAGAAGATCTATCTACCTTCGCTTTACATGCAGTTTAAATTCTCATCCTTGCATTAGTAGTTAATATTTTTATAGTGTCTTTTGATAATAAGCCATCAAGTTTTCAATTTAATTCATAGTGAATACGTTTTGCAAAAAACGATATCCCAAATCATATTGTTATTGCAACAATTAACCCTAACCTAGATTTTGGAGTAGGAGAACTATAAACTGTATGAACGCTTTGATAATCGAGATAAAGTCTATGTATTATTTGTTGCCGTGAAGACCAGCAGATGTCTGTACAACCTGCACAACAGGTCTGGACCACATTCTCTTTGCACAAAAAACGACAAGATCATTAGTAAATGCCCCTCAGGGGTTTCTTACGTGAGGCCAAACCACACTGACTCTGTTCAGACCTGATGTTAACATCAAATTACTGCTGATCCCATCACAACTGACAGTAATGCTTAGTAAGTCTTCAGATGTTCACACCACATGATCCGATCACTCAAACCACCTCTGAGTGTGGTTTGATCAGATCTGAAGATGCATTCAGGACCCAATTCCTCACGTTCAGATCACTCAACATGGATGTTAATACCAGATCTGAATGGCGTTGCTGATTAAAGACTATGGCCACATGCGTCCCCAGACCACCGTGAATGTGTAATCAAATCTTATATCTACGGGTCATTTTGTGTTCACACCTGCACTAATAACCATCAACGTTTGATTAGATCACTGGTGAGAGTTGCCAGGTCTGAACAGGCCAGCTGATGACCTTATCAAGGGTCCTCTGTGACTTGAAGACACTGTGAATATCACAGTATCATGTTATCCCACCATTTACAGTACTGTGTGTACTGGCTGCATTTATTTTTAAATACAATGGTAAAATGATACAACTCTTCAATTTACATGGGGATCAGACATTAGAGACAATGCATAATCCGAGAGAAACAAACCGAATGTTTCATTAGTGTGGAACAAGGTGACAAGTTTCTGAATTGCTTGTTCCCAATGCTTTTATGTGCCACATGTTGCATATGCATGTGGTAGGCATGTTTTCGTGTGACTCATAGAATCAAGCCCAGAGGAATGTGAATCGCTATGTTTGTCCTGTCGGCTCCAAGGTTCAGCACATTAAATTTGAAGTTAAGTTCCAGTCTCAGGTGTAATGTAAGAGGATTTAAATCAGTATAGACAGAATTGTGTAGGAGCTGTTCTATTTAAAACTAATCAGAGTCAAACAGTAAGCCAATGATTGTGTGACGTAGACCTAGAAGACGTAGATGTACATCCTCCATCCATTAAGCACAATATTATTTATTTATTTAAGTGAAAGACCTGGCCAAGACGGCAGCATCAGCACACTTACAAGTTGCCTCTTAAAAACAGACAATACAGTAAACAACCGACACAACACAAACAACAAACGGGTCACTAATTAAAAACTCAAGTAGAGCAGCTACAACCGTGAAGAGAACACACTTTTCTCTGTCCCTTAAAATTGATTTAAATATGCTCAGTGTGACCAGTTTAGAAAATGTAGACATTTTAAGTCTTTTTTGAAAGTTCAGTTCCAGGATGACAAGGCGACGTGTTTAAAAGCAAACATAAAGGGGAACGTGAGCTGGGATTAGAACGTCGTGAGAGCCACAGGTTAGTTGCTGTTGCAATAGTAATCATACTTTAAGCCTGTATATCTTCTCTATTCCTGATCGTATTTGTATATACCGTGAATATGTTGACATTTCATTTCTGTTTTATTGTCATTATTTGTTTTTACATATCTTATTTGTGGAACCTTTTTATTCTGGAAATGGCATTTTGTTCCCCTATGTGGAAATGACAATACAGAGTAATTGTTTGGTCCATAATATTATTCACATTTAATGATTTATTGTTATCTGGAGCAAAGAAACAAAGAAAATATTCACATTCAAGACGCAAAAACAATCAGAAATCTTGTTTTAACCATGAAAAAAAGTTCAAACCGATTAATCGATTATCAAACGAGTTGACGACACATTTAGTAATCGATTAAACGAGTAATAGTTTTAGCTCTAGTATGATCTTTAGCCAATGTTACATGAAATTTGCAAGGATAAAATGGGACAGGGAGAGTTCAGGGTCACGGTGTGTGAAAGGTGAGCTGTAGTACAGTGTGTGTGCTGTTGTGGGATACTGTTACACAAACCGTCAGCGAGCCATTTGCTATACGATACATGTGACTGATACCAGGATCAGATGTCGATTGAAGCAGGCGCCTTTCGTTGTCTCGAGCAGATGTTTTTGGCGAGGACACCAAACGGTCAGTTGCATACAGGTGCACTGAACTAACTACTGTTTACTCAGGACAACAAAGAGTCAATACCGTGCGTGTCCTGTGTTCCACTTACAAGCTCAACTTCCATTCCAGTCTTGTCAGCACGCTGTTCTGTTTTAATCGCGGGGCCTAAAACATCATTAGAGCATTAGACCATCAACCTCGAGTGACCTCACTCCATGATTCATGATGGCTTTATTCCATAGTTTGCCAAACTGTATCACGTTCCCTTTACAGGAGAGGATTATTGATCCGAAGAACACACCTCACTTCAGTCTGTTCAGAGTTTAGTAGAATTGTGTCTGGCTCGTGGCTTGTTTACCTTCGGGGTGGTGGTGGTGGTGTTGCAGCAGTGTGGAAAGTACTTTTACACTCTGTTCTTTCCTTATCCACAGGGGCGACCCCAGTCTTGTCAAACTAAACGTAGCCATAACCTGTGGTTACCTCCTTTATGGTGAGCTGATTTGTTTTCTTTTTTCTTTAATTCTGTCCATCATTGTCTCCTCTTGCACACAGTCCTTGGAGGTCATTTTTGGTGAAAGAGACTTAGAAGCTATAAAATGTGTCTGTGAAGATAATGTTTTGACATAAAATAAACAAGTATTTTTACCTTTTTATACTTGTTTTAGATCAGGGGTGTCAAACGTACGGCCCACGGGCCAGAACTGGCCCGCCACAGGTCACAAATCTGACTGTGAAGTACTATATTTTTCACTTCCAGATACCTGTGACTAAATGTTTGTGCCTTTTATAGATCGATAGAGACATGTGAACTAGGGCTGCAACTAACAATTATTTTCATAATTGATTCATCTGTCGACTATTTTCTCGATTCATCGAGTAGTCCATAAAAAACAATCAGTCCATAAAATGTCAGAAAATGTAGATCCGTGTTTCTCAGACCTGGAAAGGACGATGTTCTCAAATGTCTCGTCTTGTTGTCTTGTCCAAAAACCCAAAAATGATTAAGTTTTTAATGATTTCTTTGTTATATGGAGCAAAGAAAACAAAAGAATATTCACATTTTAGAAGCTGAAAAATCGGAAAATTATTATTAACCGACTAATAGCTTCAGCCCTAGTGTAAACGGTAAATTTAGGCATAATATTGCACTTATTTGTTTTTAAAAAGATACTTGTGAAATTCAATCAGTTGCATGAAATTGTGCTGTAGGTGGCCCCCGAACTAAAATGACAATGAGTTTTTAAGTCTTGAATATCTTTTATCCTTGTGTACGTCTTGATCTCAAAACACACACACACACAAATGGACGTATCACTTTTATGTCTTATAAGTGTCTTTCTGTTCTCCAGACCTTGTGCTGCTAGCTTGTAACTGGAGCACTATGGGAGACAGCTTCTTCGTCTGTCACCACTTGGCGGCGCTGTATGCATATGGATATGTTTTGGTGAGTCACTCCTCTGGACCCAGAGTGCAGACACTGAAATAGACACATGACCCTTCAGATAATTCAGACATTGGCTTGTGTGTGTGTGTTTATAAAAGCCTTTTTCTGTTCATCGCAGACTCGTGGCGTGCTTCCCTACTTTGCCAACTTCCGTCTCATTTCAGAGCTGTCCACGCCATTTGTGAACCAAAGGTAAATCAATGAACAACCATGTCCCAGGCTTCATCTCCTTTTGGCTCCCATATGTTTATTTATACATCATTTATTTATTTATGCATGTATGTATGTATTTATTTATTTATTTATTTATTTATTGGCTTAATTAAAGAAGGCTTTTTTTGTATCTGTAGTCCCTGAAAACAAATGATAAAAGTTAAATTTACAAAACTTTACACTATGAGTTTACAGAACAGTAACAAAACAGTAATAATATAGAATATAATTAATGAAAAATACAGCAAAATGTATCATTTAAAACATACAACATACTCACAATACAAAAAAAAACCCCAAAAGTCCTGTTTCCATCATGCGGCACAGTATGGTTCAGCTCAGTACGTCATGCAATTATCTGCGTTTCCACTGTCAAACATTGAAAAGTGTACCAAAATAACTCATCCAGGCCATCCCAGTTGTTGGCACCCTGCTGTTGACGTCTAGCACGTACAGGGTGGAGATAAAAAAAAACTAAACAAACCTGCAGTCTGTTGATTTGTCATTAGAGAATCATCACCTGTGCCAGTAAGGGAACAAAATTGTAGTGTTTTTTCATGCTTCCTGCAGCCAACTCCCAAATAAAGCTTGTTTCTTCTTGCAGTAAAGCGGTGCATGCCAAGAAGAAGAAACATAGAATGTTGAATGTCCTTTATTGTTGCTCTTGGTGTAATGACTAGGGTGCACTGTTCCAAATGTTACCGCAGTGAGCTGAACTGCATTGAACCGCTTGGTGGAAACGAGGCTTAAAGTACAATAAGACATGCGTGCAGGACCGGCATTCAACCCTGAAATTTCTCTATCCCCTCTTTTCCCTCCAGGTGGTTCTTTCAGGCATTAAATTTCCCCCGCTCGCACCGCTTGGTGGTGATAAACGGTGTCGCCATGTCGGTGGTCTTCTTCCTGGTACGCATTGCCGTGATGCCGTCTTACTGGGTCAGTGTGTTCGCCACCTTTGGCACCGAAGCATTTGAGCGGTTGGGTTTGGGCGCCCAGGTGGCCTGGATCACCTCCTGCATCGCTCTGGATATCTTGAACACTATCTGGATGTACAAGATCACCCTCGGCTGCTACAAAGTGCTGACCGGCGCGGGAGGGCGGAAGGACAAGGGAGTAGCGCAGGCGTTGTCGTCTTCAGACGGAAAGTACATCAACAACCACACGGACTAAAGAGATGAGATGTACAAGACGTGTAGACGGAGACATAAGCAGGGAGGGAGGCTGGACACACAAGAACCTTTGAGCCTCTCTATTTTGCTATAGCCTCAGCATCCTCTCTACCCTTGCTTCAATCCCCCAGTTTTAGCCCCAGTCTCATTGAAGTCGGCGACTGGGCCAGGCTAAGACTGCTCAGGTTCTGACTCCAACGCAGGACAAGGAGACTGCTCTTTGACTCACTTAAGCACCAGCCTTTGCAGCCTCAGTGTTTTCCTCCACTGACAGATCAGTATCCTGCTGGGTGATAGCTTTTGGCCGCAGACGACAAGGTAGAGCTCACAAGCACACTTTTAACTCCCGTCTGTCATTCGTCCGTTTCAACCACCAACCCACCACCACCATTCCTCTCTCATCTCCCCCTCAGTCTCCTGTCACACTCAACTTCAGCCAAAGCCCAAATCCTCTGAAGTGCCTGTGAACGACAGGGAAGCAATAATATCAGAGTAAAGTAAAGATCGCAAAATTTCCAAGTAGTTTAGCCCCTTCAGACGACGACAGCCCTCTCTCTCGCCTGCTGCTGCTGCTGCTCCCGCGCGACTGGAGGCCTCTTCTGTTTTTCGATACCGCGCTCAAAGGAGACGTGGCGTGCAGGGAGAAGAACTCGGACATCAGACCAATCAAGTGTTTGTGAATCTATAGGGCTTTTGTCTTGAACTCATCAGACCTCACAAAAAGAGACAGAAAAAACACCATAATGCCTCTTCAACAGTATCACCTGCTGTGGCCTCCTTGTAACAAGTGGCGCCTGCCTATATCACCAGCCATGCCCCTCCCAACGTCCTTTATAATTTGGATTATATATATCAGAACAAACTGAGATTAAAATGCATGCAGGAGAGAGAGAGAGAGAGAGAGAGAGAGACTCACAGGAGAAGTGATACCTTGTCAGTATTCATCATGTTTGGCATCACTTTGCTGTACCTGGTTCTCTTAATTCTCTTTAGTGGTCACAGTCACACATGTCTGACTCTGATATTATCATCCATCCATTGCAACCCTCTGCCTCACTGGATAGATGTCTTCTATCCAGCTCCAATATTTGATTTTGTTCTACCTCTCCCCTGCCTTACAGACACTTTGTCAGTCCTTTCTTCATGGTTTTATTTTAATTCTTTTTGTTTTCTTTGTACTCTACTGTACTTTAGCCTTTAAAATGTAATATCACTGGTGCAGAGGGGGCTTCTCCTTCTCTGCTAACATGTCTGTAGAGCTGATCCCAGACTGCGCAGGGGAAGAGTGGCATCACTTTTCTTACTAAAAAAGAAACACCCCGGGAGACTTTTATACGTCCATTTATCTCCCATGTTCTCAGCGACTCTGAGACAAAACGGGGGTGGAGAAACGTCTCACACACACACACACACACACACTGCATGCAAACCATACACTGTAAATGGTGCCCTTCTAAAACACCAACGTGGTGCTCTTCCCTTTGCTGAATGTTAGCAATATGACATTTTTCAAAGTTTTTCTATCTCTCACATTCGTTTGGATCTAACCGGTGTGTGTCGACAATATGCTGTTGAAACAAAGAGGCCGTTCTGCATGTTCAGATGTTTTATTTTTGTTTTGTTAGAGCAGAAATCATGACTGTAAAGCATGGTAAGAATGACATGTTTCTGTGATGCCTCAGTTAAATAGGTAAGGTAGATGAATGACATCTAAATATGAATTGCATTAATCTGATGCTGAAAAGGGTTTGTCTTCCAAAAAACAGGTGACGCTTTTCCTCCTGGAGCGTCCCGATGCATGTGTTTTCTTTTCTTTCCTTTCTTTCCTCTCCCTGCATGTCTGTACAGTATAAACAGTGCACATACAGTAAATCTGCAGGTACTTTTGGGCAAACTGTATGGCAAACTAACTCATTCTTCAGTGTAACAGTTGGCATTAATCGGTCTTCACTTCAGTCAATTGTCCCTCTCGCTCTGCAGTCTGCCGTTAGAGGACGGTGACGCTGGTGATATCACGACAGACAGAAACACACGAGGATGTTTCACATTCAGATTCGGCCTTTTTCCACATGTGCACGCTATACATTTTATTTTTGATTTCAAGTTTGGCCTCTGCTTATTATATCTCGTTCAAGTTTAGCAATGCCTCTCCTGTGATGTCTGATTTACAATGTTGATGTAACGAAACGTATACATTATGGCTAAAGGTGATAATATTAATTTAAGATTTCATTCTAACTGTAGCACAAATTTTAAAAACAAAACAAAATTTTCTCCAAAAAATCAAGAGAATAAGGCCAGTGTGTGTGGGTTTTTTTTAATCCACTGCACCTTAAAGAGTACACTTGATACATGGAGAACAACAGGTGGTGCTAATTCAACAGTTTCAGAGGATTCACTGGGATCATGTGACTGGAAACTCTCCCAGTCAAACCCAAATCAGTTTAGATAATAAAATGTAATGGAGGTGTTGGTTTCTGTTTTCTTTTCTTTTACATAATAATAACAATAATAATAATAATTGAACAAAGGACACAGACTCCTTTGACCTCCTTTGACCTCGAGCCAAAAACGTGAGTGATGCTTTTACGTGGGTCAATATTTATTCTCTTAATCTGTCTCCAATCTCCATTTTTAGACCTGAAATATTGTGAGAAAATATCTATTACAAACTGGTGGACACTGTTCTTCATCGCTCACCAATGTGAATTTCATTTTCTAACCTCTACATCTGACTTTCTTTGTTTTGTCACGTGAGGCAGTTTATCAAACTTTGCACAGCTCCTGTTTCGGAGCCAAAAAGGCTTTATTCAGTAAACGCTAGTACGCCCCCTAGTGCACCTGTGAACAAACCTTCAGGTGCGTTACCAGGTGGCGTTCCCATCCAAGTCCTTGTGTCTGTAGTTGCAGAGTTAGTCTGACGTTGTCACTGTGGGATTATGAAGCACACTCCCTGTGGAGCAATAACTCAGTGATCTCCTGTATTTCTGTCTGTCACCACAGAGGAGCGGCTACAGAAACTTGTGCCTTCACACAAACGGTGGATGTAATTCAGTCAGATTTGGATTAGCATGATCTTTCTAATGTAATATTTAGTGATTATTTCCTTCTATATTCCATATGTATACTCTTGTGTATATTTTTATAATCTGCCTGCACAATGATTAATCCGGCCAAGTATTATAATCCAAAGCTGAATGCTCATTGGGAGCCTGTTAAATGTGGACTTGCTCGACGTGAACACAGGGACGTGTGTGTGAATGTTTCGGTGGGTCATTAAGTCACGTGACGATGAGCTTGCGGTGTCCCAACAATGGAAATTGAAGTGTGTATTTGGTTTTTTTTTCCTCTTTGAAGACGTACAAGACGAGTAGGTCACGGGGAGGCTCACTTCTCACTTCTCTGGCCTTGGAAACTCAAAACTGTGAATAGCTGTAGAATAAAAACTCTCTCGATACTAAAACAGTTCGAGCGGAGCGAGGGAGATTTTACCGAGACTGTCCGAGCAGTAATGTTGATGCACTTCTTGAAGCAGCATGTGCTTTTTTGGGGGGGCGATGTCTTTCACTTTAAATTTGCAGTCTAGACGAACTGAGTGTGTTTTTTTTTTTTGTTTTTTTTACCCGACAGGATTTTCTACACAACATGATTATTTAAAACGTGCTGTATCTCACTCCCTGGGGCTGATTGGAAAAATCGACAGGATGGATTAACGGTTGTCGATGAGTTTGATCTGGCTGCTGTTAAAAGGCCACAGTCTGTATTCTGTAGCGAGTATTGTTTCAGGTTAGAAAAACCCAAATGCCTCTGTTTGTTTGGGAAGGCCGACGCTCATTATACTCGAGAATAAATATATATAAATTTATATATACATATATGTATCACAAAGATAAACACCGAGTGCATTTCCTGGTGCATTATATTATCAAGCTGCGTTAAATCTGGTTCTTAACACGAAGCATTGAGCCGATTGTGTCAAGGTTACACATGGTACCTAACTATTACTTTTTGTTGTTGAATCTTAAATTTAAAATTGGATCCTAATTGTACAATGAAATATAACTCTGCGAGTAACAAGGATGATGATGATGATTATGATTATGAATGACTGGAAAACTTTCAATCAAATGTCTTGCCCCAGTTTCCTTCATTTTCTTCTTCTATTGAATGACCTGCCAGTGTGGATTATGTTCCTTCCTCTCCGTATCCCTTTTTGTTTTGTTTTTTTTAATTGTTTTCCTGTTAATGCAATGCAATTTGTTGTTGTGATCTGTTTGTTTTTCTTCTCTGAAGATTTAATGTGAAACAGTCTACACTACACACTGGCCTTAGGGTCCTTGTTCTGAGCATTATTACCTTGTGACTCTACAATCACCACTACTAATGATCATGTAATTGTAGATCTGAGAGCTGAGACTTACTTGAAAGTGTTCTTCAATAAAGTTGAAGACGAGAGAAAAGGAAAGAAAATGGACGTTGGACTTTGCTTTTTTTTTTTTATAATTCATATGAATGTTCAGGTCTCGGGAAGAAAACGAGAAGAAAAAATATTGATCAAATAAAAACCCTAATATAAGAAAGAAAGAAGGAAAAACACAAATTACTGATATTTAATCTTTGTAGCCTCCTGGAAATACTTAAAGTCCGGTCATAGGCATCTTGTGTCTGGTGGCAAACTGATCACCAGTCTGGTTTTTGTTTTCCACATTTATTTTTTCATTTTATAAAACAACCCACAACAATTAATAGTAATTTGGAGGAGAAGTCAAATTCCTAGGATAAGCTGGTCTGGTTAGGATGAACTCCACATTTAAAAATGTCTGAGAAGCAAGAGAAGAATTTGTCTCGGAATCGTAAAAAGATTTTTGCACCGTGTAACCCTGGATTAGTGGGTTTGATGTCAAATTTTGATAAAATTTCAGACATGTTCTTCATTCTCCAATGAAGACTTTGAAGGAGCTAAACACAAGATCGTTCCTTGTGACGCACGTGGCCATAAATGAACTGCAGCCTCATCGCTGTGCTCGCCCTTGCGGGGACTCAAATTCCGGGCTACGGCCAAAACCGCGTCAGCCGGCTCACACGTGGACAGTGGAGTCCTCGGCTGAAATATTTCTCATTTACTTCCACTGGCATCCGTTGCTTTGATTAGCTAGCGTTGCTTGTGTCAGACGTTTCTAGCTTAGGTGCTAGCCAATTACATTATATGTGGTTAGCTTAAATAACGCTACACAGCTCAAACGGAGCTCTAGGACAAAGTTGTTCTACCTGTTACTCATGGTTTTTGTTGGCGGAGGGCACCCAAGAATCGTGGACATGGGGAACATCACTTTAGCAACAATATCTGTTAGTTCTGGCTAAATTGGTAGCTATATAGCAGATAATGCTAAAGGCTAATTTATGGCGTGTTTCCACCGGCTCAACTCGCCTCGGCACGGTTAAGTTGTGTTTCCACTAGAATAGAACCTGCTACCAGGTCCTTTTTTAAGTACCTGATCTGGAGAGGTTCTAAGTGAGCTGAGGCGACACTATTCTATTCGAGGAAATATTGAAAATGCCCCTCGTCATCTATCTCTCTCAACACCAACGAGCAACGTTCTCCGTTCACCGGTCTTACATTCCACTGCCGCAAAAAACCCGCTCGCGTTTCAGTCCATTTCTGCAACTTTGTACTCAGCACTGCCCTCTAGAGGAAATATTGCGTAAGCATCCATACCAAATGCAAAAGCAAACAGAGGTATGTGGGGACGTAGATAATGTTTACAAAGGACGGACATAAAACAGACAAAAATGGACCTTAACCCTCATTAGTGACTGTTGAGTGAGTGTTACCATCACGTTCCTGTCAGACGCTATAAGCCTCATTCGATAAGACTTTCTTTTGCTTTTTATGCTTTTGTCGAGTTTCTGTTCCGTCTGTGTCTGCGTTGTGGGAACCGGTCTTATTTTGATGTTATTAGACTCACGTTTGTCCATTAAATGCTATATTAGTCAGTCGACAGGAGGCTGTCCATTCATTGCATTAAGACAAATCAATGCTTAAATAATCTTACATATAGTCCCTTTAAAGGCCCTATCGCATGGATCTGCTTTGTTTTAATAATGTTAACTTTTCTCATTTTTTTTTTTTTTTATGAGACAAGTTTCATTTTTGACTCTTTGACTCAAGAATGGCCTAAAGTGGTTTATACCAAGTACCACCTGAGAAAATACAGCGGTGTAAATAGACCACGCAAAATCAGAGACAGACATTTCACAGGACGCAGATTTATTTATTCAAGTACCACCAGAAGAACCTCGCGTGGAACTGGTGGTACACGTACCACAGTTTGAGAACCCGCGGGGCCTATTGTATTCCGTGTAATGCGTCCAGACAGGAGCACACTGAAGTGCTCCGGTCATTCATCAGCATCAGCTGGTCGTATGACAGTTCTACTCCAACACGCCAAGAGGAGCTACTGGTAGCTGGCACCAAGTTTCTCTTTTCTTTCAAATTGTGAGTGTGTGTGTGTGAGAGAGTGAGAGAGTGAGGGGGGAGAAGGAAAAGTGAGGTATAGCGTGCGACATTAAAAATGAAGGTGGAAGAATTAAACAAGATATTTGCCTGAAATAGGGATGAAAGCTATTTGGAAGGAGGGAGGAGGGGGCGTCTGAGCTGCAGTACGTCTGTGATTGAAACCATCGTGTGTGTGTGTGTGTGTGTGTGTGTGTGTGTGTTCCAATCGGTCAAGGGGCTCGGTCAGAGACTGTGCTGGAGAAGCTTTACCAAACATGGTCACATAACAGAGAAGTGAATGAAAGGTTCCCCCTGCTACTGCAGCACACGCCCACACTGTAGGACTGGAGGGCCGACATCATCACCTGCACGCTGTGTACACACACACACACACACACACACACACACACCTGTGTGACACAACAACCTCGCCACAGTGTGTGTGTGTGTGTGTGTGTGTGTGTTTATCTCCTTTTTTTACAAGCTCCCATGTCTGTTTTGACTTAGCTCTTTGTGAGGAGCACAAGCAGTAACTTATAGTGATGTGAAAAATAAATAAATGAATAGGATTATGGGGGATATGTCTATTTCAGGAGGAATTTATGGTGGAGACCTTTCCCAGACTTGGGGGGAAATAAAAACACATTTCATTTTTTTTATTATTTTTTTTTGTTAAAGAAAGAAAATCAACATTCCAGACTTTGGAGAGGCTATAAACGGAGCCGGTGCTTAAGTCCTTGCCCAGAGGTAATCAAAAACTGAAGCAGTGTGTTAACAAGCAGCACCTAAGTGTCACTATGCCTCCCTCAGCCAAAGAGCCTGCGTCACACAGTGGGAAAACAACTGGGAGCACGGACTTGTGCTGCGTTACCTGAGCCTAATGTTCACATATTAAACGCTTAATAACGCTTTAAATGCGAGAAAGAAGTTAACTTACCCTTTAAAAATGGAAGCAGAAGTTGTAGTTGTCGTTTGAGTGTGAACACTGAACGACATTTAAAGGTCCAGTGTGTCACATTTAACCGGGGTTTAATGGCAGAATTTGAATTGTCTTCTTTTTTTGTAATCTTAGAATAATCCTTTTGTAATCTATGTACTTTAGGTAAGTGTTGACATCTTGCATCACTATTGGTGCTTTTCCATTGTACACTTTTAGCCCTACTTGTCTGTGACGTTGTTTTACACGCGACACAAACACACAAATGAGTGTATTCTGTGTCACTGAATCATTAGAATCAGTTCATTAAAAAGATCAGTTCAGTACTTCCTGCATGACCGGAGAAATACGGCTGAACGGGTTGTGATTCCTTTGCTAAATGTTGGAGATTAACGCAGATTAATTCTTTTTAACTGATCTACAGTTCGCCATTGTTCGGTTTGATTCTTGTGTCGGACGTCGCGCTCTGTGGTCTGTCTGTTCAGTGACGTTCACTTGGAACCTCGTCAGAGCAGGTACTCAAAGAAGCAGCAGGCACTATCGCTAATGGAAAAGCCTGAGTGGACAAACCAGCCAGATGCAAAGGCTGCTGTTGTTCCCTGATGCTCTTGAGCAGAGTGGATGTAATCTTGCAGGTGCTCCTGTTATGAAGCCTTAAAGGAATTCTTCACTGATTTGCATTTAGCTTTGTATTACTAGAATAGGGGCAGTATTTTTGAAAAATTGTGCATCCCAACCTCAGTTTCCCCTTTATTCTTTTCTTTCTCACGTGCCCACCAGTGACACTGCCCACTGTTTGCCCGTCCCCTTACAAGTGGGTCTAAAAGGTGCGGAATTAGCGTTGCAGTTTCAAGCCTCGGAACACTGGTGGGCACAAAAGGACTCGTGCCTCGTGCCGAGCTGTGCCGTGCCGTGCCGTGCCAAGGCAAGCTGGGACCATAGGTGGAAAAGGGGCTTTAGTTGATATGTTTATGTGACACCTGAATTTGCCATTTTGAAGTTAAAAACTGAAGCAGTTCAAGTGCAAAAGATGAATTTAGTCATTTTTTTTTTATAAAAATAATAAAAGTTTTTGAATTGTAGTGCAGTTTAAAAAAATAATCCCTTAGGTCACACTGACACTTAAAGTATTAGATGAGAACAACTGATTAAAGCTCTGGAATTTGTCTGAGCTTAAAGAACACTTGATTACAATATTATTATTATAATAATAATAATAATAATGATAATAATAATAAAGAAAAGCCAGTAAAGATTGAAACTGAGACTATGAGACTGAGTATGCGTTGCTGAATGTGAGAGAGAGCGCGGTCTGTGTTGACTCTGGTGGTCTCACTGACCAGATCCAGGTTTGTTTGAAGCTTCATGTCCTGTACTGTAGCAACAGGTTGGAATTATGATGCCATGAACTCAGCACTAAGAACTCCTCTGAGCTGCGTAGGATCCTGAGGCCTCCTACCATAAATAGCCAGGCGGAGTGGAGTGAGGAGAGGGGTCGGTGGGTGGAGGGAGAAGCAACCGAGTGCAGAAATGTCCTTCTGAGTTTCTGCACTAATCTCCCTCTTTATCCCCTCTTCTCCTCTCCTCTCTTCTCCTCTCCTCTCCTCTCCTCTCCCTCCCTCTCTACATCTTTCTTCCAGAATGCTCATCTACATTCTGGCACATTTCATGACTCATGGCTTCAGAATAACTCTACCTGTATCCTGGAGCTCTCCTGCTATCAATTATGTCTTATTTTTACTTTGAAATAATTACTCTGGAAAGTGCCGTGTGGAGTAATAAGTGAAATAAGACGTCGTAAATCTTTACTTTATGTGCTCCTTTTGTTTGGGTTGCCGGGTTGCTTATGACGTTGCTCAGCTTTGTTTTACTGTAAACACAAAGCACATTATCAGAGACTGTGGCACCTTTATAGCTTGTTGCTTATCAGCTGAACCATCCACATGACTTTTTCGCCGCACAATAAATGTGCCCAGAAGTCGCCCATTAACCCGTGTAAACGTGGAGTCAACGTAAATAAATAATCTGCAGAGGGATTCCTCACACACATCCCTGTACCTCTCCCAGGCAGCGTCGGCCCGTCCCTTCTCCCGTCCCATGCCCAAATAAAGTGTCCAAATTCCAAGTGGAGACTTCTTCATCTCTCTGTGAAATGTTTATAAGACCCTCGCTTACTGTGAGTGTGTGTGTGTGTGAGAGAGACAGAGAGAGAGTGTGACTGTGCATAAAAGTATCTGTGCACACATTTGTGTGAAAGAATGTAGAATCCTGCATTACGTCACCATACAATATGTTATTGTACAAAAAGTATGATCATTTTACAATGTTACGATGCAGTCCAAAACAAGACTGTGCGACACGGTCCGGGACTGAAGAGCGTAAAATCAAAACAACACATGGCTGCAGCGAGCCACATCAATGAAGCGTTGCACTTTGCACGTACAAATATTGCCTATATTTATTTATTTATTTAGCCTCTGTTTAAACAGGAAGAGGCCGCGCTGAGATTTAGAGCCTCGTTTTTCCAGGAAGACCCGAGCGAGACGGGCGGCAACACAAATACAACACCGCGTTAAAGACATGACACACGAGACAAGAAAGACACTTAACCGCTAATGCTAATGCTAAAATATTACAATATTTCATGGTGGAGTACTGTCATGGTTATTTGAAGCACTTTGTTGCTATGGTAATGTGTTTTTGTGCTGTATTTAAGCCTCCGACCACTAGTTAGCAGCAGACTTTTGGCTATGCAATGCTCTTCCTCTTCCTTTCTCCAGACCAGAGGTCTCAAACTCGCGACCCCCACCCCTCCCGCGGCCCACCTTCTCGATTTTATGCCGCCTGCCGCATAATATCATTTTATATAGACAGAAGATAATACCAAATATGATTGTTAGCTATTGTCATGAGCATAATAATAATACCTAAGTATTTAATGTAAAATTATACATATATGAGTTACTTTTGTGTATTTATTACAGTTGTCCATGTGTTATTTTAGAAATGTTTTATTTCAATTTGTATCATAAATATGTTTTTTGTGTATCATTCCAGTATTGTGATATAATTTGAAGCAAAATTCCCACATTGTTGACATGTTTCCCCATGACCGGTGTGGACACTCATTGTCAGGGGGTTTGAGTTTGAGACAAAGGCATTTAATGTTTCTAGACTAACGACAATGGCACAGCATAAAAGCACCATGAGACCTTTACACAATCCCTGCAGCTTTAAACAGCATCGTTTAATCATTTGATGGAAAATAGGTACAAATAACAGTGTTGCACTTTATATTATTTGCCAGAAAGCAGACGCTTGTATTCTGATTAGAGAATATTGTATATGATGAATTTTGTGTTTCTAAGAGCTGTGCAAAATCATAGTCTTGATTGTGCCCTAAACAGTGACCCTTTAATATGTGTTGAATGAGTGAAATTTGAGTTTTTTCATTTATTTATTGCTCTGTAGGTATTTAATATGTTTTATTGTTTCTATTATAATTTTATTTTTTATTTGCCCAGTTCTGTTGTACTTGTATGATGACAATCTATGTATCTACGATGGCACAAATTTAAATCTTAGCTCTGAGCTGCTGTACACCAATTATTTTACTGGCCTCTTTGACATATTTTGGACAGATATTTTAGTTTTGTTGAGAAAAAAAAAAGCCAATAAAGTGAAGGTTAAATCACCTCAGTGAAAGGTCGCTCAAATAAAACCAGCCAAATCTTTACAACCTTAAACATTAAAGGACACGCTGAGTCTCTGCTGTAAGAACACAGACTTTCAGCTAATTTAAGATAATCTGTTGAAGTTTGTTTACAGTCTGATACTGAGGTCTTGGATAATCTTAGAAACATTACATATTGTTTAAAAATGTAATAAAAGGTTAACCAGGTAATGAGGTTAATAATTATGATCGTATTCTCTTATTATTGGAGCAGTGAGCTCATCAGGGACATACAGTAATATTATTTTATAAAACACTGATGTCATGAGTCTAAAGGCCAGAATTGATTAAAGTTAAAGTTCAAAGTTTAAAGTTAAAGTTTTGAAGTTAAAGTTAAAGTTTCCAGTTTGTTTTAATTTCTTCTTACTTTATCTGTTTAATTATACTGTCTTCACAAAGATATTCTAAACATGATTTATTTTAGTTTTCCTTTGAAAAGTAATGTTTGTTTTGTAGCCTTTATTTAATATTCTTGGTTAATTTAAAGACTTAAAGACTACAATACACATCAGTGGTTTTTTAAAAAAAATCTTTTTACAGGCTAAACGGACATTGTCATATATAAACACATTTACACATATATATAAAATGTACTTAACTTTTAGAAGGAAAAGTATAAAACAAAGTGAGGAGTCAGGATTGAGCCATGGTGGCTCAGTGGTAGGACGAGTTGTTTTTCAACTGTAAGGTTGTGGGTTTATTTCCTGGCTCTGCTCGCATGAGGAATTACTGGGAATGGGAATTTCAGGCAAAAATGGTAGTCGGACATTTGACAGGATTATTCATTGCATATTCAAATATTCTAAACTCCAGTGCATGGGAGCTAGTGATAGTAATGCAGGGTTCCCAGCTTGTTGAGCGAAGAGGATAAGCTAACGAGATGCATTCAAAGACCCTGGTAAAGTGTTTTGAGCTTAGAGGACCAGCTTCAAGATGCATTCAAGAAACCTCTTAAATGCAGTCCACTTACTAAAGGCTGCTGCTGCTGCTGCCTTGTGATAAACCATTGATAAAAATCAATATGAAGAGTCACATTAACCGATCGACTCTTAATAATCAAACAAATAGTCAAATATCCGTGCCCGTCCCTACTGTTCACCGACACTAACATCTTACATTTCACTTCCTTGAACCTACTGTAGCTGTAAACTACACTTTGCCCTGATGCATTTACCGCCACACCTTAACAAGACATTTCAAACTGTCTGACAAATATTCTGCTTCCATAAAAGAAGAAAACACGCTTTAACAGGCTGTACTTAGTGAAGCATTTACTGCGTGTGATTTTACATTTATTCTTTTTCACATCCAGTCATTTTGGCCAGTGTCAGACTAATACTGTGTATAATTTTGGCTCATCGCTAGTTTTTATGTGCGGGTTTGTACATGAATCTCAGAGCAGAGACATGCAGAAACAAAAGGAACACCAAATGGTCTGTGGGTGGTATGTGGTGTTTGTAGCTCTCAAACTCAGTATCATAGGGTGCTTGTTTCTGAAGCTGTAGCTTTGTGGTACCCTGCTGTTCACTGGGCTGTTTGTATGTTTATCTCTATCCCCGCAGGCCCCTTCTTCTCAATCACATCTCAGACTAAATCTTAACAATCTCTCTGAAGTCACCATTCCTCCTGTATCATATTTATAAGTGCGTCTAAAAGTTCCGTGAAATCAATAACAATCGGGAAAGTGGAGCTGGACTGTGGAACAAAATGTATGTGATTTATTCGGAGACGAACAGCTGCGGCGCGTTACATCGTGAATGTGACTGTGGTCAGGGCGGAAAGTCTCTCATGCAGACAATTGCTCTGCAGTAATTCTTTACACCTGTGTGTTTGTGAATACATCCGTCTCTGCTGCTAATGTAACCATCACAGCATTCCCTCATTGTCCCGCCATGCCCGGCCCTCTCCAGAATGTTCCTCGTGTCCAGTGGTGACACACACACACACACACAGAAGTGAGAGTGCAGAGGGTGAATCACGGTGTTCAGTGAGCCGCCGCCGCCGCCGCCTCCTCTGATCCCCACTGACTGACTTTACACTCCACAGATCCCAACAGTCTACTGCATTCCTTCCCTTGTTATCCACCTGGCTATTGAGGGAAAGACGAGTAACACACCGACAGGAAAACCACCTCATTATCATTATTACAAGTGATGTCAGCTCTACGGTAGCTTCCACACACACAGAGACACACAGAGACACACGTCACACACATGTCAGATATGCTGCTATTCCACAGCTGTGTGTGGGTCCTCGTACACTGCATACACTGTATATTTTTGGATATGATAAGGACTCTTAAAAACTAAGAAGTCAGTTGATGCTGTGCAGATCCTCAACGCCAACTGAATGAACCGTGTGAAGGAAACATTTTGTCCACTCCTTGTATCAAGGTCAAGAGAACTTAGACTCTGTAAGTCATTTCACACATGATCCAACTGTCACACTCTGGATTAATGTCATTATTTCTCCTGTTAAACTAATGATTTTCACTTTTGTTCCCCTTCAACTCTTAATCATCTACATTTGACTCCTTTAAAGTACTTTTTCTTAGGTCATTTGAGTTGATAAGGGTCAAATTAACCGAGTATCTACCAAAGTTACATTATTTTAATACAAATTCACCACAGCTTAGAAAAATAAAAAGAGTTTTATATAAACCTTTACTTGAGGATTATATGATTGTTTTAATGGTTGTTGAAAATTGAAATTCTAAGGATTCAAGGATGTTGTATTTGTCACATACAGAGGAGGATGTCCGGTCTCATTATTGAGCAAACAGAACAGAATAAAAGCATAAAAGATGAGTCTTATGCAAAGTTAAATACATACGATACGATATTATCACAATATTTATGTCACGATACGATACTTTCATGATATTTAGGTCACAATAAGATATCATTATATTTAGGTCACGTAACGATATTATCACAGTATTTAAGTCCTTATATGATATTATTACGTTAAGTTACAATACAATATTATATATCTATATATATATTATATACAATATTATCAGGATATTTAAGTCACAATACAATAATATTACGATATTTAAGCCACGATACAATATTATCACGATATTTAAGTCACAATACGGTATTGTCACAATATTACATTGATTTTTTTAAAGTTAAAAAAAGTATATGCTAAAAATAAATAAGAAAATATGTCTGTATACTATCACCACGCAAAATATCACTCCTAATATCACATCAGTACAGTTAAATATGATTATTGATAATGACGAGTAACATCAGGCCTATATCACTTAATGTAATGTGTCGTTAAATCCATAGGGTGGTTATTGATTGATTGGCATTACATAGTGAAACAAAGCAATGACATAAGATGACAAGAACAGAACAGTGACGTCACAGAGCATCATCATCAGCAGCAGCAGCAGCAGCAGCAGCGTCTCTATCTGGCCTAAAAGTGGAAAAAGTGACTGAATGACTTCTAATACCCGAGAGGTGACATCACTCCTCCAGATGAGGAGGCTGCGCCCTGATTGGCCGGCGGCCTCGGCCAATCACAGGGCACACACATGGGAAGCGTTTAAAAAAGATTCAGAACAGCGTCGGAAAGTTCGAACCGAAGCTTCAGCAGCTGCACGGAGTCTCACTGCGACAGAGAGTAAGACAGGACGGGACGAGGGAAGACAGAGACACGGAGACACGGAGACACGGATTTGTCCAGGACTGTGTGTGTGTGTGTGTGTGTGACTTTGGGACAGAGAGCTGCTGTAACCTGCGTCTCCATTTTTAAAGCCCTCCTCAGCTCCACTGACCGCACACAGCAGGATGTCAACACATTTCAGGAGCGGCCCTGCCTTCGGACTTTCTGCCGAGGTCAAGAGTAAAGTAAGTCGGATTTCACTTCACCTTCACTGGCTTACATTCAAATCATATGCAGCTGGAGCCTGAACTGCTTTAGATGGAGGTCAGAGGTCCACCAGAGGTCAGTGAAGGCCTCGCAGCATGAAGATGGACACAGTAACACTCCCTGTTTTTAATCTATTATGATAATAATATACATATTCTGCTCTTTCAGCTTCTAGACTGGAATCTTGAATCACTAAGTTACAGAATACCAATAGTCAATATGAATAAATGGAAATAAAAGAGCAAATAAAGGAATGAAAATAAATGACTACAAGTCATACAAGCACTCAAACACACCATAAAGTGATAAACGTATGAATGAATGAAGGTTAAAAAGGGGAAGTGATGAACGATAAAGGCAGTAACGCAACAGTACAACTGTCATAAAACACTGAGTATTGTCACAAATACTCACTGCAGTGAAACACACACGTAAGAAGAAGGAGGTCAGTTTTTACAAAGTGATTTAAAAGACTTTTAGTGAAGTTGGAAGCTTCATCTCCTCTGGCAGGTTGTTTCAAATCAGCTCTGATGACAGAGAAACTATCTTGTCTTTACACTATATGTTAGTTTAGGTCGTTTACATGATGCTGTAAAACACTGGTGTGTAAAATCCTCAAAGAGCAGCGATATAAATCAAAAGTGACCAAACTACAGTGAGTTGTTCTTAAAGTGCATTTATGGCCCTGTTAAAACAACATAACGTTGACATAAAAGGGCAAATTTAATGTTTAAACAGATGATAATTGAATGATACGTACACGTTTGAAAACTGAGTTCATAGAGTTTCTCGCAGTGAAGTGTGCTTTCTATTTTTGAGTTAAAATCATTAAGACGCAGACATTCTAACATGATTTGGTCAGGACTCGGCTCCGGTGACTCTTGGATCACACAGTGTGGGAGGTGATTGTTTTGGAGCGAGTCTCGCGTCTCTGTGGCCAAGTTATTCGTGCTAATGTGAAAGGATCAGGACATTTTTAGTCTGTGGAAATCTGACTTCCACTCCTCATTATTGTTCCTGGTTCATTTAAGAACCGACTGACAGGAGTGAGCTTACAGTGACTGAAAGACGACGAGAATTAAAAGCACTTCTGACGTGTCATGATGAAAGCTTGAATTGCAAAAATGTAAACGGTTATGAATAGATGTTATTATATGAACAAAATACACGTAAGTATTTAGGAAGTAATGCCATCTATGAGGATCTGTGTGTAAAAGAATGGTAAAGTAAAGCAGAACCATGTTTTCCCTCTGAAGTCCATAGAGAAAATCAAAGATTTTACAACCACAGCGCACAGAAATGTAGTGATCCATCGCCGCCTCCATCGCTAACTATCTTAAGTTGCGACTTTATTTTGATTTACTGAAGTGGCACAAACTATGGCTAACAAGGCGGCAGAAGACCAACAGCTCCTGTGCCGCTGCAGGATAGAAACACTGATTTTCTCAATGGGGTTTGGTGCTGGAGACTGAGGTGTTTACAAACTCCAGTATCCAGCCACAAGTGGCTTATTATTTGAATCTTAATTGTCACCGACTGTTACCTTACGAAATCATTATAAAGGGGCAACCTATCCTTAAGATATCAAAGACTTAATCAGGCCTAGATTTGATTTGATTGCATTTTATGAAGTGGCTAAAATCCCTGCTGATAAAGTGTCAATAACCTCATACGAGCACATTTCATAAAACTATCCCTTTAAAGGTTCAGTTATATTTTCAGTTATATTTTCATTTGGCTAAAATAGAAGGGTTTATTTCCCATGTGATTGTATGAAGTGTTGTGAGCCTTTTATATTTATATGAGGACTTGGGTCTGCTGGTTCTCCAACACACATGGAAGGGAGGGTTAATATGAGGGTAACATGTAACTCCACTACTACATTGTGTTGATAAAGTTGATAAAGTGGATTTTGCTGCTATCGTGACAGTAGTGACTGTGTTCAGTGGGATGAGTCAGAGCTGCCGACAGTTTTTGTTCCCAAAGGTCAGTCTGCGACTGTTCCGACACCCACATCATTGTCGTCCTTATTCTCCCAAAAGGGATGTGGTCTCTTCCCTGAATGGTGCTGTCTATCATCAGTGCTTTATTCCCTCACGGAGGCACCGGGCACTCTGTGAAAACCCACATTCCTGTCATGACTGCTGTTGAGCAGCCACTGGGCTCTTAGTCAGGAATGAAGGTTTGAGATTTCAGTGCTGCGTTGTTTGTTATTTGGCTGCCAGCTCTGTGCCGCGGCCGTAGAGGAGTGAACTCCCATTTGCTGAAGAATGGGAACGTTGCTTCACAAGGATGCGAGCGTCAGGGCTTTGTGGGTCACGCGGGGATGGTTCAGTTCCAGAGACGCAGCAGGAAGGGCGACAGGTACAGCAGCGTGATCTCGTGGCCTTGTATGGAGTGACTGGGCTCTGGCTTGGAACTTGAGAAAGTGTCCTTTTAATCTAAACAGTTTACTCTGAAGTCAAGACACACAAAACCCCGTCCTGACACAACGCAGGTGGACCTGAGACGGCAGATCCGTTTGAAACTCGCAGAAGAAATAATGTCCGAAACAAGCGATGTCTGTCTGTGTATGTGGAGATTTCCACTTATCGGTGACCGGCGTTTAGACAGATGCTTTTACTCTGAGCCCACACACGTTCCACTGCACATAAAGTGACATTAAGACACTTTGAAAGACAGTAATTCTTAGTCTTGCAGATTTAAAGGTGCATTAATATCTCTGTATAAATCCATAAGGCCCCAGGGTGTGCAGTGAAGTTTGGATAAGAAATGCAAGAGATTTCAGTAAAAGAGCTGCTTCTGCCCCCGTTTACCCTGTGGCACGAATTCATCTCTCTCTGTTCATCACATCATTTATGTGTTAAGTGCAGGATTCTAACATCAAAATATTGAAATATTGAACAGGTATTGCACTAGTTGCACAAATATACACCATTTCCACATTTGATACACTCAGAATGTTGGTGTACTCAACATTAATTCAGGTATTTTTAATTAAATTTCGAGATACTTGTGCCATAGTTGGTGGTGATATTATTGTATATTTTATGTTCTATGTCTTTCAGAACACTTTTACAAGCACATGTAAAAAACCTATGATTAACATATGAGATAGATAAACCGGTGTTTGCATAACTGTTAGGCTTGTGACTCTATAAACGCAGGGTCACATTGGGTCCTGTCCTCTAAATAAATGTGACTAACGTATGAAATGCAAAAGAAATGTATTTACTACTTATGCATTGAGATAGCTGGACTTTGCCCTCTTCATTTATGCAGTTAATCATCTCTCAACCTTACAAATGCACCTTATGACCCTTTTAGGTAATGTTTAACCTCTGTGTAGTTGTTTAAACAAGTGACGCCACAACCAGGGAAAATACTTCTTATAAAAGTATTTTTATACTGGAAAAATGTACAAAATAAGACAGAATTGCTCCAAATTGTCCAGTCTTACCCCCAGGTTATTAAAATACACATGTTTTGGCATCGAGGCTGTCTGTCCTGGGCCCTTCCCAAAGATGCTTGTTTTTTTGAGGATGCTTTGCAGCGTAGGCAGTTGTTACCAGTGCTGGAAAAGTGATCTTTCTACAGAAGGGACGTGTATGTGGAGCTGCAGAGTGGAACAGCCAATAAGAGCGCCCTCTGTCAAAGTCTCTGTCATGACAGGCTTGAAGGATAATTCAATAATAATAATAATAATAATAAAACATTTTGCAACATCATTTTCTTTGTCCTTAGAACATTTTCGGTCATGTCATCAAGCCCTGGGTGCTATAGTCTTAATTTATTCTCAGATCACTTGATTTACATTATGCTGGAGGGTTATTATGGAATTATTAATCAATGATTATTAATCAATGAAGAAGTGTCATTTAAGAGACGACTTCTGCTTATTATGGAATATTTTGAAAATGTATTTGTGCTTTTAAAAGATTAAATAGACTACTTAATGGATTGACTATATATAAATAATAGATTTTATATATACATACATATGTATATATGTGTGTGTGTGTGTGTGTGTGTGTGTGTATATATATATATGTATGTGTATGACCACATATATGTATGTGTGTGTATATATATATATATATATATATATATATATATATATATATATGTATATATATATATATATATATATATATACGTGTGTGTGTGTGTGTATATATATATATATATACACACACACACACACACACACACACACACACACACACACACACACACACACGTATATACGTAGCGCAGGTCGTCCTATAACAGGTAGTTCTGGGTTTTAATCCCAGGCTCCTCTCGTCTACATGTTGACACGATACTTAAGCCCAGATTACTCACAGTGACTGTCCTGGCAGTGTATGAATGTGCTAATGATGCATAAATGTGTTGTATTAATGTGCTTGTGAATGCATGAGTAGCACAAACATTTTGTGTGGTCATCAAGAATAGAAACATTAATCACAAATGTAATAAAAGTGACTGCAGATGATTTTGATCTGAGCATCAGGAGGTTTTCCGGTGTACAGCCTTACTTGGTCTGGTATGACCAGTAGCTTATGGTGGCTGGCTACTGTAGGCGTATGGCTACAGCTATCTTTAGACAGATATTGCTTCAGTTGTGTCATTACTGACTTATCTGTTCTCGTGCTGAGTTTGCTGTAGATGAGTGAGTTCTTTAGTAAAACTGACACTGGTTTCCTTCATGGAAAGAGAATCTTAATTCCGACTTCCAAAGGGCGTTTGAGCCGGGGTCACCAATGCCATCTGGTCCAAAGAAAATGGCACATTTGGGCAGAATATTTTTAATAAAAACCTTTTGTATTGTGTATTCGTTTGTGTCCGTGCTCCATCCCATCCCACAACTCTCCTACGAGATGAACGGTCAAGTCGAACCTCGACAGGAAGCAGGACCTGTCCATGTTGGACGGTTGTTATCAGACGGAGTTTGACTGAATAGTCAACTCACTGTAAAAGGACAGATTCTGGAAAACCCAATGGGAGAGAGAGAGAGAGTCAGAGAGTGAGAGAGAGTGAGAAATATGAGCTGGTCCAATTGCAGACGACGAGTAGGGCAGTCGGAGCGAGAGGGAGTGTTTGGGGGAAAAGCTTTTTCTCCCAAGTTTGGTGTGATGGACTGGAAGCTATGCTATCCCTGCTGCTTTGAAAATACTTGTTTGTGTTGGCTGCCAATCCCAGACTGGGAAGACTTATCTGTAGAACATTCAGGAAGAAAGAAAGTGTGTGCGTGTGTTTGTGTGTGTGCGCTCGCAAAGGGGGAGCAGCCTGAAACCCCCGGTGCCAGAATTCAAAGTATTAGGGCAAAGTGTTTGTGCCAATAAGGAAATACATGGAGAGAAAAGAGAGGGAGACCAGTGTGTTTTTTCAAGTAGGAATGTCCACAGAGAATTTTTGTTTTTCTTCCTGTTCTTTTTATAGGAACTTAAAAACAAATGTGAGATTTAGCTAAATAAAAATATTTAGTACAGGTTTTTCCATTGAGATTCTATATTTTATAGGACATAAACTGTATGAATTTCATAAACTGAAAAGTCAGTGCATACATTAAAGCTGGGCTCTGTAAGTCCAGAAAAGGTAGCAGTCGCAGGCTACACTGAACATGACCTTCCATCAAAGCTCCACCATCAAACTGACTTATATTATAGCAGTGACATATGTGTGTATGTGAGGCAATCATCTCATGCTGTGAAAGGATTGCTCGTGTTTATTTGTAGTATTGTGAGGGTAAAGTATCGTCTCTGGGTTTTGGGGGGCAAACCAAATATATTAATGGCTATTAAAAGACCAAAAAATAAGATTTTTTTGCAGAAACAAAGCATTTTATTTTCCCATTTTGCAAATTCTGTCAATTTTCTTAAAGGTAAATAATAAAATTGTGTCTCGCTACTTCCTGAGACATGTCAAACAATAGATAGTCCAGGGCAAAATGATAGTTTAGCTTCAACTGCATTTGTGCACCACTCGTACAGATCTAGTCCAACTGATGATGCTCCAGCGGTTTGTAAATCGGACTCAAAGAAGTGTCAAGAAATGAGAAAAGAAAATGTGACAAAAAGCAATATGCAGACACTGCCATTCCTTTGAAAATATATATATATATATATATATATATATATATATATATATATATATATATATATATATATAATTCTTAAAAAAATTAAATATATATATATATATATATATATACTTGAACAATCTTTAGTTGATTAAAAATAAATCCTTTCAAGTTAAATCCACTTAAGGGACTAAAACCTGCCACTGGAGAGTAGACTTTGGCTGAAATCCGCTTTCATCTTCTTTGTAATAAAACTCTCTATATAAAGCAGAAGAAAAACATTAAAGTTTGACCTCTAATCTTTCCTCAGCTCGCAGGGAAGTACGACCCCCACAAGGAGGAAGAGCTGCGGCTGTGGATCGAGGATTTGACCGGGAAGAAGATGGGAGACCACTTCATGGAGAGCCTGAAGGACGGAGTCCTGCTGTGCGAGTGAGTGGACAGACACACGGACAGGAAGCTTGTAAAAAAACATAAAATGATGTAAATCCCACGTTCTTGCCTTGTGTCTGTCTCTCTCTGTAGACTGATTAACGTGATGCAGCCAGGTTCTGTGAAAAGGATCAACCACGCCCCTCAAAACTGGCACCAGGTAACACAACGAGCATCATTTACATTTCATAAAGAAGCTGCCATATCAGACTCATCTCTGTGTGACATTTAATGAACTTTTACCGCGCTGAAAAACAACCCCATAAACTTAAAGGTTGATTTTAAAAATGAATTCTCACTGATATTAACTTTGCTGCTAATGAACGCTCACATAGACGGAGTCAGACTTTATAAGGACAGAGAGAGAATGAGTCATTAGAAACTTTAGCTGCTTGTTTATTTATAATTACTTGGACAAGATAGTAGATAATATTTATTCTATTTGTTCCCCTTGTTCTGTAGTTAAGAATGTTAATAATCCTTCATTTATTTGCTCATAATAGAAGATAGTTAGCTTAGCGTCGCATGAAAAGAAATGGGTAGAAAGAAAGATCAAAGCCACCATTAAAAAATATACGTTATCAGTCTTCTCTGCACACGGTTGTAAGTACCTTTAACACATTTTGTCCTCCTTCCTCCTTTTTAGCTGGAAAACATCGGGAATTTTGTCCGCGCGATCACAGACTTCGGCCTGAAGCCACACGACCTCTTTGAGGCCAACGATCTGTTTGAGAACGTGAACCACACTCAGGTCCAGTCCACGCTCATCGCTCTGGCTGGGATGGTGAGGACACGACATAAGCTGTGACATTATAATACGTACAGTACGGTGACCTTCATTTAAACCGGGTCCAAGTAGAGCCACCAAACTGGATCTAACAGACTTAAAATAACAGTTTTTTAAGCCGTGTTATCACAAATGATAGATCATTTCTTCAACATTTCCAACTTTTAGAGCCCACCTGTCGCTCAACCTTAAATTTGACGCTGCAAAGTAGGATTTGTCAGTTGTAATAGATGAATGATTTTATCTTGCATGCCAAATACTGTACCACACCGGACTAGAAGGATTATGTCAACAGCACAAAAGAATAATGCTACCGAACATAAACTACTGTCATTTGTATGATTTCTCTCTCAGGCCAAGTCCAAAGGCTTCCAGTCCAAATACGACTTAGGGGTGAAGTACGCCGAGAAGCAGCAGCGTCGCTTTGCTCCGGAGAAGCTGAAGGAGGGACGCAACGTCATAGGCCTGCAGGTCAGAATCAGCTAAACCACTCACGGACATCCGTCATTGTAACTGTGGTCATGCGTGGGATTGCTGATGCGTCGTCTATAAACATCTGCCCTGCATTATTCATGTAGAGTAGAACTTTGCTCTAAGGCCGGGGACACACTGTCCCAGCAGTTGGCAGACAGGCTGGTGATTTCTGTCCCAAGCCTTCTTTGGAGCAGTGTGTGCGGCACAGGATACATTTCAATAACTTTACAACAAATTCAGCCTCTTAAATCGGTGTCACCATCTGCTGTTTAGCTCCAGCCATTCACAAAACAAGTAGAGATGCGAGAATGACAAAGCAAGTACACAACGTCCTGCGAACCCTGTTCCATTCCCTCCTGATTTCATTTAGACATCGTTCAAGTCTTAAATTGTTGATCCGTCTTTGCGATGGCCAAGTGACGAGAAACCGGCGTTGGCATTTATATACGTCGCTTAATAGGTCATCAGCTTTTCAATGGTGGATACTGGATGCAGATTACCACCACCTGCTGGTAAGGAAAGGCATTTCCTCTCATCCAGGGACACAGCAGTCATGCTGGTTTCTCGTCAACTGTGAGGGCAACATTTGTCCCCAGCACATGCTCACAGGAGACAGCGGCACACTTGGCTGTTATTTGCCGTTGACAGTGTCTTCACTGACAGTGTCTTCACTGACAGTGTCTTCACAGACAGTGTCTTCACAGACAGTGTCTTCACTGACAGTGTCTTCAGTGACGCAGCTTTATTTTGTGCTGTGTGTCTAGATGGGCACCAACAAGCTTGCCAGCCAAAAGGGCATGACGTCATACGGCACACGGCGTCATTTGTATGATGCCAAGATAGGCATGGACAACCCAGTGGACCAGTCTACCATCAGCCTACAGATGGGCACCAACAAAGGAGCCAGCCAGGTGAGAAAAGAGTCTCCATTCACACGGACATAATGTTCTTATTCATCGCTTTACTGGGGCAAAAACTCAGGCTTGGGATTAAATCATTTAAAGAGCACAGCTGCTGTTATTATTGTCAACAAATCTCATTAGTGGCCAAAGCCAACATCGCATTAGTTCCTTTGGGCCATTGGAGCTTTAAAAGTAATGCATTTTTCCCCATGAACCAATATTTCATGAAACTGCTTTTTCTTTTGCAGTTTTATGAAATACTCTCGCAAAATGTTATTTATCAGTAATAAAATTAGAGGGATTAGTTTCAGCTGCAGATTAATACACACTGTTGTAGCACTGAGGAGCCCAACGAGGAGCACTGTGAAGTTCATAGATAATGGAGACATGATGAAGTCCATACATCGCTGGAATGACTACATAAGAATGTTATTTTACGCATTTAGATAAACTATCAAAATTGTTACCTTAAAGTAACAGATTAGATGAGATGAGGTGAGATTATATTACATTACACATTATTGATCCCACATTGGGTGAATTCTCTTGTTACTGTAGCAAATGCACAGATGTAACCAGGAAATGTTATAAAGATATTTACATAATATAAATATATTATTATTATTTATATATTATTATTATTATATATTTATATGTTTAAGAATATAGACCTTTCACTATGCACTGTACATGTACTATGCAGTGGAACAGGATTATTGCACAGATTTATATGCATAGATTGAACTTTATATTGGCCGCGCGTGAGAAATAGGGCAAAAATACAGGTGACAGTGTTACTGTAATACAGTGTTAGTTTTCTGTGTGCTGTGCTGATGTTAAAACCATACCAGCATATGGTTCAAACACAGTAGTTTGATAAACATAACCTAAACACTGACCGTATAATAGTCAGTGACATGACCGAAGGTATAAATTGAGTATTTCAGTTGGTGTTTTTTTTCCAGAGGATTTGAACAACATTTTTTTTAGCTGCGTCTTGCTTTTTGTCCTCCAGTCCGGCATGACGGCTCCAGGGACCAGGAGACACATCTTTGACAAGAAGCTGGAGCTGGAGAACTGTGACACCACCACCATCTCTCTGCAGATGGGCACCAACAAAGTGGCCTCGCAGAAGGGCATGACCACCTACGGCCTGCCGCGCCAGGTCTTTGACAACAAGTACTGCGCCAACCCCACTGAGCCCTGCGACAACGGCAGTGAGCTGGAGTTTGACGGCTACAACCAGTACTCCGACTAAAGTGTGACTGTATGAGAACACGGACATCTGCACCGCTCCTCCCTCCTCCCTCCTCTCCTCCCTCCATTTTGCTTTAACTTCAGACGACCGACCACAACTGACTTTTATTTAACACTGATTGATACCAATGTCGTCTTTTTTATCTTAAACCTATTTTTTACTCTATTTTAGTAAAACAATAAAAGTGTTTACATCGACCTGACCTTAAAAAACTTTAATGCAGTGATCAACTTCTCTATCTCACTGCACTGGTTCATTTTATTACTGCAAAGAAAAAAAATACCCACAACACTCTGCAATTTAACAACCTTCAATATTTATAGATTTTTTTTTCTACTGCTTTTTCTACTCGCGTTGTAATTATACATTATTAATTATTAATGCCCCTCACTTCACCTCCCTTACCCCCCAGACCAGTTTGAACACTGATGAAACAGAATTTGAAATTCCTCAAAAAGGAAACAAGTGACCGTGTGTTGGTGCTATTGAACTTTGACCCAGCTGGAAACACACCGGGGCCTCCACAGGCTCCAGGATTCCATTGCTCGGGGATGGCTGATGCTCGGGTCCGCAGGTTTGCCCGGGGCGGATGATGCAGGAGGACTTGTTGCTTTGTGCGGACATTGCTTGGTTTTATGAGCACCTGCGCTGAGAAATCACCATGTTCACATCACAAGCCTGGTAACAAAAAAAATCCCATTTTGACACTTTTCAAGGATGTGACTTATGTGCAGCATGGGCTTTTATTTGAGGAATAAGGAAAGGTAAATGTTAAGGTAAAGTTAGTCACCAGTCGTCTTTTCTTCCGTCCTCTAGGAAACTTTTGCTTTCTTGCTGTTGCTCCATTTGCACTTTAGCCGGCCTCACCTTGTGTGCAGTAACACAGTGGTAGGATGTAACTAAGTACAGTTACTATGATAAAGTACTTGGGTAGACATGTGAGATACTTCAATCTTTACTTCTTGTTTACCATCCTGTGCCATTGTATCCTCCAATACATTTTCAGTCTTTTGTGTTTATTGACAACCAGGTTTTACATACAAATTAAATAAATTTATAAAATACTTAATATAATAGTTGTTAAACCACTTTTCTACATACTGAAGCTTAATTTTTACACTGTGGCATTCCTACTGTTGCGTGTCCATATTAGGCAGCACCAAAGCAGACAGACCTGCCTGCTGATAATTGCTGATAATTCTCCTTTTCAAGAGTCTGCATCATACTGTTAACCCACCGAATGTCTTGAATGTAATGTTTTCTGGTTGTAAGTGCCACTGGTTGTCGCATGATTTGCTTTTCACACATTCAGGGTGCAGAAGTGTTTGATAAACTCAGGAGAGGAGGGTCACACACACGTGGTCTCACACTTCAGAACCTAAAATGACTGACTTTGAAGTCAATGGACCAGTGTATCTGAGCTCCTTGTCTCGTGAATGCATCACAGATATGGACATGTAGCAGAGTGCCATCTAGTGGGGAAAAGTACATGTACACATGCAGGTGTGTGTTTTTGGTCCAATCAATGTAGGATTGTAGATTTTTTGTTGTTGCTTTTTTTTTTATATACCATTATTACCATCCTATGATATTAAGAAAGGCAATAATACTGAGTAAATTTATTGTTCATCTAATGTGTTTGCTTTGTTCCAACGACACTTCTTCTTTGTTAACCTTTTTTTTTTTTAATATATGCCTTTCACGAAACATGACATTTGTGCAATAAAAACACTTCAAAAATATTTGCTTCTGCTTTCATAATTTTTTTTCATAACATCAAATTACATAGTAAATGTCAGGTACACAGTAGTGTAGAACAAAAGTGTGGTGGTGGGGGAGGGGATTTAAACTTAGCAGTACAAATACAATCTAATCCAGACGGATTGACTTGGCAATTTTTAAAAAGAAATTTTCAACCAGCAAAAAGTTTCAGTGCATTAGTGACAAAACATTACCTCACACTACGTGTTTTTCATCTATAAATCACAAATATTATGAAGGACATGGAATAAAACCTCAATGTTACACAGTAAAAATCTATGTAAAAAAAGGACATAATACTAATCACAAGCAAATCACTGGAGAGTGGTGACAAACAATGTGGTGAGGCTACTGTTGGAACAACATGTCGACACTCTGGCCCAGCCAGAGGAACACGTTAAAATTACAACATAATAAAACTCAAAAAAAGCTCATTCAAAGATGAGCAGCACGGATCAGGCCAGACGAGCCGATTAAACCAGACGGACGGGACGAGGCGTGTAAAAGTGAGGTTAGAGAAATGGACGGTGCAAATCGTGACTACTGATTGGCTGCTTCACAGGCATCGATCCAGTCACTGTAAACATCCACGGGCTCGGACAGATCTGACGCGGGGGAAAGTTAAGGGACATTCTAGGTGTTGACACACATGACACATTCCTACCCACACCAAGATAAAACACTGCTCTACTTTCTTACTTACACTGTAGTCTGCTGCTTTTGAATATAAACAAAAAGCCTGTTGCATATAAACCATTGTCAAACTGGTTCACGAAACACTGATTAAGCCTATATATTATCAAAAGTGCCTTTTTCTAACCTGCGTTTCTAAACTACATGACCTGCGCCTGGTACTAACAGACAATCATGACATCTATATGAATGAATAATGACAAATAAACAAACAAAACAGCGACAAGTGCAAACAAACAAACGTGATATCTATATCTGGTCTGATGTGTTAAAAAAAGGATACAGGTTATTGGCGTCTGGAACTCCTCCAAGCAAACACTACATGATATAATCCCTGTGTTGCGAGTTCGTTCCCTGAAAAAGAGCCGGCATTTTTATTATACATGATGCATTTGTTTCATATTTAAGGAAAACATTTATAATATTATGTTACAGATGAGATACACTCACATCTTGACATCACAGGATTTCTCATGGTTACAGAAGGGACAGGTGAACTGAGTGTCCAGGTTACCCGTCATTTTCTTCTTCGGGGGTGGTTTTCTCTTTGACTTTCTTCGCCCCATTTTTTTATCTTTTATCTGTGATGTGAAACAATAATAATAATAATAATAATAATAGTAAGTAAAATGTGTATTAAAATGTGTTAATAATCGATTACTAAATTAATCGACAACTATTTTGATAATCGATTAATCGATTTGAAGCTTTTTTTCATGATTAAAACAAGATTTCTGATTGTTTAAGCTTCTTAAATATGAATATTTTCTTAATTTCTTTGCTCTGGGTGACAAATTAATCATTAAAAGTCAATCATTTTGGTTTGTGGACAAAACAAGACATTTGAGAACATCATCATTTCCAGGTTTGACGAACACCGATCAACATTTTTTATGGTTTTCTGATATTTTATGGACCAAACGATTCATCGAGAAAATAATCGACAGATTAATCGATTATGAAAATAATCGTTAGTTGCAGCTCTACTGTCCTTGTAAGTCTTAAACTAAAAACTGCTATTGCTTTATGCAGCACTTACTGTACATTTCATGGCTTTAGTGTATAAATCTATAAAGGTCACCTCTTTGACGGGTTTAAACTACATAATATGACTTATATCCAAACTCTTAAATGTCTTATTATAATCATTGTCTATATCTGTACAGTCCAACTAAACCCCACACTCGTAGTTATTATAAATTCTTTTTAAAAAACATATTTAAAGTGTGACACTTTCAGCACCAAAACGACTGATGATAACTAAAGCGCCAAAAACAACACACAGCTACTTGCTAGCGAGCTAACTCGCTAACAGCTGCTAGCACGTAGGTTCAAAACCTGCTCGTTCTGAGACAACATTCGGGTTAAAAGGCGAAGCTTGAGTGTGTGTTTCATCTTGGTTTCGTGACAGTATGCGTGCACTCGCTGTGTGATGTGATTGTTGTCTTACCAAAGTGATGTGTCTCCCGCAGCGGAGGAGGAGGAGAAGGAGGAGGATGCTTTGTGTTTTCAACGGGCTACGGATGCTGCGTTTCTCTACAGCCTCCTCTGATTGGTTGGTTCATGAATAAGTCCAGGTTTTGATTGGCGAAACAAAAATGATTGACAGCCCAAGTATCCAATAGCAATAGCCCGTTTGGTAAGTTAGATCCCTCCTCTATAGATAAATAGCTACGCCTCTGTTACTCTGTATAAGCACGCAAACATGTAAATACCGCCTTTAAAAAATAGTAAATAGAAATAAATAGATAAATAAATAGTAAATGTAGTTAAACTGGCAAACTACATCCTTTAAAACAAGAAACGATTCTTCATGAGATACAAGGCCGGTCCAAGCCTTTATGGGGCCCTAAGCTGGATTTGATTTTGCCCCCCCCCCCCCCCCCCTCCACCAGTCACTCTTGTTTTTAGAGGGCAGTACAATCACAAGAATTATCCAGTATTCATTTGTAATTTCATATTCAATGTGTGGAGTAACTGATTTTTGAATCAAACAAGTAAACCAGTTTAATGACTTTGGTTTTAAAAAATTTTAAAAATTAGCAATCTCCAAAATCAAACCAAATAACTAAACACTATTAAGATATGTAAATAAATTTAAAGTTATCTAGATTTCTTTAATATGTTAAAGAAAAATTCACTTATGCCTCTGTTTACCATTCAAACTCAAGGTAAATAGAGAGGGAAACAAAAAGCATGCGTGTGTGTGTGTGTGTGCATGAGGACCAAAAAACATAAACTGTGAGGACATTTTGTGTTAATAATTTAGTTGTGATGATTGAGGTTAGGGTATCAATTTATAATGGAAACTGAAAACTTTCCAAACTGTTTTTGTGCTTTATAGATTCATTTTGCATCAAAATGTGTATTGATGTGAACTATATATCATTCCATATCCAGACAAGCAATCTTGATATTGAAATGGTGTGTACTATCATCATGAACACGTTTAAGTCAAAGATCTGAAGTAAATAAATAAAAACAAAACATATGAAATGACATTTCAGAGAAACTCTCATTAACATGACTGTTATCCAAAAAAAAGACTAGTTGACTCATTTATTCACCTGAGTGAATTATAAATATAGACCAGTTCGCTGGGGGAGGAAAATCAGCTAATAAAATATTACCCAATAATAACACTGTGTGTTATAAATAATAAAAGTTCAGACAAAAACATCCATCATGGTAAGTCCGTAAGGGAAATGTGTAGATGAATTCACAGCCTACACCCTCACTTGATTTATTGGTGCTATTTCGTGTGTACTTTCAAACCCACAGAGCTCCATGTAGCTTTGCAGATATAATGACAATATATATGAGCAGGTTTTATAGTTTGAATTTTTTAATTTATTAATTCTTATGTTTCTTTACATTACTGTCTAGTGTTTATAATAAATCATCAAAGACAATTTCATGATCTGTTGGCTGTGTTTCCAGTTTCTCTGCACATAAGCATTTGCCTAGGCACACAACATCAAAATATCATTAATATTAATGAGATTTTTTATTTTTTGTTACAACTTTCTGAAATATGAAGACATACTACTTTTATATTTAATGACCTATTGAGAGCTATTATGGCTACGACAGTGTGAACGCTAGAATATAATATAAGAGAGGAGAGTTTTAAAGTCAGGAGAGAAAACAGATCCAAAACCCCTTGAGTGTGAGCTGCAGGGTGGGTTTAATTATTCATGACACCAACTTTCAGTTGCAAATTTATAATTGGAGAATTTAATTATTGATGAAGATATAAGTCACTTCTCCCCATACACTCAGATTAAGGCCTCACCTCCTTTAATAGAACATCCTCCTTAAACCATTAGAATATAATAAATCATAGAGTAAATGTAAACTAGAAAAAACAAACAATAAATAACTGATAAAAAAAGAATCAATAAACACAACAATAAATCGAGGAATGACAGTTATAGCTGGAAAAAGAAAAGGTTTTTAAATATTATAAGATATTCATTTTCAGAGACGATCATTGGTCCGCCTGTGCTCCGGGGGCGTGGCTTATGGACATCATAATAACATGACCGAGGAAGTGGCTCGACTGGCTCAACCTTTGGATCATGCTAACGTTATACGTCTGAATTAAGCTCTTCTTACAAGCGAAACAAAGGTAAGTGTACGTTTATTTTTATTTTTCCTTTCTAAGTTTAGTGAATAGTGAGTTAAAAAGGTATAAAACGCAGAATGAAGACGTAAAGACGTGTTTCCACTCTCCCAGCGTTAGTCAACAGGTTGCAGCTAAAGTTGGTTAGCTGCAACCTGTTGACACAGCTCGTCCTCTTATTTACCTTGACTTTTTTAAAATGGGCAGAAGTCAAATGTGTGTGGTGTGTTTTCTCTGCTCTGCCTCTGCTCTCTTATCTCTCCCTGCGGACTTTATCAGCTCTGCTGCACATGACATGTAGAGCATCAAGCCACAGGACACTTATCTGTCTCTGTCTGTCTCTGTGTCTCTCTTTTCTCTAACTTTAATGCTGTTTGGGACTTCTGGAGACTTGACTATGCAGAATTGCAGAATTGCAGAATTACCCCCGAAAAACAAGTGCAATTCCCAATATTATTGTGATAATTGTTCAAAAAAATACTCTTAAAATGGTAATAAACCACTATTTCCCAAACTATATACATATGTGCACTGATGTACAATTAATATCCATGAATGAATTATATTTTTCCACTTGCCACGTATACTTTATGGACCCAAGACCGCACTCTCTTTTTTCCCAATTACACATCATTCTTGTTTATGGAATACATATTTAATCTAGATGTAAAAAAAAACATCTCCATGGAGAGCAATATGGCTGTACACATTTTTATTTATGAATTAATTTTATTTTTTTTAAATATCCTGAATTATCTGTAGTGCTCTTTGAGGGCTGTGGGGGGAGCTGGAGCCAAACCTCGCTGACATGCAGGGTACACCCATGGGTGGATTGCTCTAATTGTAAATACACTGTGTGTGTGTGTGTGTGTGTGTTCATAAACAGTGCAGTCGAAGCCTTCTACCTCACTTAATCGACTACACATGCCATGCACTGTACTATTGTTCAAATACAGTTGTAATTATTTGTTTGTTTTATTTCAGAGTTGTGGAAAGCTAGAGTAACATTTCTCAAATGTGAACACATACTTGATAAACATAATAAAGCTGTTTATTACGGCCAAAGGCCCTGATCCCTGCTTTGCATACAAGAAGTATGTTGGTCTACACTGCTCAGTTTTTGTGTATAGAAATGATATAATAGCATGTTTTTTGTTGTGTTTAATTATCGCAATGTTTGGTGTCTTGTTCTTGCCATGTATACTAAAGTGTATATTTTAGAAGTCAACACTAAAAGTATCAAGTATAACACAAAGCCTTAAATCCACACACAACTACAGTAAAAATGTATCTACCCTAAAGCATTGGCTGTCTTTTCAAAGTTTTCAGGCATGTTGTCAAAGTCAAACACGAAGGACAACTTTGTAAAGCAGTTTTCAGCAGTAATACCATGTTATTTTTATAATTAATCTCCAATAATATAGCTAATAAGAATAACATAAGCTACCGTCATTGTGATAAATACACGTACAAGAAAATGTCTGAATCAAAATGATAATTTTCATACTATAAAGTTCAAATTCATTCCCCGTTATGTCCCACACACAGTTTCCATTGTTGTTACCAACCTAGTATTGGTGATTACTGTAGCACAAAGATGGTATCACTTTAATATTAGTTGATTATAACAGAATTATAACCATACTATTAACATATTATTACTGTGTACACAGGAGAATTATATAACCAAGTCATCTATCTTAAGGCAAAGGACCTGCCCTTGGCTCCAGGGCGGTGGGCAGGTGTCCACTTTCCTCATACAGTAATCCGTGGTTGGTTATACACTCTGAACTGGTCACAAATGACTTATGGCAAACTCTGTAATGTGCTGTTTTTATAGAGTGACACCATGGCAACAGAGGGGGAGCCGACAGACTTGATCAAAGTGCTGCACCTCCTCGTGCTCTCTTTCTCCTGGGGCATGCAGTTCTGGGTCTCCTTCATCGCTGGTATGATGAGACCAATTCACTCACTTTGTCCATGTTTCAACCCCATTTGTGATTTGTGACCCTTGTGTCTTAATCTTGATGTTTGTGACTGCAGGTTTTGCGCTGGTGTGGCAGGTCACTCGGCACACGTTCGGTCTGGTGCAGAGTAAACTCTTCCCCGTGTACTTTTACTGTCTGGTGGGGAGCAGCTTTGTCAGCCTGGCTGTGTTTGCTGTGTATCACCCCAGAGAGCTGCTGGACTGGCATGAGAGCCTGCAGGTCATACACCATAATATATGCTATTATCTATCTTTAAGGGAATGTTTTGACGTGAGGGTGGTAGAGGTGCTGATGCAGAGACAGTCTTTTACAGACGTGTAGAGAGAGGGAGTATTCGTGTATACATCGGCAGTGCGTAATGTCTCTCTGCTGTACCTCTCAACTTTAAAAAATGCACAAATCTTGTTTTAGTTCTCCTATGACTCTCTTCCCAGACAGAGAGCAATCTGAATGCTGTCTGCTGCACGAAACACACTGAATATGCATAAGTACCTCATCCACCTCTACTTCAAAAGACCTCAACTATCATTTTAACTACAACATTTAAAAGTAAAAGCGTGTCCTTGGAGTAATGTAGTTTTCATCTTCTTTTCTTTTTTTTGAATGTTCCGCAGATGGTTCTGTACTTTGTGGCGCTGGTCATGGCAGGTCTGAATGCCCAGTGGTTTGGCCCGGCAGCCACAGAGATCATGTTCCAGATGAGGAAGGTGGAGAAGGAGCACGGCCTGGGGAACCAGGTTGGTCTGGGCAGCCAGAAAGAGGAGTATGCCAAGCTCAAAGAGCGGGACCCCAAGTACAGAGCGTTAAAGAGCAAGTTTGGCCGCTACCACGGAGTGTCCACCCTCTGCAACCTGACGGGCTTCATCTGCACCACAGTTAATCTGATCTACACAGCTCTCAATTTATCCACCATTTAGAGACATTCAAATGCTGCAACGACTAATCAATTATTAATTGACTAATAATTGGAGCTTTCATAATCAATTAATCTGTCAATTATTTTCACGATTAATCGAGTAATCATTTGGTCCATAAAATGTCAGAAAACCTTAAAAAATGTTGAACAGTGTTGGTCAAACCTGGAAATGATGATCTTTGTTATATGGAGCAAAGGAACAAAGAAAATATTCACATTAAAGAAGCTGAAACCATCAGAAATCATGAATGATTTAATCACGAAAAAAGCTTCAAACGATTAATCGATTATCAAAATAGTTGGCGATTAATTTAGTAATCGATTTAAGAATCAATTGAGCAATTGTTTCAGCTCTACTATTAATCGATTACAAAATGTATCATCAATTAAGAAAAAGTCATTGTTTCTATTTGGCGGTTTTTATTATTAAATGAAGCTCTGATTTTTCAGCTTCATAAATGTGAATATTCTCTGGTTTCTTGACAAAGAAATGATTAAAACTGGATAATGTGGACAAAACAAGAAAACAACAGCTTGTCGACTCATGGAGAAAATAATTGTCAGATTAATAAACTGTGAACATAACTCTTTAGTTGCAGACACTTTGACACGTTTTAGCAGGAAAAGCCAAACTACTAAACCGAGGAAGCGAAATGACACTCGGCCGTCATTAATTTGATTGTTTACACCTGTGACCTGTCAACATGGCAACATTTCCCACTGTCTTTTTCTACACAGTATTTTATGTAACAAGGCAAATATGATGGCAGAGGAAACAGGAAGGACGGTGTTGACTTTAGAGTTAAACGTGCCCACAGATCAGCCTCTAAGTGACAGTTATGTACTGATTTATTTGCCCCAAGTCTTAATGAGTGAGAATGTTTCAATCAAGTGTGTATGTTTGAGGTATTTCTACACTGTTGTATTTTCATCAGTGAACCTCGTGTTCCTGTACAGGCATTTATTGCCAGCAGGGGGCGATGTTTGGACACAGGCAAAGTTGATTATCTGTTCCCCACAGATGAGCTCTTAATACCACACTGTTAATCACTGGTTAAATGTGTGGTTCCCTGCTTTTTTAACGGAAATGATTTCGCTTCAGAATTGACACTGTGGTCGTGACATGCAACAGTGTGGCTGTTTTGTTCTCTTACGCGTGCAACAGCTTTCTCTGCTCTGGTCCGTGATCTTTGTGCCCTAAAACCAAAGCACTGGTTTTATCAGATTGTTCTGGAGGGGGAAAAACACACACACACACACACACACATATACACTGATGAATGAACCCAGACACGACAGACAGTGGCTGTATTTGGAATAGGCAGGTTTTTAATTAAATTACCGCTGATGCACATCAGATTTGAGAGAGGAGCGGCCTTGAATGCAGAGAACAGTGATTTGCTGGCCAGGAACAGGATGAGCGAGGCTCTGTCCTTGTTACTGCTGTGATTTCAGCACTAATGGATTAAAATTGAGTAATTTCAATACAAAATGCGGGGACTGAAAATAAAGGGATGCACTTCATGCTTGGCTTTGGTTTTTTAATTATCTAGCTAACAGAAATACAGCACTGCATTGTGAACATATGTCATTCCTGACATTTGTCAAAGTGCCCTGTTGTCAGGTAGCAGTACAAGGAAGTGACTGTGACTTTTGGGGAATGTTAAGTTGCCTTTTGCAGCTGCAGCCAGGAAATAAACCTCTTTTTAACCAGAGAACTGGTTTGTCCACTCATCTTTCCACAGCATGGGGGAAATATTCTCAGTGAAATAATAAAATCCATGATACAGCTTGATAAATAAATGTAAAAATCCTTCAAGAAATCTGCAGGGTCGCCTTAAAAATGTTTCTACTCTTCTGTTTTGTTTCTTTAAATCCCCAAAGGTGACTCTTTCGACTGAAACAGCAGGAAGTGGGTAAACAAAGGAAATGCATGACACAATTTCCACCACGTGACTTTTCACACAAAAGAAATGTATGTCCACGTCTGCGTGAAAGAAACCGAGTTCCCTTATTTGGATCTGTAGCAGAGACTGCAGAGACTGCAGAGCAGCCCAGCATTTCTAAGTTACATTATTTATGAGTCTCAAACTGCTTTACTCAATCATCTCTAATGGGGGAAATGTAGACCTTATTTGCAACTGTCTGATCTCGGTGATGGAGTCACATCGATGCTGCATGAGAACACTGAGACCCTCATGGCGGGAACAATTTATCAAAGGACAGAGGCCGCTCGGGGGTAATAAGAGTGCCAGAACACGGCGAACATCAGTGCTCACGATGATACGGAGGAGGTTATAATAGACTCACCACTTTAAGTGTCTCCCACTTTAATACAAATAAAAGTATATAAACATAATGTCATGAAGACCAAAGGAAACGTAATTTGTTTTTTTATCTAATGCACTTAAAAGTACCTATATTGACAAAAAAAGAAACACATTTATGTTCTAAGGAGGCAGCTGTTGAATTGTCACACTTTGCTTACTTGTAATTTAGCCCTGAGTGGCTTTTGCAAGTAAAAACTGACTTAGCAGCTAATTTAGCTAAATAAATACAAGTGTTACCTCATCCACCTGAGGCTGAGAGACAAACAAGGCCCCGGTTACTCAAGTACTTCACTCACTTGAACTCACTTTTTAGTGTATGCTCTGTATTTGCTGTTGCTGAACTGATGTGTGCTTAAAACAATAGTTTATTATTTAGGGAGCATAACTTTTATTTATTCAAATGAGAAAACTGGAAACAAGGTCACCTGGCTGAGTTTGCCTGTCTGTACATTTTGGGTGAAATAAGAGACTTAAAAAGCTGATTTTAAAGCTGCAGTGCATTAACATTTGGTGATTTCTGTTGTTATTCTGCCTCTGTTTGGTCTTTGTGAACAGAAATGACGTAACATTATTTGAATGCCGTGTCCTTTATCTGAAAACAGGCTCTGTCAGGCAAGACTATCAGACCTGACTGAGGGAGCGTTTGTGTGTCAACATCAGCAGTGCAGAGGCGGGCGGGGACAAATAAAACTCGGTTCTTCCTCTGTAATGTTGTGCACACAATAGGAGCGATAGGCTACTCGCTGATGATCCGTTCACTTCCTGTTTTGAACATATTCATAAATTCAATTGCCCATCATATTGACATTTACATAGATTGACGAAACAAACAAAATGAGCACACAATTGTGTGAAAAAAGACAACAACAATGACGAAAAACTGCTATTATCAACACCATACTTCCTCCCCGAACCCTGTGGAAACAATATTTGTTCTGCTTTTTGAATTGGTTCACTCAGTCCATTCCACAATTCCACACCACATATTGAAAAGACAAGTAGAAATTTTAAATTTAGTTTCCCCCTGAAATTATACCTTCTATCATTTAGTGAAAATAACTGTTGGATGTTTTTGTATGTATTGGAGGACACTGTGTTGATGTTTAAAAGTTACGCACTACTGTTTCTTTGTTGGGTGTAGTCACTTCCTGCAGCCTGGCTGATACGGTGAGGGGAGAGAAACACAAAGAGAATCAGGCCAGGAACCTCTGCCATTTCCCATCAGTGGGCAACGCCACCAGGCTGCTATTTCCTGTGGAGTCCACTGGTGCATTTGATCGATGTTGCAAAAATGATCTCCCCTCATATTTAATTTGGTGAGTTTTTGCGACAGTGAACACGGTCCCGTTCCTGGATTGTTCTCCTCGACGGGGGTTTGATCTTTTGTTGAAACTGTGAGTGAGGTGCAGCTCCATGTCACAGATTTACAGATGAATATTGGGATTTATTTGTCAAACATAAATGTTCAACATAATAGAAATGGCAGTAAAGATAGTCTAGAACGTTATACTGTAGTGTGCATAACATTTACTCATGATATTTAGCCACTATTTCAAAGGTTTTTGTAAACACTGGCATTATAGACACACAGAGTCTGAAACTTTGGAAAAATGTGCCTGAGGACGTCAGGTCAGCTGATATTGTAGTTCTTTTAAAGTCACTTCCTCAGACGTACTTTTTCAGTCAGCCTTTCCTCATATGACTTGCATTTTTGTTGTTTTGTTGTTTTTTTAAATCTAATAACCATATAATTTATTTGTATTGTTGCCCTGTGAAGCACTTTGTATTCTGTTGTTTTATTACTGTTATTGTTGACTGGGAGATATTTGGTTCTGCTTTGTTTTGGTCTCGCCCTGAAGCCTCATAGCAGGTTAATCCTGTCCTGCTGATTAGGATTTTGCAGGAATTACACTTATAATCTAATACTGAATAAGAAGAAACGCATCATTGCAAAGTCACTTTTTTTTTTTGCAACTTTAAAGCTGCAGCACGAAGCGATCCACACAGGAAGTGATTAGTTTTGTGTCAAGAGAAACGTCGGCAAACAGGAATGACTGAAATCATAAATATTTGCTCACTTCAGGTTTTTAGTTTTAGTTTAGTTTGCACACACGTGTAGCCTAAAATCAAGACGTCAAGAAGCTGAAAGCTTATATGAAAATAAACACACAAAAAACAACAAATAACAGAAAGAAAAAGATTAAACCTGCACAAATTAGAAAAGCTATAACAAGTAACTAAAAAAATAGTGCATTATGTGTATAAAAAAAGTCAGTAACAAAAAAACAAATCTTTACACTCACTCACTCATGTTCCACAAATTTACAAAAAGAAACATTACATAACCAGATTAAACATCATGAATCAAAAGTAATAACACATTTATTTTAAACATTTCTAACAACGATCTTCTGGCTTAATAAGTTTTAGAGTTCCATATCTGATATCTGAGTGAGAATCGTCCATATTCTGTTTTGTGAAAAGGAAAATAAAGGTGATCATTTATACGAGTGAACAAGGGAAGAAGTTAATCAATGATAAAGTGCAAAAACATACATTTATACATAAACACACACACACGTGTTGAATGTTTTTTTTTATCAGTTACTCTTAGTACCTAGTCTTCTGAACC